>NC_135232.1:697971143-698630310 GCF_051348905.1 Ranitomeya variabilis | reverse complement strand
TCAGCAAAAAGTTTGCTGAAGTGTACGTGCCCAAAAGGGACATCTGTGTGGATGAGTCCTTGGTTCATTTTAAGGGGCGGCTCAGATTCCGTCAATACCTGCCCAGCAAAAGGGCCAGGTACGGAATCAAACTCTACAAGCTGTGTGAGAGTACCTCAGGGTACACCCACAGCTTTAGAGTTTACGAAGGGAAGGACAGCAGGATTGAACCGCCTGAGTGTCCCCCTGTCTTGGGAGTGAGTGGGAAAATAGTGTGGGATTTGGTGCACCCACTGCTGGATAAAGGTTATCACCTCTACACCGATAACTTTTATTCCAGCATCCCACTCTACAAATCCCTCTCTGCGCGAGGTACCGCAGCCTGCGGTACTGTCCGCAAAAATCAGAGAGGCCTCCCGAAGACGCTACTTGGGCAGATGCTCAGAAAAGGTGAGAGCAAAGCCCAATGTAGCGACCACCTGCTGGTGGTCAAGTACAAGGACAAGAGGGATGTCCTTCTGTTGACCACCATACACGGTGATGGCAGCGCCCTCAGCACTGTACGGGGTACCTCTACACAGGTCTGCAAACCGGACTGTGTACTGGGGTACAACAAAAACATGGGGGGCGTTGATCTCTCCGATCAACTCCTCCAACCGTACAGTGCTTTGAGGAAGGCCAAGGTGTGGTACAAAAAGCTGTCGGTGTACATCGTACAAATGGCAATGCTTAACGCTTTCCTGCTGTCACGATGTGCACGCCACACCGATACGACGTACCTTCAGTTCCAGGAGGTAGTGGTTAAGGCCCTGATGTTTGGCACGAGGGAAGGAGCGGGCCCCAGTACTTCCGGAACTGAGGGTGCTCGTATTGTACCAGGTCAGCATTTTCCGGGGGTGGTCCCGCCAACTGGTAGAAAAGGTAAGCCGCAAAAAAGGTGCCGAGTGTGCTACAAACGAGGAGTACGCAAGGACACCATCTATCAATGCGACACCTGCCCCGACAAACCTGGCCTGTGTATGAAGGACTGCTTCAAATTGTACCACACCTCCATGCACTACTAATTAGGAACCAGTAGATTCGTTCCAAAGAGGTAAGTTCCATGGGGGTCTAGGTTCCAAAATGATGTCACTTGTGGGTTTTTTTTACTGTTTAGGCACATCAGGGGCTCTGCAAACGGAACATGACGCCCTCAGAACCAGTCCATCAAAGTCTGCATTCCAAATCGTCACTGCTTCCCTTCTGAGTCCCGAAGTGCCCAAACAGTTTTTTCCCACATATGGGGTACCAGCGTACTCAGAACAAAATGGACAGCAACTTTTGGGGTCCAATTTCTCTTGTTACCCTTGGGAAAATAAAAAATTGGGGACTGAAAGATCATTTTTGTGGGGAAAAAATAGGATTTTTTATTTTCACGCCCGGGCGTTATAAACTTTCGTGAAGCACTTGGGGGATAAAAGTGCTCACGACACATCTAGATAAGTTCCCTAGGGGGTCTAGTTTCCAAAATGGGGTCACTTATGGGGGGTTTCTACTGTTTAGGCACATCAGGGGCTCACCAAATAGAACATGATGCCCGCAGACAATTCCATCAAAGTCTGCATTCCAAAAACGTCACTTCTTCCCTTCCGAGCCCCGAAGTGTGCCCAAACAGTAGTTTTCTCCCACATATGTGGTACCAGCGTACCCAGGACAAATTGGACAACAACTTTTGGGGTCCAATTTCTCCTGTTACCCTTGGGAAAATAGAAAATTGGGGACTGAAAGATCATTTTTGTGGGGAAAAAATAGGATTTTTTATTTTCACGCCCGGGCGTTATAAACTTTCGTGAAGCACTTGGGGGATAAAAGTGCTCACGACACATCTAGATAAGTTCCCTAGGGGGTCTAGTTTCCAAAATGGGGTCACTTATGGGGGGTTTCTACTGTTTAGGCACATCAGGGGCTCACCAAATAGAACATGATGCCCGCAGACAATTCCATCAAAGTCTGCATTCCAAAAACGTCACTTCTTCCCTTCCGAGCCCCGAAGTGTGCCCAAACAGTAGTTTTCTCCCACATATGTGGTACCAGCGTACCCAGGACAAATTGGACAACAACTTTTGGGGTCCAATTTCTCCTGTTACCCTTGGGAAAATAGAAAATTGGGGACTGAAAGATCATTTTTGTGGGGAAAAAATAGGATTTTTTATTTTCACGCCCGGGCGTTATAAACTTTCGTGAAGCACTTGGGGGATAAAAGTGCTCACGACACATCTAGATAAGTTCCCTAGGGGGTCTAGTTTCCAAAATGGGGTTACTTATGGGGGGTTTCCACTGTTTAGGCACATCAGGGGCTCGCCAAACACGACATGACATCCGATCTCAATTCCAGCCAATTTTAGCTTGAAAATGTCAAAGGGCGCTCCTTTCCTTCTGAGCCCTGCCATGCGCCCAAACAGTGGTTCCCCCCCACATATGGGGTATCAGCGTACTCAGGACAAAATGGACAACAACTTTTGGGGTCCAATTTCTCCTGCTACCCTTGAGAAAATAAAAAATTGGGGACTAAACGATCATGTTTGTCGAAAAAATGGGATTTTTTATTTTCACACCCGGGCGTTATAAACTTTCGTGAAGCACTTGGGGGATAAAAGTGCTCACGACACATCTAGATAAGTTCCTTAGGGGGTCTAGTTTCCAAAATGGGGTCACTTATGGGGGGTTTCCACTGTTTAGGCACATCAGGGGCTCGCCAAACACGACATGGCCTCCGATCTCAATTCCAGCCAATTTTAGCTTGAAAATGTCAAAGGGCGCTCCTACCCTTCTGAGCCCTGCCATGCGCCCAAACAGTGGTTCCCCCCCACATATGGGGTATCAGCCTACTCAGGACAAATTGGACAACAACTTTTGGGGTCCAATTTTTCCTGCTACCCTTGAGAAAATAAAAAATTGGGGACTAAACGATCATGTTTGTAGAAAAAATAGGATTTTTTATTTTCTCACCCGGGCGTTATAAACTTTCGTGAAGCACTTGGGGGATAAAAGTGCTCACCACACATCTAGATAAGTTCCTTAGGGGGTCTAGTTTCCAAAATGGGGTCACTTATGGGGGGTTTCCACTGTTTAGGCACATCAGGGGCTCGCCAAACACGACATGACATCCGATCTCAATTCCAGCCAATTTTAGCTTGAAAATGTCAAAGGGCGCTCCTTTCCTTCTGAGCCCTGTCATGCGCCCAAACAGTGGTTCCCCCCCACATATGGGGTATCAGCGTACTCAGGACAAATTGGACAACAACTTTTGGGGTCCAATTTCTCCTGCTACCCTTGAGAAAATAAAAAATTGGGGACTAAACGATCATGTTTGTAGAAAAAATGAGATTTTTTATTTTCACACCCGGGCGTTATAAACTTTCGTGAAGCACTTGGGGGATAAAAGTGCTCACGACACATCTAGATAAGTTCCTTAGGGGGTCTAGTTTCCAAAATGGGGTCACTTATGGGGGGTTTCCACTGTTTAGGCACATCAGAGGCTCGCCAAACACGACATGGCCTCCGATCTCAATTCCAGCCAATTTTAGCTTGAAAATGTCAAAGGGCGCTCCTACCATTCTGAGCCCTGCCATGCGCCCAAACAGTGGTTCCCCCCCACATATGGGGTATCAGCCTACTCAGGACAAATTGGACAACAACTTTTGGGGTCCAATTTTTCCTGCTACCCTTGAGAAAATAAAAAATTGGGGACTAAACGATCATGTTTGTAGAAAAAATAGGATTTTTTATTTTCTCACCCGGGCGTTATAAACTTTCGTGAAGCACTTGGGGGATAAAAGTGCTCACCACACATCTAGATAAGTTCCTTAGGGGGTCTAGTTTCCAAAATGGGGTCAATTATGGGGGGTTTCCACTGTTTAGGCACATCCGGGGCTCGCCAAACACGACATGGCCTCCGATCTCAATTCCAGCCAATTTTAGCTTGAAAATGTCAAAGGGCGCTCCTTTCCTTCTGAGCCCTGTCATGCGCCCAAACAGTGGTTCCCCCCCACATATGGGGTATCAGCGTACTCAGGACAAATTGGACAACAACTTTTGGGGTCCAATTTCTCCTGCTACCCTTGAGAAAATAAAAAATTGGGGACTAAACGATCATGTTTGTAGAAAAAATGAGATTTTTTATTTTCACACCCGGGCGTTATAAACTTTCGTGAAGCACTTGGGGGATAAAAGTGCTCACGACACATCTAGATAAGTTCCTTAGGGGGTCTAGTTTCCAAAATGGGGTCACTTATGGGGGGATTCCACTGTTTAGGCACATCAGGGGCTCGCCAAACACGACATGGCCTCCGATCTCAATTCCAGCCAATTTTAGCTTGAAAATGTCAAAGGGCGCTCCTATCCTTCTGAGCCCTGCCATGCGCCCAAACAGTGGTTCCCCCCCACATATGGGGTATCAGCCTACTCAGGACAAATTGGACAACAACTTTTGGGGTCCAATTTCTCCTGCTACCCTTGAGAAAATAAAAAATTGGGGACTAAACGATCATGTTTGTAGAAAAAATAGGATTTTTTATTTTCTCACCCGGGCGTTATAAACTTTCGTGAAGCACTTGGGGGATAAATGTGCTCACCACACATCTAGATAAGTTCCTTAGGGGGTCTAGTTTCCAAAATGGGGTCACTTATAGGGGGTTTCCACTGTTTAGGCACATCAGGGGCTGGCCAAACACGACATGGCGTCCGATTTCAATTGCAGCCAATTTTAGCTTGAAAATGTCAAACGACGCTCCTTTCCTTCTGAGCTCTGCCGTGCACCCAAAAAGTGGTTCTCCCTCACATGTGGGGTATCAGCGTACTCAGGACAAATTGGGCAACAACTTTTAAGGTCCATTTTCTCTTTTTACCTTTGGGAAATTAAAAAAATTATTGCTGAAAGATCATTTTTGTGACTAAAAAGTAAAATGTTAATTTTTTCCTTCCATGTTGCTTCTGCTGCTGTGAAACACCTGAAGGGTTAATAAACTTCTTGAATGTGGTTTTGAGCAGCTTGAGGGGTGCAGTTTTCAGAATGGTGTCACTTTTTGGTATTTTCTGCCATATAGACCCCTCAAAATGACTTCAAATGTGAGGTGGTCCCTAAAAAAAATGGTTTTGTAAATTATGTTGTAAAAATGAGAAATTGCTGTTCAAATTTTAACCCTTATAACTTCCTAAAAAAAAAAAATTTTGTTTCCAAAATTGCGCTGATGTAAAGTAAACATGTGGGAAATGTTATTTATTAACTATTTTGTGTCACATAACTCTCTGGTTTAACAGAATAAAAATTCAAAGTTGGAAAATTGCCAAATTTTCAAAATTTTCGCCAATTTTCCTTTTTTTTCACAAATAAACGCAAGTGATATCGAAGAAATTTTACCACTATCATGAAGTACAATATGTTACAAGAAAACAATCTCAGAATCGCTAAGATCCGTTGAAGCGTTTTGGAGTTATAACTTCATAAAGGGACAGTGGTCAGAATTGTAAAAAATGGCCCGGTCATTAACGTGCAAACCACCCTTGGGGGTGAAGGGGTTAAAGCATATTTAAGAGGAGGTCTAGCTTCTACAGTATCTTATATTAAACGAGTAACATCAAAGGAGGATGATATGTAAAAATGTCTGAGGGATTCCGAAACAATGTTTATAACTAATCAAACGATGAAAACAGAATTGAGTGGTTGACCTCCCATAGGTTATATACCCAATATATAGATGCCAAATCCAAATTATTCTTCACCCGTCAGTCATATTTTGAACTAGGAAACCAATCCAGAAAACTGGCGTTTATATTGCGCCAACATAACACATCTAATACCATACTTCAAATTCAAAAACCAGATAACTCGATAGTAACCTCAACAGCTGACATACTTCAATGTTTTCATGATTACTATAAAACATTATATAGTTCCAAGGCTGGCTTTAACACCTTAGAATGTTTTGATTATTTGTCGGACAAAGTTTCCTACTTTTAAGTCCCACTCTACAAGCCTTTTCTAGATGCTGACTTCACTATAGAGGAGATAGAGCTATGAAGGTATTTCAGAGGGACTAGGGGAAAGGTTCTTTACCGGATTCCTTTTATGAGGAAAATATAATAATACTTAAGAAAGAGGGGAAGGACCCCCGCAAGTGTGAATCATATCGCCCATATCGTTAGTAAATGTTGACTTTAAAATTTTCACTAAAATTCTGGCCATTAGACAATTTGGTAATACTGGAAATTATTCACCCGGATCAGACCGGCTTTATGCCTGGAAAGGGTACTTCCATTAATATCAAGAGAGTTCAATCGGTAGTTCAATACAGTTCCCAGGTGCCGAATAATAAATGGGCCCTTGCCTCGCTAGACGCGGCTAAGGCCTTTGATTCACTCGAATGGTCTTTTTTGTCAGCATCTCTACAAAAATATGAATTTTGTCCTAAATTTCAGAAATGGATTTGCAATATGTGTATGAAGCCAAAGGCTCGAATAATTATAAACAACTCTGTATCACGGCCTTTCTCTTTGTCGAGGGGAGCACGTCAAGGATGTCCCCTCTCCCCGACCCTGTTTGCTCTTGCGATCGAGGCACTAGCAATACGTATAAGATCCACTGCTTCTATTGAGGGTATCAAAATAGCAGACCGTCTAGATACTATTGGCTTATATGCTGACGACATGGTAATGTTTATGGATAAAACAGAAGAAACATTACCACATGTAATTACCATCAGATAAATTTAGTAAATATTCGGATTATATATAAATTGGCATAAGTCCACCTTAATGCCTCTTTCTTATGGTCCAACGAACCACTTTGACACATTATCCCCACTGCCTATTGTGGCTAATTTTAAGTATTTGGGAATAAATATTCCAAAGTACAGTGAACTAGATTTACAATTTAATATTCTCCTGTTAAAACTTGCCAAGCTTAAATTTGCCATCTGTAAGTAAATTACTGTTATCGGTCTCGGGACGTATAAACCTGATTAAAATGATTCTGCTCCCAAAGCTCAGTTACTCCCTTCAGCATAGTGCAGTATTGATTCCCAAATCTTTCTTTTCAAATTTAAACTCATTAATCAAGTCTTTTATGTGGGGGAAGGCCAGACCCAAACTCAAAAGTTGTCTACCTTACTTTTGTCTAACTAGTGGGAGGAGCTGATTACCGGATTTCTTTTTATATTATTTGGCCGGAAAAATCAAAGCTTTGATTAAGTGAATGCTTGAAAATTGCCTTCCCATCTCTTTTTTTCATTTTACTTTAAATGGGGTGATTTGTACTGTTTATATTTTTAATTTTTTTTTTTACACTTTTGGCATGGTTCAGTTGTCTCCATGGGAGACTAAAAGCTGCCATAACCTCCCGATCAGCTCTGCTACATACAGGCGATGCTTGACTGCATATTGTAGATATCACCTAATCCGAAAGGCTCTGGGATTTTAAAGATATTCCCTTCAGGTCCCTCGCCGAAAGGTGAAGTCTCTCCAAGTGGTGAAGAACTGGACCCTGATAAATCAGAGCTCCTCTCAGGGAAAGCAAGACTGGTTCCTCTAGGACAATGTTTCTCAACTCCAGTCCTCAAGACCCACCAACAGGTCACGTTTTCAGGATATCCTTAGGCTACTTTCACACTAGCGTCGGGCTCGGCCAGTCGCGGTGCGTCGGGCCGAGGTTCCCGACGCTAGCGTTGTCTCCGCCGCACAACGGGGTCAGCCGATGCATTTTTCCAGCGCATCCGCTGCCCCATTGTGAGGTGCGGGGAGGTGGGGGCGGAGTTCCGGCCGCGCATGTGCGGTCGGAAAAAGCGGACCGTCGTGAGCAAAAAACGTTACATGTAGCGTTTTTTGGTCCCGACGGTCCGCCACAACACGGCGCAACCGTCGCACGACGGTTGCGACGTGTGTCAATACGTCGCTTAATGTTAGTCTATGGGGAAAAAACGCATGCTGCAAGCACTTTTGCAGGATGCGTTTTTTCGGCAAAACGACGCATTGTGGCGGATTGCAGTTAACGCTAGTGTGAAAGTAGCCTTAGCATTGCCCAGGTGATAATTTCATCACCTGCTCAAGCATTAATGCCATCACCTATGCAATACATAGTTATTAAGGTTGAAGGAAGACTTTAAGTCCATCTAGTTCAACCCATAGACTAACCTAACATGCCCTAACATGTTGATCCAGAGGAAGGCCAAAAAAAACCATGTGGCAAAGAGTAAGCTCCACATTGGGGAAAAAAATTCCTTCCCGACTCCACACATGGCAATCAGACTAGTTCCCTGGATCAACGCCCTATCAAGGAATCTAGTATATATAACCTGTAACATTATACTTTTCCAGAAAGGTATCCAGTCCCCTCTTAAATTTAAGTAATGAATCACTCATTATAACATCATACGGCAGAGAGTTCCATAGTCTCACTGCTCTTACAGTAAGGAACCCGCGTCTATTGTTATGCTTAAACCTTTTTTCCTCCAGATGTAGAGGATGCCCCCTTGTCCCCGTCTCAGGTCTATGATTAAAAAGATCATCACAAAAGTCTTTGTACTGTCCCTCATATTTATACATTAATATAAGATCACCCCTTAGTCTTCGTTTTTCCAAACTAAATAGCCCCAAGTGTAATAACCTATCTTGGTATTGCAGACCCCCCAGTCCTCTAATAACCTTAGTCTCTCTTCTCTGCACCCACTCTAGTTCAGCTATGTCTTTCTTATACACCGGAGACCAGAACTGTGCACAGTATTCTAAGTGTGGTCGAACTAGTGACTTGTATAGAGGTAAAATTATGTTCTCCTCATGAGCATCTATGCCTCTTTTAATGCATCCCATTATTTTATTTGCCTTTGCAGCAGCTGCCTGACACTGGCCGCTGAATATGAGTTTGTCATCCACCCATACACCCAGGTCTTTTTCATTGACAGTTTTGCCCAGAGTTTTAGAATTAAGCACATAGTTATTCATCTTATTACTTCTACCCACGTGCATGACCTTACATTTATCCCCATTAAAGCTCATTTGCCATTTATCAGCCCAAGCTTCTAGTTTACATAAATCATCCTGTAATATAAAATTGTCCTCCCCTGTATTGATTACCCTGCAGTTTAGTGTCATCTGCAAATATTGAAATTCTACTCTGAATGCCCCCTACAAGGTCATTAATAAATAAGTTAAAAAGAGGGCCCAATACTGACCCCTGTGGTACCCCACTGCTAACCACAACCCAGTCCGAGTATGCTCCATTAATAACCACCCTTTGTTTCCTATCCCTGAGCCATCTCTCAACCCACTTACACATATTTTCCCCTATCCCCATTATTCTCATTTTATGTATCAACCTTTTGTGTGACACCGTATCAAAAGCTTTTGAAAAGTCCATATACACTGCGTCCACTGGGTTCCCTTGGTCCAGTCCGGAACTTACTACTTTGTAGAAGCTGATCAAATTAGCCTGATATGAACGGTCCCTAGTAAACCCGTGCTGATACTGGGTCATGAGGTTATTCCTCTTCAGATACTCCAGTATAGCATCTCTAAGAAAACCCTTCAGGATTTTACCCACAGTAGAAGTTAAGCTTACTGGCCTATAATTACAGAGTTCAGTTTTTGTCCCCTTTTTGAATATTGGCACCACATTTGCTATACGCCAGTCCTGTGGTACAGACCCTGCTATTATGGAGTCTTTAAAGATTAAAAATAATGGTCTATCAAAGACTGCACTTAGTTCCTGCAGTACTTGGGGGAGTATCCCATCCGGGCCTGGAGATTTGTCAATTTTAGTGATTTTTATAGACGCCGCCGTACTTCCTGCTGGGTTAAGCAGGTGACATTTAATTGAGAATTTTTATCACTAGTCATTTTGTCTGCCATGGAATTTTCTTGTGTAAATACTGATGAAAAAAAGTCATCTATATATATATATAATTGTCTAAGGGGTACTTCCATCTTTCTGTCCTTCAGTCGGCAACTTCAGTCACGGTTATTCATTTGCTGATTGGTCTCACCAGCTGCCTGTAATGGCTGCCGCGACCAATCAGTGATGGGCACAGTCCGATTAGTCCCTCCCTACTCGCCTGCAGTCAGTGCCGGGCGGCCGCTCCATACTCCTCAGTCACGGCTTACACAGGGTTAATGGTAGCGGTAACGGACCGCGTAATGCCACGGGTAACTCACTCAGTTACCGCCGCTATTAACCCTGTGAGACCAAGTTTTTATTATTGACGCTGCCTATGCAGCGTCAATAGTAAAAGGATCTAATGTTAAAAATAATAAAAAAATAAAAAAAATTATATACTCACCTTCCGCCGCCTTTCCCGCTCCTCGCCACCCTTCGGTAACCGCTCTGTGCAAGTGGCAGGTTCCGGTAGCAAGGATCGTATGGCAGAAGGACCGGCCATGATGTCACGGTCATGTGACTGCGACGTCATCACACCCTGGGACCGGAAGCTGCCGCCTGTACCACACACAGGCGACAGAACTACAAGTATGGTGAGTATGCTAGAACTACAAGGGGCCCTCGGATCGGAAGGTATGTTTATTTTTTAACCTGTGACATACGTGGCTGGGCAATCTACTACGTAGCTAGGCAATATACTACGTGGCTGTGCTGTATACTATGTCGCTGCGCAATATACTACGTGGCTCTGTGCTGTATACTACGTCGCTGGGCTATATACAACGTGGCTGGGCTAAATACTACGTGGGCATGCATATTCTAGAATACCCAATGCGTTAGAATCGGGCCACCATCTAGTTTAGCATATTAGCTTTTTCCTCATCCTCCACCACCATTTAACCCAGACTATTTTTAAGGGGGCCAACACTATCATTTTTTCCTTTCCTACTATTCATGTAGTTAAAGAATATTTGGGGATTATTTTTACTCTCTCTGGCAATGAGTCTCTATGTCTCAATTTTTGCTGCCTTGATTTGTTTTTTTACAGAATTTAATTTTTTTGTATTTATTTAATGCCTCATCACTACCTACTTCCTTTAATTCTCTAAATGCTTTCTTTTTGTCACTTATTGCGCCCCTTACAGCTCTATTTAGCCATATTGGTTTCCTCCTATTTCTAGTATGTTTATTCCCATATGGTATATACTATGCACAGGTCCTATCCAGGATGCCAAGAAACGTCTCCCATTTTCTTTGTGTTTTTTTATGTCTCAGGATATCGTCTCAGTTAATTACACCAACATCCTCTCATCCGTTGGAAATTTGCCCTCCTGAAGTTTTAGTGTCCTTGTAACCCCTCTACTACACATCTTATTAAAGGATACATGAAAACTTATTGTTTTGTGATCACTATTCCCTAAGTGACCCCCAACCCTTATATTTGATATGCGGTCTGGTCTGTTGGTTGATATTAGGTCTAGCAGTGCCCCCCTTCTTGTTGAGTCCTGAACCAGTTGTGAAAGGCAATTGTCTCAGTTGTCAAAAACCGATTACCTTTGCTGGAATTGCAGGTTTCTGTTCCCCAATCTTTTTCAGGGTAGTTGAAGTCCCTAAATAAATATGAGGCAAAGCCTCAGCCAGCTCACCGATTCGCTTCACAGGTGCACAGAACCCGTCCTAACTCAACGTGTCTTCAATCCAATGTGTGAAAAAAAGTTAGTAGTTCCAGCTCCTTTTAAAATTTCCAACTCTTTATTTTTCCATTAAAAATGCAAAGTCCTTGTGCAAAGTGGATGTAGTTACAGTGGATAAAGAAAAACAAGCAACGCGTTTTGATCTAATATGATCTTTTTCACAGCTTGAACTCACCCTCATCTGTGAGTCTTTATATATGGCATTACTTCTGTTCTTACATAGTTAATTAGTCCACCTGGTGATGACCAAAAAAAAAAAAAACGCCCCCATTTGATTTCATTGGGCATTTGTCAAACATTCATACTGCACAATATTTAAAAAAAAAAAAAATTATATACACACACACATACATACATATATACACACATACATACAGTGCCTACAAGTAGTATTCAACCCCCTGCAGATTTAGCAGGTTTAATAAGATGCAAATAAGTTAGAGCCTTCAAACTTCAAACAAGAGCAGGATTTATTAACAGATGCATAAATCTTACAAACCAAAAAGTTTTGTTGCTCAGTTAAATTTTTATAAATTTTAAACATGAAAGTGTGGGTCAATTATTCTTCAACCCCTAGGTTTAATATTTTGTGGAATAACCTTTGTTTGCAATTACAGCTAATAATCGTCTTTTATAAGACCTGCTCAGGCCGGCACAGGTCTCTGGAGTTATCTTGGCCCACTTCTCCATGCAGATCTTCTCCAAGTTATCTAGGTTCTTTGGGTGTCTCATGTGGACTTTAATCTTGAGCTCCTTCCACAAGTTTTCAATTGGGTTAAGGTCAGGAGACTGACTAGGCCACTGCAACACCTTGATTTTTTGCCTCTTGAACCAGGCCTTGGTTTTCTTGGCTGTGTGCTTTGGGTCGTTGTCTTGTTGGAAGATGAAATGACGACCCATCTTAAGATCCTTGATGGAGGAGCGGAGGTTCTTGGCCAAAATCTCCAGGTAGGCCGTGCTATCCATCTTCCCACGGATGCCGACCAGATGGCCAGGCCCCTTGGCTGAGAAACAGCCCCACAGCATGATGCTGCCACCACCATGCTTGACTGTAGGGATGGTATTCTTGGGGTCGTATGCAGTGCCATCCAGTCTCCAAACGTCACGTGTGTGGTTGGCACCAAAGATCTCGATCTTGGTCTCATCAGACCAGAGAACCTTGAACCAGTCAGTCTCAGAGTCCTCCAAGTGATCATGAGCAAACTGTAGATGAGCCTTGACATGACGCTTTGAAAGTAAAGGTACCTTACGGGCTCGTCTGGAACGGAGACCATTGCGGTGGAGTACGTTACTTATGGTATTGACTGAAACCAATGTCCCCACTGCCATGAGATCTTCCCGGAGCTCCTTCCTTGTTGTCCTTGGGTTAGCCTTGACTCTTCAGACAAGCCTGGCCTCGGCACGGGAGGAAACTTTCAAAGGCTGTCCAGGCCGTGGAAGGCTAACAGTAGTTCCATAAGCCTTCCACTTCCGGATGATGCTCCCAACAGTGGAGACAGGTAGGCCCAACTCCTTGGAAAGGGTTTTGTACCCCTTGCTAGCCTTGTGACCCTCCACGATCTTGTCTCTGATGGCCTTGGAATGCTCCTTTGTCTTTCCCATGTTGACCATGTATGAGTGCTGTTCACAAGTTTGGGGAGGGTCTTAAATAGTCAGAAAAGGCAGGAAAAAGAGATAATTAATCCAAACATGTGAAGCTCATTGTTCTTTGTGCCTGAACAACTTCTTAATACTTTAGGGGAACCAAACAGAATTCTGGTGGGTTGAGGGGTTGAATAATAAATGACCCTCTGAAAAGACTTTTCACAATTTAAAAAAAAAATAAACAAAGAAATAACATTCTTTTTTGCTGCAGTGCATTTCACACTTCCAGGCTGATCTACAGTCCAAATGTCACAATGCCAAGTTAATTCCAAATGTGTAAACCTGCTAAATCTGCAGGGGGTTGAATACTACTTGTAGGCACTGTATATACACACACACACACACACACACACATATGCACACATGCACTCACATATATACACACACGCACATATATACACACACATACACACACACACATACACACACACATATACACACACACATATACACACACATACACACACACACATACATACACACACACACACACACACACATACACATATACATACACACATACAACAGTACAAAAACATAGCAATAAAAATTTACAAATAGTGATACAACAGCTCATTTTTCCTATTCAGGCCTTTTGGATGTCTCATATGCAAGTTGTAAATCCAATAGGCTTCTTTAGTCAGAAGATGTCTGTTTGTCTCCTCCGCGCAATGGTTTTTTACCTGTTCTATTCCTTGAACCTTCATTGCGGACAAATTCAGGTGATATTGTTTGGTATGGCAGATACATCGATGACCTGCTCATCATATGGGGGGGGAGATGTATCTGCCATACCGAACTTTGTTGGGTACATGAATAATAATGGATTTAACCTGCAATTCACACATAAGTGCGATAGTGAACATATTTAATTTTTGGATTTGGAATTGGTGGGGAAGCAGGGACAATCCATTGTTAGTAAAATGCACAAGAAACCTATCAGTGGGAACACAGTCCTACATGCTACCAGCGGCCACCCTAAACACACAATTAAATCAATAACTGTAGGGGAATACACGAGATTAAAAAGAAACTGCAGTAGAATAGAGGACAGAAACAGAATTCAGAGAATTAGAAAATAAATTAATAGCAAGAAAATACCATAAATGGACTCTGAAAAGGGCAGAAAAAATAGTCAGTGAAAAAGAGAAGCAATGTTAGCACCAAAAAAACATAATTTAAGAGATAGACATAATAAGAAACCATTTATTTGCCTACAGTATAGCCCGCAGTTTAATGAAATAAAACAATTAATAAACGTTTACCGATCTTATATGAAGACACCACGTTGTTGAATATATTAGAGGAAGGTATAAATGTTTCAAGGAGGGCTCCTACTGTGGGGAATTAAGTACTACATGGCTGGAAACAAAGGGTTTCTATAGGTGTGGCACAACATCGTGCAGCACGTGAACATGCACATATAGGTAAAACCTTTTCTGATAACTCAAATGACAGTTTATGATATGACAATTTATAAATTGCCACACTACTAATGTTGTATATAAAATAGATTGTGATTTGTGCAATTCACGGAAGAAGCCAGGGCGAAACGCGCGTCGGGGCGCTGGGAAGCAGACGAGGGAGGACGCACATCGCTCAGACCTTCACAGGGTAATTATTCTATGTACCTTTCCCCTCTCTATGTCACGCTGATACAGGCATTACTATAGATTTGTAGAGACGGGGCAGGGTCACTGGATTTTATGGCTGCCTTAGATAGTTAATAAGGGATGCGGTGTGCACCTGTACTTAAGCATGTTTATATAAGGAATATAGGGGGTTGTCCTAACTATATATTTACCTGTTCTTTGCTGTGAAGGCAGCGTAGCGATGTGCTTCTCACGTCTTTCCCATGGGGTATTACCCAGATGATATGCTGTAGCTTTTTTAGATATATGTCATTCTCTTTTTTTGATTTATGTATTGTTATTTTTTGTAATAAAATTGACTTGAATTTCATCTATGGTCGGCTTCTTTATAGATGACAGGGGATTTACTGCCATCTAGTGGTTGGTTTACATGCATTCAGGAAGTACCATTTGCTGCTTATGGTTGGACATTTTTGTAGCATTTTTATCTTTGCCTGAATATGCACTGATCTTGGCTTCACAGCATTTGTCTTCGTCTGGATCATTTGTCATACACTGACAGACAATGTTTTCTATCTTGAGTGATGGTGAAATGTTCAAATACAGCTGATTTAATGTGACGCTTCTTTGACATTCTCAGGTTTTTAATTCTGCATTCACAATCCAAATGACAATTGTTTTTCCTAAAAACAATTGTACAAAATTATTGCCAGGTCGTACAACTGATATAGTGGTCAGTAATACTGTTATTCCTCATGTACTCACAGTTAACTGTAAGAAGTATTATCCTTTCAACAAACTTTGCATCAGTCTTCCTCTTCTGAGTAGCAGCTGTGAGATGCTTGGAAGACGCACATCTAGTAAAGATCTAGTCTAGAGGAGGAGCTTTACTACTAAGAATTTGCAACACATTTTCACTTTCAATTTCATACATTGTAAGTAGGGGGGTTGGGGCAGCATGAGGTTAACCAAGTATAAGATTAGATAAGGGCAGTGGAGAACACTGACACACAAGTAGTAAGAAATGTCTCTCTCTCTCCAGCAGAAGTGCTTATCACTGTTGTTCATAGTTTGATAGAACATATATTTGAGTAACATTTATAAAATTCATATGAAAGTTCAATTATGAAACAATAATACATTTTTTTTTTAAAGCTGAGTCGGTACATTTCTACCGACTCCAACCAAAACTAACTACCACTCCGACTCCACAGCCCTGCTGGAACTACTAACTTTTTTTCACACATTATTGTAAGTCCCCCATAATAATGGCTTCTCCTTGAGTCGCAGCTTCATCTATTTGCTTTACGAGGATATTCTCCACTGCTTCCATTATTTTTGAAGATTTATAACAAACCCCTATCAGTAATTTATCTTTTATTTTTTCCCCCTCCCCTTATCTCCACCCACAGGGACTGTACATTTTCATTAAATTCACATATATTATCACGCAGGATGGGTTTTAAGGACGATTTTACATACAGACACACCCCTCCCCCTCGCTTATCTGTACGGTCATTTCTGAACAGGCTTTAGCCCTGCAAGTTAACAGTCCAGTCATGGCTCTCATCCAGCCATGTTTCAGATATCCCCACCATGTCATAATTATGCTCCAACAACATTAATTCTAATTCGTCCATTTTGTTGGCAAGGCTTCTGGCATTAGTATACATGCACTTTATGTTCCTCTCTGTACCACTATTCTTTCTTACATTATTAACTGTTCTAACCCCACCCCCCATGCCACCGCCACCCCCAACTTCCTTATTTGTGACCAGGTTTCTATCTGCGCTATCTTCCCCTCCTATAAAATGAATACCCTCCCCCGCAATCCCTAGTTTAAACACTCATCCAACCTTCTAGCCATTTTCTCCCCCAGCACAGCTGCACCTTCCCCATTGAGATGCAGCCCGTCCCTAGCGTAGAGCCTGTAGCCAACTGAGAAGTCGGCCCAGTTCTGCAGGAACCCAAACCCCTCCTTCCTACACCAATTCTTGAGCCACTTATTAACCTCCCTAATCTCCCGCTGCCTCTGGCGTGGCACATGGTACAGGCAGTATTTCGGAAAATACCACGTTGGAGGTCCTTGCTTTCAGCTTGCAGCCTAATTCCCTGAAATTATCTTTAAGGACCTTCCACATACCTCTGTCATTTGTGCCAATGTGCACCATGACCGCTGGGCCTTCACTAGCCCCTCCCAGTAATCTGT
Organism: Ranitomeya variabilis; assembly: GCF_051348905.1. NCBI lineage: Eukaryota > Metazoa > Chordata > Amphibia > Anura > Dendrobatidae > Ranitomeya > Ranitomeya variabilis. Next base: position 698,613,288 of record NC_135232.1, on the reverse strand, counting down.
GCACCCGATCAGCGATGTGTCGGACTCGAGCGCCAGGTAGGCAGCACACCGTTCGACGATCCCTGTCTTTGTGACAGATTGCCCTATCTGTTCCCCTAATAATTGAGTCCCCCACTACCAGCACCTGTCTGGCCTGCCCTGCTCTCCTATTACCCTCCTTACTGGAGCAGTCACTCCTCCGGCTTTCAGAGGACATGCCTGGCTGCAGCAGTGCTACCCCTGTACTGGCACCCCCCTCATCTGCCAACTTAGCAAACTTATTGGGGTGTGCCAGATCAGGACTAGCCTCCCTGGCACTCTTCCCTCTACCCTGCTTTCTAACTGTCACCCAGCTTGCTACTCCACTGTCCTGCAGCTCCATCCTACCATCCCCCCTCATCTATCCCATTGAGCGTCTGCTCTGTGAGCAGAAGACTCCTCTCCATATTGTCTATGGATCTCAGTGTTGCCAGCTGCACATTTAGATTCAGAATCTGGGTTTCCAAATGCACAACAAGCTCACATCTCACAGCAGTATGCACCCTCAACCGGCTGATCGAGGACTGTATACATGTGGCAAAATGTGCACTGGATGGCATTAACAATAGTGGAGCACATTTCCTAATGAGGATTACACCAGACAGGAAAGTTAAAAAAAAAAAAAAAAACTAATGCAAAGTATTAATAAAATACAGACAGCAATTCAGTAATTCCTGCCTTGGAAACTCCCTGAATCCAAAGTCACTGAATCACAAGTCACACTTACCACCGTTCACACTTACACTCAGGGCACACTCAGCTCGTTCACACTCGCTAAGCTGAAGATTTATAGATTTTTTTTTTCTTTTTCCCCTCAGCAGCAATCCACCTTGCTGTTCAATGCACTTCCAAACAAGGACTTTAGCCCCAAACAGCTGCCCCTTATAAACCCTTAATTATGAGCCCCCACCCTAAGCTAACCCCTTGTGAATATAGCTACTCCCAATTCAGCAACTCACACCAATTCACACAGGTATTTGTTAAAGGCTTTCCAAATACCTCTTCACTGAATCACAAGTCACACTTACCGCCGTTCACACTTACGCAGAGGTCGCACTCAGCTCGTCAGTGCACAGTGTCTGCAAATTGAGATTCTGGTTTGGCTTTTATCCTAAGTCATGTGACAAGGCTCGTTAAAGGGTCGACATTGACTTTTAAGATTGCTACATCCAATAGGTGGCACTAGAGTTCTAACTCTATTCCTCTCTGAAGAGACAATTTGCATATTTCCCAGAGGAGCATTGCGGCTTTAAGTCTCCTCATTTCGGCATGCTTAGCATGTCAATCTCCGCAAGGAGAAACTATACTTCTTGGATATCGGTCAGATGCCTCCCACTCAGCCAAACCAGATCTCCACTTTGCACTGACAAGGGGTAGTACACCGAAATACAGTGTCTGCAAATTGAGATTCTGGTTTGGCTTTTATCCTAAGTCATGTGACAAGGCTCGTTAAAGGGTGGACATTGACTTTTAGGATTGCTACTTCCAATCGGTGGCACTAGAGTTCTAGCTCTCTTCCTCTCTGAAGAGACAGTTTTCCCATTCCAGCATCATGGCCTGAGTGTGATTATTTACCGGAAAGACCCTAGTGTCTTTGGGATCTCAGACCTCCAAATAGCTCATCCCGGATAGACGGAGATTTCTTAGTTTCTGACTGCATGTAAGAGCTCGTCTGTGTCATCTGAGAAGAAGAGATCATTGACCCTCCTCCGTGGGTTTGGGAGCCATCTCCCCCTCTTCTTCCTGATCATAGCTCAGGAACTGTAACTCCTCTTCTGAACTAGGCTCCATTTCCTAATTTGCTCTCTTAGCATAGGGACCCAAGTTGAGATGAATGTGGAACAACAAGACTGAAGATAGAGGCATGGACCTTTTCTATCATCATGGACCTCATTGTCAGATAGGAAAGTTGACTGTTCATCGCTATTGATCTTAGAGGCGCAACTTTCACATAATTGCTTCCCGTAAGCTTCGGGCAATTTCATATTGCAGATGGCACATCTTTTAGATTTCTGAGGCCTTGCTAGCCCTTCTGGGTGACAAGACTGGTGTAAGCAGGGGGTTCCTCTGCCCAAAAGTTGCAAAAACTAAATATACTGGCACACTTTTTTTTTTTTTCCCCAAGTACTTACATTTACCATGCTCTGCTCTGAGTGTCTGCATGCCCTGCCTCTTCCATCCATGTGTTCAGATGTGTCAGCTGTGGCCCAATAGACAAAAAGTAATACTTTTATATTACCTTGTCTTACTCCGATTTTCTGCACACTCCGCCTGGAAGAATGTTGCGGACGCCTCTTCACTCATACCACGCGGTCTGCCCAAAACAATCCGCACACCACTGGTGGATGCCTGAGCCGAGAGTCCCCACTGGAGGGAAGCGGCTCGAGAACCAAGAGCTCTGACTGGTTTGTGGCTGAAGAACTCCCCTTCGGCGGGTGTCGGCAACGGACCACTTGACAGCGGGTACGTACAAGTAACCTTGCTCCTGAGGCTCTTCTCTTTTGAGGTCTTCTCATGTATGTCCTTACAGGTACAGGAAAAATACTAAGGGATGTGGGTGGGAGGAGTCTTAGGCTGTGTGCACACGTTCAGAATTTTTCGCGGTTTTCGCTATAATAACGCAATAAAACCGCGCAAAAACGCATACATTAAGCATCCTATTACTAGAATGCAATCCGCAATTTTTGTGCACATGTTGCATTTTTCCGCAGCGGAATCGCATTCCGGTAAAAAAACGCAGCATGTTCATTCTTTGTGCGGAATCGCGGGGATTCCGCACACACAGCAATGCATTGATCGGCTTACCCTCCGCATGTGGCTATGCCCACCATGCAGGAAGTAAGCGGATCATGTGCGGTTAGTACCCAGGGTGGAGGAGGGAAGCCTCTCCTCCAGGCCCTGGGAGCCATATTCCTGTAAAAAATGTAAAATTAATTTATTGTGCTATTCTCACCTTCCGGCGTCCCCGGCAGCCTTCCCGCTCCTCGCGATACTCCCATTCCCAGGGATGCTTTGCGGCAATGACCTGTGATGGCGTAGCGGTCTCGCGAGACCGCTACGTCATCTGGGGTCATTGCCGCGAGGCATTAGTGGGAACAGAAGATGCTGGGAGCATCGCGAGGTGCAGGAAGGCTGCAGCGGACGCCGGAAAGTGAGCATATCATGATTTTTTTATTTTATTTTTTTTTATTATTATTTATAACATTCTATCTTTTTACTATTGATGCTGCATAGGCAGCATCAATAATAAAAAGTTGGTCACACTTGTCAAACACTGTTTGACAAGTGTGACCAACCTGTCAGTTTTCCAAGCGATGCTACAGATCGCTTGGAAAACTAGCATTCTGCAAGCTAATTACGCTTGTAAAACGCATGCCAATTCCGCATGCGTTTTACCCATGGCACAGTTGCGGAATTTCCACGGAAGTTTCCGAGGAAATTTCAGCGGCAATTCCGGACGTGTGCACATAGCCTTAACCCCTTCATGACCCAGCCTATTTTGGCCTTAATGACCTTGCCGTTTTTTGCAATTCTGACCAGTGTCCCTTTATGAGGTAATAACTCAGGAACGCTTCAACGGATCCTAGCGATTCTGAGATTGTTTTTTCGTGACATATTGGGCTTCATGTTAGTGGTAAATTTAGGTCGATAATTTCTGAGTTTATTTGTGAAAAAAACGGAAATTTGGCGAAAATTTAGAAAATTTCGCAATTTTCACATTTTGAATTTTTATTCTGTTAAACCAGAGAGTTATGTGACACAAAATAGTTAATAAATAACTTTTCCCACATGTCTACTTTACATCTGCACAATTTTGGAAACAATTTTTTTTTTTGGAAAACAGGGGCCTGACGAAGAAGGTCCGGAGACCTTCGAAACGCGTAGGCACTGTGGTCCCTATCGGCACCCGTCCTCTGCTCTTTCCCCCTTTTCCATCCTGGTGACGTCACCCTTACCACACGCCCTCTTACTCCACCGCTCTGTCTAGCGGTATTCTTGCAGCCCACGTGTGCCGGCCAAACAGCGCTCCAGGCGTGTGAAAGCAGAGCACTAGCTAGGGAGGACGCTCCCGAACCAGTGAGTGCTTCTGCCGCCCCTCATCGCCGTCTGGACCTTCCTGCTCCGGACACACAGCTGGCAGCTGCCCCTGCTCCTTTCTACACCAGCACAACGCTAGCACCTGCAACTCAACAGTAAGTGTATTAACTAACTCATCCGTTATACACTTACATATATATTGCACCTACCTATTAATAGTGGAGTTGTGACTAGCAGTGTTGTTGGAGGGACGGAGCCGCTTCCTCATTGTTGTTAGCTGCCTATTAGCAGCTCCTTTGCATCCATTCTTAGGTTTCTCATTCTTTAGGTACTTTGATCTTATTGCACGTTTCCAGCTGGTTAGCGCGGTGTCCTTATCCATTTTATAGTTTTCCATATTACGTGACAGATTTAGCACAGTGGCTGTCTAGGCACCAGCAGCTTTCCATCTTATTTATCTTAGGAGCGCCAGTGTGTTTCTTCTTTTGTACAATTTTTTTTTTTGCTAGGAAGTTATAAGGGTTAAAATTTGACCAGTGATTTCTCATTTTTACAACAAAATTTACAAAACCATTTTTTTTAGGGACCACCTCACATTTGAAGTCATTTTGAGAGTTCTATATGGCTGAAAATACCCCAAAGTGACACCATTCTAAAAACTGCACCCCTCAAGGTGCTCAAATCCACATTCAAGAAGTTTATTAACCCTTCAGGTGTTTCACAGCAGCAGAAGCAACATGGAAGTAAAAAATGAACATTTAACTTTTTAGTCACAAAAATGATCTTTTAGCAACAATTTTTTTATTTTCCCAAGGGTAAAAGGAGAAACTGGACCAGGGACGTTGTTGTCCAATTTGTCCTGAGTACGCTGATACCTCATATGTGGGGGTAAACCACTGTTTGGGCGCACGGCAGGGCTCGGAAGGGAAGGAGCGCCATTTGACTTTTTGAATGAAAAATTGGCTCCAATCTTTAGCGGACACCATGTCGCGTTTGGAGAGCCCCCGTGTGCCTAAACATTGGAGCTCCCCCACAAGTGACCACATTTTGGAAACTAGACCCCCCAAGGAACTTATCTAGAAGCATAGTGAGCACTTTAAACCCCCAGGTGCTTCACAAATTGATCCGCAAAAATGAAAAAGTACTTTTTTTTCACAAAAAAATTATTTTAGCCTCAATTTTTTCATTTTCACATGGGCAACAGGATAAAATGGATCCTAAATTTTGTTGGGCAATTTCTCCTGAGTACACCAATACCTCATATGTGGGGGTAAACCACTGTTTGGGTGCACGGCAAGGCTCGGAAGGGGAGGCGTGCCATTTGACTTTTTGAATGGAAAATTAGCTCCAATCGTTAGCGGACACCATGTCGCGTTTGGAGAGCCCGTGTGCCTAAACATTGGAGCTCCCCTACAAGTGACCCCATTTTGGAAACTAGACCCCCCAAGGAACTTATATAGATGCATAGTGAGCACTTATAACCCCCAGGTGCTTCACAGAAGTTTATAACGCAGAGCCGTGAAAATAAAAAAATAATTTTTCTTTCCTCAAAAATGATTTTTAGCCCAGAATTTTTTATTTTCCCAAGGGTAATAGGAGAAATTGGACCCCAAATGTGGTTGTCCAGTTTGTCCTGAGTACGATGATACCCCATATGTGGGGGTAAACCACTGTTTGGGCGCACGGCAGGGCTCGGAAGGGAAGGCACGCCATTTGGCTTTTTGAATGGAAAATTAGCTCCAATCATTAGCGGACACCATGTCGCGTTTGGAGAGCCCCTGTGTGCCTAAACATTGGAGCTCCTGCACAAGTGACCCCATTTTGGAAACTAGACCCCCAAGGGAACTTATCTAGATGTGTGGTGAGCACTTTGAACCCCCAAGTGCTTCACAGAAGTTTATAACGCAGAGCCGTGAAAATAATAAATGTGTTTCCTTTCCTCAAAAATATTTTTTTAGCCCAGAATTTTTTATTTTTGCAAGAGTAACAGGAGAAATTGGACCCCAAAAGTTGTTGTCCAGTTTCTCCTGAGTACGCTGATACCCCATATGTGGGGGTAAACCACTGTTTGGGCACATGCCGGGGCTCGGAAGGGAAGTAGTGACGTTTTGGAATGCAGACTTTGATGGAATGGTCTGCGGGCATCATGTTACGTTTGCAGAGCCCCTGATATGCCTAAACAGTAGAAACCCCCCACAATTGACCCCATTTTGGAAACTAGACCCCCCATGGAACTTATCTAGATGTGTGGTGAGCTGAGCACGTTCAACCCCCAAATGCTTCACAGAAGTTTACAACGCAGAGCCGTGAAAATAAAAAATAATTGTTCTTTCCTCAAAAATTATGTTTTAGCAAGTAATTTTTTATTTTTGCAAGGGTAACAGGAGAAATTGGACCCCAACAGTTGTTGCCCAGTTTGTCCTGAGTACGCTGGAACCCCAAATGTGGGGGTAAACCACTGTTTGGGGGCACGTCGGGGCTTGGAAGGGCGGGAGCACCATTTGACTTTTTGAACGCAAGATTGGCTGGAATCAATGGTGGCGCCATGTTGCGTTTGGAGACCCCTGATGTGCCCAAACAGTGGAATCCCCTCAATTCTAACTTCAACACTAACCCCAACACACCCCTAATCCTAATCCCAACTGTAGCCATAACCCTAATCACAACCCTAACCCCAACACACCCCTAACCACAACCCTAACCGCAACACACCCGTAACCCTAATTCCAACCCTAACCCTAATCCTAACCCTAATCCCAACCCTAACCACAACTGTAACCCCAACACACCCCTAACCCTATCCGTAACCCTAACCACAAGCCTAATCTTAACCCTATTTCAAACCCTAGCCCTAATTCCAACCCTAACCCTAAGGCTATGTGCCCACGTTGCGGATTCGTGTGAGATTTTTCCGCACGATTTTTGAAAAATCTGCAGGTAAAAGGCACTGCGTTTTACCTGCGGATTTACAGCAGATTTCCAGTGTTTTTTTGTGCGGATTTCACCTGCGGATTCCTATTGAGGAACAGGTGTAAAACGCTGCGGAATCCGCACAAAGAATTGACATGCTGCGGAAAATACAACGCAGCGTTTCTGCACGGAATTTTCCGCACCATGGGCACAGCGGATTTGGTTTTCCTTAGGTGTACATGGTACTGTAAACCTGATGGAAAACTGCTTCGAATTCGCAGCGGCCAATCCGCTGCGGATCCGCGGCCAATCCGCTGCGGATCCGCGGCCGATCCGCTGCGGATCCGCGGCCGATCCGCTCTGTGTGCACATGCCATAACCCTACCCCTAACCCTACCCGTAACCCTAACCCTACCCCTAGTTCTAACCCTAGTTCTAACCCTAACCCTAGTGGAAAAAGAAAAAAAAATATTTTCTTTATTTTATTATTGTCCCTACCTATGGGGGTGATAAAGGGGGGGGTTTATTATTTTTTTATTTTGATCGCTGTGATAGAACCTACCACAGCGATCAAAATGTACTTGTAATGAATCTGCCGGCTGGCAGATTCGGCGGGCGCACTGCGCATGCGCCCGCCATTTTCCAAGATGGCGGCGCCCATGGAGAAGACGGCCGGACACCGGGAGGGACATGGAAGCTAGGTAAGTATGGGGGGGTGGGATCGGAACACGGGGGGGGGGGGGGGGGGGGCGGGGGATCGGAGGATCGGACAAGAGGACCGGGGGAGCGGACAGGAGGGAGGAGGGGAGCGGACAGGAGATCGGGGCAGAAAGGACGACTGGGGGGGGGGCGATCGGTGGGGTGGGGGGGGGGGGGGGGGCAGATCGGGGTCTCCAGCCATGGCAGATGCTATTGCAGCATCGGCCATGGCTGGATTGTAATATTTCACCATTTTCATAGGTGAAATATTACAAATCGCTCTGATTGGCTGTTTCACTTTCAACAGCCAATCAGAGCGATCGTAGCCACGGGGGGGTGAAGCCACCCCCCCTGGGCTGAAGTACAACTCCCCCTCTCCCTGCAGATCGGGTAAAATAGGAGTTAACCCTTTCACCCGATCTGCAGGGATGCGATCTTTCCATGACGCCACATAGGCGTCATAGGTCGGATTGGCACGGGTTTTCATGACGCCTACGTGGCGTCAAAGGTCGGGAAGGGGTTAAACTCTCGTGCGCTTCCTGTCCCTACAAGGGTAAGACGGATGCCTTCCATGGTGCTGGCTGGAGGCAGGTCTGGGAAAATGTTATTAGCACACCGTGCTCAAGTTTGGGAATAGTAGCCATGATACTTACCAAACATGTGCATATAACTGTGAATTAGAACTTTGGTCAGGGGCTTCTGGTTTCTTAAAAAAAAAATAAAGTGTCTTGCCATTTTTGCTTTTGATGCAGTCAGCAACATTTTTGGATACTTAACAGCACTGGCTCACACAGGCGATTCGGTCTGATAATACATAGAATATTTCCTCTTAAAATAACCATCCAATAAAATACAGCGAATAAATCCAAATTAGATTTAAAAAAAAAAGTAAGTCTTAATTAAAAAAATATAACCTAAAGAGAAAAAAAAAAAAAATGAAGGTTGTGACTTTGCCAACACTTTATTAACAACAAAATGTGATAAAAAGAGAAAGTACATACAGATGAATACAAACATGAATGTTCCTAAAAATGCAGATAACATCCCCCCACCCACCCACCCAATGGGGAAAGAAAAAAAAAAATTTTGCATTAAGTTGTGTCCATAACCTGCTGGAGACTTACTCTGACACAAACATCTGTCCCTTGTTAAACACATCAAAAACAAACAAAAAAAAGCCAGTATTTATCCAATCATTTGGAAAACATTGGTTAAGTTGTAATTTTACATAAAGACAAGAGAAAAACATAAGAAAAAAAAAATAGATTTATATCACTTCCAATGAGGGGAACCTGGGACAAAGATGGTACATTCCCTCTCCCATGACTTTTCCTGTGAATTCTTCCCACAAGATTAGATTACAGTCTGATCATATACAATGCGCCCCCCAAGTGCCAAAACAAACTTTCCCCCTGAAAGTGAACGACAAAATAGAACAATTTTTGTTTTAAGTTATGTCAACTCCTGCCTTGAAATGGGATGTTGGGAAAAATGATTAAAGGCCATCATGTGGAAGGAGGGTTGTAGTACGGTCCATAATTCCAGGTGTTCTGGTAGCTGTACTGCTGTTGCTGCAAAAAATAAAACAATTCACGATGTACAAAATATAATGTAATCCTAAAATAGAATTGAAACAGAAATTGCAATTTTTGCATTTGTGATATTTAGGCTATGTGCACACGTAGGGAGGGTCCTCTGCGGGTTCTCCCGCAGCGGATTTGATAAATCTGCAGGGCAAAACCGCTGCGGTTATCCCTGCAGATTTATTGCGGTTTGTTTTGCGGTTTCCGCTGCGGGTTTACTCCTATACTATTGATGCTGCATATGCAGCATCAATAGTAATGTTAAAAATAAAAAAAAATAAAAAAAATGGTTATACTCACCCACTGACGTCCCGATCTCCTCGGCGCTGCACGCGGCGGTCCGGTTCCAAAGATGTTGTGCGAGAAGGACCTTTGTGACATCATGGTCATGTGACCGCGACGTCATCGCAGGCCCTGCTCGCATAGCAACCCTGCGACCGGACGGCCGCGTGCAGCGCTGAGAGGTGAGTATATCATTTTTTTATTTTAATTTTTTTTTTTTTTTTTTTACACAAATATTGTTTCCAGGGCCTGGAGGAGAGTCTCCCCTCGTCCACCCCAGGTACCATCCACACATGATCCGCTTACTTCCCGCATCGTGGGCATAGCCCCATGTGGGAAGTAAGCGGATCAATGCTTTCCTATGTGTGCAGAATCACTGCGATTCTGCACAAAGAAGTGACATGCTGCGGAATGTAAACCGCTGCGTTTGAGCGGTTTTTCCCGCAGCATGTGCACAGCGGATTGCGGTTTCCATAGGTTTACATGTAACTGTAAACGCAATGGAAACTGCTGCGGACCCGCAGTGTCAAAATCGCTGCAGTTCCGCGGTAAAAACCGCAACGTGTGCACATAGCCTTATAAGAGCTGCAGGACAGGTTGTCTTTTTTTCCTAGTCTATGTCTCGAGAATGACCACAATTTGCTGGAAATTCACTGGATCTTTTGAGACTGTTGCGTGCAACTTCCTTAACAAAAACCATTGGTGGAGGGTGTGTTGACTCTTGATCAGCTGTTTGAAGGTTCTGCAGCACATCTGTTTTTACCCTTTTATTATCGCCTGAGCTTGGCATTGCAGTTTTCACTTTTTCCAAGTTCAACTATCAAGCACAGCTGCCATAAAAAGTACAAAGCATGCAAGACAAAACTTAGGAAAATCTGAACACTGCCGGCCTGTTAAAACAGCTGATTGGAGGGATCTGATACATGAAAATTGATCGAAAGAAGAGATAATCCAGTTCTTATTTGTAGCAATGAATAAGAGCCACTAAGCTCGAAACGCGTCTGCTTACGGATCCCTAGGGTAGCTAGTGACACTTGTGCTGCATGATATGATGCTGGATTTTTAAGTATGGCTTCAATAAAATGATGTATATTTAAAGGAACAAAGCTGGATTATCTCCTCTTTAGATTACTAATCTTGCTGCACTACAGACTCTCTCTGCTCTGGGTCCTGGACATCTAAGGGGTGAGCTGACCATTTTTTCCTCTTATTTCTTAAAGTAAAATTGATGGCCTATCAATTTTAAAAACCTGGACAGTTCTCTTTAATCCCCTTCTACAGTAAATCCTCTTCACATATAGACCAGATTTTAAGTTTCCCCATTTGCTGTGCATGTTGCCTCAGGAGTGATTTTTTTTTTTGGCATCAGTACTAGGTTTTTGTCTCAAAAACAGAAAATGGGGTAGGGTAGTGGAGTGGGGTGTCATGATCTCATTGAGGAATACTATGTATTCTTGAGTGACGTTTATCAAACAGCCTTTAATTACTATACAAATGAAGAATTCAGCAACTTTAACAAACTGTTTCAATTAGTTCCCACATTCAAGATAAAGTGTCTGCTGTTGGTGCATGGGAGCAATACATTAGATTTTGTGAGCAGTTAGAGCGCAGACCTGCAAGGAAGGAGCAGTGACAGACACTGGAATAGACACGCACCTGGTACCAGTTTGCATAATTATACGCAGGCAGCGAGGCAGTAGTGGTTGTCGCAGCCATCGGAGCAGCTGCCAATACTGCACCGTCCTCAGTGTGCAATCTCTTCGCGTCAGGCTGTTCCAACCTACAATGCAACAACACATGGTGTATAATACAGGACGGAGCACATTCAACCATTAGCAGAGCCTACTATGATGTTTTTTTGTATACAAACTTTCTAACCGGGGTGAGGCTTAAGTCACTTTTGGCCTCCATTTATTTGCCGGATACTCACCCATTCTCAGCTTTCCTTTTCAGAATTTCTTGCTCTCTCAGAAGCCTCTGGTGCTCATCGTAAGTGGTCAGCAACCTGAAAAAGGGGATATTTCATTTCTATCGAATCAGGCAGAACCAAATCAGATTTATTCCAGTCTTCGGAGAAAAGTGAGGGGGGAAAAAAAAGTCTGCAGGGTCCTTACACATAGTAAGGGTATGTGCACACGTTGCAGATTTGCCTCTGGAATTTTCTGTACGGATTCTACATCTTTTGGCAGAAAACTCAGGTGCAGATTTGATGCGTTTATCTTGCGGATTTTGTGCGGTTTTCTTGTGTTTTTTACCCCTGCGGATTTCTATAATAGATGGGTGCAGAAACGCTGCAGATCCGCAGAAAAGAAGTGATATGGTCCTTTTTTGAATCTGCTGTGTTTTCCGTGCAGATTTTTCCACACCACTAGCACAGCATTTTTTTTTACATTGATTTACATTATACTGTAAATTACTTGCAGATCTGCAGCGTTTGTGCAGAAAAAAAAACGCAGTTCTGCAGGAAATCTGCAACGTGTGCACATAGCCTAACAGTACAACATTAAAAGGGGTTGTCCACTACTGCAGTGTGTTTCTTCAACACTGATGGAACAGTAAACGCGACACTTAACCAGTGGCCGCAAAGACAGTGCCGTTCCTCCAATTTACAAGGATTATTCAACCTCTCAGACATTATTATAGACATGTATAATAACCTCGTTAGTCGTACTGTTGCCAGTCAAGCGCACCCCTCAGTGCAGAAAATGGGAATGGCTTCAGCAGCTGCCCATCTGGGTAGCAAACTACAATTCCCATCATGCATTGCTGACAAACTATACTCCCCATGTATCATCCTGATGGACAAGTCCCCGTTAGATACAGCTCACATTGCACCTGCGTTCTGTTGAGCCCCTCACATTAGTAGCCTTCTGTAATGGCAAGTGCTGGAACGGAGCATGATCGACCAGCAAAGTGAAGTGGATCTACAGGACTTCACTATGGCAATGAGTTTTAGGCTTGGATTACCCGGCCACGTATCACATGACAGCAGTTCTCTGACAAGCCACGATACAAACACGTTTGTGCACACGCTGTCGCATGACCATTTTCCTGTAAATGCAACAAAGCCAAGTTGCATGTAACGAATTGAAGTCTGCAGCAAGTCATTATATTCAATGTGCCACTGCGAGTTCAGTGACGTACGACACGTCGCTGTGAAGCCCCAGCCTGAACCACCACAATCTGGGCCCGTATGTAGCTAGTGTTTATGATGAAAACTATTATAAAGATCTCATTTCTTTATATCGAAGATGGTTCCAGTGTATCACAAGCCTTCATTAAATGTTTAGAATAAAACAGCCCTTCTGCCTGGATACTTCTATCACGTGTCATGGTGTCTAGAGAAGAATCTGCTTCCAGCCTCTCATCATAATCACTGTCCAGCACAATGGCAGGAATCCCTCTGTGTGAAGCGATTTAGGTGGCCGAGACTGAGCGAGAGAGACCACAGACATACGATTTCCTTTCAGAACATTCACCACAGCTGGGAGAATGCCCACCAACAACATGTAAGGCAGCTCTCATTACACTGTCACTTCAAATCAAGAAATCAGCATAGATCCCTCCACTTAGAGATAAACTAGAGATGGGGTCTGGGACCTGTCTGCATTGAGGGTTGTTTTTAACAGTTTGGGGGCCGGAGGACACCAAGCACTTGAAATGGACATTTTACTAAAGTATCGCAAGTCGCTGTCTGGCCAAGCCTGTATAAGTTTTCAGTCCAAAGTGAGTTTGCGGAGGGCTAGGTTCCTTCCCCGTTGTAAAAGGGGTTATCAAATTTTTTTTGACTTAAAGGTAAGGTACCGCGTTTGTAGATCATTAATAAATCACTGTAATGTAGCATAACATGCTGCTATAACCAAGTTTTAAATGCATGTGAAACAGATTTCGTGTGTTATATGTGTTTAAAGAAGGAACTGGGGGCTGACATCTTGGTTTCACAGCAGTTCACAACACTAACAGTGTCATTTTACAGCACCCCATGGACATAGGAGATAATAGACCGGCGCTGACCCTATCTTTAACATTGGAGAGGTGTTAGCAGTGACCTGGGCACGCCTCTGTGGGCTGCACAACTCACTGCTGTAGGTGTGACTAGCAGCCATTTTATTATAGCCCAGTGCTCTCTGCCCAGCTCCACTTACTCTCTATCACAGGAGCTCCATTCACTCCATTAAGCTGCATTCCCAGCCTGCAGAGAGAGGTGACACCTGACACCTCTCTCAGCCATACAATGTATCTCTCTCCTCCCTCCACATTGCCTGGCCATTCACTGCAGACCTGGAGCTCCTTCTACTGAGGGATGAGTCACAGACAGCTCTGCACAGACAATGCTGCTCCATACACACCACATAAACTAAACTGTGCTTCTGATGCAGTAACTGCTGGTGATAGCAGATCACAGGTCAGTCATACACAAAATGGCTCTGCCCTGTGATGCTGCTCTTCATTCTGCCCCAGGGATATTAGACCACCCAAAAGGGGAGGGAAATGCTGATGTCAGCAGTTACTGCCCAGATTTTCCAGCTAACAGTAAAGCTGGTAAGTCTTACTATAGCTGCTTGAGGGCTAAAACGGAAAATGCTCCCCCTAGTGGTCAATATATATATTTGTAAGAATATATATAATATTTTTCATATAGAAATGTTTGCAAACAGTGCAAACATTGCATTAGTACATTTTATTTACTATTTTAAGCTTAATTTCACAAAAAAACAAACTACAAGAAAACTGGTGGCACCTTCCCTTTAAGGAAGCAAACACATACACACACACACACACACAATATCCCTACACTGGGGCTATAAAGAAGATGTCCCGTAAGAATCAAGCAGAGGTGGCGCATAAGCATCAGCTCTCTTATTCCAGCTCTATGGGATTGCCAAAGACAAGTAGAGCGCTCAGGTCTATCCGGTAGTAGGGCAATAGTGTACGTGTGGCCTCCTCTCCAGTCCTAGGGGCATTTTAGGGCCTCCACAGGTAAGAACCAAACAGATCAAAAAGTTACTAGTAATCTCATGGACACAACTAGAGAAGGGAAGCCAAAACAGGGATTTTGGTGTACTCGCCGTAAAATCCTTTTCTCTGAGCAACTCATTGGGGGACACAGACCATGGGTTGTATGCTGCTTGCCACTAGGAGGCTGACACTAAGTTAACACAAAAAGAGTTAGCTCCTCCTCTGCAGTATACACCCTCATGTTAACTCCCAGAGAACCAATTCGGTGGAAAAGCAGTAGGAACAAATAGTAAAAACAGAAGAGTACAACATATCAACTTAAAAGAACAGGCAAAAAACATATAAGCCATTAGGCTAACAGGGTGGGTTTTATGTCCCCCAATGAGTGGCTCTGAGAAAAGGATTTTACGGTGAGTGCACAAAAATCCGTTTCTCCTTCGCGTCATTGGGGGACACAGACCATGGGATGTACCAAAAGCAGTCCCTGGGTGGGAAAACACCACAAAGTACCATATATACTTGAGTACAAGCCGAGATTTTCAGTCCATTTTTTTTAGGCTGAAAGTGCCCCTCTCAGCTTATACGCGAGTCATTGTCAGTGGGGGAGGGGGAGCGGCGGCTGTCACATACTCACCAGCTCCTGGCGAGGTCCCTGCATCTCCGATGGTCTCCGGGCGCTTACAGCTTTTTCCTGTGTTGAGAGGTCACATGGTACCACTCATTACAGTAATGAATATGGACGCAACTCCACTCCCATAGGATGGAGCCGCATATTCATTACTGTAATGAGCGGTACCAGTGACCGCTCAACGCTGGAAGAAGCTGTCAGCGCCGGAAACCATCTGTAAGAAAGAAGCAGGGGACCGCGTCGGGAGCAGGTGAGTATAATGGGGAGGGTGAGCACTGCGCAATATTCACCTGTCTCCGTTCCACCGCCGGGTGCCGCTCCGTCTTCCGTGTCCTCTGCAGTGACTGTTCAGGTCACAGTGCGCGATGACGTGTATAGTGTGCGCCCTCTGCCTGAACAGTCACTGCAGAGGACGCGGAAGAGAGCGGCACCCGGCAGTGGAACGGGGACAGGTGAATATTTCAAGTGCCGTGGGCCTGAGCGACGAGAGGTGTGTATGTCATGTTTTTTTCTTTTTAAATCCCAGCAACAGCATATGGAGCATCTTATGGGGCCATAATCAGCATTTATGCAGCATTGTATGGGGCAAATGTCTGTATGGAGCATCTTATGGGGCCATAATCAAACTTTATGCAGCATTATATGGGGCACATTTTCTATGGAGCATCTTATGGGGCCCATCAAACTTTATGGAACATTATATGGGGCGTGTTTTGTATGGAGCATCTTATGGGACCATAATGAATTGTATGTAGCATTATATGGGGCTCCTAATTCAATAAGGATATTCAAAAACACTTAACCTACTGATGTCTCAATTTTACTTTTATTGGTAGCTATTTTTATTTTTGACATTTACCGGTAGCTGCTGCATTTTCCACCCTAGGCTTATACTCGAGTCATTAAGTTTCCCCAGGTTTTTGTGGCAAAATTAGGGGTCTCGGCTTATACTCAGATCAGCTTATACTCGAGTATATACGGTATTAGGCTATGTGCACATGTTGCAGAATTGCCACGGAAATTCTGCAACTCCCTGCCGTGGGTATAAGGCATGCAGAATTGGCATGCGTATTCCCGCTAAACAGTAGCGTTTTACAAGCGTAATTAGCTTGCAGAATGCTAGCGTTTTCCGAACGATCTGTAGCATTGCTTGGAAGACTGATTGACAGGTTGGTCACACTTGTCAAACAGTGTTTGAGAAGTGTGACCAACTTTTTACTATTGACGCTGCCTATGCGGCATCAATAGTAAAAAGACATGTTAAAAATAAATTTAAAAAATGGTGATAATCTCACCTTACGGCGGCACCCGCAGCCTTCCCGCTCCTTGCGATGCTCCAGTTCCCAGTGATGCCTCGCGACAATGACCCCAGATTACGTAGCATCATGCGAGACCGCTACGTCATCACAGGTCATTGTCGCAAAGCATCACTGGGAACCAGAGCATCGCGAGGAGCGGGAAGGCTGCGGCGGCCGCCGGAGAGAATATAATTTTTTTTTTATTTTAATTCTTTTTTTAACAGGGATATGGTACCCAGGGCCTGGAGGAGAGTCTCCCCTCCTCCACACCCGGGTACCATCTGCACATGATCCGCTTACTTCCCGAATGGTGGGCATAGCCCCATGCAGGAAGCGAATCAATGCATTCCTGTGTGTGCGGAATCGCCACGATTCCGCACAAAGAATGAGCATGCTGCGTCTTTCCGCGATGCGATTCCGCTGTGGAAAAATACGCAGCATTAGCACAGCATTGCGGAATCCCATTGAATTTAATGGGCTGTGTTGTGTATGCCTTTTCGCAGCGAAAAAAACGTGGCAAAAATGCATACAATCTGCAACGTGTGCACATAGCCTAAGGCTTCGTGCAACAACTGCCTAAATGTGCGCCACTGCTGCCAGCTGAATTCTTCTGCCAAACTAGCATCCGCTGAAGCCTGAGTGAATTTTATAGTGCTTTGCGAAGGTATGTAAACTGGACCAAGTCGCAGCTTTACAGACCTGCTTCGCCATCACCTGATGCCAAATGGCCCAAGAAGCCCCCACTGCCTGAGTGGAGTGTGCTCTGATCCCCGTTGGGATGGGCTGACTTCTGACTCGATATGACTCATGAATGGTGCAACTAATCCACCTGGTTATCGTGGCCTTAGAAGCGGAAAGACCACTCCTGTGACCTTCCGGGAGAACGAACAGGGCATCTGTTCTTCTGAAGGATGCCGTCCTTGAGACGTACCTACGCAGAGATCTGACTACGTCCAGAGTGTGGAGAGCACCTTCAATTCTGTGAATAGGGGCTGGTCAAAAAGAAGGAAGAACAAATGTCCCTGTTAAGATGGAAGGACACATTTGGCAAAAAGAATGGCGACGGCCTGAGGACAACCTTGTCCTGATGGAAGTTAAGGAAAGGCACCCGGCAGGATAAGGCGGCTAATTTCGAAATCCATCTGATCTGTGATCGTCACAAGGAAGGCAACCTTGCAGGACAAAGACCAGCAAGTGTCCTGAAGCGGTTGAAAGGGAGGTTCCTGAAGGGTACTTAGCATCAAGTTGAGGTCCCAAGGCTGTAAATTCATTCTATAGGGAGGAGCGACATGTGAATACCCTGAAGAAGAGTCAACCTGAAGTCTTGACGCGATGAGTCTCTGAAATAATACCGATAGAGCGGAGATTTGGCCCTTGAGAGAGCCGAGTGCCAGACCGACCTGTAGGAACTCTAAAATGGTGGAAACTGAGAAGACGAGAGTGCACCAAGCAAAAAATTTCGTCCAAGTACGATGGTAATGCCCACCTATGAGGGTTTACGGGCACTAACCATGGTGGAAATTACCTGTTTAGAAAACTCTGCCTGGGTTAAGACCCAGGATTCAACGGCCACATCGTTAAACACAGGGCCCCTGAGTTCTGGTGGTAGATGGGGCCCTGGGAGAGCAGACCAGGCCGATTCGGCAGTCTCCAGGGAATGTCGGCGACGAAGCATACCAATTCTGCAAACCAAGCGTGGAGAGACCAATCGGGAGCAACCAGGATCACTGGTACTTCTACCGCCTTGATTTTCCTGATTACTCTGGGGAGTAACGATAGAGGAGGAAAGATGTACGGAAGGCGGAATTGACGCCATGCGAGAACCTGAGCGTCGACACCAATGGCTCTTGGATCTCGAGACCTCGCTATAAACTGGGGAACATTGGCATTCAGTCTGGATGCCATGAGGTCCACATCTGGGATCACCCAGCGAAGACAGATCTGGGAGACGACTTCCGGATGGAGCTCCCCACTCCACCGAAGTGAGACCCTGACGGCTGAGGAAGTCCGGCGCAAAGTTTTCCACTCCTGGAATGTGTACCTCAGATCATAGAGTGGTTGTTCTCTGCCCAACGAAGGATGCGAGTTACCTCGGACATGGCCGTCCTGCTGCAGGTACCCCCCGATGATTGATGTATGCCACGCCCGCGGCATTGTCTGCTTGGATATGGATGGGGTGACCCGCCAGAAGATGATGGAAGTGTTGCTGGGCCAGTCAAATAGCACGGATCTCCAAAACGTTGTTCGATTCCCAAATTAATCAGCGGCCCTGAGCAGTGTGGTGGTGGAAGACTGCTCCCCAGCTTGAAAGACTGGCATCGGTAGTCACCACTAGCCATTGAACGGGTAGAAAAGACTTCCCCCTGGTTGAGGGAAGAGTTCAATGTCCACCACCTGAGAGTGTCTGACCTGCAGGGATAAGCGGCACCTTTCGTCGAGGGAGAAAGTTTCTGTCCCAAGCTGCCAGAAGGGCATGTTGAAGGGGACGAAGGTGAGGTTGTGCAAAGGGGACCGCTTCCGTTACGGCCACCATCTTTCCTAGTACCCTCATTGCAAACCGGATAGAGTGAGGGTAAGTGACGAAGTGCTTGGGCTCCTTGTTGAAGGGCTAAGACTTTGTCTAGAGGGAGAATTAAGAACCCCCGAGACGAGTCCAGAGAGATTCCTAGAAAGGAGATCTGCTGGTCTGGGACCGGAGAGGATTTGCTTAAGATTATCAGCCAGCCCAGGCAAGAAAGGGTATCGCAAGTAATGCGAACGGACTCCACGCAGTCATGGAAGGACAGACTTTTGATCAACAGGTCATCCAAATAGGACAGACATGGTGGCCGCCATGACCTTTGTGAACACTTGGGGCCGTAGCGAGGCCGAAGGGCAGGGCAGTGAATTGGAAATGCTGTTCGCAAATGGCGAAGCACAGGAATCTCTGGTGAGGGAGAAAAATTGGAAAGTGCAAGTAAGAGTCTCAGATGTCGATTGAGGCCAAGAATTCCCCCTTCCAGGTGAGTGATAACTGAACGCAGAGATTCCATGCGGAAATGATGGACCTTGACAAACTTGTTTAGAAGGTTGAGGTCTAGTATGGGTCTCACCTTTCCATCCTCCTTTGGGATGACGAAAAGGTTTGAATAGAAACCCTGAAACCTTTCGCTTTCTGGGACGGGGACAATGACACCATGGCCCAGGAGAAAGTTTGCCCTTGCCTCTGAAGAGGGAGGATGGGAGGGAAAGAAACGTGAAGGGGGGGAGCGTAGCAAAGTCGATTTTGTATCCGGATGACACCAGATCTCTAACCCACTCGTCGGAGACAACGAAAAGCCAGACCTGACAAAAGAAGTAGGTGGACGCCTACCCTGCCGGTGTCGACCGGATAGCACTGATAGCGTGAGGAAAATTTCTGGGACCTAGGTCCTTTAGGTCTCGACTGTTTGGGACATGGCTTCCAATGCTAGTTAGGCCTGTATGAGACCAGAGTTCCTCCATCCCTTAGTGGAGAACGTCCTGAACCAGACGAAGTAGAGGCCCAGCTTGGAGTGGAGCGAAAGGAACGGAAACGGATTTGTTGCAGTTTCCGAAAGGGACATCCAAGTCTCTGTTGGGGGAAGGAATTTGCCTTTTCCTGCCGTAGTATCAGAAATGATGTGATCCAGCTTTTCTCCAAATAAGCGACAGGTTTGATAAGGAAGGGAGGTGAGAGACTTTGATGCAGAGTCCGCCTTCCACTCTCTGAGCAATAATTACCTTGTGATAGAGATGGCATTGGCTGATGACTGAGCTGCACAACCGGCCACATCCAAGGATGCGTGAACCAGGTAATCACCTGCCCGGGAAATTTGGTTGGCAAGGTGCACCGCCTCTGGAGGAAGGTTACTGCTCCGAAGAGAATTAGCTAAGGTCTCTGACCAGAAAACCATAGCCTTAGCTACCCATGCCGCGGCAAAGGATGGATACAGGGCAGAGACTGAGGCCTCGAAAGCAGAGTGGGCAAAGCCTTCTATCTGATGTTTCGTGGGATTTTTGATGGATGAGCCATCTGGCACGGACAGGAGAGTTTTGGATGCTAGGCTAGGGATACTAGGGGGTCTACCACCGGAGATTCCACCCAATCGTTTTTCAGATCAGCTGAAAAAGGATACTTGGCTTCAAGAGGCCTTTGTCCTGTGAAGCGTTTATCCGGGCGTTCTCTGTGCTTATTAACTATAGCACTAAATTCCAGATGAATAGCAAATGCCTTATGAGAGCGTTTAGTTATCTTAAAAGACAAGGTGTGATCCGGAGAGGAGCCGGGATGTTCCTCAACCTTTTAAGCCTGGCGAATCCGGATCCAAGTCTGGCGAATCCGGATCCAAGTCTGGCGAATCCGGATCCAAGTCTGGCGAATCCGGATCCAAGTCTGGCGAATCCGGATCCAAGTCTGGCGAATCCAGATCTAAGTGTGGGAGAGGGAGAGAGATTCGTGTTCACGAGGGAGAGGGAGCTGTGAGGCACCAAGGCACATGTCTGTTCAGGAGACATGCTACGGACCCGTGTTTAAGTGCCTGACTGCTTCTAGAGTGCTTTCGACCCTTGATAACTGACGGCTCCCTGCAAACACTCAGGTCCCCCAAAGGATCACGAAGGGATTCAATCGCTTTGGCCAGCTAAGCCATGTATTGAGACTGACTAAACCCACTCAGGGGGACTAGGTACACTGGGCTCGTTGGCGGCGGAGGGCGCCTGAGTGCAGTTGGGGTCACAGGCACTGCAGAGTGGCGAACTCAGCCTTAGGAAACGCAGATTGGCAGGACGAGCATAAAAGTAAAGAATATAGCCATAGTCTTGTTAGACTTTTTAGATGCCTTAGAAGGGTACATCATGTCCCAGCCTATGTGGCCCTATAATATTAGGGGCTGCCGAGAAGGGATACTGCTGAGAAAAGGGGGTTACAGCAAAGAGGATGTATAATGCAGCTCTCCCTTACACAGGTCTGTGTCCCCGCTCCTCCTGCGTGTCTCCAACTGGGTGGCCCTGCGCTGAGAACACTTGCTGCCGATCCTGATGGCAGACAGTGTGTCCTGAAGCGGTGTGGGGCGGAGAAAGATGGCCCCCCGAGATCTCTGAGGTGCTTCTTGTGCTGTGCGAGAAGAGCCAAGACTGGTGGGTGGGGCCTTCGCATCGCATGGGCAGAGATAGGGGTTGCGGCCTAGTACAGGGCCAAAGCCGGGGACTAAGCTTGCAGCGAAGGTCGGTGCCAATGCAGGAAGGGGCCGTATGCATGCCCCCCATGGTCAAAATGGGACCCCATCAACCAGCGCCGCCCCAGACCGCCTGAAAGGAGCCCACCAGCCCAGGCACTTACCCGGAGAAGCTGCTGGGTGGCAGGTAAGGCAGCTTGTTGCAGGTACTCCTGTGCTGCTGCTGGTTTGGACGGTGCAGGGATAAAGGGGTAACCCTCAATTCTCCATCCCTTTAATAGGGAGGTGGAGAGGGACTGTTCACCTTCTTGTACTATTGGCTTTAACAGTGGTGGTGCAGTGGGGGCTGCTCGGACGCCACGAGGTGGGCCTCTGTACATCCAAAGGGGTAATCGCTAGTGAAGAGCGAGTACTCGTTGCTCAGGTTTTCCCGAGCACGCTGGGGTGCCTCCGGGTATTTATGACTGCTCGGAGATTTAGTTTTCATCGCGGCAGCTGAATGATTTACAGCTACTAGCCTGCTTGATTACATGTGGGGATTCCCTAGCAACCAGGCAACCCCCACATGCACTCAGCCTGGCGAGTAGCTGTAAATCATTCAGCTGCCGCGATGAAAACTAAATCTGAGCAAATACTCGGAGGTCACCCGAGCAATGAGTACACTTGCTCATCACTAATAATCACCTAGGATGGGACAGGGCTGAATGTCTGGCAATAGGCCTGGCTGCGGAAGACGATACTTAGAGCCAACACTCCATGTGCTCGTCCGTTGAAGGTGTGGGGAGATTGGTGCCCTTGAAGAGACCCGGCGCTCCTAAGAATCAGCTCAGGCGTGGCATCCCATGTCGCAGGAGAGGATAGGAGAGGCAACACTCTCCGTGCTCACCTGTTGATGGTTCGGGGAGATCGGAGCCTTGAAAGGATCCGTCGCCCCTTCGTCCGTTGTAAAAACTAAAATCAAAAATGTAAAAAATTGTAAAAATGTAAACATAATAAAAAGTTTTGAGTCTGAATAGCAGACCCGTCCGTTTGCCTCCTACGGACACTTAGCAAGACCTGGCTCTCTGGGAGCCAGCTTGAGGGTGTATACTGCAGAGGAGGAGCGGTCTCTTTGTGTTAACTTCGTGTCAGCCTCCTAGTGGCAAGCAGCATACAACCCATGGTCTGTGTCCCCCAATGAGGCGAAGGAGAAATCTAAATTTCAGGGTTCGTTTTCAGACACCTAGTGACTGGTGCTGAACTCCAAACATGGATTTCTTCTGAAAGTCAGTTTTACAATTATGGGACGTAGATTTTCCAGCTCCAAAGTTCAGGTCCACATTGATTTCTATGGGGTTTGGGTTCTGGTTCCCAAACCAAATTTTGGACTAAAGTTCGGTGGAACCCAACCTTCCTTGGGTCCGCTCATCCCTAGTATTAACCCTATTTTACAAGCGATTAGTCCCAATCTTCTAAGTCCACTATAGAGCTGTACTATTTTGAAGACAGACATGTATGCAACAGGATATTCTCACGCTTTTCTCTAACCCCTTATTTTCGGACACTGACCTTTTACAGAAGCAGCAATCAAGAAACTTTTAGTGAGATACAGTAAGAACAATGACTACAAGATAATATCCGCTAATAAAGAGGACGGTGTGGTGGCTGCGACACTTGGGTGGATGGTTCATAACCTTGGGGAAGGCAAGGGGGTGGATGATTCACTCCACAAATCACCATTTCCTGTCTCATTTACTGATTAGTTCTACTTTACCTTAGCGCACAACTTCTATACGCATTTTACATTTCAAGTGATTATCTGTATCTCTTAGTTAAGGTAAATGAACTTACCTATGAATGTCTGAGCCAAAGTCTTCTAAGAACTCCACTTTTCTCTGTGAGAAGGTGATTTTTGTTGTCAGGGCCATGGAGCTTTTTATCACTTTATCGAATAGTAACAAGATACTGCTCTCATTTTGTTTCACGTCATCGCTGAACTCCAGATCAATTAGGTTGAGGTATAGCTTTGCATTTTCCTGCCCAAGAAAAAGACAGTAGTTAGTGGGTTCTTTTCCCCCCTTCATTCAAGGGCACAAAAGTTAATTGCGACTTACCAGGCAACATCAGATTAGAGGGACAGTTGTCAACATGTTGTAACAGATGTTACATACAGACAACTCGGGAGTCATCACTATTGCCAGGAGGTCTCTATCAGAGAGAACAGACTTCAGTCGCTGACAACATGGTTTGTAATGTACTGGTGTTAGGTTCATGTGGGAACACATACCTATGTTTGCATGCCAATTTTATTTTTAAAGGGGTATTCTGGCAGGAATGAGATTGGCAATGCTCATTGGTTGTTTAACGAGCCAGCTACAGTAGAGCAGCAAGGTTGGGTCATGGCTAAAGTCATTCCTCACAGGACGGCTGAAAAAAAGCAGACTACATGGCTCCAGCAGTCACTAATCATGCCCCATTCTAATGCGCCCCTTTAACCTCTTCATCCCCGGAACACTTACAATTTTTTGCTCCCCTTATTCCTAAAGCCATAACTTTTTTATTTTTCTGCCAATATGGTTATGTGAGGGCTTGTTTTTTGCGAGAAAAGTTGTACTTCTGAATTATACCATTGAATTTACCATATTGTGTACTGGAAAGCAGGAAAAAAAATTCCAAGTGCGGTGAAAATGCAGTGTTTGCCAAAACGGACCCGACAGATTCTCCAGGTCATTACAAGTTTGTAGATACCAAACTTGTCTAGATTCTTTTTTTATTTGAATGGTGGAAAAAAAAAAAGTTTTCGCACAGAGGTGACGATACAATTTTGGGGTAGATATGTTTTCATCGCCTCTTATTTTATTGCAATGCTGAAGAAACCAAAAAAAAAAAATTGTTAATCATTTTCTTCATTATATCATTTGCTCATCAGATTACATTTTATATTTTGATAGATCTGGCGTTTAACATGGTGAACCAAATGTAGGTATTTTTTATATTTATTTTGAATAGGGCAAAAGGGAGTGATTTGAACATTGTTTTTAAAAAAAATTTTCTTTTTACTTGCTTTAGTAGCCTCCTTAGGAGACTTGAAGCTGCGATCCTTTGATCGCTTGTGCTACACATGGCAGAGCTTCTGCCCTGCTATGGGTAGCAGAAATGCTCCTCGGCGCTCAGATTGGTTGGCATAACAACCTGGGGTCTGCAGGAGATCCCAGTGGTTGTCATTGCCAATAGGCGCCAGCAATCATGTGACAGGGAGGGGTGCAGATGGGTGGAGCTAGTGAGATTGACAGCCGCGGGTGGATTAAGATTCCACCTGCGGCTGTAAGGGGCACATCATATCTGATCAGGTCAGCGGTCATGTGTCAGAAAAGATGTGGGCTCAGCGCCAGATTCAGCATCAAAGTGGGAGGCACGTCATGTCATGAAGGGGTTAAAGCGAGGGTCACACCAGTGCATTTTTTTCTCTGAGAAAACCAGTTCAATCATGTTGTGCAGAATTTGATCAGTGGGAAAAAAAAAATCTCCATCCTCTCCATTGTCAATTTGTTAAGAAAAAAAAAAAAAAATATATATATATATATATATATATATATATATATATATATATACACACACATACAGGTCCTTCTCAAAAAATTAGCATATAGTGTTAAATTTCATTATTTACCATAATGTAATGATTACAATTAAACTTTCATATATTATAGATTCATTATCCACCAACTGAAATTTGTCAGGTCTTTTATTGTTTTAATACTGATGATTTTGGCATACAACTCCTGATAACCCAAAAAACCTGTCAATAAATTAGCATATTTCACCCGTCCAGTCAAATAAAAGTGTTTTTTAATAACAAACAAAAAAACCATCAAATAATAATGTTCAGTTATGCACTCAATACTTGGTCGGGAATCCTTTGGCAGAAATGACTGCTTCAATGCGGCGTGGCATGGAGGCAATCAGCCTGTGACACTGCTGAGATGTTATGGAGGCCCAGGATGCTTCAATAGCGGCCTTAAGCTCATCCAGAGTGTTGGGTCTTGCGTCTCTCAACTTTCTCTTCACAATATCCCACAGATTCTCTATGGGGTTCAGGTCAGGAGAGTTGGCAGGCCAATTGAGCACAGTAATACCATGGTCAGTAAACCATTTACCAGTGGTTTTGGCACTGTGAGCAGGTGCCAGGTCGTGCTGAAAAATGAAATCTTCATCTCCATAAAGCATTTCAGCCGATGGAAGCATGAAGTGCTCCAAAATCTCCTGATAGCTAGCTGCATTGACCCTGCCCTTGATGAAACACAGTGGACCAACACCAGCAGCTGACATGGCACCCCACCATCACTGACTGTGGGTACTTGACACTGGACTTCAGGCATTTTGGCATTTCCTTCTCCCCAGTCTTCCTCCAGACTCTGGCACCTTGATTTCCGAATGACATGCAAAATTTGCTTTCATCAGAAAAAAGTACTTGGGACCACTTAGCAACAGTCCAGTGCTGCTTCTCTGTAGCCCAGGTCAGGCGCTTCTGCCGCTGTTTATGGTTCAAAAGTGGCTTTACCTGGGGAATGCGGCACCTGTAGCCCATTTCCTGCACACGCCTGTGCACGGTGGCTCTGGATGTTTCCACACCAGACTCAGTCCACTGCTTCCTCAGGTTCCCCAAGGTCTGGAATCGGTCCTTCTCCACAATCTTCCTCAGGGTCCGGTCACCTCTTCTCGTTGTACAGCGTTTTCTGCCACATTGTTTCCTTCCAACAGACTTACCATTGAGGTGCCTTGATACAGCACTCTGGGAACAGCCTATTTGTTGAGAAATTTCTTTCTGGGTCTTACCCTCTTGCTTGAGGGTGTCAATGATGGCCTTCTTGACATCTGTCAGGTCGCTAGTCTTACCCATGATGGGGGTTTTGAGTAATGAACCAGGCAGGGAGTTTTTAAAAGCCTCAGGTATCTTTTGCATGTGTTTAGAGTTAATTAGTTGATTCAGAAGATTAGGGTAATAGGTCGTTTAGAGAACCTTTTCTTGATATGCTAATTTATTGAGACATGTTTTTTGGGTTATCAGGAGTTGTATGCCAAAATCATCAGTATTAAAACAATAAAAGACCTGACAAATTTCAGTTGGTGGATAATGAATCTATAATATATGAAATTTTAATTGTAATCATTACATTATGGTAAATAATGAAATTTAACACTAAATGCTAATTTTTTGAGAAGGACCTGTATGTATATGTATGTATATATATATATATATATATATATATATATATATATATATATATATATATATATATATATATATAATCATTCAGATGTCATTTAAGTGCAGTCCGATAATTCCCACAGACTCACTGAATTTCATGTCCCAAGTACAATCCGAATATCGGATGTAAATCGGTAATGCTGCAATTTTTTCCTTCCACACTGTCCGTGAAAAAAAATTGGATATGTGCACAGCCCCATAGAATAAACATTAGTCCAAGTGTAATACATGTTTTGTTGGATCACTCAGACTGAAAATAAGGTTGTCTGCACATGCCCTAAGGCTGTCTGTGGGGTCAGACCCTCACTGCTAAATTTATCAATAACTTCAAGGTAGAGTTCCATTAAGAAAATCTAGTTTCCAAAATACCCCTTTAAAGGGAACCTGTCACCACGTTTTTGGAAGATGGGATAAAAATAGCGTTAAATAGGGGCAGAGGTGGGCGTTACATTAGTGTGTGTGTTATGCGTTTATTACCCACCTAAGTTGCCGAAATAACTTTGCAAAGTCTCCGTTTTCGCCTGTCAATCAGGCTGGTCAGGTCGCATGGGCGTTGTCTTCCCCCAGATTTGGCGTAGTTTTCCGTTGGTGGCGTAGTGGTGTGCGCATGCCCAAAGTCCGGAATCCTCTTCCAGGGGATTTAAAATAGCGCGGTGTTCGTTATTGCATTGGTGATCGGTGGGCGCGGCCATCTTCCTTTGGCCGCGCGTGCGCAGAAGCGGCGCTCTGCTGGCCGCGGCTTCAGGAAAATGGCCGCCGCGATATCCATCTGCGCACGCGCGGCATCCCGCGGCCATTTTCCTGAAGCCGCGGCCAGCAGAGCGCCGCTTCTGCGCACGCGCGGCCAAAGGAAGATGGCCGCGCCCACCGATCACCAATGCAATAACGAACACCGCGCTATTTTAAATCCCCTGGAAGAGGATTCCGGACTTTGGGCATGCGCACACCACTACGCCACCAACGGAAAACTACGCCAAATCTGGGTGAAGACACCACGCCCATGTGACCTGACCAGCCTGATTGACAGGCGAAAACGGAGACTTTGCAAAGTTATTTCGGCAACTTAGGTGGGTAATAAACGCATAACACACACACTAATGTAATGCCCACCTCTGCCCCTATTTAACGCTATTTTTATCCCATCTTCCAAAAACGTGGTGACAGGTTCCCTTTAAAGGGTTTGTTCACACATGGAAAAAAAAAATAAAAAATTAAAACTGCAGATCTGCAGCACCATATTAAAGGAGCAGCAAAGTGGATGAGATTTTAGCAATCCTCATCCATCATGCACTGCAGAAAAAAAAAATTAGATATACAGCTACGTCCATATATATTTGGACTGAGACAACATTTTTAAAATTTTGGTTATAGACATTACCACAATGAATTTTAAACAAAACAATTCAGATGCAGTTGAAGTTCAGACTTTCAGCTTTCATTTGAGGGTATCCACATTAAAATTGGATGAAGGGTTTAGGAGTTTCAGCTCCTTAAGGCTACTTTCACATTAGCGTCGTGCACTGCACGTCGCAATGCGACGTTGCGGCGCACCGACGCATAATGTGGAAGCGCCGCACAACGGGGGCAACGGATGCTGTTTTTCAACGCATCCGCTGCCCCATTGTGAGGTGCGGGGAGGAGGGGGCGGAGTTCCGGCCGCGCATGCGTGGTCGGAAATGCTGGACACGACGCACCAAAAAAAGTTACATGCAACGTTTTTTGGTCCGACGCGACCGTCGCACGACGGTTGCGACGTGTCGCACTGCGTCGCTAATGCTAGTCTATGGAGAAAAAAAACGCATCCTGCAAGCACTTTTGCAGGATGCGTTTTTTTCTTCAAAACGACGCATAGCGACGTGCAGTGCACGACGCTAGTGTGAAAGTAGCCTAACATGTGTCACCCTGTTTTTAAAGGGACCAAAAGTAATTGGACAATTGACTCCAAGGCCATTTCATGGACAGGTGTGGGCAATCCCTTTGTTATGTCATTCTCAATTAAGCAGATAAAAGGCCTGGAGTTGATTTGAGGTGTGGTGCTTGCATTTGGAAGGTTTTGCTGTGAAGTAAACATGCGGTCAAAGGAGCTCTCCATGCAGGTGAAACAAGCCATCCTTAAGCTGCGAAAACAGAAAAAACCCATCCGAGAAATTGCTACAATATTAGGAGTGGCAAAATCTACAGTTTGGTACATCCTGAGAAAGAAAGCACTGGTGAACTCATCAATGCAAAAAGACTTGGGCGCCCACGGAAGACAACAGTGGTGGATGATCGCAGAATAATCTCCATGGTCAAGAGAATCCCCTTCACAACAGCCAACCAAGTAAAAAACACTCTCCAGGAGGTCGGTGTATCAATATCCAAAACTATCAAAAAGAGAAGACTGCGTGAAAGTAAATACAGAGCTTTCACTGCACGGTGCAAGCCACTCCTAAGCATCAAGAATAAAAAGGCTAGACTGGACTTTGCTTTAAAAAAATAACATCTAAAAAAGCCAGCACAGTTCTGGAAGAACATTCTTTAGACAGATGAAACCAAGATCAACCTCTACCAGAATGATGAAAAGAGAAAAGTACGGCGAAGGCGTGGTACAGCTCATGATCCAAAGCATGCCACATCATCTGTAAAACACGGCGGAGGCAGTGTGATGGCTTGGGCATGCATGGCTGCCAGTGGCACTGGGTCACTAGTGTTTATTGATGATGTGACACAGGACAGAAGAAGCTGAATGAATTCTGAGGTATTCAGAGCCATACTGTGTGCTCAGATCCAGCCAAATGCAGCCAAACTGATTGGTCGTCGTTTCATACTACAGATGGACAATGACACAAAACATAAAGCCAAAGCAACCCAGGAGTTTATTAAAGCAAAGAAGTGGAATATTCTTAAATGGCCAAGTCAGTCACCTGATCTCAACCCAATTGAGCATGCATTTCACTTGTTAAAGACTAAACTTCAGACAGAAAGGCCCACAAACAAAAAGCAACTGAAAACCACCACAGTGAAAGCCTGGCAGAGCATCTAAAAGGAGGAAACAGCGTCTGGCGATGTCCATGAGTTCAAGACTTCAGGCAGTCATTGCCAACAAAGGGTTTTCAACCAAGTACTAGAAATGAACATTTTATTTAAAATTATTTAATCTGTCCAATTACTTTTGGTCCCTTTAAAAACAGGGTGGCACATGTTAGGCTACGTTCACATTTGCGTTGTGCGCCGCAGCGTCGGCGCCGCAACGCACAACGCAAACAAAAACGCGGCAAAACGCACGCTAAAACGCTGCGTTTTGCGCCGCATGCGTCGTTTTTGCCCGCAAGTTGGACGCAAAAAAAATGCAACTTGAAGCGTTTCTTGCGTCCAACGCTTGCGGCCATGCGGCGCAAAACGCAGCACAACGCATGTCCATGCGCCCCCATGTTAAGTATAGGGGCGCATGACGCATGCGGCGCAGCTGCGGCGCCCGACGCTGCGGCGCTGACCGCAAATGTGAACGTAGCCTTAAGGAGCTGAAACTCCTAAACCCTTCATCCAATTTTAATGTGGATACACTCAAAAGAAAGCTGAAAGTCTGAACTTCAACTGCATCTGAATTGTTTTGTTTAAAATTCATTGTGGTAATATAACCAAAATTAGAAAAATGTTGTCTCTGTCCAAATACATATGGACAGAACTGTACATATCTATATCTCTATATCTATCTATCTATCTAGTACCAACTCTGCGACCCACACGCGGCGAGGCCAATCGGGAGCAACCAGGATCACTGGTACTCCTTCCGCCTTGATTTTCCCGATTACTATGGGGAACAACGCTAGAGGAGGAAAGATGTACAGAAGGTGGAATTGGCGCCATGAAGAAACAGAGAATCTACACCGATGGCTCTTGGATCTCGAGACCTCGCTATAAACTGGGGAACCTTGGCATTCAGTCTGGACGCCATGAGGTCCACATCTGGGATCCCCCAGCAAAGACCGATCTGGTTGAAGACTTCCGGATGGAGCTCCCACTCTCCCGAAGTGAGACCCTGACGGCTGAGGATGTCCGCCGTTCAGTTTTCCACTCCTGGCCTGGAATGTGCGCCGCTGAGATCACAGAGTGGTTGTTCTCTGCCCAGCGAAAGATGTGAATTACCTCGGACATGACCGTCCTGCTGCGGGTACCAACCTGACGATTGATGTATGCTACAACCATGGCATTGTCTGATTGGATATGGATGGGGTGACCTGCCAGAAGATGATGGAAGTGTTGCTGGGCCAGTCAAATAGCACGGATCTCCAGAACGTTGATCGGTCTCTTCGATTCCCGAATTGACCAGTGGCCCTGAGCAGTGTGGTGGTGGAAGACTGCTCCCCAGCCCGAAAGATTGGCATCGGTAGTCACCACTAGCCATTGAACGGGTATAAATTACTCTCTTCCCCCCCCCTCCCCCGGTTGAGGGAAGTGTTCAATGTCCACCACCTGAGAGTCTGTCTGACCTGCAGGGATAAGCGGCACCTTCAGTCGAGGGAGAGAGTTTCTGTCCCAAGCTGCCAGAGGGGCATGTTGAAGGGGACGAAGGTAAGGTTGCGCAAAGGGGACCGCTTCCTTTCCGGCCACCATCTTTCCTAGTACCCTCATTGCAAACCGCATAGAGTGAGGGAAAGTGACGAAGCGCTTGGGCTCCTTATTGAAGGGCTAAGACTTTGTCTAGAGGGAGAATTAAGAACCCCTGAGACGAGTCCACGGACATTCCTAGAAAGGAGATCCAGATAGGACAGAACGATCACGCACCGAGAGTGCAGGATGGACATGATGGCCGCCATGACCTTTGTGAACACTGGGTGCGTAGCGAGGCCGAAGGGAACGGCCGTGAATTGGAAATGCAGGTCACGAATGGCGACGCGCAGGAATCTCTGGTGAGGGGGAAAAATTGGAATGTGCAAGTAAGCGTCTCGGATGTCGATTGAGGCCAAGAATTCCCCTTCTTCCAGGTAAGTGATAACTGGACGCAGAGATTCCATGGGGAAATGACAGACCTTGACAAACTTGTTTAGAAGTTTGAGGTCTAGTATGGGTCTCACCTTTCCATCCTTCTTTGAGACGACAAAAAGGTTTGAATAGAAACCTTTCGCTTTCTGGGACCGGGACAATGACACCAGTGTGACGCAATGCGTCTATGGCCCAAGAGAAAGCCTTTGCCCTTGCATCTGAAGAGGGAGGACGGGAGGGAAAGAAATGTGAAGGGGAGCGCGTACTAAAGTCTATTTTGTTTCCGGACGACACAAGATCTCTGACTCACTTGTCGGAGACGACGGAAAGCCAGACCTGACGAAAGAAGTAGGCGGCCACCTACCCTGCCAGTGTCGACCAGATAGCGCTGATAGTCAGCATGGGGAAAATCTCTGGGACCTAGGTCCTTTAGGCCTTGACTATTTGGGTCGGGGCTTCCACTGCTGGTTAGGTCTGTACGAGACCAGAGTTCCTCCATCTCTTCGTGGAGAACGTCCTGAACCGGACAAAGTAGTGGTAGTGGCCCAGCTTGGAGTGGAATGATAGGAACGGAAATGGACTTGCTGCTGTCTCCGAAAGGGACGCTTAAGTCTCTGCTGGGGAAGGAATTTACTCTTCCCTCCCGTAGTATCGGAAATGATCTGATCCAGCTTTTCTCCAAATAAGCGACAGCTTTGATAAGGAAGGGAGGTGAGAGACTTTTTTGATGTAGAGTCCACCTTCTACTCTGAGCCATAATGTCCTTCTGATAGTGATGGTGTAGTGAAATATGTATAAAAATATATATGTGTGCAGTGAACTATGTATAGGTTTATTGTGTGACTAGTAATAATTGAACATCTGTCCTGAAGGCTGCAGGTCTCACTCAGGTGTTAATACGTATTTTCCTGAGACAGCAGACTTCTGTCTCCAATCTCACCCGGGGGTCGTGCTGGGAACCAAGAATAAAGGGAACATTTGACACCTCCTAGCTCTTTGAAGAGAGATGTCAATTACAGCCTGACACTATATCTGTGGGAGGCTTTACACAAAGAATATCAGAGAAAATAATATATTCATTGGAGGCTCGGCCGTGGTCCAATCAAAAACAAGCAATTAGAATATCAACTTGAGGGGCTGGTCTAGAATTCTGACCTCCAGGGTGACTATAAATTTGGCTTGTTTACATTCAAAATTGTTCACATGTGAGGGCAGCCTGGGAAGCTGATGTGATCCAGTCTATATTCATCCTACCCTCAGGGAGCAGAAGCAGACTATTAGCTATTTCTGTAAGTTTTCTCCTGTTTATTTTATGCTGTTTTGCATACCTGTATGTCTTTTTATTACCATATCTTTGTATCTTTCTTTACTGTAAGCACTGTACTTTTTCAATTAAAGCATAAACTTTAACAGTTGAACCTTGTATGTTCTAAAGAATCCATAGCCTAAGGTGTGTGAGCCTTATGAGTGGTAGACAGTATTAGTAGTATTTCCGGGACTCATCGCCCATGTTTCGTTAAGTGGTGGCAGCGTTTGTGTGGCCTGGGTCAGGGGGTGATTTATGCTCCCATTACAGTATAGGACAGAGGTTGAATGCTGGACTGAGAAAGGGGAGATAGATTAACCCTTGCAGGCACAACTCCAAGTCACGTGCTGAGAGCAGATACGTGATGAATTAGCGGCAGCGCGGAGAGAGGGATCCGTGACAGATGGCATTGGCTGCTGACTGAGCAGCACAATAGGCCGCATCCAAGGATGCATGTACTAGGTAATCGCCTGCCCGGGAAAATTTGGTTGGCAAGGTGCGCCGCCTCTGGAGGAAGGCTACTGTTCCGAAGTGAATTAGCTAAAGTCTCTGACCAGTAAAGCATAGCCTTAGCTACCCATGCCGCGGCAAAGGATGGAGAGAGAGAGAGCCGAACCTGAGGCCTCAAAAACAGAGCGGGCCAAGCTTTCTATCCGAGAGATAGAGCATTGGATGCTAGGCGGGATACTGGGTGATCTACCACCAGAGATTCTGCCCAATCCTTGTTCAGATCAGCTGAAAAAGGATACTTCGCTCCAAGAGGCCTTTATCCTGTGAAGCGTTTATCCAGGCACTCACTGTGCCTATTAACTATGGCTCTAAATTCAGAGTCAATAGCAAATGCCTTATGAGAGCGTTTAGTTCTCTTAAAGTACATGGTCTGATCCGGCCGGAATCCTCCTCAACATTTAGGGTATGTGCACACGTTGCGGATTTGGCCCTGCGGGTCCGCAGCAGTTTTCCATGCGGTGTACAGTACCATGTAAACCTATGGAAAACAAAAGCCGCTGTGCACATGCAGCATGTCAATTCTTTGTGATGAATCCAGTGGTTTACACCTATTCCATTATAGGAATCTTTATAAGAGGAGGACAACGGGAGTATATATAGAAAAGTAACAATTTTATTGAAAAACACAATTAAAAACACACATTTAAAAGACACCAAATGAATGTACCAGGAATCCATATTATATCCCATTTTAACAACCAACCATTGGAATGTACAAAGAGAAGATGTGCGGTAACTCCATGTAATCCTACCAAGTGGACCCAGTTCCCAATGACCACCCTATATCCGCAGTAATACATATAAGCCTGTGCAACTATGAAGTTAGAAAAGGTGCCAATACAAGAACCTGATCCACAATGGAGACTAACATGGAGAGTGCCCGGAGGAGCAGCAAGAGTAACAAGCCATGCGGCGTTAGAAAATCCACCTCCCAGAGCACAAGCACAATCTTACCCACATGAGGATCCCTGGACTGAGAGTCACCCCCGACGCACGTTTCGCTGCTATCCTAGCGGCTTTCTCAAGGAGAAAGCCGCTAGGATAGCAGCGAAACGTGCGTCGGGGGTGACGCTCAGTCCAGGGATCCTCATGTGGGTAAGATTGTGCTTGTGCTCTGGGAGGTGGATTTTCTAACGCCGCATGGCTTGTTACTCTTGCTGCTCCTCCGGGCACTCTCCATGTTAGTCTCCATTGTGGATCAGGTTCTTGTATTGGCACCTTTTCTAACTTCATAGTTGCACAGGCTTATATGTATTACTGCGGATATAGGGTGGTCATTGGGAACTGGGTCCACTTGGTAGGATTACATGGAGTTACCGCACATCTTCTCTTTGTACATTCCAATGGTTGGTTGTTAAAATGGGATATAATATGGATTCCTGGTACATTCATTTGGTGTCTTTTAAATGTGTGTGTTTTTAATTGTGTTTTTCAATAAAATTGTTACTTTTCTATATATACTCCCGTTGTCCTCCTCTTATATAGTTCCTATTGGGAGTTATACGTACAGGGGTGAGGACATTGTTCCTGACCACCTGTTTTACTATGAGTCTGGGTGTGGGTGGAACATTATAGGAATCTGTAGGTGTAGAAACGAAGGCAAAATCCGCAGGAAATCCGCAGGTCACTTTACCTGCGGATTCTGAAGAATCCACGAGTAAAAATCCGCAACATGTGCGCATACCCTTAAAGCCTGGTTGACTGCCTCAATAAGCGAATCCACTCTTCTGAAAGTCTGGCGAATCCAGATCTAAGGAGCCATCAGATTCGCAGTCAGATTAAAGTTCGCTACTGAACCACCGCCCCCCCCCCCCCCCCCCCCCCCCACGAAACTCATTGGAGAGAATAACCAACAACACCCTGAACATCAGGAGGAAGCTTATCCCAAATAATTGGCCACGATGTCTTTTTCTAGATAACATACCTTTGAAGATCATTCCCTGGCTCATTGAGCCAAAATATATACCGTATTTTCCGGCGTATAAGACGACTGGGCGTATAAGACGACCCCCCAACTTTACCAGTTAAAAAATAAAATCTTCTTAAAAGTCGGGGGTCTTCTTATACACCCTATGTCGTCTTATAGGGCCGGTGAATATGTGCCTTTTGGGGGGGGGGGGGAGTGATCCTGATGAGGACGAGGGGGCGTCTCACAGGAAAGTGAGTATCCCCCATTACCTTATCATAGCGCTGCAGCGTGGGGTCTCTGTGCTGGGAGCGGCGGCTGCTGTGCTGTGCTGTGCTGTGCTGTGGCGGCTCCTCTTCTGCAGTGTGGGGCCTCTGGTGCTGTGGGGCGGTGGCGGCGGCGTATCTTCATACAGTCGGGGCTCCTCCGGCATCTCAAAGACTGGAAGCCCCGCCGGCAACTCCATGGGTACAATGCGGTCAGGTGGCCTCCGGGAAAATGGCCGCTGCTCAGATTCAGATCTCGTCCCGAGATCTCGGGAGACGAGATCTGAATCTGAGCAGTGGCCATTTTCCCGGAGGCAGCTCAATAGGTGCGATGCGGTGGCCCGGCCGCTGGGGGCTGCGCATGCTCAGATTCAGATCTCAACGAGATCTGAATCTAAGCAGCGGCCATTTTCCCGGAGGCCAGCGCATTGTACCGATGGAGTTGCCGGCGGGGCTTCCAGGCTGAGATGCCGGAGGAGCCCCGACTGCATGAAGATACGCCGCCGCCGCCACCGCCCCACAGCACCAGAGGCCCCACACTGCAGAAGAGGAGCCGCCACAGCACAGCAGCCGCCGCCGCTCCCAGCACAGAGACCCCACGCTGCAGCGCTATGATAAGGTAATGGGGGATACTCACTTTTCTGTGAGACGCCCCCTCGTCGTCATCAGGATCACTCCCCCCCCCCACCCACCATATACACCCGGCGTACAAGGCGATTCCCGGCGTACAAGACGACCCCCGACTTTTAAGAAGATTTTCAGGGGTTAAAAAGTCGTCTTGTACGCCGGAAAATACGGTAGATGCATTTGACCTATGGGAATCCTTGCCGACCCTCCCAATTTCGCACTTACTTTCTAATCAAACCAAATGCACAAACAGTTGGCCTCAGGATGCCAAGAAACAGCCCAGAGACTTTATACAAGTACATCATGTACAACATATCATCTCTAAACTCAAGTCGGACATCCAATATAACACAGATTGGCTTTGGTTCGAATTCTTAATTAAACTTGACCCCATACCTCCTAAGTTAATATCTAAAATATATCATAACTTAATTTCTCCTAAAACTCAATTTAAACCCCTGTATATATCCTCTTGGGAGTCTGAACTGGGCATATCCCTTTCCAATAAGGAGACAGAGCAAGTTCTGGGACACTCACACGGGTTCTCCAGATGTGTTCTGCTGCAGGAGAATGCTTTTAAAGTCCTCTCCAGGTGGTATAGAACCCCCGAGTCACTACCATCTAGGCCTCTCTGATTCTCCTCTTTGTTGGAGATGTATGCAGTCTAGGGGTTCTTTGGCACATATTTTCTGGCCCTGCCCAGTTATCACTAAATTCTGGGAAGATATTTTTAACCGACTACGCCAGATTGGATTAATAAAACAGAACCTAACTCCCCAAGAGGTCCTAATGTCACTCCCCACGAAGTCATACAATCCTAAGAAACACGACCTTCTTCCCCTTCTAATAGCCGCAGCCAAACACCTGATCTCCTTACATTGGAGACAAACGACACCCCCCCACATCAATGAATGGGTCAAAAAAGTCCAGGACATATGCAGGATGGAGGAACTATCTAGCTGGGATTCACGTACACATGATAAATTCTTCCGTACATGGCTGCCATGGCAATTAGCATCTCATGCCACCCCATAGTTTTTTCATCAGCTATTTTTGTTAGCTATACAACATTTTTCTCCTTTGATTTTACATGTTACTTATAAGGCACTGTGATGGACCCGGATACAGCTCATTAAATTAACTGATTTAGTCATACTAGACACTCTTCTTATCATTGTCTCGCTATCAGCCAAGACTACCTAGTTTACTCTTTGTATGTTCTTTGACTACTTTTCCTTCTCGTTGTTCTTGAATTTTTGTACATTGGGCAGGGAGTTTTTTCTTAGCTGCTCACCCCCCCCCCCCCCCCCCTCTCACCTCCGGTACACCCATTCCCCCCCCCCCCCCCCCTCCCCCCCCTCTCACCTCCGGTACACCCATTCCCCCCCCCCCCCTCACCTCCGGTACACCCATTCCCCCCCCCCTCACCTTCGGTACACCCATTCCCCCCCCCCCCTCACCTTCGGTACACCCATTCCCCCCCCCCCCTCACCTTCGGTACACCCATTCTCCCCCCCCCCCCCCCCCCTCACCTCCGGTACACCCATTCCCCCCCCCCCCTTTTTTTATTTTTTGTTTTGTCTGTTCGGATACCCTTTTGGGTTTTCTTGGGATGCATGGATTGTATTCTGTAACCTAATAACTTAGACCGATTCCTTTTGCATATTTATCCAGACTTATGGATACCTCTGGTACAAAAGCAGAATTTTGTTTTTATCATTCTGTTCTTTGATGACTCAGATTCATGTATCCTTGTTCTTGTTTATGTGTTTGAAAATTTGAAAATAAACAATTTAAAAAAAAAAAAAATGGAAAAGCAAAAAAAAAAAAGTTCGCTACTGGACTCTGGAGAGAGACAGAAACGGAGCAGAGAGGCGACAAGGCACGTGTCTGCTCAAGAGACGTTCTACGGATCCGTTTTTTTTTTTTTTTTTTTTGGGTGCCTGACTGCTTCTAGAGTGCTTTCGGCCCCGGCTAACCGACTGCTCCCGGCTTGTGGAGGATCCGTCTATATCAGTCCTGCAAACGCTCTGGTCCCCCGAAGGATCACGGAGGGATTCAATCACTTTGGCCAGCGAAGCCATGGATTGAGACCGTGATGAAGCCCACTCAGGGGGACTAGGTACACTGGGCTCGTTGGCAGTGGAGGGTTCCTGAGCGAAGTTGGAGTCACAGGCACTGCAGAGCAGCGAACTCAGCCTTAGGAAATGCACATTGGCAGGAGGAGCATGAAGTAAAGAATATAGCCATAGTCTTGTTAAGACTTTTTAGATGCCTTAGAAGGGTACATCATGTCCCAG
Source organism: Ranitomeya variabilis (assembly GCF_051348905.1). NCBI lineage: Eukaryota > Metazoa > Chordata > Amphibia > Anura > Dendrobatidae > Ranitomeya > Ranitomeya variabilis. The sequence continues at coordinate 698,574,574 of NC_135232.1, read as the reverse complement.
CCTATGTGGCTCTATAATATTAGGGGCTGCCGAGAAGGGGCTCTGCCGAGAAAAGAAGGTGTTACAGCAGGGTGGAATCTGTAAACTGCAGCACTCCGTTACTCAGGTCTGTGTCCCCGCTCCTCCTGCGTTACTCAGACTGTGTGGACCCATGCGCGACACCTGCTGCCTTCGTCCTGATGGCAGATAGAGCGCATGCCGAGGTGGTCGGGGGGGGGAGGTGGAGAGGGACTTTCCACCTCCTTGTGCCATCCGCTTTAACAGTGGTCAAGCAGTGAGAACTGCTCGGAGGCCACAAGGTGGGACTCTAGATCCAATAGGTTAATCACCTAGGATAGGACAGGGCTGAATGTCTGGCAATAGGCCTGGCTGCGGAAGAGGATACGTGGAGGCGACACTCCATGTGCTCATCCGTTGAAGGTGTGGGGAGATCAGTGCCCTTGAAGGGACCCGTCGCCTTTAAGAATCAGCTCAGGCGTGGCATCCCACATCGGAGGAGAGGATACCGGAGAGGCGACACTCTCCGTGCTCGCCTGTTGATGGTTCGGGGAGATCGGAGCCTTGAAAGGATCCATCGCCCCTTCGTCCATTGTAAAAAATAAAAATAAAAATTTAAAAATAAAAGTTTTTGGTCTGAATAGCAGACCCGTCCGTGTGCCTCCTACGGACACTAAGCAAGAACTGGCTCTCTGGCAGCCAGCACAAGGGTCTATGCTGCAGAGGAGGAGCTAACTTTTTTTTGTGTTAAAGGGAATCTGTTACCTACTTTTTCGTATATAAGCTTTGGCCACCTCCATCAGGGGCTTATCTACAGCATTCTGTAATGCTGTAAATAAGCCCCCGATGTAACCTGAAAGGTAAGAAAAACAGGTTCTATTATACTCACCTGGGGGGGGGGGGGGGGCGGAACTGTTGGCGTCGCGGTCCAGGTCCTCCTATCTTCATACGATGACGTCCTCTTCCTTGCTTCCTGTCACGGCTCCTGCGCAGGCGTACTTTATCTGCCCTGTTGAGGGCAGAGCAAAGTACTGCAGTGCGCAGGAGCTGGGCTTCTTGGACCTTTCCCAGCACCTGCGCACTGCAGTACTTTGCTCTGCCCTCGACAGGTCAGATAACGTACACCTGAGCAGGAGCCGTGACAGGAAGCAAGGAAGGGGACGTCATTGCATAAAGAGGGGAGGAGCCGGACTGAACCACGACGCCCATCGAACTGGACCGCCCCCCCAGGTGAGTATAATAGGATCTGTTTTTCATACCTTTCAGGTTACATCTGGGGCTTATCTACAGCATTATAGAATGCTGTAGATAAGCCACTGATGGCGGTGGCCGCAACTTATATCCGAAAAAGTAGGTGACAGATTCCCTTTAACTAAGCGTCAGCCTCCTAGTGACAAGCAGTATACAACCCATGGTCTATGTCCCCCAATGAGGAGAAAACATAGTGCTCACTCCCGCGCCACGAATCTCCCCCCACATCCCTTGTATTGGTGACACTCCCGCACAATCACAGATTTACTATGACGGAGGAGCCGGAAGACCACAGCGTCTGATGTCTCCTACTCCTGCACCGATTAGAGGCACTTAACCTTCATAAACGGTGCAGATTTCTTTTAGTAGTGCAGGGGTTAATCTACTCAGTTGAGAGCTCCTGGAAGCTTTCCTGCATTATGGCTCAGCTGTACATTGTAAGGCACTCCCATCTCTTATATTATCTGGGCCAAGGCTAGCGCTCATTGCTAGAGTAGCTTACGCTGCATGGTTAGGAGAAGGTGGTTTGTGGTTGTCGTTTGAGAAGGAGTTTGGTGGATATATCCCAGACGGTTGCTAGGTTTTGGTTGTGTGCCAATTCCCTTCCTTCTCCTACTTTGGTTTTACCCCATCCTTCACTCCCCGGTGTTTACCTCTGTTTGTGTGGGTATATTTCCGATTGGTATTTTTCTTTATCCCTGTTTGTATTACTTTGTTAGTCTGGTTGGTTTATTACGGCACACTGCTACTCCCCTCTTCCCTGGGTGGGGGAAAGGTACGTGGCCCCGGAGTCTTCGCCATCGGAAGGAATCCGGGGAACAGGGCTAGCTAGGGTGCCCCTAGCATTAGGGACAGGAAAAGAGCACCTGGTCCTGGGACACTTGACAACAAAGTAGAGACAGGCGCCACAGTCCCCCTTGTATCAGTGTGTGTGTGTGTGTGTGTGTGTGTGTGTGTGTGTGTGTGTGTGTGTGTGTGTGTGTGTGTGTGTGTGGGGAGGGGGGGGGGGGGGGGGGAGAATCTCTATTGGTGCTCAGTCCGACGCCACAACCCCCCTTGTATCGGTGCTCACTCACACCATGGCCCCCCCTTGTGTCAATGCTCACTCTCACGCCGCAGCTCCCTTGTATCGGCTGATCGATGAGGGCGCAAGGAGTTTGATTTTCAACAATATGAATGATGGCTGACCATATTTCTAAGTTTGCAATCACTATAGCGATGACAAGGATAGAAGAGTCACTCACTTTGTCTTTCTGGAGGGCATCATTTAACACCTTCTTTGCCTTCACCAAATTTTTCATATGTTTGTAATAGAAGCGAGCGAGCTTAATTGCATAAAACGATTGCTCGTGCGGGGCTTTAGAGTTTTCCATCGCTTCAGACAAGAGCTCCTCGGCCTCCTTAATATTTCCGTGCCGCCGCTCTAAGTTAACTCGTCTTAGTCTAACCATTGCCAGACCTTCGACAGACTCTTCCAGTGTTTTTAGTATTTGTTTTGCGTCATGTACGTTACCTGCAACGAGAGGAACCATTAGGACAGGGCGTTATGGATGTATATAATATGGCAGGGAGAAAGTTGGGATCTCTTACCCTGCTGTTCCTCAAATGCAGCCCAAAGTAAATGAACTAAAGGCTTCTTCAGGAGATGTATATTACAGGCTCTGTTGTAGACGTGTCTTGCTCCTTCGGCGCTGTGATGCTCCATGTACTTGGCAAACTAAACACAAGAGAGACTCCCCGTTAACACATCCAAGAACGATGTAATGTGTGTACAATAAAATTCTTGTTTTAAACCCATTCAGCACCTTTATTGAACCACTAGACTAGAGACTCTGTAAGGAAGGGCGAAGGGAGGCAACGCTGTTGGCATATGCAGCAGTCAAATCTGGTTGCAAGCAGACCATCCCCTAATGCAATAGATATAGTTATAGATGAACAGAATTCACAAGTATACAGGGTTAGGCACGACATCTATGTGTTAGACCATATTGCATGAAAGCGGCGGACGAGTCTTACCTTTATCCAGAACTCCTCGTAACAGGCGCAGGCAATGACACATCTCTCAAACAGGATGACCACTCGCTCGTGGACTCCGTTCTCAATTTCAAAGTCCAAATACTCCTTCCAGTTATTGATTTGCACTTTCTCCAAAGGTTTCACATGAAAGTACGGTCTTTTAATCTTTAAGGAAAGGTACATGTTTAGTATGGTGGAACATCAGCCCCAATCCTATTCTTACAAGTGTGCATCTCCACCTTACAATCAACCCCCAGACCAGAATGAAACTTACTCCCTCCTCAAAGGTCCATCGTTTGCGGACTTCATGGTCATTGAGGCTGAAGATTTCTTGATGGACTTCAATGATTCGATGTCTCATGTTTTCTATTTCTGTTGTGCGCTGCAAAACAACAAATACATATAAAAAAAATAGGGATTTTTGTGTACTCACCGTAAAATCCTTTTCTCCGAGCCAATCATTGGGGGACACAGGACCATGGGTGTTATGCTGCTGCCACTAGGAGGACACTAAGTAATACAGAAAGAATAGCTCCTCCCCTGCAGTATACACCCTCCTGCTGGCTTTAAGTGAACCAGTTCGGTAACAAAGCAGTAGGAGCTTAACAATTAACAAGAATGAACTATGTCAAAACCAAGGCAACACAGAAAACCAAAGCCGTTAGGCTAACAGAGTGGGTGCTGTGTCCCCCAAATGATTAGCTCGGAGAAAAGGATTTTACGGTGAGTACACAAAAATCCCTATTTCTCCTACGCCTCGTTGGGGGACACCGGACCATGGGACGTCCTAAAGCAGTCCCTGGGTGGGGAACAATCAACTGTAATTGCTCCTTGTACCCACAGGTTACAGGTGCGGCACAGCCGCCTGCAAAATTCGTCTGCCAACGGTCACATCTGCCGAGGGCCGAGAATGAATATGGCAATGTTTTATAAACGTATGCAGACTGGACCAGGTCGCAGCTCTGCAAACTTGTGCTCCCGAAGCTTGGTGCCGGATGGCCCAAGACACTCCCACTGACCGAGTAGAATGAGCTTAATCCCTGCTGGGACAGAATGACCTCTGATACGGTAGGACTCCTGAATAGCTGAACAAACCCATTTTGCCATTGTCTTGGGAGCGAGAAACCCCTTCCTTGGCCCTTCCTGGAGCACAAACAGGGCATCTGACCTGCGGAAGGACGCCGTCCACGAGATGTATCTCTTGAGAGCTCTCACTAAATCCAGTGTGTGGAGGGCCTTCTCGATGCGATGTACTGGTGCCGGACAGAGAGACGGTACGACAATCTCCTGATTGAGATGAAAGGATGAGACAACCTTTGGCAAAAAGGACGGGGATGTTCTCAAAACCACCTTATCCAGATGAAAATTCAGGAACGGAAACTTGACAAGACAGAGCCACCAGCTCTGAGACCCGTCTAATGGATGTGAGCGCAACCAGGAACGTTGAAAGAAAAGACAGGGAAACCTCCTGTAGAGGTTCGAAAAGAGCTTCTTGCAAGACTCAGGAGGACCAGATTATGGTCCCATGGTTCCGACGGCATCTTAAAGGGCGGCACTCCTATGGGAAACTCCCTGAATGAATGACTTCACTTGTAATCTGTTAGCAATCCTGTGTTGGAACAGAACGGATAGGGCTGAAAACTGCCCCTTGAGAGAACTAAGGGCGAGACCTAAGTCCAAACCTGTATGTAAAAATTTGAGGGTGGAAGGAATGGAAAATGCAAGAGGAGAACGTCCCCGGTCGTTGCACCAGGAAAAGAAGATTTTCTAAGTGCGATGATAAATGCGCATAGACATAGGCTTTGTGGCGCTGATCATGGTAGAGATGACTTCCGGAACCCAGGACTCAACGGCCATGCCGTCAAACACAGGGCCTCGGAGTGCTGGTGGTAAATGGGGCCCTGTGAAAGGAGGTCTGCGCGATTCTGTGATTGCCAGGGAACATCGGCGACTAGTTGAACTAGTTCTGCGTACCACGCCCGGCGCGCCAATCTGGCACAATCAGGATTTCCGGTACTCCCTCCGCTCTGATCTTCCTGATTACTCTCGGCAGTAAGGGAGAGGGGAAAATATGTACGGAAACCGAAAATGACGCCACGGAAGTACAAGTGCATCTGCCCTGATAGCTCGGTCCCACGATCCAGCAGCAATGAAGTCGGGAACCTTGGAATTTAGCCGTGAGGCCATCAGATCCACGTCAGGGGAGCTCCAACGACAGCAGATCTGGCGGAAAATCTCCGGATGGAGAGACCACTCCCCGGAGTCGAGGCCTTGACGACTGAGGAAATCTGCCTCCCAATTGTCCACTCCCGGGATGTGAACCACAGAAGTCATTGAGCGGTTTCCCTCGGCCCAACAGAGAATGTCGTTCATGGCTGCCATGCTGTAGGTTCTCCCTCGTCGGTTGATATATGTCACTGCAGTGGCATTGTCTGACTGCATCCTGATGGAACGACCCGCCAGGAAGGGATAAAATTGGAGAAGAGCAAACCTGATTGCCCGAATTTCTAAGATGTTGGTCAGAAGGTGTGATTCCTGACGTGACCGGCAGCCCTGAGCAGTGTGATTTAAGGACAGCGCTCCCCAGCCTAGAAGACTGGCATCTGTTGTCACAACTAGCCAATGTACTGGAAGAAAAGACTTCCCTTGATTCAGGGAGGACTTTAATGTCTGCCACCTGAGAAACTGTGACTCACTGGGGAAAGAAGAACCTACGGGCGAGGAAGAGCGGGCTCCTGTCCCAAACGGCCAGGAGGGCATGCTGTAAGGGACGGAGGTGTATTTGGGCAAATGGAACCTCCTCCAAGGCTGCTACCATCCTGCCGAGGGGTTCATTACTGAAAACGCAGAGTGAGTAAGCGATTGGGAGAGCTTCTGAGCTTCCCGCTGTAAGGCTGAGATCTTTTCCGGGGGGAGAAGCACCAACCCCTGGGACAAGTCCAGTATCAATCTTAGAGAGGAAATTCGATGAGCCGGTACTGGGGAAGATTTTTAAGTTTATCTTCCAACCCAGACGAGAAAGAGTATCTATTGTGATGTTCACGGCCTCCTTGCACGTGCGGAAAGAGGAGCCTTTGATGAGGATATCGTCAAGATAAGGTAGCACCACCACTCCACGGGAGTGGAGTGAGTATGGCCACTGCTGCCGCCATGACCTTTGTGAGTACCCTGGGGGTGACGGCGAGGCTGGAGGGCAGAGCTGTTGTTCCTGAACTGCGAAGTGAAGAAACCTTTAGTGGGAAGGTAAAATAGAAATTTAGAAGTACGCGTCCTGGATGTCTATTGACACCAGGAACTCGCCTTTTCCCATGGAGGCAATGACAGAACAAAGCGATTCCATCTGGAACCGTCGCATCCTGACGAACGTGTTCAGCAGTTTTAGGTCCAGTATGGGCCGTACTGTAGTGTCCTTCTTTGGAACCATGAAGAGGTTTGAATAAAAACCTTGAAACCGTTCGCTCTGAGGGACCGGAATAATAAGTCCATCTTTACTCAGAGAGCATATAGCTTGAAAGAACTCTGAAGCTTTTGCCCTGGGAGGACGAGATGAGAAGTCTATCTTGTATCCAGAGAACCCTAAGTCGCAAATCCACTCGTCGTGAACGACAGAGAGCCACGCAGCACTGAAGGAAAGCAGGCAGCCACCTACTTTGAGGGTGTCCCTCAGATACCACAGGGAGTCATTGTGTGGAAGATCTGCCCGTTCTGGAGCCTCTGGATCCCGACTGCCTAGGCCTGCCCTTCCATCAAGGGAAAGGGGTCACAGATGCCTGGAAACCTCTGGACCGAGCCTGCGGTTGTGGAAGAAATTTACTCTCCCCTCCAGTGGTGTCAGAAATCAATTGGTCGAGCTTTTCGCCAAAAAAGGTGACCGCTCTGATATGGTAGAGAAGTCAATGACTTTTTGGAAGCAGAATCCGCATGCCAGTCCCTGAGCCATAAGGACCTCTGGATGGTGATGGCGTTTGCTGCTGCTTGAGAAGCGCAGTTAGCGGCATCCAGGGACGCGGTTACTACGACATCTCCAACTCTGGCTGAGTAGCGAGGCCCGCTATCCCGGGGGAAAAATTGGTATCCAGCACCGCTGAAGACAAGACCTCAGCCCAGTGGGTCATAGCCTTAGCCACCCATGTAGCGGCAAAATATTGGAAGAGTGCGGCTATAGAAGCATCAAAGGCTGAACGCGCCATATTGTCGATCTGACGATCGTTTGGATCTTTTAATAGGAGGATAAAACCCTCTGAGGAGGATAAAACAGATTTAGTAGCCAGGCGCGATCGTGCCCTGTGAAACGTTTATCTGGATGGATCTTGCGAGAATCAACGGTTTCCTTAAATTCGGGAGAGTGGCGAACACTATGAGGTCGCTTGGTCCTCTTAAAGGACACGGCATGATCCGTTTTAGATAAAGGTTCCTCCTCAAGCTTCAAAGCCTTATTCACTGACTCAATGAGAGAGAGTCGAGTCTCCTGATCGTGATGAAATTCCTGATCTAGGGACGTATCAGAATCGTTCTCTGAAACAGGTTCTCTACTAGCCCCAATGGAAGGGGAGCGAGAAATGGAGCTCTCAGAATCCCGGTGATGGTCTGAAGATATGGCATGAGTCCTGTTCCTGGAAGAGCGAGAGCTCCTTGGCAAGGTATGACTCCTGAGTACAAGGGGTACTGATCATCGGAAGCGTCGTCCGAAATAGTGCCCTGGTTAGAGGAGGGGTCTCGGAACAATTCTAACGCTTTTGCCAGGGATGCCATAGACCGGGTAAGGAAGGTAACCCACTCAAGGGGACTAGGCTTACTGGGTTCGGTATCAGTAACAGGTGGTTCCTGAGCAGTCACCGGTTCACAAGCTGTGCATAATGCAGTATTGTGACCATGGGATAGTGACACCTTACGAGCGGGTACATGCCGCAAAAAAACAGTGTGGGTTTTCCCAGACTTTTTGAGGCTTTGATTGAGCCATAGCATAGCCTTGAGGAGACCGCTTACTAACAGGGGAAGGGTTAAGCTATGTTTCTGGAGCTTACCCATGGTCCTGTGTCTCGAGTCCCCAGGGGAGGTCCACAGTGTGATGCCAAGGGAGTTATGCAGAGGAATCGCTAGTCCTGAAGGCCGCGATTGAAAAGGCTGGAGCAGCGCTGCAGCATCAGCCCTGTGGGTGTACCAAGATGGCCGCCGAGATCAGGAAGTGAGTCTCTCAGGGAACGAGAAGCGCCAGAAAGTGGGCGACGGTAACTGCAGGTGGGCGTGGCCAAAACTCCGGCCTGTATGAAGGGGAAAAGCCGGGGGCTAAATTTTTAACCTGCAGCTGCGGCCTGCGGCGCCGCGACCGCTATTAGCGCCATTCTTAAGCCACACTCTCTGAAGGAATTGCTGTACTGCAGACCACCGACGGACCCGGGCTTTAAGGTGCGGACCTCCCATACCCCGGGGACCATGACCCCCCCAAGCGCCTCGGCCCCCGCAGCGTACTCACGGTAGATGCGGTGGGCCGGTGCTCAATCCACCATCGCCATAGTCAGGGAGGGGGTGGAGAGCTTCTGCCGCCATGCGTCATCCGCTATATCAATGGTGATGCAGAGGGGGGCTGCACGGACGCCATACATAATATGTCCGGCTATGCACCTGGTCCAGGAGAGATAGATGGATTACTACTCCATGTGGTTGCCTGCTATGGAGGGGGGAGATCGGAACGCGAAGGAACCGTCGCCCGCAAGGTGAGCTCAGGGCTGGCATCCAGCGTTGCAGGAAAGGATACGGGAGGGACGCTCCACGTACTTGCCTGTTGACGATTCGGGGGAGATCGGAACCTAGAAAGGGTCCGTCGCCCCCATTCGCTCCGTTAAGGAAAAAATAGAATAAAAAAGTAAAAATTAAAATAAAAACGGTGGGGTCTGAAACAGACCCAAATGCCTCCTACAGACACTAAGCAAGAACTGGTTCACTGAGAGCCAGCAGGAGGGTGTGTACTGCAGGTGAGGAGCTATTTTTTCTGTATTACTTAGTGTCCTCCTAGTGGCAGCAGCATAACACCCATGGTCCTGTGTCCCCCAATGAGGCGTAGGAGAATTAATACTTATGCCAAGATCTTTTACTTCTCGTGTGTTACAAACTTCTGCACAAATTCGTGGTATACTATTGCATCCATCGTTAAAGTTGAAAATTTAGACTGCACTGACAGATTAAATTCAGCGAACAAAAAGGGAAGACATGAATGTAAAAACTGCTTCTGAAAATCCAGTGATGTCTCCCCCACAATCACAATGTGTCAAGGGACATTACATGGTAATCAGAATGGGATTGTTGAGGTCTAGGTCCCTTTAGATGTTAAAGTCCCATTGTAGTGTTTGCAGCAGATTAAACCGCAACAAATATAGACACAAAAGAACAAAAAAAAAAAAAAAAAAAACTTTCCACCCTCGTGGATAGCAGCAATTCCTCTACAGACACCACCTGTAAAAGGCTGTTTGCTGCAGATTCATTTAAATGCCTGATTTTAGAAAAAAGATTTTGATTTGGGCACAGCGCTTGCACAATAAGAGTATTGAGACAAGCCTGTAAGAAGTTCTGCTAAGGCTTCTTTTACACTTCCGTCCTCCAAATCTGCACAGGATCCGTCAAGACGTTGAAAAGACGGATCCTGTGCAGATTGTGGAAAATGTGAGCACTGGGCCCGTCTTTCTGACGCACCTGTCGAGGCTATGTGCACCTGTTGTGTATGCGTCTTTGCAGCGGTTTTCCGCTGCGAAAACGCATACACAACACAAACCAGGTTAAAAAAAATATATATATATAAAAATAAAAAAAAATCGTAGTATTCTCACCTACCATAGTTCCTGCGCAGCGATGCTCCCGGCAGCTAGCGTTCCTCTCGCGAGACCACGACTTCTCGCGAGATTTCTTAATGTATTACTAGGAAGTAACGCTAGCTGCCGGGAGCATCGGTGACGCTGCGCGGGAATGCCAGTAGGTGAGAATATTGCGATTTTTTAATTTTTGTATAATTTTTAATATTATATCTTGTTACTATTGATGCTGCATAGGCATAGTATCCCTTGGAGCATTGGTAAATGCCTGGGCTGGATCCGAGGGCTGCCGGAAGGTGAGTATATATATATTTTTTTTTATTTTCTTTTTACAGGGATATGGTACCCACATTGCTATACTAGGTGGCCTGTGTTATACAGGTCCTTCTCAAAAAATTAGCATTTAGTGTTAAATTTCATTATTTACCATAATGTAATGATTACAATTAAAATTTCATATATTATAGATTCATTATCCACCAACTGAAATTTGTCAGGTCTTTTATTGTTTTAATACTGATGATTTTGGCATACAACTCCTGATAACCCAAAAAACATGTCTCAATAAATTAGCATATCAAGAAAAGGTTCTCTAAACGACCTATTACCCTAATCTTCTGAATCAACTAATTAACTCTAAACACATGCAAAAGATACCTGAGGCTTTTAAAAACTCCCTGCCTGGTTCATTACTCAAAACCCCCATCATGGGTAAGACTAGCGACCTGACAGATGTCAAGAAGGCCATCATTGACACCCTCAAGCAAGAGGGTAAGACCCAGAAAGAAATTTCTCAACAAATAGGCTGTTCCCAGAGTGCTGTATCAAGGCACCTCAATGGTAAGTCTGTTGGAAGGAAACAATGTGGCAGAAAACGCTGTACAACGAGAAGAGGTGACCGGACCCTGAGGAAGATTGTGGAGAAGGACCGATTCCAGACCTTGGGGAACCTGAGGAAGCAGTGGACTGAGTCTGGTGTGGAAACATCCAGAGCCACCGTGCACAGGCGTGTGCAGGAAATGGGCTACAGGTGCCGCATTCCCCAGGTAAAGCCACTTTTGAACCATAAACAGCGGCAGAAGTGCCTGACCTGGGCTACAGAGAAGCAGCACTGGACTGTTGCTAAGTGGTCCCAAGTACTTTTTTCTGATGAAAGCAAATTTTGCATGTCATTCGGAAATCAAGGTGCCAGAGTCTGGAGGAAGACTGGGGAGAAGGAAATGCCAAAATGCCTGAAGTCCAGTGTCAAGTACCCACAGTCAGTGATGGTGGGGTGCCATGTCAGCTGCTGGTGTTGGTCCACTGTGTTTCATCAAGGGCAGGGTCAATGCAGCTAGCTATCAGGAGATTTTGGAGCACTTCATGCTTCCATCGGCTGAAATGCTTTATGGAGATGAAGATTTCATTTTTCAGCACGACCTGGCACCTGCTCACAGTGCCAAAACCACTGGTAAATGGTTTACTGACCATGGTATTACTGTGCTCAATTGGCCTGCCAACTCTCCTGACCTGAACCCCATAGAGAATCTGTGGGATATTGTGAAGAGAAAGTTGAGAGACGCAAGACCCAACACTCTGGATGAGCTTAAGGCCGCTATTGAAGCATCCTGGGCCTCCATAACATCTCAGCAGTGTCACAGGCTGATTGCCTCCATGCCACGCCGCATTGAAGCAGTCATTTCTGCCAAAGGATTCCCGACCAAGTATTGAGTGCATAACTGAACATTATTATTTGATGGTTTTTTTGTTTGTTATTAAAAAACACTTTTATTTGACTGGACGGGTGAAATATGCTAATTTATTGAGACAGGTTTTTTGGGTTATCAGGAGTTGTATGCCAAAATCATCAGTATTAAAACAATAAAAGACCTGACAAATTTCAGTTGGTGGATAATGAATCTATAATATATGAAAGTTTAATTGTAATCATTACATTATGGTAAATAATGAAATTTAACACTATATGCTAATTTTTTGAGAAGGACCTGTATACTACGTCTCTGTGCTATATACTACGTGGGCTGGGCAATATACTACGTGGGCTGTGCAATATACTACGTGGGCTGTGCAATATACTACGTGGGCTGTGCAATATACTACGTGGGCTGTATGCTACTTGGCTGTGCTATATTTCTCTGCTGTATCTGTGCATCATGAATTGTGATATGTGTTTAAGAGGGGGGCCCACAGACTATTTCACCCGGGGCCCTCAAAAATAAGGATTTTTGTGTACTCACCGTAAAATCCTTTTCTCCGAGTGTTATTTGCGGACACAGACCGTGGAGTGTATGCTGCTGCCACTAGGAGGCTGACACTAGGAGGCTGACACTAAGTGATACAAAGAAAGTACTGCAGGGGAGGAGCTATACACCCTCCTGCTGGCTCTCAGCTAACCAGTTTAGTGCAAAAGCAGTAGGAGATCAATAACATGAGCATATAGCATGTCATATTATATATATGAGAGTATAGCATGTAAGATTATAAAACAAGCATTAGCTAATAACAGGGTGAGAGCGGTGTCCCCCCAATGAATGGCTAGGAGAAAAGGATTTTACGGTGAGTACACAAAAATCCTTATTTCTCCTTCGCCTCATTGGAGGACACAGACCGTGGGACGTCCCAAAGCAGTCCCTGGGTGGGAACAACATCAGATCAGGCCCTGTGTAACCGCTACTTACAAGTGCGCCACCGCGGCCTGCAGAGTCCGCCTGCCCAGACTCACATCTGTGGGAGTCTGGGAATTATAGTGCTTCAAGAATGCATGCGGACTGGATGAATCCGCAAGCTTGCAGGAGTGCCTTGTCGACGCCTGGTGCCTAGAACCCACGATAGACAGGGAGATAGGCTGACATCTAACACGGAAGGACTCCTGGATGGTGAAAGGAATCCACCAGGCTAACATGGCCGATGAAAAGGCTAAACCCTTCCTGTAAACGTCAGGAAGCCTTCCTCTTACCGTCAGTAAGCCCAAGATAAAGTGTCCAACCTTTGGAAGGACACCGTCCTCAAGACGTACCTACTCAAGAGCACTCATTTAGTCCAGAATATGGAGAACTCATTCCATTTTGTGGACTGGTGCCGAAAGAGAGGAGGGAAGAACTATGCCCTCATAACAGTAGTAATACAATACCACCTTGGTAACAAGGGACGGGGATGGCCTGAGGACAACCTTGCCTTGAAGGTAATAAGGGAAAAAAAAAGTCTGAAAGAATCGAGCAGCTAGCTCCGAAGACTCGTCAGGATGAGGATATCGCAGAGAAAAAAGGGCGACCTTCCCTGATAGTAAAGTCTATCAGGATCAAAAAGGAGTCTACTGTAAGTCTCCTAGGACCATTAAGGTCCCAATGATCTAACGGTATGCGATAGGGAAGAACTACGTGTGAAAACTCCCTGCGAGAAAGTCCCTACTTAAAGTTTTGTTGCAGTAAGGCGGAAAGCTACTAGCTCTGCAAGCGAAAAACTGACATGGTCAGTGCCGATCTCCGAAGAACCCTGGGGCCCTTTCTGCTTCCGAAAGGCTTTCGGAAGTAGTGGAAGGGGAGTTATGGAAACTGGTACCACGGAAGAACCAGAACATGCAGTGCAATGGCTCTTGGATCTCGAGGCCGAACCACAAACTCGAGTACATTGGCAATCAGTCTGGACGCCATCCGATCTACAACTGGAGAGCTCCAGTGTAGGCAGATCTGATGGAAGACTTCCGGGTGAAGTTCCCACTCACTTGAGGTGAAGCCCTAACGGCTGAATGTTTTCCGCCCAGAGTTCTTCTCCTGGGATATGTACTGCCGAGATCACCGAATGATAGATCTCGGCCCATCAGAGAATGTGAGGTACCTCGGCCATGGTGCCTGACCATGGGTACCTGCTAGATGATTGACGTATGGCACAGCCGTGGCATTGTCCAATTGAATTTGGATGGGGTGATCCACCAGAAGGCAGTGGACCTGCTGTAGGATTACCGTTCGGATCTCCACAGCAATGATAGGGAGAAGAAGACTGGCATTGGTAGTTACTAATAACCACTGAACCGGGAGAAAGGCCCTGGATGAAGAAGGAGCTCAGAGACTATTGTATGAAAGTCTGTTTGACTTGCTGAAAACGAGCGGAACGAAGGAAACTGCTTCCATTGTCGTCACCATTTTTCCTCAGAACCCTCCCAGCAAATCGAATGAAATGAGGGGATGAGTTATCAAGTGTTCGCGAGCTCCCTGTTGAAGGGCCATGACCTTGTCTCGAGGGAGAATTACCATCTGGAAGTGTGCAGGATCATCCTCAAAAGGATATCTGCTGGGCTGGAAATGAGGAGAACTTGTCTAAGTTTAGCTGCCAGCCCAGGTGAGAGGGTATCGCAAGTGATATAGACTACTTCGCGTAGTCCTGGAAGGGCGGCTGGACAGTCGACCAAACAGGGCAGGACCACCATGCCTCTAGGGTGCAAGAGGAACATGACAGCTGCCATGAGCCTTGCGAACACTCTGGGTGCGGTAGCAAGGCCGAAGGACAAGGTCGTGACTTGAAAATGCTGTTCACGAATGGAAAAGAGAAGGAATTTTTGAAGAGGGTAAGCATCCCAATGTCAATGGATGCCAGAAGCTTTTTCTGTTGAAGTAATGGTTGAGCAGAGGAACTCCATTCGAAGAAGGAGAACCTTGTGAAAGGTTGTTAGAAGTTTGAGGTCCAGGATCGGTCTTACTTTTCGTTCCCCTTTTTGGAACCAAGATCCCTTAGATCTAGACTGTCCTGGACAACCCTTCCACTGCTGGTTGGGGCTGTAGGAACATACGATCCTTTGTTGGTCTCCCGCTTAAAAGATTTGATTGGCTAGTTGTACTGTCTTCAGGAGAAGGTTACTGGTGTGAATCAAAGTAGTTAAGGTCTCCAGCCAGGAGACCATTGCTCTAGCAATCCATGCGGCGGCTAGGGAGGGTAGAGCGCTGAACCCGAAGCCGCAAGATGGAACTAACCAGATTTGCTATCTGACAGTCCGTGGTATTTTTAATTGATAATACATCGGGCAGGGATACTCGTAGGTATACCACAGGAGATTCTACCCGATTAATCTGCCAAGTGGCAGAATGCGCAGCTGCATCCAGCAGGTCAGTCTCTTGCCATCGCCGCTCTTGACGGTGCAGAGTTAAAAATTAGGAACCCTCGATCCACCATCCTCTTAACAGGGAAGTGGAGAGGGATCATCCACCTTCTTGCATCTTCTGCTAAATAGTGGTGATGCAGAGGGGGTGCTCGGATGCCCAAAAGGTGGCCTGTGTACATCCACAGAGTTCAGGTCTCCGGGTTGACAGGACAGGTTGTCTGGCGTTAGGCCTGGATGCAGAAGAGGATACATGGAGGCGACACTCCGTGTACTCGTCTGTTGATGGTGTGGGGAGATCGGTGCCCTTTAAAGGACCCGTCGCCCTTAAAAATCAGACCAGGCATGGCATCCCATGTAGAGGCTTCTGTCCAGTGAATCGCTTATCCGGACTGAATGGCAAATGCTCTACGAGGGAGTTTAGTCTCCTTATGAGGGACACTGCGTAGTTTAGAGCAGGGGTGTCAAACTGCATTCCTCGAGGGCCTCAAACCATGCGTGTTTTCAAGATTTCCTTCTCATTGCACAAGGTGCTGGAATCATTCTGTGCAGGTGATTAAATGATCACCTGTGCAATACAAGGAAATCCTGAAAACATGACCTGTTTGCAGCCCTTGAGGAATGCAGTTTGACACCCTTGGTCTAGAGCAGGACCGGAGTCCTCGTCAATGTACAGAGATTGGTTGATGATATAAATAGGCGAGTTCATCCTTTACTGAAGCTCTGGCAAGTCCAGGTCCAAGGCAATATCCGATCCATGTTCAGAGTCTTGTTCTCAGCAAATCCTTGGAGAGAGATCATGAAATGAAAACTTCCGTTTTATAGATGCCTGTACGTTTCTAGAATACTCACGGCCCCTGCTAGCCGACGGATCCCATGTAGGAGAGGGACCATGTATATCGGTCCTGCGAGCACTCCGAGCCACAGAGGGATCACGGAGGGATTCAATCTCTTGGTCAAGAGAAACCATGGGTTGCGGCAGTGACAAAGTCCACTGAGGGAACTAGGTACTCTGGGATAAACTGGGATCAGCGGCGGAGGGCTCCTGAGCTCATTTAGGGTGACCGGCTTCGGATTGGTCATGTGCCTTAAGACCAGGGAATACTGGTCATGTGCCTTTAAGACCAGGGAATACTGGACATGCGCTTTTAGGACCAGGGAATACTGGTCATGTGCCTTTAAGACCAGGGAATACTGGACATGCGCTTTTAGGACCAGGGAATACTGGTCATGTGCCTTTAAGACCAGGGAAAATTGATCACGCAATGTTGCAGAGTCGTTGTGCCCCTTTAATGCAAAGTAGTCGCCCCTGTGTGAGCCGGCCGGGTGGACCAAGATGCCCACCGGGAGTTGCAGAGGTGATTAAATCTCGCAGAGAGCGAGAAGCGCCAATTCCATGAATAGGCCCAAGCCAGGGCCTAAATTTCTGCAGCCGGTGGGAGCGATACCAGCAGTAGAAGTGAGGGGCGTTGCAGTGGCCGAGAAAACTGAGTGCTTCCGTGCCAGGCAAGAAGCGCCAGAAAAGCGGGCAGAGCCGCCTTAGGGTGCCATAGTGCGCTTCCGGGGTGCGGCCTACACATCGTCCGAAGTCGGGGGCTAAATTTTTGCAGCTGGCCAGAGCGTTACCTCAGGGAGGTGGGCCACAGGGAAGCCAGAGACTGCCTGTGAGCATGTGAATATCCCGCTGCAGAGGCCCACCGCTGACAGGATCCACTCACCATCGCTGCGCGTCCCGGCATGGAGCCGCCGCGGATGACTGCAGGTCGGTATTGCAGCATGGACGGTAAACCTCAATCCATCATCGCTTTGTTAGGCTGGTTTCACATTTGCGGTTGTGTCCGCAGCGTTTGTGCCGCAATTTTCCGCATGCGTCGTGTATTCCTATCTTTAACATTAGGGACGCAGGTGTCTGCGATTGGTTGCGTTTTGCCGCGTTTGACGACGCATGCATTGTTTTGTCGTCTGCAGCTTGGAGCGGTAAAAGCTACATGTATTAATTCTAGAGGCTTCAATTTGCCACCTAGAAACGTATGCGGTTGTTAGGGCAGAATGTGGCAAAAAAACGCATTACTGTCTATGGGAACGCATGCGTTCACGTCTTTGCGTACACATGCGTTTGATGCGCTTGTGTACTTCGGACTGCGCATGTCCAGGAACTGGATTTAGACATGCCCATTAAAGACACACCCTCCTGGAAATATCAAACGCATGTGCATAAAAAGCGCAAACACATATAAAAACGCATGCAAACGCTGCATTTTGTTACCATAATGTGTAAGCTGATGCAGATTAAAAAAAACGCTGCGTTATCAGACGTTTCCATGCATTTTTGCATGCGTTTGCGGTGGTGGACGATACGCTGCGGATTTAACCGCAAATGTGAAACTAGCCTTGGGGAGGTGGAGAGGAACCATCCGCCTCCTTGTGCCGCTTTAACAGTGGTGGGACAGTGGGGGCTGCTCGGACGCCAAAGAGAGGGGCCTCTGTACAATCACGGAGTTCAGCCCCCGGGTGGACAGGGCCAGTTGTCTGGCATTAGGCTTGGCTCCAGGAGAGGATACATGGAGGCGACACTCCATGTGGTCTCCTGCTGCTGGTGTGGGGAGATCGGGACCGTGAAGGAACCGTCGCCCCTGAAGTGAGCTCAGGCATGGCTTCCCACGTCGCAGGAGAGGGTACGGGGACGTATACTCCGCGTGCTCGCCTGTTGATGATTCGGGGGAGACCGGAACCTTGAAAGGACCCGTCGCCCCCTTCACTCTGTTAATTAAAAAATAAAAGTTTACAGAAAAGTAAAAAAAGAAATAAAAAAAGTTGGTGTCTGAACCAGACCCAAGTGCCTCCTAGACACTAAGCAAGAACTGGTTAGCTGAGAGACAGCAGGAGGGTGTATATTGCAGGGGAGGAGCTAACTTTCTTTGTATCCCTTAGTGTCAGCCTCCTAGTGGCAGCAGCATACACCCACGGTCTGTGTCCCCCAATGAGGCAAAGGAGAAACCTGGAGCAGGCCCTGGCTTCACTAATTGGTCACGCCCAACCGCGAACATTCAGCGACAGGCGCAGTCCAGCCGCGAATTGGCGCGGAATTTGAGCCCCGCTTTGCTAATTGGTCGCGCCCGGCTAGCCAAATCCTGTGTATAAATTGCATTATTCTGAAAACTTCATAAGTAAGCTACATACATATTCTAGGATACCCGATGCGTTAGAATCGGGCCACCATCTAGTTTATTATATAAAAACCAACTCTGCTGCCATCCAGTCTTCAGTTTCAGCATATTATATACCCCCCATGGTTATATGAGTGGTTATATATACACATACACTTCTGACCACAGTGTTACATACTTAGATCTCAGTACCTGTGCCGGATCAGCGATGTCCTCGATACCAGAAGGATATTCCATTTTAGATCCACTATGATGTTTTACTGACGCCAACTCTTTTCGCAGCTCAATGAATTTTTCGGCAGTAAGAAATTCTTTCGGCAAATGATCTTGTATGTGTTCTTTAAACCTGTGGGTGTGTAACGCAGTTCCCATAGTAAATGGTCAAGAAGATGCAAAAGTGTCTAATCAATTGAGGAAGGAAGGTTATACAACCTACTCCTGTCCACTGGACTCTCCATGAACCCAAAATTAACCCTCTGCAAGAGGAGACATTTCGGTTAATGACAGTGGATTGCAAAGTTAGATTGCTCGCAGCCTCAGGTCAAATATGGGTGTAAAGAAACTACACTGTGTTCCAAATTATTATGCACATAGAGTTTAGGAGTGATAAGGTTAGAATTTTTTTGTTTGTCATTTAAACTCATTGATGGTGATGTGTGTCAGGGCTCTTTATATCACTGAAAGCAATTGCAGATACCTGTGCAAATTAGTTTGGCAGGTGTGTCCAAATAAAGGCAAAACTACTTAAGAAGGTTGTTCCACATTATTAAGCAGCCTACATTTTTTGCCAAAATGGGAAAAAAAAGGATGTGTCGGCTGCTGAGAAGCAACAAATTGTGGAGTATTTAGGTCAAGGCATGACTACAATCAACATTGCCAAGACACTTCATCGTGATCATCGCACAATGAAGAAGTATGTAGCTGATTCCCAGCACACACGTGTGCGTGCTGAAGAGGAAAAATTGAGGACTCTTTCCAACAGGCAATTGCGTAAGGTTAAAAGAGCAACTGCAGAAATGCCCTGTCATAGCAGCAGACAAGTTTTTGAAGCTGCTGGTGCCTCCAACGTCCCCAGAACAACAAGATGCAGGGTCCTTCAGTGGTGCGTAAGCCATCCTGTCGACCACTTCTATACACTGCAACAAGCAGAAACGGCTCCAGTGGGCCAAACGATACATGAAGACTGACTTCCAAACTGTTTTGTTCACCGATGAGTGCCGTGCAATGCTCGATGGTCCAGATGGATGGAGTGGAGGATGGACACCCCATGAAAACACGGCTAAGGCACTAACAAGGAGGAGGTGGAGTAATGTTTTGGGCTGGAATCATGGGGAGAGAGATTGTCGGCCCCTTTATGATCCCTGAAGGGGTAAAGATGAACTCCATAATCTATGTGGAGTTTCTAAAACAACACTTCCTGCCATGGTTCAAGAGGAAGAACCGTGCTTTCCGCAACAAGATCATTTTCATGCATGATAATGCACCGTCTCATGCTGCAAAAAACACATCTGCATCTCTGGCTGCTATGGGCATAAAAGAGGACAAACTTATGGTGTGGCCACCATCTTCCCCTGACCTCAACCCCATTGAGAACCTCTGGAGCATCATCAAAAGGAGTGTCTATGATGGCGGGAGGCAGTTCACATCTAAGCAACAGCTCTGGGAGGGTATTCTGTCCACATGCAAAACAATTGAAGCAGAAACCATCCAAAAACTTACTAATTCAATGGACGAGAGAGTTCAGAAGCTTCTTTTGAGCAAGGGGTCCTACGTGCAAAAGTAACATCATCTAGAATAAAGTTTTCACTTGAAAACTGTTTGATTTCATTTTGTAATAAGCTGATAATGCTTATAACTTCACAATTGACCATTTTTTTGTTCAAAATAAAAAGAAAAAGGTTGAAAACTCTGCTGTGCATATTAATTTGGAACATGCATTTTGAGTGTTTATTTTTTTTTAAAAGATACTGTTTTCATAGGCAGTTTGTTCCAAAACATTGCAATTATACTAGAATAGTAGATGACTGGAAAATAACAATGACTGCAATTCAGATAGGTAATTTAGAGAAAATATGAGGAAATATTATTTGCATAATAATTTGGAACACAGTGTATGAAGTGAGGAAAAGGTCTACCAATTATTGAATCAATTAAAATGGTATAAAAGATCCTTTTTCAAAGGATCTACAAGTGTCTCGTTTGGATCCTGAAACAGCAGATGGAATGGGCTGGAGCACCACTGCCTAAAGCTTACCCACAGCCCCAGGCAATGACAGTATTAGGCTACGTTCACATTTGCGTTGTGCGCCGCAGCGTCGGCGCCGCAACGCACAACGCAAACAAAAATGCAGCAAAACGCATGCACAACGCTGCGTTTTGCGCCGCATGCGTCCTTTTTTTCATTGATTTTGGACGCAGCAAAAATGCAACTTGCTGCGTCCTCTGCGCCCGGACGCGGGCGCCGCAGGGACGCATGCGGCGCAAAACGCAAGTGCGACGCATGTCCATGCGCCCCCATGTTAAATATAGGGGCGCATGACGCATGTGGCGACGCTGCGGCGCCCGACGCTGCGGCGCAGACCGCAAATGTGAACGTAGACTTAGCCATCGCTGTGGCCGATGCTGCAGTGTCGCTGCCTCATCATTCTAATAATGGGTTTGGGACCCCCATTGATCAGACACTGATGACCTGCTGAAGCCTTTGCACACCAGTACCCTCTCCTCTACTCCCTGCCTGCGTTGTTCACAAGTGACGCTACAGCAACAATCCATGACCACTGCAGTAAATCACTGGCCTCAGCGCTCATCCAAAAGTAAATGGCGCAAGGCTGGTAAAAAAATATGCACCACCCATTTAGGGCTGTCCTTTATGTATTTAAAAAGAAAAAAAAAAAAAAAAGTGGAACCCCCAGACAATTGGTGATATTCTAAATACCATCTGACAAAAGTGCTCAGTCTTTAATGTCCCCTCTGAAAGAGCCCAAGGAAAGCAGGATCCCACTGCAGCCCCCAAGCAGTGAAAGAGCGAAATAACGCTTTATGACTACTTATTTACTAGGCGGTTTACTTAAGAGTAATCGTTCTAATAAAGTTAATGTTTGGTAACGGCTTAGGGTACCGTCACACAGTGCAATTTTGATCGCTACGACGGCACGATCCGTGACGTCGCAGCGATCGTATGATTATCGCTCCAGCGTCGTAGACTGCAGTCACACGTTGCAATCACGGCGCTGGAGCGATGCCGAAGTCCCCGGGTAACCAGGGTAAACATCGGGTTACTAAGCGCAGGGCCGCGCTTAGTAACCCGATGTTTACCGTGGTTACCAGCGTAAAAGTAAAAAAAAAAAAACCGTACATGCTCACCATCTGATGTCCGTCCGGTCCCTTGCCGTCCGCTTCCCGCTCTGACTGAGATCCGGCCGTACAGTGAGAGCAGAGCGCAGCGGCGACGTCACCGCTGTGATCTGCTCTCACTTTCCGGCCGGCAGACAGTCAGAGCGGGAAGCGGACGGCAAGGGACCGGACGGACATCAGATGGTGAGCATGTACGGTTTTTTTTTTTTTACTTTTACGCTGGTAACCACGGTAAACATCGGGTTACTAAGCGCGGCCCTGCGCTTAGTTACCCGATGTTTACCCTGGTTACCAGCGAACGCATCGCTGGATCGCTGTCACACACAACGATCCAGCGATGTCAGCGGGTGATCAAGCGACGAAAGAAAGTTCCAAACGATCTGCTACGACGTACGATTCTCAGCAGGATCCCTGATCGCTGCTGCGTGTCAGACACTGCGATATCGTAACGATATCGCTAGAACGTCACGAATCGTACCGTCGTAGCGATCAAAATTGCACTGTGTGACGGTACCCTTAGTAAAGTACGTGGCAGCCTGGGTTAGGCCCAGGTGCGAAATGCCACACTTCAACGACCAGGGGTCGGATGACACTGGAATCTCGCTCTGCATGCCGGGACCCACAGCCAGGAAGGTAGGGCACGACGACTTTTCCTACAACGTCAAAACATTTCAGGAGACATTAAGGACCCTTCCGAGCGCTCCTGTAAATTGGTTATTTTTCAAAATCTCACCCATCTGGGGCTACCCATCCTCATTAAGTAAAAAGGGCACCCTCAGATTGCTGATGATTGGTAATCTGTAAGGGCTGTGACTAACCACACTGCAGCAGCTGAGAGGCAGCCCTGGAATATCACAGGCTTCAGTATAAAACTTTAACCCTTTAACGGTCCAGTTTTCATTTAAAGGGGTATTCCCATCTTCAAGATCCTATCTAAATATGTAGGTGTAATAATATTAGCAAATACGTTCAATTAGAAATGTAGCATAGTTTTTCTGATTCGTTATGTCTATTTCCTCATATGCAGGCATTGCAGGACCTTAGATATCCATGGTTACGACTACTAGCAATTAGCAAACTCACTATATCAGTGGTCATAACCATGGATACCCAAGGTCCTGCAATGCCTGCTCATGAGGAATGAAACAAAGAATCAGAAAAACTATATATTTCTAATTGGCGGTATTTGCTAATATTATTACACCTACTACATATTGGGATAGGATCTTGGAGATGGGAATATCCCTTTAAATGCATTTGCCTTTTCTCACCATAACAGCATTGAGGGCTTTTTTTTTTCCCCTTTGGGACAAATTGCAATTTAGAATGACGCCACAATATGGAGAAACAAAAGGGTGGACGAATTGCAAGTGGAACAAAATGGTGGGAGGGACAAAAAAAAAAAAAATAAATAAATTTCACACATTGTTATATTTGGGTTTCATTTATACAGCCCTCATCTGCAGTACATACGATCTCCCAAAAGGATTCTCTAGGTCAGCAACATCTGTGCAAAACCAAACTTACAGGGGTTTGTACGAAAATCTGCGTCTCTTTGAATCGCAACTTTGAGACTTGTAAGTTTTATCTTTATCCATGGAACTGTGGGAGGACTTTATTTTCCATGCTGAGCAGACATTTTTATCTTTACAATTTTGGGGTACATAGCACAAAAAGCAAATTTATTTTTTATGGGAGAGTGAAAAATGCAGTCGGAAAAAAAAGCAATTCTTGAATTTTGCTTTCCCCCCCCCCCCCCTCTTTTTTTTTGGAGCTTAAACGGAAAGATCAGACTTTCAATTACGACTATACCAAATATGTTTATTCTTTTTGTATGATTGAATTGTTTTGGGAAAGGTGTGTGTGGAGATCTAGAGGACCGTTGGTCGTTTATACACTACAATAATAATCTAATAATAATAATCTTTATTTATATAGCGCCAACATATTCCGCAGCACTTTACAATTAAGCGGGGACATATACAGACAAATTCAATACAAGTTAAGACAATTTAAACAGTGACATTAGGAGTGAGGTCCCTGCTCGCAAGCTTACAATCTACAAGGAAATGGGGGGGACACAATAGGTGAGAAGTGCTTGTTATTTCAGGTCTGGCAATTATAATAAATAGGGATTTTCATATAAAGCTGCATGATCCGGTCATCAGCCCGTGTGTTTAAATGCAATAGTCAAGTATCAAGTGCAGTTATCATGAGCATGGAGGGTGTGGAGACAGATGAATAGTAGGGTGCAGATTTAGAATAATATTTGGAAGGAGGGAACAGGGCAAAGTTAGTTTACTGAGTAGTTGATGTGGTAGGCTTGTTTGAAGAGATGGGTTTTTAGAGCGTGCTTGAATAGGTCGGGGCTAGGTATCAGGTCTGATCGTCTGGGGAAGTGCATTCCAGAGAGCCGGCGCAGCACAAGAGAAGTCTTGTAGACTGAGGTATGAGGTTCGGATTACGGGGGATGTTAGCTTTAGGTCATTTGTAGAACGGAGGGCACGTGTAGGGCGATAGACAGAGATGAGAGAGGAGATATAAGGCGGTGCAGAACTGTGGAGGGCTTTGTGGGTGAGAGATGAGTTTATACTGGACCCTGTAGCGAATGGGTAGCCAGTGTAATGACTGGCACAAGATGGAGGCATCGGTGAAGCGGTTGGACAGAAATAAGACCCTGGCTGCCGCATTCAAGATGGATTGGAGAGGAGAAAGTTTGGTAAGAGGGAGACCGATCAGGAGAGTTGCAGTAGTCCAGACGAGAATAAGAGCGACAGTAAGAGTCTTAGCAGTTTCAAAGGTGAGAAAAGGTCGGATTCTGGAGATGTTTTTAAGATGCAGGTGACAAGAGCAAGTGAGTGATCGGATATAGGGAGTAAAGGAAAGATCGGTGTCGAATATGACCCCAAGACAGCGGGCATGTTGCTTGGGAGTTATGGTTGAACCCTCCAGAGTAATTTCGATGTTGGGAAGAGTGAGGTTAGTAGAATGGAGAAACACAAGAAGTTCCATTTTGGAGAGATTTAGTTTCAGATAGAGGGAGGACATGATGTTAGAGACAGCAGACAGACAATACTTGGTATTTTGAATTAGGGTAGGGGTGATGACAGGGGAAGAAGTGTATAATTGGGTGTCATCAGCATAGAGATGATACTGGAACCCAAATCTGCTAGGGGTCGTGTATAGAGAGAAGAGGAGGGGGCCTAGGACTGAGCCCTGTGGAACCCCGATAGTAAGGGGACGAGGAGAGGAAGAGGAGCCGGCAAAGAATACAGTGAAGGAGCGGTCAGAGAGGTAGGAGGAGAACCAGGAGAGGGCTGTGTCCTTGAGGCCTATGGAGCGGAGCATAGTGAGAAGGAGCTGGTGATCCAGTGTCAAATGCGGCAGAGAGATCCAGGAGAATCAGAGAGCAATGACCTTTGGATTTAGCTATTATTAGATCATTAGAGACTTTAGTGAGGGCAGTTTCAGTGGAGTGTAAAGAGCGGAAACCAGATTGTAAGGGGTCGAGAAGAGAGTTATCAGAGAGATAGCGGATTAGACGGGAGTGGACCAAGCGTTCCAGGAGTTTAGAGATGAAGGAAAGGTTAGATACAGGTCTGTAGTTAGCAGTGCAGTTCTGGTCCAGGGATGGCTTTTCAAGTAAAGGGGTTATGATGGCATGTTTAAATGAGGAGGGAAAGATACCTGAAGAAAGTGAGAGGTTAAATATTTTAGTCAGGTGAGTGGTGACCATTGGTGAGAGAGAGGAGAGGTGAAGGAATGGGGTCACTGTTGCAGGTTGTAGGCCGAGCAGAAGCGATGTGCTTAGAAACTTCTTCTTCTGAGACAGGCTCACAGATGTCTAGGGGGCTTGAGGTGCGGCAGGGAAGGGGATCCAGGCACTGAGGAGATTGGGCTGAGATATCCTGATGGATGTGGTTGATTTTTTCTAGGAAATAAGTGGCCAGATCCTCACCACAGATTGGTGATGGGGGCCTGTACTTTAGGTTTCAGGAGGGAGATTAAGGTTTCAAAAAGTCGTTTTGGGTTGTTGGATAGTGAGGTGATGAGGGTGGTGAAGTAGGATTGTTTGGCCAGATAAAGGGCAGAGTTATAGGTTTTGAGCATGAACTTATAGTGGATGAAGTCTTCTGCTAAGAGAGACTTTCTCCACTGCCGCTCAGCACACCTTGAACAACGCTGAAGAAAGCGTGTTTGCATAGTGTGCCAGGGCTGCAGTTGTCTGTGTCGGGTCTTTCTGCGTGTAGAAGGTGCTGCTTCAACTAGGGCATTCTTCAGTGTATTATTGAAGTGTGACAATGTTAAGTCTGGACAGGAGAGGGAGGAGATGGGGGCTAAAGATGTGTGGAGATTGTCCATAAGCTGCTGGGTATTAATGGAACGTGTATTCCGATAAGTGTGGTAAGTGGGGGTGTCCTGCGTGAGGAGACAATTTTTGACAGAGAAGGAAAGAAGGTTGTGGTCCAAAAGCGGGAGAGGGGGAGTTAGTAAAGTCGTGCAGCGATCCGGGGCGGGAGAAAACCAGGACCAGAGTATTCCCGTCCTCATGCGTAGGAGAATTAGTAAACTGTGAGAGGCCGAATGAAGAAGTTAGAGAAAGAAGATGAGAGGCAGATTGGGAGAGGGGATCATTGATGGGGATGTTAAAGTCTCCCATGATGAGGGTGGGGATGTCACAGGATAGAAAGTGAGTAAGCCAGGTGGCAAAATGGTCTAGAAACAGGCGGGAGGAGCCTGGAGGGCGGTAAACAACCGCCACCCGCAAGGAGAAGGGCTTAAAGAGTCTGACGGTGTGGACTTCAAAGGAAGGAAATGTAAGTGAGGGAACCGGGGGGGATGAACTGGAAAGCACATTGTGATGAAAGGAGCAAACCAACACCCCCACCCTGTCTGTTTTCAGGTCTGGTGGTATGTGAAAATTTCAGCCCACCAAACGAGAGAGCGGCAGCAGCAGTGGTGTCTGAATGCTGGATCCAGGTTTCTGTAATAGCCAGAAGGTTAAAGGGCCACTGTCACCCCCCCCCCCAGCCGTTATAAACTAAAAGAGCGTTTTATAAATTGGCCACACATACCAGATATTAT
This sequence comes from Ranitomeya variabilis, assembly GCF_051348905.1. Taxonomy (NCBI): domain Eukaryota; kingdom Metazoa; phylum Chordata; class Amphibia; order Anura; family Dendrobatidae; genus Ranitomeya; species Ranitomeya variabilis. The sequence goes on along the minus strand of NC_135232.1, from coordinate 698,547,812 downwards.
ACCTGGAGGCGGTCCGAAGCGTCCTGTATGAATCCCCCAACTGCCGTCACTCTTCTCTTCAGGGCCGATGGTACCCGCCCCCTTCGCGTTGTTGCTTCTTAAATCCGGCGCCTGCGCTGTGCGTGCCTGCCTGGGGCCTGCGCAGTCTTCATTATCAGTAGCAGCTCAGATGCAGGGTGCCTGGCTGCGCAGGTGCGGGCAGTGCGGCCGCCCTGTTACTGAATCCCCGCCCCGCACTGTTATTTATTATGCACAGTGCGGGGCTGGCATTCCTGGGCATGCGCACTGCGCTTGTCAGACGCTCCCCCGGTCCCCCGCCTTCCAGCGTTGTTCTTTGTGGCTGTTCCAAACGTCGGCAATGAAACCTGTATATTCGGGCAATGCTGGAAGGCGGGGGACCGGGGGAGCGTCTGACAAGCGCAGTGCGCATGCCCAGGAATGCCAGCCCCGCACTGTGCATAATGAATAACAGTGCGGGGCGGGGGATTCAGCAACAGGGTGGCCGCACTGACAATGAACACTGCGCAGGCCCCAGGCAGGCACGCACAGCGCAGGCGCCGGATTTCAGAAGACAACAGCGCTCAGGGGGCGGGTACCCGCCCCTGAAGAGAAGAGTGACGGCAGTTGGGGGATTCATACAGGACGCTTCGGACCGCCTCCAGGTATAATATCTGGTATGTGTGGCCAATTTATAAAACGCTTTATTGAGCTAATAAATGAATCAAAAACTAAAAGAGCCACCCTGTTAGACTGCAGCATTACTGCTGCACAATGTGGCTCTTTTAGTTTATAACGGCTGGGGGAGGGGGGGGGGGTTACAGTGGCCCTTTAAGGGAATACTAAATACTAAAGCATTGCAGTATATTGTGAAGTCACAGTTCTATTAAGATCAGCATGCAGCCAAGCCTTACAATAGGATTAAGATGGCTACTGCACTTACTGGCCATGTAACAGCAAAAAAAGTAAAAATCTGAACCACCACCTCACACGCTTTAGTTTATATGAATTACATTGATCCTTTCCACAAACTGAGATCCAAGACTACATATAACTGCTGGGCTTTGTCTTCTTTTGCTTTGTGGTATTACTTGATGCTTTTTTGCACCAAAAAGTAGCACATTCTGCTTCAAAATAATTGGTCACATAGGGTGTGTGTGAGGGGGGGGGGGGGGGGCGCGTGACCATAGCAATTCCAGCTACTTTTTCCATTCATTAAAGTTGCAATTGCTCATTTAGCCACAACCATAAATTCCATAATATACACTCACCGGCCACTTTATTAGGTACACCTGTCCAACTTCTTGTTAACACTTAATTTCTAATCAGCCAATCACATGGCGGCAACTCAGTGCATTTAGGCATGTAGACATGGTCAAGACAATCTCCTGCAGTTCAAACCGAGCATCAGTATGGGGAAGAAAGGGGATTTGAGTGCCTTTGAACGTGGCATGGTTGTTGGTGCCAGAAGGGCTGGTCTGAGTATTTCAGAAACTGCTGATCTACTGGGATTTTCACGCACAACCATCTCTAGGGTTTACAGAGAATGGTCCGAAAAAGAAAAAAAATCCAGTGAGCGGCAGTTCTGTGGGCGGAAATGCCTTGTTGATGCCAGAGGTCAGAGGAGAATGGGCAGACTGGTTCGAGCTGATAGAAAGGCAACAGTGACTCAAATCGCCACCCGTTACAACCAAGGTAGGCCTAAGAGCATCTCTGAACGCACAGTGCGTCGAACTTTGAGGCAGATGGGCTACAGCAGCAGAAGACCACACCGGGTACCACTCCTTTCAGCTAAGAACAGGAAACTGAGGCTACAATTTGTACAAGCTCATCGAAATTGGACAGTAGAAGATTGGAAAAACGTTGCTTGGTCTGATGAGTCTCGATTTCTGCTGCGACATTCGGATGGTAGGGTCAGAATTTGGCGTAAACAACATGAAAGCATGGATCCATCCTGCCTTGTATGGAGCATCTTTGGGATGTGCAGCCGACAAATCTGCGGCAACTGTGTGATGCCATCATGTCAATATGGACCAAAATCTCTGAGGAATGCTTCCAGCACCTTGTTGAATCTATGCCACGAAGAATTGAGGCAGTTCTGAAGGCAAAAGGGGGTCCAACCCGTTACTAGCATGGTGTACCTAATAAAGTGGCCGGTGAGTGTATTTAAATGGGGGTGTGGGTGTGTGTGTGTGGGTGTGTGTGTGGGGGTGTGTGTGTGTGTGTGTGTGTGTGTGTGTGTGTGTGTGTGTGTGTGTGTGTGTGTGTGTGTGTGTGTGTGTGTGTGTGTGTTCGCGCGTGTTTTAAGCCAGTCCACATAGCCCCATTAGGAAGTACACACCCCCCTCCTTGCAAAAAGTTAAGTTAAGTTTTCTCAACTTGATTTATGCCCCCTTTCAAAGTTCAACGACAGATTTACCACTCAATTGGCTCACAGCTTCAATTACAAGGAAAACCACCTCAATTTCTTCAACGCTACTTCTTGGGTAATGTATAAGCTGAGGCTCAGCAGAGATGATGTTCTTTAATTCCGAATACTCTCGATATTGTCACTAACTTGCAGCAGTTCCTTCACTTGAACAATCCATATGTTACAATTTTCAAAACTGCACTTGAATGAATGCTAAGTGACTATTACAAAGCTGTAATCAGCGCTGACAAAACACCACAAGGTGAACATCAGCGGTGCTTCAATGCCCCCATATTTGATGAGGGAGCTATTTTGATTGTGGGTAATGAGCTTCACAGCCGTGACATTGTGCTTCAGAAAAGGAACAATGGTTTGCAACGGGTGGCAGAAACTCACAGGTCCTATGAAGCACAGCAATATCCAATCATCTTTTGGCAGGGACAGGATGGCTATCACTCTGAAATACCTCAGACAAATCCTGCAACAGGCAACCCTTCAAGGGAAAAAAAAAAAGTGTTGCCAGTGGACTTCTATGCCTATGGATCATGACAAGAGTTGGTGAGGAAAGTCACATCCTCAAATGCAGACGTGTATACGATACGCTTTATAGCAATTAGTACAATTTCTCTCGGGATCAAGTGTTTCCAATTGTATAGGGAAGAGGAGTGTGAGGTGCTGCTGGAGGAGGAGACTATAAAGGAGAAAAGCTGTGCTTTATGTGCAATATAATCATTATAATTTGTTATAACTAACCACAGTTAGTTACAATGCCCGGGAAACGCCAGACTCTTCAGCTAGTGAAGCAGCACGGTGGCACAGTGGATAGCACCGCAGCCTTGCAGCGCTGCAGTCCTGGGTTCAAACCCCACCAAGGACAACATCTGCAAAGAGTTTGTATGTTCTCTCCATGTTTGCGTGGGTTTCCTCCCACACTCCAAAGACATACCGATAGGGAATTTAGATTGTGAGCCCCATTGGGGACAGCGATGATAATGTGTGCAAAACTGTAAAGCGCTGTGGAATATGTTAGCGCTATATAAAAATAAAGATCATCATCCTCAGCTAGTACATCTTTCTAAAAAGTACAGGCAAACACAAACCAGCATTGAAAAATGACACAAAGAATAAAAAATAAATAAAAAAAATAAAAAACACACTTCAAAAACAGGTACATGCAATTGAGCCACAGGTTTTTTTTGTAAGGTTATTCAAATATTTACAAAATAAAAGCAGAGAACAATTATGAAAAATGAAGAAAAAATTTTTTTAAAAATAACTTGTGGATTTTCAATGGGGCCTGGTTTTATAATTTTCTATCAATTTTTTCCATACATTTTCTTTATTCTCAAAAAAGGGTTATTTCATGAACGCAAAAGATCCCCCAGTCTAAAAAAGGCATAAGAAATTCATAGAGAATCAGTTCGGTGGAAAGCCACGTTCACAGATGAGGCCTGTTCACTTATTACCTCATCTGAATTGAGTTTTTGGCTTGTAATTTTTTCCTTACTATATAAAAACCCGACGGTGTCACTAATACTTAACTTACTGTTGAAAGTGGTGAGTATACTGCTGTGTGGGTATTCCAAGAAGGCGGCTGTATATAGAGGTGACTCCACTTAGATTGCCCTGTTCGGCCTCATAGGTAATATACATTTCCCATAACTTATCTGAACGAAAATCTAGACCTGCTGACATGATGGCGTGCTCGAATGTCCTGCAGGATAGAAAACGGGTCAGAATAATGGTGAACACAAACCCCACAGACATCTCATCCATAGACTTCAGTTGCTGTAAACTTACAATGACTGATCTTATATATGGAATCTGCAGGTAACAGCAGGAATACTAATGCCCCTTCCGTCCTCAGCTACTCTATGCTTCTCATCAGCGCCAGTCCTGCTTCATGATTGGCAATGGAAGTCATCATCTCTGCTTTCCACCATCAATCAAGCAACAGAGGGCGACGAAGCAAAGAGTAGCCAAGGACGGCGAGTGCATCTGTACCCTAACTGAACGTGTACGCCAACTTGGGATGCCAATTTACATCTGAAAACAAGACGAATTTCAGAGTAAGTGAGCACCCGATAGTGAAGAAACCGGTATCAATGGAAAGGGTATTACACAGCCTAAGGGTACCGTCACACATTGAAATTTCCATCGCTACGACGTTACGATTTGTGACGTTCTAGCGATATCGTTACGATATCGCTGTGTCTGACACGCTACTGCGATCAGACACCCTGCTGAGAATCGTACGTCGTAGCAGATCGTTTGGAACTTTCTTTCGTCGCTTGATCACCCGCTGACATCGCTGGATCGTTGTGTGTGACAGCGATCCAGCGATGTCTTCGCTTGTAACCAGGGTAAACATCGGGTAACTAAGCGCAGGGCCGCGCTTAGTAACCCGATGTTTACCCTGGTTACAAGCGTAAACGTAAAAAAACAAACCGTACATACTCACCCGTCGGTGTCCTTCAGGTCCCTTGCCGTCTGCTTCCTGCTCTGAGTGCCGGCCGGAAAGTGAGAGCAGATCACAGCGGTGCTGCGCTCTGCTCTCACTGTACGGCTGCACTCAGAGCAGGAAGCAGACGGCAAGGGACCTGAAGGACACCGACGGGTGAGTATGTACGGTTTGTTTTTTTACGTTTACGCTGGTAACCAGGGTAAACATCGGGTTACTAAGCGCGGCCCTGCGCTTAGTTACCCGATGTTTACCCTGGTTACCCGGGGACTTCGGCATCGCTCCAGCGCCGTGATTGCAACGTGTGACCGCAGTCTACGACGCTGGAGCGATGATTATACGACGCTGCGACGTCACGAATCGTGCCGTCGCAGCGATGAAAATTTCAATGTGTGACGGTACCCTAAGGAAAAGGTTACTGACAGATTCCCTTTAACTAAAACAAATTTGTACATAGCTAATATAGACAACCATTTGTCGATTTAAAAAAAAAAAAAAAAAAAAGTTGTTTTTTTTTTTTTTTTTTTTTTTTTTTTTTACATATTTAGCAAAGGCTTTTTCAATTTAGTCAGATAGCAGTAAACAAACACTGTACGAGCTGAACCGCAAAGGCTCCATCCAATGTGTAGCAGCTACTGCCAAAAACTGCAGATCAGCTATTCTGTAACACTGGGACTACCGGAATGGTACTCTCTTTCCAAAATTATTTGTCACAAAATCTTTTTTCGCATCCTAAATGAGTAGAAGTCACCGAGTCTCAAGCCGGAATTCAGAAAAATGCAGTCACAGAAGAGAAATAAAAATTGCGAGGAGTCAAAATGACTCCAATCGATAGTTCTAGTGTTAAAAATTAAGTTCTGCAGTAACCGGCAGCGGCTGATACACACAATATAGAGCTCTGCAGCTTTCTTAATATATACATCTAGTTGTTGGCTGTCGATCACCCACTTCTTTGATACCAGATAAATTATTATATGCCCAGACAATCCCTTTAAACAGTTCATTGATAATGCATACAACGACAGAAATGAATGGGCTCAGTACCTCTGTAGCAATCATACTTGACACTGTTGTATAACTCACCCTCTCAGTGTGTTACAGGTCTCCGGGTCAGCCGGATCTAAAGTTTCTTTTAAGAACTGAAGATAATGTATCCAGAGGTCAACACTTAAGGTAACAGCCTGAATTCCTCTACGGTAAACCTAGGCGGCGAGATAAAAGAGAGAGAATACGCCAAGGGCAATGATACATTTCTTGTCCAAGGAGAATGATTTGTATCCGGTCAACCTTACAAATTTCGGAATTTCATTGAAAATCTTGCCATTACCATAGAAGTGGAGGTTGGATAGAACATGGCTTATGTTCTGAGCTCCACTTGCAGAGAGTCTTGATCTTCAATGCGCAGCTGTATTCTTAGCAGGAGCTGAGGGCTGGCTTTGGGGTACAGACCATAAGGCACAGACCCATTAGCTTCTCATTCACAGCGTCTGACCACAAATTCAATAAATAAGTAGCAAAATGTAAACCAGCAAAAATATAAAAAAAATTAATCTAAGCCACCACACAACGAATGACAAAGCCCTGCCCTACTTGTTAAGCTGCAGTGTAATATTGGCTTGCACTGCACAGCTTGACAAACTGTGAAGATTTAAGGCACCTGTCAACAAAGAAAGGAGATATTAGGACAAATGTCACGCTTAGTGACAAATGCTGTAGTATTAATCCTGCTTTGACCTTACACATGGGGGAGGCCTAGTGCAGGCCCTAAGCCAATGTCCAGTCTTCTGTCTAATGTCTACATATCCTCGTAATTACCTCATCAGCCTCCATGACATTGTTGCTCCGCTTTTCCAGATCAGCGTACTTCTTCCAGTAGCCATAACAATACGGATAACGAGTGAGGAACATGTCAAACACTCGCCGAATAGCAAATATATGATTCTAGATAGGGGAAAAAAAAAACACAAAAAAGCTTATCAGGATGCAACAAAGTCAAACAATGAGTGGATTAGTTTTTTTAATTTTTCAGGGCAACAATTTATGTAACGGTATGGTCTATCCACAGCTCCTCCACCACAGGTGATTGCTAGCTCCACTGTCATCACAGCAGAAGGACTCCCAGAGAAGAGGAGATTGCAGATTTTTAAGAACTATCACTCCCAAAAGATAACCCCTGCAAAATGGCATTTGACAGTAAAAGGCAGTGCAGGATAAGGAACATTTCCAACTATACCTATTTCACGGTTATCTGGGACTTTATTACCCAAAAATCATGTTCGACCTCCCCCTATGCAGTGGCACCAGGCTATCCCCACCCCGTGCAACAGGTTCCCCCAACCACTCCTCCCGTGCAACAGCGCCAGGTTCCAACACTCGCCTCCTCCTGTGCAGGCAACCTGTGCAGCGGAGGCAGGCACTGTATCAGCAGTCTCACAAAATAGTTACTGACCTCTTGTTCAATATAATGTAACATGTAGGTCCATGTAGTGAAATCCTCAGGATTTGCTTCCACGGCCTTCCAATACTTGTCAAATTCTGGAGGATAAGGATGTTCAGGCTCTTGCTTCTCAGGCGCTTCTGCTGCTTCCTCCACTCCACTGGTGTTGTCTTGTTCTGGAGATTGCTCCATTGCAGTTACCTCTAATATATCTGCATTGTCTTTATTAGGCTGTGAAGCCTCCGTGGGGGCCTCAGCAGCTTTCTCCTCCTGTGTCACAGGACTAGGGTCTGGCTTTGGGTCCTGCATGTTGGCACAATATTTTTGTGGATCTGAAGAAAAAAAAAAAAAAAAAGTGTATAGAAGTTGATAGCACCCCCATCCTGGCACATACAAATTGTAAACTGGCAACAAAGGAAAGTGCAACTATTACTCGATCAATGTAAACGTGTCAAAAGTAACATAAGTCAGTCACATCATCCCGGGAGTTATAGTTTCACGACAGCTGAGATGACATGTTGAAGACATTTCTTATAAGGATCCAAACACTACAGGTCTAATTATAGAGAGCGTCCTTCAAGTAAATGGGTAAATCCAGGCAGATACTAATCTAATGATATTACATTTGCACAGTCTGATATCAAGCCACTGTGGATTAAATTAAAAAGAAAAAAAAAAGGAGATTTTTGTGTACTCACCGTAAAATCTTTTTCTCTGAGCCAATCATTGGGGGACACAGGACCATGGGTGTTATGCTGCTTGCCACTAGGAGGACACTAAGTAAACACAAAGAGTTAATTCCTCCTCTGCAGAATACACCCCTTGACTGGCCAGTAACGACTCAGTTCGGTAGTAAAGCAGTAGGAGTAAAACCAAGACATGTAAACTATGTCCAAAACTAAGGAACAAAATACCAACAACAACCAGCCAAAAGGCTAACAGGGCGGGTGCTGTGTCCCCCAATGATTGGCTCGGAGAAAAAGATTTTACGGTGAGTACACAAAAATCTCCTTTTCTCCTACGCCTCATTGGGGGACACAGGACCATGGGACGTCCTAAAGCAGTCCCTGGGTGGAGAGCAATTGCACTGCTAAAAACCCCATGTACAACTGGCTTACTGAGGGACCGCTGTCTGCAGAATACGCCTGCCGAGGGCAGCGTCTGCCGAAGCCTGGGTATGGATGTGATAGTGCTTCGTGAAGGTATGCAGACTGGACCAAGTCGCAGCTTTACAAAGCTGTTGTTCAGACGCCTGGTGCCGAATGGCCCAAGAAGCGCCGACCGACCGAGTCGAATGCGCCGTAATCCCTGCTGGGACAGGAGTGTTCCTGACGCGACAAGATTCCTGAATGGTGGAACGAATCCATTTGGCTAGAGTGGCCTTCGAGGCAGGTAGACCTTTCCTGTGTCCTTCCGGAAGCACGAACAGGACATCCGACTTACGGAAGGGAGCCGTGCGAGAGATGTACCGCCGAAGGGCTCTAACCACATCCAGAGTATGGAGAGCCTTCTCAATACGATGGGTTGGTGCCGGACAGAATGACGGCAAGACTATGTCCTCATTTAGATGAAAGGAGGAGACGACCTTCGGTAGGATGGAAGGAGAGGTTCTCAGAACTACCTTGTCTGAGTGAAAAATCAAGAAGGGGGGTCAGCAAGAGCCGCCAACTCAGAAACCCTCCTGATTGACGTAATCGCCACGAGAAAGACCACCTTCCATGAAAGGAGGTTGAGAGAAATGTCCTGCAATGGTTCGAAAGGGGCCTCCTGAAGAACTCCGAGAACCAAGTTAAGATCCCATGACGCCAAAGGCATTCTATAGGGAGGAACCACTCGGGAGACTCCTTGGATGAACGTCTTAACGGACAGTTTGGAAGCGATCTTCCGTTGGAAAAGGATGGACAACGCGGACACCTGCCCCTTGAGCGAGCTTAGGGCAAGGCCTGAGTCTAGACCGGATTGGAGAAACTCCAGAATGGACGGAATGGAAAAGACCAAGGGAGAACATCCATGGGTATGGCACCATGAAAAGAAGATGCGCCAGGTGCGATGATAAATGCGCATGGATACGGGTTTCCTAGCGCGAATCATGGTAGAAGAAACCGCTGGAGAGAATCCGGCTTGGGCTAAAATCCAGGATTCAACGGCCACGCCGTCAAAGACGGGGCCCCGGAGTTCTGGTGGTAAAACGGGCCCTGTGAGAGAAGGTCCGTGCGATCTGGAAGGCGCCAGGGGGTGTCGGTGACCATTTGGACGAGTTCCGCATACCATGCTCGGCGCGGCCAGTCGGGCACGACGAGAATCACCGGTCTCCCCTCTGCTCTGATCTTCTTGATGACTCTCGGAAGCAGAGGAAGAGGCGGAAATATGTATGGCAGCTGGAACCGATGCCACGACAGGACCAGGGCATCTGCCCCGACGGCGCAAGGATCGCCGGAACGAGCAATGAACTGGGGAACCTGGTTGTTGAACTTCGAGCCCATGAGATCCACATCCGGCGTCCCCCAGCGAAGGCAAATCTGCTGGAAGACTTCCGGATGGAGGGACCACTTACCCGAGGCAAGACCTTGGCAACTGAGGAAGTTCGCTTCCCAATTCTCCACGCCTGGTATGTGGATTGCCGAGATGAGCGAGTGATTGGTCTCAGCCCAGCGCAGGATGTGGGAGACTTAAAGCATGGCTGCTCTGCTGCGGGTTCCCCCTTGCCGGTTGATGTACGCCACGGCCGTGGCGTTGTCGGATTGTATTCTGATGGGATGGCCTGCGAGAAGGTGGTGAAAGTTGCGTAAGGCAAGAGTGATCGCTCGAATTTCCAAGATATTGATTGGGAGACACGACTCCCTTGTGGACCAACGACCCTGTGCCGTGTGGTGATTGAAAACTGCGCCCCAGCCCAAGAGGCTGGCATCGGTGGTTACCACTAACCAACGCACAGGAAGAAAGAACTTCCCTTGGTTCAGGGAGGACTGTAGCGTCCACCACCTGAGGGTCTGCCTGACTGGCGGGGGCAGGCGAAAACAACGGTCGAGGGAATTCGGGCTCCTGTCCCAGGCTAACAGGAGCACCTGTTGCAAAGGGCGGAGATGGAACTGCGCAAATGGAACGGCTTCCATTGCCGCAACCATTTTTCCCAGGATGCGCATCGTGAAGCGAATGGAGTGAGGGACTGGGCGGGAGAGCTTGCGCGCTCCCTGTTGTAAGGATAAAACCTTCTCTGGAGGGAGAATGACCAACCCGCGGGAAGAGTCCAGAATCATGCCGAGGAAGCAGATTTGCTGAGCCGGCACTGGAGATGATTTCTCGAAGTTGATCTTCCAACCCAGGTAAGAAAGTGAATCCACGGTGATGCTGACAGTCCTCGCAGGCGGAGTCTAGATAGGTCGTCTAGATAGGGTAGGACTACCACTCCCCGAGCGTGAAGAATGGCCATGACAGCCGCCATGACCTTTGTGAAGACTCTGGGGGCGGTGGCAAGTCCGAAGGGCAAGGCCACAAACTGGAAGTGTTCTTCTTGGACTGTGAAGCGCAGGAACTGCTGATGAGGAGGAAAAATTGGAATGTGTAGATAAGCATCCTTGATGTCTATGGATGCAAGGAACTCTCCTTTTTCCAGGGACGCGACAACAGAACGGAGCGAGTCCATCCTGAAGTGTCGGACCCATACGAACTTGTTCAGCAGTTTGAGGTCCAGTATGGGCCGTAGAGTCCCGTCCTTCTTTGGGACCACGAAAAGGTTGGAGTAAAACCCCTTGAACCTTTGGTCTCGAGGGACCGGAGCGATGACCCCGTCCCTTTGAAGCGCCTGTATGGCCTGAAAGAGATGTGACGCCTTTGATTTGGGGGGAGAAGACTGGAAGAAGCGTGGAGGGGGGATGGAAGAAAACTCGATTTTGTATCAGGAGGACACGAGCTCTCTGACCCACTGGTCGTGAACGACTGAGAGCCAATTTTGACGGAACGAATGACACGCCAACGAGTCATTGTGTGGAAGGTTTAAGGGATGCGGACGGCTTAGGGGCAGACGGTCTCGGTCTGGGTTTCCAGGAACGGTTTGGTCTGTATGAGACCTGGGAAGTTCTGTTGTCCCGTTGTCCCAAACTCAGGGAAGAGGAGGACCAGCCGGAGTTGTTACGAAAGGACCGGAATCGAAACTGCTGTTGATTCCGAAAAGGCCGGGCTGGTTTTTGCTGGGGAAGAAATTTACTCTTCCCTCCGGTAGCGTCAGAAATAATTTGGTCTAGTTTCTCCCCGAATAAACGACAAGCTTGGTAAGGTAGAGAAGTCAGCGACTTCTTAGAAGCAGAATCTGCTCGCCAATCGCAGAGCCATAAGGCCCTCCTGATGGAAATTGCGTTTGCCGCTGCTTGCGCTGCGCAATTCGCCGCATCTATGGAAGCGTTAACCACGAAATCTCCGGCCTGAGCTATCTGACTAGCTAGTCTGGCCGCCTCTGGGGGAAGAGTACTGCCGTGGACGGAAGAGGTTAACACCTCTGCCCAGGCCACCATAGCCTTAGCTACCCAGGTAGCTGCAAAGGATGGAAGAGCTGCTCCTGAGACTTCAAAGACTGAGCGAGCCAAATAATCAATTTGACGGTCAGAGGGATTTTTGACTGATGAACCGTCTGACAGGGATAAGACCATTTTGGATGATACGCGATACGGCCGGATCCACAGGAGAGAAAAGCAACTCCTTGACCAGATCCTTAGAGAAAGGATATTTAGCTTCTGTGGCTTTCTGAGCCGTGAAGCGCTTCTCAGGGTCCTCCCTGTGTTTTTGGATAATGTCCTGAAACTCCGGGTGATTAGCAAATATCTTTTGGACGCGTTTAGTCTTTTTAAAAGATACGACGTGTTCCTGAGAGGAAGCAGATTCGTCGTCCACCATTAACGTTTTGTTGACAGCCTCAATAAGGGAGTCAAGTGTCTCCTGACCAATAGAGGAGTCTTGGGTTAAAGATTCCTCCGACTCATATACGGTACGTTCACATTTGCGTTGTGCGCCGCAGCGCACAACGCAAACAAAAACGCAGCAAAACGCATGCACAACGCTGCGTTTTGCGCCGCATGCGTCCTTTTTTTAATTGATTTTGGACGCAGCAAAAATGCAACTTGCTGCGTCCTCTGCGCCCGGACGCGGGCACCGCAGCGACGCAAAACGCAAGTGCGACGCATGTCCATGCGCCCCCATGTTAAATATAGGGGCGCATGACGCATGCGGCGCCGCTGCGGCGCCCGCCGCTAATGTGAACGTAGCAATACTGAGTCCCGTACGCTGCGACCCTCAGGGGAGGGAGAGCGAGAAGATGAGCTCGCAGAAGCTGAAGCTCGGGCGTGTACGGGAGATGAGGGAAGGGTCCTTTTTCTGGAACCCCGGGAGTCCCGTAGCACGGTACGCCCACTGTGGTCGGACGGCCCTGCACCGTCACCAGATTCCGTTGCAGCCGACGGAGGTGAGTTCTGGCTCAAGGAGGACCCTCGGAAAGAGTCCAATGCCTTGACTAAGGATTCCATTGAACGTGACAGGGACGCGGCCCACACAGGAGGGTTAGGCTCGGCGGGGTCGGTGGCGACATTGGAGGTAGCGGCAGAAGGTGGCTGCGCACAGGCCGGGTCACAGTTCTGGCACAAGGGAGTCCTGTGGGCCCGCGGCAAAGAAGAATTGCAAGTGGCACACACGGTAAAAAAGACAGTGTGCTTTTTGTTGCCCCTTTTTGCCTCCTTAGACTGAGACATAGCTGTATGTCTGCCTCCAAAATACTGCACTAGCCTGGGATTTTGCCGAGAAGGGGTTAAGCGTTTCCCTATAGGAAAGGGCAGCTTACCCACGGTCCTGTGTCGCTGTCCCCAGGGAGGAAGAGAAAGCGTTTTCTGCAGCGTTCCACGCAGGAGAGGGAGACCCAATATGGCGGCCGAGATCTGCAGGGCTGTTCTCGTTCAGAACGAGAAGCGCCTGAGCGGTGGGCGGAGCTTCAGCGGTGGGCGGGAATTTCAAAACGCGGCCTAGGCCGGCTGAAAAGCCGGGGACTAAATTTACACAGGCTGCTGGCGGCATGTGCCTGCGGGCGCGGTGTAGCACCGAACGATCTCCGCTGCGGCAACAGCGGCGCCTCTCCCCAGGGACCCGGATCACATCCTCCAACACCGCAGCGTGAGGAGGGGAATACTCACAGAGCCTCAGTGCGGCTTCCAGCTCAATCTGTCCTCCCTGCGCCGGGGGATGAGAGCATCGTATGTGCCTGCCTCGGGGGACTTATGGCTGTGCCACCATGCAGATGTGCCTGCCGCAGGGGACTTACGGCTACCGTGGGGACTACAAGACGCCGAGGTGAGGGCTTGAGTGCGGTGGAGCCCGGGAGATGCACATGAGAGGTATACTCTATGTGCTCGCCCTCCTATAATGGGGGAGATCGGGACCAAGTAGGAACTGTCGCCCCGGGTTAGGTTAGGCGTGCCCCATACCTCGCAGGAGAGGAACGGGGAGGTATACTCGCCGTGCTCGCCTGTTGATGGTTCGGGGGAGAGCGGACCCTGGAAAAGAATCCGTCGCCCCCTTCACTCCGTTAGATAAAAATTAAAAATTTACAGAAAATAAAAATAAAGTAATAAATGGTGGAGTCTGAACAGACCCAAGTGCCTCCTACAGACACTAAGCAAGAACTGAGTCGTTACTGGCCAGTCAAGGGGTGTATACTGCAGAGGAGGAGTTAACTCTGTGTTTACTTAGTGTCCTCCTAGTGGCAAGCAGCATAACACCCATGGTCCTGTGTCCCCCAATGAGGCGTAGGAGAAAAACTATGTAGAAGTCAAACTTATTTGGTACGGCTCAGATATCTGTGACTAGAAACCTGACAATCTTGTAAGCCAGCACTCCACAAACCTGGGGCTTTCAGCTGTGTCGGGCCAGTCCACAACTGTCCACAGACTGGCAGAACAGGCAGGTAGTTAACTACCTGCCTGTTAGTTCTTAGGCCCATAGTAAAAAAATAAATTAGTCCCAGCAAACCATTTAAATGAACGTGGACCCCATCGAAAATATAAATGGTTTGTACTCGCCTCTCGGACCGCCACCGTTCCAGTGATATCATCACTGCATCTGACGAGACTCGCCTGACATTATAAAGTCATGTGAGAGCAGCTAATCGGTGGTCGCTTACTATCACAAGACAAGGGCACGCGAATGATTGCAAATGTTGTGCCAATACCATTGGAACGATGCCGGTCTGGGGGACTGAGTATAAGCCATTTTCATTCTCATCAGGTTCTGGCTTCATTTAAGAAGGATTTTTCCAAGAAGTGGACAACCCTTTTAAGTTTTTAAGTCTAGACAAGTCATGCAGATTCAAGATGGAGTGTCCTTATACTACAGATTCATGTTTTGTTGGCACAGCAGAATGAACCATGCACCATGTCCATCTACTTACTAACAGCTGGGATCAAAGAATCCTCAAATCTGGGCTATTTAATACTTTGATCGCTGCTGTGGAAAAAATGCTTGAAGAGCACAATCAAGGAAAACGGTCGGCTCTGCAGTCTTATCTGTTCTCTATGGGACACTGGCATAATAATATAGAAGGTCCTTTTATTTTTTTGGGCCAAAACACAAATAAAATAAAGGCTTCACATCTACACCTTTTAATACTGGGCTTCAAAGGGCTCGGACTGGTACATAAAGCAGATCACTGCAAAAACAAAAAATCCAGAAAATATCTTAATTTACTTGAAGTTTGCATGTATTTAACCCCTTAAGCCCCGAGGGTGGTTTGCACGTTAATGACCGGGCCAATCTTTACAATTCTAACCACTGTCCCTTTATGAGGTTATAACTCTGGAACGCTTCAACGGATCTTGGCGATAGACAATGTTTTCTCGTGACATATTGTACTTTATGATAGTGGTAAAATTTCTTCGATATAACTTGCACTTATTTGTGGAAAAAAATGGAAATTTGTTGAAAATTTCGCAATTTTCCAACTTTGAGTTTTCATGCCCTTAAATCACAGAGATATGTCACAAAATACTTAAGAAACATTTCCCACGTGTCTACTTTACATCAGCACAATTTTGGAACCAAATTTTGTTTTTGTTAGGGAGTTATAAGGATTAAAAGTTGACCAGCAATTTCTCATTTTTACAACACCATTTTTTTTTTTTTTTTTTTTTTTTTTTAGGGACCACATCTCATTTGAAGTAATTTTGAGGGGTCTATATGATAGACAATAACCAAGTGTGACACCTTTCTAAAAACTGCACCCCTCAAGTTGCTCAAAACCACATTGAAGTAGTTTATTAACCCTTCAGGTGTTTCACAGGATTTTTTGGAATGTTTAAATAAAAATGAACATTTAACTTTTTTTTCACACAAAATTTATTTAAGCTCCAATTTGTTTTATTTTACCAAGGGTAACAGGAGAAAATGGACCCCAAAAGTTGTTGTACAATTTGTCCTTAGTACGCAGATACCCCATATGTGGGGGTAAACCACTGTTTGGGCGCATGGCAGAGCTCGGAAGGAAAGGAGCGCCATTTGACTTTTCAATGCAAAATTGACTGGAATTGAGATGGGACGCCATGTTGCGTTTGGAGAGCCCCTGATGTGCCTAAACATTAAAAAACCCCAAAGTGACACCATTTTGGAAAGTAGACCCCCTAAGGAATTTATCTAGATGTGTTTTTTTTTTTTTTTCTTCTTCCAAATATTTTTATTGAACATTTTAACCCCTTCCCGACCTTTGACGCCACGTAGGCGTCATGAAAGTCTGTGCCAATCCGACCCATGACGCCTATGTGGCGTCATGGAATGATCGCGTCCCTGCAGATCGGGTGAAAGGGTTAACTCCAATTTCACCCGATCTGCAGGGACAGGGGGAGTGGTACTTCAGCCCAGGGGGGGTGGCTTCACCCCCCCCGTGGCTACGATCGCTCTGATTGGCTGTTGAAAGTGAAACAGCCAATCAGGGCGATTTGTAATATTTCACTATGAAAACTGGTGAAATATTACAATCCAGCCATGGCCGATGCTGCAATATCATCGGCCATGGCTGGAAAACCTAATCTGTCCCCCCCCACACCCACCGATCTCCTCCCCAGTCCTCCGTTATGTGGTCCGCCCCCCTAGGTCGTCCTGCCCGCTCCCCCGCCCGCTCCCCCCGTGCTCCGATGCCACACACCCCCCCCCCCCCCGTGCTCAGATCCCCCCCCCCCCCCTCATACTTAACAAGCCTCCGGGCGTCCGTCCGTCTTCTCCATGGGCGCCGCCATCTTCCAAAATGGCGGGCGCATGCGCAGTGCGCCCGCCGAATCTGCCGGCCGGCAGATTCGTCCCAGGTATATTTTGATCACTGCGATATAACCTATCACAGTGATCAAAATAAAATAAAAAATAGTAAATGACCCCCCCCCCCCCCATTTATCACCCCCATAGGTAGGGACGATAATAAAAAAAAGAAAATATTTTTTTTTCTTTTTCCACTAGGGTTAGAACTAGGGGTAGGGGTAGAACTAGGGTTAGGGTTAGGGGTAGAACTAGGGTTAGGGGTAGGGGTAGAACTAGGGTTAGGGGTAGGGGTAGAACTAGGGTTAGGGGTAGGGGTAGAACTAGGGTTAGGGGTAGGGGTAGAACTAGGGTTAGGGGTAGAACTAGGGTTAGGGGTAGAACTAGGGTTAGGGGTAGAACTAGGGTTAGGGGTAGGGTTAGGGCATGTGCACAGTGGGGATTTGGCTGCGGATCCGCAGCGGATTGGCCGCGGATCCGCAACGGATTGGCCGCTGCAAATTCGTAGCAGTTTTCCATCAGGTTTACAGTACCATGTACACCTATGGAAAACCAAATCCGCTGTGCCCATGGTGCGGAAAATACCGTGCGGAAACGCTGTGTTGTATTTTCCGCAGCATGTCAATTTTGTGCGGATTCTGCAGCGTTTTACACCTGTTGCTCAATAGGAACCCGCAGGTGAAATCCGCACAAAAAAAACACTGGAAATCCGCTGTAAATCCGCAGGTAAAACGCAGTGCCTTTTTTAATGCCTGCGGATTTTTAAAAAATGGTGCGGAAAAATCTCACACGAATCCGCAACGTGGGCACATAGCCTTAGGGTTGGAATTAGAGTTAGGGTTGGAATTAGGGCTAGGGTTGGAAATAGGGTTAAGATTAGGCTTGTGGTTAGGGTTACGGATAGGGTTAGGGGTGTGTTGGGGTTACAGTTGTGGTTAGGGTTGGGATTAGGGTTGGGATTAGGGTTGGGAATAGGGTTACGGGTGTGTGGGGTTAGGGTTGTGGTTAGGGGCATGTTGGGGTTAGGGTTGTGATTAGGGTTATGGCTACAGTTGGGATTAGGATTAGGGGTGTGTTGGGGTTAGTGTTGAAGTTAGAATTGAGGGGTTTCCACTGTTTAGACACATCAGGGGTCTCCAAGCGCAACATGGCGCCACCATTGATTCCAGCCAATCTTGCGTTCTAAAAGTCAAATGGTCCTCCCTCCCTTCCAAGCCCCGACGTGCGCCCAAACAGTGGTTTACCCCCACATATGGGGTACCAGCGTACTCAGGACAAACTGGGCAACTACTATTGGGGTCCAATTTCTCCTGTTAACCTTGTGAAAATAAAAAATTGCTTGCTAAAACATCTTTGAGGAAAGAAAAATTATTTTTTATTTTCACGGCTCTGCGTTATAAACTTCTGTGAAGCACTTGGGGGTTGAACGTGCTCACCACACATCTAGATAAGTTCCTTGGGGGTCTAGTTTCCAAAATGGGGTCACTTGTGGGGGGTTTCTACTGTTTAGGCACATCAGGGGCTCTGCAAATGTAACATGATGCCCGCAGACCATTCCATCAAAGTCTGCATTCTAAATCCTCACTACTTCCCTTCCGAGCCCCGGCATGTGCCCAAACAGTGGTTTACCCCCACATATGGGGTATCAGCGTACTCAGGACAAACTGGACAACAACGTTTGGGGTCCAATTTCTCCTATTACCCTTGGGAAAATAAAAAATTCCGGGCTAAAAATCATTTTTCAGGAAAGAAAAATAATTTTTTATTTTCATGGCTCTGCGTTATAAACTTCTGTGACGCACCTGGGGGTTTTAAGTGCTCACTATGCATCTAGATAAGTTCCTTGGGGGGTCTAGTTTCCAAAATGGGGTCACTTGTAGGGGAGCTCCAATGTTTAGGCACACAGGGGCTCTCCAAACGCGACATGGTGTCCGCTAACGATTGGAGCTAATTTTCCATTCAAAAAGTCAAATGGCGCGCTTTCCCTTCCGAGCCTTGCCGTGCACCCAAACAGTGGTTTACCCCCACATATGAGGTATCGGCGTACTCAGGAGAAATTGCCCAACAAATTTTAGGATCCATTTTATCCTGTTGCCCATGTGAAAATGAAAAAAATTGAGGCTAAAAGAAATTGTGTGTGTGAAAAAAAGTACTTTTAGATTTTTACGGATCAATTTGTGAAGCACCTGAGGGTTTAAAGTGCTCACTATGCTTCTAGATAAGTTCCTTGGGGGGTCTAGTTTCCAAAATGGGGGTCACTTGTGGGGGAGCTCCAATGTTTAGGCACATGGGGGCTCTCCAAACGCGACATAGTGTCCGCTAAAGATTGGAGCCAATTTTTCATTCAAAAAGTCAAATGGCGCTCCTTCCCTTCCGAGCCCTGCTGTGCGCCCAAACAGTGGTTTACCCCCACATATGAGGTATCAGCGTACTCAGGACAAATTGGACAACAACGTCCCTGGTCCAGTTTCTCCTTTTACCCTTGGGAAAATAAAAAAATTGTTGCTAAAAGATCATTTTTGTGACTAAAAAGTTAAATGTTCATTTTTTCCTTCCATGTTGCTTCTGCTGCTGTGAAACACCTGAAGGGTTAATAAACTTCTTGAATGTGGTTTTGAGCACCTTGAGGGGTGCAGTTTTTAGAATGGTGTCACTTTTGGGTATTTTCAGCCATATAGAACCCTCAAACTGACTTCAAATGTGAGGTGGTCCCTAAAAAAAAAATGGTTTTGTAAATTTTGTTGTAAAAATGAGAAATCACTGGTCAAATTTTAACCCTTATAACTTCCTAGCAAAAAAAAAAATTTGTTTCCAAAATTGTGCTGATGTAAAGTAGACATGTGGGAAATGTTATTTATTAACTATTTTGTGTCACATAACTCTCTGGTTTAACAGAATAAAAATTAAAAATGTGAAAATTGCGAAATTTTCAAAATTTTCGCCAAATTTCCGTTTTTTTCACAAATAAACTCAAAAATTATCGACCTAAATTTACCACTAACATGAAGCCCAATATGTCACGAAAAAACAATCTCAGAATCGCTAGGATCCGTTGAAGCGTTCCTGAGTTATTACCTCATAAAGGGACACTGGTCAGAATTGCAAAAAACGGCAAGGTCATTAAGGCCAAAATAGGCTGGGTCATGAAGGGGTTAACATTTTTATAATATGGGAGAAAGGGGAAAAAAAGGGAAAGGGAATGATGGTAGGGAAGGAGAAGGAAAGAAAACCCCATACACAGTGGGGTTTGGAAAACAGGCATTAAAAGACAGACCAAAGTATAGTTGCTTAAATACCGTATATACTCGAGTATAAGCCGAGATTTTCAGCCCAAATTTTTGGGCTGAAAGTGCCCCCCTCGGCTTATGCTCGAGTCACGGTCTGTGGCAGGGTCGGCGGGTGAGGGGGAGAGGGCGCTGAGGCATACTTACCTAGTCCCGGCGATCCTGACGCTCCCCCTGCCCGTCACACTGTCTCCGGGTGCCGCAGCTCTTCCCCTGTACAGCGGTCACGTGGGACCGCTCATTAAACTTATGAATATGTACTCCACTCCCATAAGGGTGGAGCCCCATAGTAATTTCTCTAATCAGCGGTGCCGGTGACCGCTGATAGAGGAAGAGGCTGCGGCACCCGGAGACCAGCTGTCCGGGGGAAGGAGCGGGACGCCGGGAGCAGGTAAGTATCGCATATTTACCTGTCCTCGTTCCACACGCCGGGCGCCGCTGTCTTCCCGGCGTCTCTCTGCTCTGACTGTGCAGGTCAGAGGGCGCGATGACGCATATAGTGTGCGCGCCGCCCTCTGCCTGATCAGTCAGTGCGGAGAGACGCCGGGACCAGACGCTGAGGAGCTGCAAGCAAGAGAGGTGAGTATGTGTTTTTGTTTTTTTTTATTGCAGCAGCACCAGCGTTATATATGGCACAGATTTATGTGGAGCATCTATGGGGCCAAACTGAACGCTGCAGAGCATATAGGGCACAGCTATATAATGAGCATCTATGGGGCCAAACTGAACGGTGCAGAGCATATAGGCACAGCTATATATGGAGCATCTATAGGGCCATACTGAACGGTGCAGAGCATATATGGCACAGCTTTATAATGAGCATCTATGGGGCCAAACTGAACGGTGCAGAGCATATATGGCACAGCTTTATAAGGAGCATCTATGGGGCCATAATGAACGGTGCAGAGCATATATGGCACAGCTTTATATGGAGCATCTATAGGGCCATAATGAACGGTGCAGAGCATTATATGTGGCACAGCTTTATATGGAGCATCTATGGGGCCATAATGAACAGTGCAGAGCATTACATGTGGCACAGCTTTATATGGAGCATCTATGGGGCCATAATGAACGGTGCAGAGCATTCTATATGGCACAGCTATATATGGATAATATATGGGGCAATAATCAATGGTATGGAGCATTATATATGGCACAGCTTTATATGGAGCATCTATAGGGCAATAATGAATGGTATGGAGCATCTATTTTTATTTTTGAAATTCACCGGTAGCTGCTGCATTTTCCACCCTAGGCTTATACTCGAGTCAATAAGTTTTCCCAGTTTTTTGTGACAATTAGGGGGGGTCGGCTTATACTCGAGTATATACGGTATACTACAAGTATGTTACTTACAAGAAGAAGAAAAAAGATAAAGTATTCTAACATTATAGTAGGGTAGCTATAAAATTTAGCAGTATAAAATGTTGCTTGAAAGCTAGGCCTAGTAGTAAAAGTAATGGTACACAGGTCAAGGTTAAAATAGCCTAAGCATAGAAAAACACACTATATATACACACGATGATTACGTATAAATCGAGTAAGTAGATAAAAAAGTAGCGTCATTATTAAGTAGAATTATATGATGCTCAGTAATATTAGTATACTAATTTAGTAGTCCGTGACGTAAAAGTAGATTAAAAAGTCGTATAAAAAGAAAAATAATGCCTGTAACAAGTCCCAGAGTACACTTGACACCCCGTAGACCTAGTGGAGGAAAGTTCGGTTTTGATCCAAAAAAAACTGACAAGTAAAGAAAAAAGTAAATATAAACTTTGAAGTGGAAATAAGTTGTTTCAGCTACTCAGACGACTAATCGTTGATTAATTGTTGCATATTGATCCAGAACAGAGTCTATCAAATTGTAGAGGGAGAATTAAATGCGGCTTCGGAGGGCTTGATACCGATACGTTTAAAAAATTCCATACCCTCGTCCGGAGAGGAAACATGAACAAATCCTGACGGAAGTCTCACCCGGAGAGTAGATGATCTAGTCCAGGTGTAAGAGAGGCCCGCTTGTAATAAAGTACGAGTAATATGTGAAAAAAAACTATTTTGGAGAGTACCTTTTGATAAATCCTTAAAAAAAAAGTCAAATGTTTATATGGAGATGAAAGGAAACTAGGAATCTTTGAAATACCCAAGAGTGCGTTCCTCACCCAATTTGGGTAAAACGTAACAATCACGTCGCATGATAGATCCTTGGAAAGGGTAGGCGGTCTGCGAATTCTAACCGCTTTTTCTATCAGAGGGCCTTCAATAGAGTTAGGAAGTAGGTTGGAAATCACTGATGATATGTAGCTCTCCAACTGGGAGGCCTGAATCGTCTCTGGTATGCCCCTAATTTTGATATTATTCTTCCTTCTAAAATCTTCAAAGTTGGCCAAGTTGGTTTTTAGTAGATCCATTTTTTCCTGCATCTTCTCCAGCGATTCTGAGGGTTTAGAGATGGTTTGGGAAACATTCTGTTGGTTTTTATTGAGTTTGTATTTATATGCAAATGCGTCTTGGTCAAAAGAAGTTCCAGTAGTAATGATAGGAGGGATTGTCTCAGTGACAGATTTAACAGGAGGTTATTATCACTTGCAAAAGCTTTTTTATGAAAGCTTGAGATGCTTTTGAGTTGAATGATTGTTTACGGTCAGAAATGACATCCCCACCGCAAATATTCATAGTGGTCAAAAATGATTTGAGAATATATACCATAAAACCCTTAGTAGGATAGTCATCAGAAGCTGGGATCTTTTCCAATGTTAATAAAGCAGGGGAAGAATTTTTGAAATTGCGCTTTTTAGGCAAATTAGATGACTCACAGGAAGCCTCACTTGATGTAGAATATTCTGAGTAATTATCCATCTCATAATCCAAGAAATTAAAAGCTTCACTATTCACAGAAGACTCATTTGAAACTGAGCCCTCTGATCCCTCCAAGGATCCATCAGATCTGTTAGATAGATTAGACCTCACGTCTTCTACTTCTTCCCCCTCCTGCTTTTTTCCTGAAGCTACGTTTTTATTAAAGTAAGAAATTAGGGAGTCATAAAAATCAGAATTAAACCCAAGATCATCCATAATAGTTTTTTGACTCCTAGATATTTCCCCTAGTGGCACTTCATTGGGGAACTCTCTCTGCAGCTCTAAGATATTATGGCAGGAGGGGCTAGTACCAGCAGGACTGTGGTTTAATTGAACTTCAGTAAAGACATGCGCCCCTTTACTGCTGGTGAGCCCAGCCAATCCCCCTGCATTATCATTATAAGGAAATGGCTGTTCAAAAAGATTAAGGTGGTGTAGCCCGTTGCTTACCCACGCAGATGTCCCCTGGACATTTCCGCTCTCCAGTCCCGAAGTTTTATAATCCAATCCTTTAGTAGCGCAATCTTCTTCTTTGTCCATGAATGGTCGGCTCTGCAGCCCGTCACTTCTCTCCATAAACAGCGGCGCTCCGACTTGCATCTCCGGTGTGGAGCTCCCCAGGCGCGGTCTTGTTTCCGCTTCCCCTGCAGGGAGCGGCTCTCCTTTCAGTGACCCCTGAATTGCGGTCATAGTCGCGGTGTCGCTCCGGGTCCCGGCGGCTGTCAGAGTCTTCGGCACAAACTCCTGTGCCCTGCAGTTTAGTCTGCTCCCCCGGACTTGGCTGAGCGGCTGCAGCTTGTCGGGCGCTAGCGGTGGATGAGTCACACCTTTGTTCCCAGCTGCCGCCTGCTTCATCCCGGTGCCCGGTTCCACCGCAGCTCCCTGCTTCTTACCGCTGCCACTTACCAGTGACAGCGTCGCTGAGAGGGGAGCTTTCATGCCAGACTGAGTCCCGGAGGTCCGCTGTGCACCAGAGGTCCTCTGCTTAGCTGGGGTCCGGCAGGGTGTCGGCTTCAAAGGAGCAGGTCCGCCATGTTTCCCTCCATGTGAGGGCAGGACTCCTCCAGAGCCACGTCTGCATTTCTGTCCTGGAGAAGGGTTTCTCTTCACAGGAATGGGTCCTTTCTTCTTGTAATCGGTTCCAGGCATATTCATAAAGGCATTGGGACCCAAATAATCCACTTTAGTAAGCTTTTTTGTAGCTTGGATCTGGGAAATTACAGGAGCTCCTGTAACACGTCTGCTCCTGCTCCAGTGCAAACCACACACCCCCATCTAGATGTGTTTTGAGAGCTTTGAACCCCCAAGTGTTTCACTACAGTTTATAACGCAGATCCGTGAAAATAAACTTTTTTTTTTCCACAAAAATGATTTTTTAGCCCCCAGTTTTGTATTTTCACAAGGGTAACAGTTGTAATTTGACCCCAAGAGTTGTTGTCCAGTTTGTCCTGAGCACGCTGATACCCCGTATGTGGGGGGGAACCACTGTTTGGGTGCATGGCAGAGCTCGGAAGGGAAGGAGCGCCATTTGGAATGCAGACTTAGATGGAATGGTCTGCAGGTGTCACGTTGCATTTGCAGAGCCCCTGATGTACCCAAACAGTAGAAACCCCCCATAAGTGACACCATATTGGAAACTAGACCTCCCAAGGAACTTATCTAGATGTGTTGTGAGAAATTTGAACCCTTAAGTGTTTTACTACAGTTTACAACGCAGAGCCGTGAAAATAAATCTTTTTTTTTCCCACAAAAAGGATTTTTAGCCCCCCAAATTTTTATTTTCCCAAGGGTAACAAGAGAACTTGGACCCCAAAAGTTGTTGTCCAATTTGTCCTGAGTACGCGGATACTCCATATGTTGGGGTAAACCCCTGTTTGGGCGCACGGGAGAGCTTGGAAGGGAAGGAGCACTGTTTTACTTTTTCAACACCGAATTGGCTGGAATTGAGATTGGACGCCATGTCGCGTTTGGAGAGCCCCTGATGTGCCTAAACAGTGGAAACTCCCCAATTCTAACTGAAACCCTAATCCAAACACGCCCCTAACCCTAATCCCAACGGTAACCCTGACACACCCCTAACTCTAATCCCAACCGTAAATGTAATCCAAACCCTAACCCTATCTTTAGCCCCAACCCTAACCCTAGCCCTAGCTCTAACCCTAACGGGAAAATGGAAATACATTTTTTAATTGTATTATTTTTCCCTAACTAAGGGGGTGATGAAGGGGGGTTTCATTTACTTTTATGGCGTTTTTTATAGGGGATTTTTATGATTGGCAGCTGTCACACACTAAAAGACTTTTTTTATAGCAAAAAAGTTTGAGTCTCCACATTTTGAGACCTATAATTTTTCCATATTTTGGTCCACAGAGTCATGTGAGATCTTGTTTTTTGCAGGACGAGTTGACGTTTTTATTGGTAAAATTTTTGAGCACGTGACATTTTTTGATCACTTTTTATTCCGATTTTTGTGAGGCAGAATGACCAAAAACCTATTCATGAATTTCTTTTTGGGGGGGCGTTTATACCGTTCCACGTTCGGTAAAACTGATAAAGCAGTTTTATTCTTCGGGTCAGTACGATTACAGCGATACCTCATTTATATCATTTTTTGTGTTTTGGCGCTTTTATACGATAAAAACTATTTTATAGAAAAAATAATTATTTTGGCATCGCTTTATTCAGAGGACTATAACTTTTTTATTTTTTCACTGATGCTGTATGGTGGCTTGTTTTTTTGTCGGACAAGATGACGTTTTCAGCGGTACCATGGTTATTTATATCCGTCTTTTTGATCGCGTGTTATTCCACTTTTTGTTCGGCAGTATGATAATAAAGCGTTGTTTGCCTTTTTTTTTACGGTGTTCACTGAAGGGGTTAACTAGTGGGACAGTTTTATAGGTCGGGTCATTATTTTTTTTTATTTTATTTAGATAAAGAAATGTATTTATGGGAATAATATTTTTTTCTTTATTTAGGAATTTTTTATTATTATTATTTATTTTTTTTTACTTTTTTATTTTGTCCGGGGGGGGGGGGGGGACATCACAGATCGCTGATCTGACAGTTTGCATAGCACTCTATCAGATCACCGATCTGACTTCCAGCGCTGCAGGCTTACCAGCGCCTGCTCTGGTAAGCCACCTCCCTGCAGGACCCGGATGCAGCCCCGCGGCCATTTTGGATCCGGGGCCTGCAGGGAGAGGAGGAAAGAGACACTCGGAGCAACGCGATGTCTCAGGGAAGAGGGTCTCAGGGAAGCACGCAGGGAGCCCCCTCCCTGCGCGATGCTTCCCTATAGCGACGGAACACTGCGATCATGTTTGATCGCAGTGTGCCGGGGGCGGTGCGTGACCGCTCCTGGCACATAGTGCCGGATGTCAGCTGCGATAGTCAGCTGACACCTGGCCGCGATCAGCCGCGCTCCCCCCGTGAGCACGGCCGATCGCATATGACATACGATCCTGTCACTGGGAATTAAGTCCCAGGTCACCTTGACGGGACAGTACGTCATATGGGATTAAGGGGTTAAACACTTACCTATCTCGGTCTTCTCCAATTTTCGGAACCATAGTGGTTGCTACTCAGACTGGCCGGCCCACAAAGTGTATGTGTGTACCAGTAGTTGGCAAACCAAAGTAAAATACAGATCCTTGATGGGATTCTATTTACTAGGAGAAAGTGACTTCCTGACCACACATCTCAGGCTAGTCTGAACTGTGGTCGTGTAATTCAGGAGAGAATTTGAGCGGTGTAGGACCCGGAAAAGAGTGTTTAAAACTCATCCACACTACACAAACTGAAAACAGGATTAGGGAACAACATTTTAGCTATACTGTTATTTCTGCATTCAATCGTCTCTGGTCTCTACTAGAGATAAGCGAATATCTTTTGTTCCCTCCATATTCAGCAAGCTATAGCGCTTACAGAATAATCTGCAGATGGAACCCGGCTACCTGGATCGCTCCTACTGATCAGCTGTCAGGTGCCGCAGCTGCATGTGTCACGGCTACGTGACAGTCACAACACATGCATGGAGAGCCAAAACAAACATACTCTCCATGCATGTGTGGTGTCATGGCTGTTTCACTGTCACATGCAATTGCGGAGCAGGACAGCTGATCAGCAGGAGCGATCCAGGTAGCCGGGTTCCCTCTGCAGCTTATTCTGTAAGCGCTATAGCTTGCCGAATAAGGAGGAACCCGAACAGATGCACTCATCTCTAGTCTCTACATCCTGGTCCAGTCTTGACACACCGGAAATACCTGCTGAGCCACCCACCGGCCGCATAAGTTTCCCACCACACCCAGGGACTGGCCGAGCAGAACACCTTCAACATTGGAGAGACAGGCAGAAATTAGGAAGACGCTAGCACCAAAGCCAATTCAGGTCGCACCATACACGGCGAGTGCTGGCGGTGTCTTGTAACCAGCACCTGCTTCTAGCAGCACTGATCGGCCACTAGCTGTCAATCCCTAAAAGCTTTTTTATTTATTATACATGCTGTGTTTCTGACGAGGGAGGATCCAGATAGTCAAACTTCCACCAAATGGTAAAAAATAAATAAACCACACCACTTAAGCTTCTTTCACACTTCAGTTGTTTGGCGTCAGTTTGAATCCGCCGTTTTCATCAAATAGTGGATCCGCCATTTTTTTTATTTTTTTTGCGGATCCGCTATTTTCCCATAGACTTGCATTAGCGACGGATTGTGACGGAGGGTCGTTCGTTCCATCCGCCATGTGACGGATCCGTCGAAATTTGGCGGACGTTATCTAGACAGACGGACATTATAACTTTTTTGTCTGCGCCGAAATGGCGGTTCGCGACGGATCCGCCGCGTCCGCCATTCCATAGAATGGCCGCCTATGGGCGACGGATCCGTCACGACCGTCATTTCGGCGGATCCATCGCCCCAATCCGCTTTTTAAATTGCGCATGCTCCAAAAAGTAGATACTTTTCCCAGACAACCCCCAAGTAACGGATCCGTCACAAAAACGGGTTTCCGTTAGAACAGTTTTCGCAACAATTGTGACGGATCCGTTACTATGTCGGAGCAGACTGACGCCAAACAACTGAAATGTGAAAGAAGCCTTAGTATAAAGTTTTGAAAATGTTTTTATACATTACAGGCAGCAGCATAATATTGCAGATTGGTGGTGGACTGGGTCCTGAGATCTGAACCGGTCGGCCAAACCAATGCTTGGAAATCTGCAGCTCCTGCACGGGCTTAATATTAAAGGAGGTTGTCCACTACTATGACAACCCCTTCTTGATCAAAATGTTTGGCCCCGATAAAATAAAGCCTATTTTCACCTCCCGAGCCGGTACCATTCCCGCAGTGTCGGCACTCGTTCTACCCGGGGCTCTCGTGCGGTGTTGCGACAAATGATTCCAGCGCCAAATCTGCACTGGCATCACTTACCCCACCTCTGGACAAAACAATCATGAAGAGGAAGTCCGACTGCAGATGATCCAGGACTACCTCTTCATGATGGATTTGTCCGAAGGCGGAGACAGTGACGCTAGCGCTAATTGGGCACCGGAGTCACATTACAACACTGCTATGGAGCCCGGGAGAGAAAGCATCGGTACAGGAGGCGCGTATAGTGTAAGGAAACACTCACGGAGAGGAGAACCGGAGAATACGGATATCCCCCCGCCATCACCAATCTCTGATGGAGCTTACACAGTTGCAGCTGTCTAGTGCCCCCCCCCAAGGGAACGGCACCTAGGATAAGTAGTTGCTGGAGAGGCTGCCCTATCGCATACTAGTCATCGGGGTACTCTGCAGTGAGGGCGAAATATATATATATATATATATATATATATATATATATATATATATATATATATATATATATATATATATATATATATATATATATATATCCAGTCCCAGGGTGGAATAAAACTAGTGTGTGCGCGTGCGTACGTGCTTGCGTACGTACATGTCTCTGATCCGTCACTGCCAGGATTCTCCAATAACACCAGAACTATGCTGCCACCAGTTCCTCGTTAGATATAAGCCCGGTTTGTTAACAAAGCTTATATTGGGTCACAAACCAACCCCAGGAAGCATACAAGTACTAGATGAACTCACGGATGTGGGAAATCGGGTTTCGAGAAAAAAAATAAATAAATAAACAGCCCAAAATTAATTGATATTTTAATTGCCAAAAGGCGCACTACATACTACAAATATATACAGATCGACCAAACAAGGCAAACCTTTAGGCCATGTTCACACGCTGCTGATCCGCAGCAGTTTCCCATGCGTTTACAGTACAATGTAAACCTATGGGAAACGCAATCCGCAGTGCACATGCTGTGGAAAAAACGCACAGAATCACAGCGGTTTACATTCCGCAGCATGTCAATTCTTTGTGCGGAATCCGCAGCGGTTTTACACCTGCTCCATAATAGAAAACCGCGGAGCAAGCCGCACAAAAAGGCGCAGTTTTTGCCCCGCGGATTTATCAAATACGCTGCGGAAAAATCTGCAGAGGATCATTCTACGTGTGCACATACCCTTACTGTTCCACCACCCCAACCACTCCATATACCAGACCTCTCCCCTTCCTTAATAACCTCCCTCTCCAATAACACTGAAGGAGAGCTTACTCACCTTCTTTTCAAATCACACCTCACCACCTGTGCACTTGACCCCCATCCCTTCCCATCTGCTCCCCAACCTCACCAACACGCTCATTCCAGCCCTAACCCATCTCTTCAACCTATCGCTATCTTCTGGTACCTTCCCCTCTGCCTTCAAACATGCCACCATCACACCCATCCTCAAAAAACACAAACCTTGACCCCACTGGTATGCCCAGCTATCGCCCCATATCACTGCTCCCGTTTGCTTCAAAACTCCTTGAGAAGAATGTTCATGCTCAACTTTCCTCCCATTTCTCATCTAACTCTCTCCCTGACAACCTCCAATCTGGCTTCCGCCCCCGCCGCTACACCAAACCTGCCCTGACCAAAATTACTACTAATGACTTACTCACACCCAAAGCTAACAGACCGTTCTCCATCCTCCTCCTTCTCGACCTGTCCTCTGCTTTCGACACAGTCGACCACTGCCTCCTGCTACAGATTATTTCTTCCCTTGGCATCAAAGACCTTGCCCTGTCCTGGATTGCCTCATACCTTTCCGACCGCACATTTAGCGTTTCCCACTCCCACACTACCTCCTCATCCCGCCCTCTCTCTGTTAAGAGTCCCTCAAGGATCTGTCCTGGGGCCCCTACTTTTTTCCCCATCTATACCCTTAGCCTAGGACAACGCAAAGTCCCATGGCTTCCAGTACCACCTGTATGCTGATGATACTCAGATCAACCTCTCTGGCACAGATGTAACCTCTCTGCTGTCCAGAATCCTGGAGTGTCTATCAGCCATATCCTCCCCATTCAACTCTCGCTTCCTAAAACTCAATGTAGACAAAACCAAACTCATATTTCCCCCATCTCGCGTATCCACCCTACCTGATCTATCTATTACGGTAAACGGCATCACGCTCTCTCCTGCACCTGAAATCCGCTGCCTCGGGGTAACTATCGACTGTGCCCTGTCCTTCAAACCGCAAGTCCAAACTCTTGTCACCTCATGTTGTCTCCAACTCAAAAATATTGCCAGAATCCATCCCTTCCTCAGCTCTCAATCTACTATAACTCGTGTGCATGCCCTCATCATCTCCTGCCTTGATTACTGCAACACCCTCCTCTGTGGCCTCCCCACTAACGCTCTTGCACCACTCCAGTCTCTCCTGCTCAGCTAATCCACCTCTCTCCTCCCCTGCTTCTCCCCTCTGCAAATCCCTCCACTGGCTCCCAATTACCCAACAATTCCAGTTCAAACTAATAACACTGATCTACAAAGCCATCCACAACATGTCCCTCCTTATATCTCTGAACTAATCTCTCAATATCTTCCCTCACGTAATCTTCGATCCTCCCAAGACCTCCTACTTTCCTCCACACTAATTCGTTCCTCACACAACCACCTCTAAGGGTATGTGCACACGTCCGGATTTCTTGCAGAAATTTCCTGAAGAAAACCGGAAATTTTCTGCAAGAAATCCGCATTTTTTTTTTTTTTTTTTTTTTGCGTTTTTTTCGCTTTTTTTTTTTAGCATTCTGCAAGAGTAATTAGCTTGCAGAATGCTAAAGTTTTCCAAGCGATCTGTAGCATCGCTTGGAAAACTGACTGACATACTGTTTGGCAAGTGTGACCAACTTTTTACTATAGATGCTGCTTATGCAGCATCTATAGTAAAAGATATAATGTTTAAAAATAATTAAAAAAAAAAAAAAAATGGTTATACTCACCCTCTGCATACAGCCGATCTCAGCGGCGTCCGTTCCTATAGATGCCGGTGTGGTTCAGGACCTTCGATGACGTCACGGCTTGTGATTGGTCGCGAGTCACATGAGCGGTCACGCGACCAATCACAAGACAGCGACGTCACCACAGGTCCTGAACCACACCATCTATAGGAACGGAAGAGAAAGCATGCACCAGAGAGGCGGGAACACTTCGGGGGCCATCAGAGGGTGAGTATATCACCATTTTTTATTTTAATTCTTTTTTTTTTTTTTTACCAATTATATGGTGCCCAGTCCGTGGAGGAGAGTCTCCTCTCCTCCACCCTGGGTACCAACCGCACATAATCTGCTTACTTCCCGCATGGTGTGCACAGCCCCGTGCGGGAAGTAAGCAGATCAATGCACTCCTAGGTGTGCGGAATCCCCGCAATTCTGCATTTTTAATTAACATGTTGCTTTTTTCGCGGAAAAAAATGCAACATTTGCACAAAAAATGCGGAATACCCTGTAAATAATAGGAGGCATATGTAAGCGTTTTTATAGCGTAAAAACACGCGAAAAATCCTGAACGTGTGCACGTGGCCTTAAGGTACCTTCACACTGAACGATATCGCTAGCGATCTGTGACGTTGCAGCATCTTGGCTAGCGATATCGTTGAGTTTGACACGCAGCAGCGATCAGGATCCTGCTGTGCCATCGTTGGTCGGAGCAGAAAGTCCAGAACTTTATTTTGTCACTGGACTCCCGCAGACATCGCTGAATCGGTGTGTGTGACGCCGATTCAGCGATGTCTTAACTGGTAACCAGGGTAAACATCGGGTTACTAAGCGCAGGGCCGCGCTTAGTAACCCGATGTTTACCCTGGTTAACAGTGTAAATGTTAAAAAAAAAAAAACACTACATACTTACATTCCGGTGTCTGTCCCCCAGCGCTGTGCTTTCCTGCACTGTCAGCGCCGGCCAGCCGTAAAGCAGATTACAGCGGTGACGTCACCGCTGTGCTTTCCGGCCGGCGCTCACAGTCAGTGCAGGAAAGCACAGCGCCGGGGGACCCGACAGACACCGGAATGTAAGTATGTAGTGTTTGTTTTTTACATTAGCACTGGTAACCAGGGTAAACATCGGGTTACTAAGCGCGGCCCTGCGCTTAGTAACCTGATGTTTACCCTGATTACCCGGGGACCGGCATCGTTGGTCGCTGTAGAGCTGTCTGTGTGACAGCTCTCCAGCGACCACACAACGACTAAACAGCGACGCTGCAGCGATCGTTATCGTTGTCTAGATCGCTGCAGCGTCGCTAAATGTGACGGTACCTTTAGGCTAAGTTCACACTGCGTTAGCAGCAGCCCGTTCAGCACATACGCTAACGGGCTGCTGCTAGCGCAAGTGCCGGCGTTTGCAACCCGCTAGCGCAGATAGGGCTCTGCTAGCTCCATCTGCGCTAGCAGTGACGGACCCGGAAACGCTGCAGCCCGCGTCTCGGGTCCGTCACTCAATGACGGCACATGGCTAGCGCACGCCCATTGTGGGCGTGCGCTAGCGATGCGTCCGCCATTGCATTCAATGGCGGCGTTAACGGACTACGTTACACCGCGTTATGCCACGGTGTAACATAGTCCGTTAAACGGGTCACACTAACTCAGTGTGAACCTAGCCTTAGATTTCTCCCGAATATCCCCCATCCTCTGTAATTCCACGCCTCAACACCCTCGGATCCTTCAGACCGAACCTGGAAAAAACCCATCTCTTCAGGAAAGCCTGCAATAACTATTCTGACGACTCACCACCACAAGAGCTGCTGCACCCCCCCCAACCTTCTGTCTCTTCTCCATTATCCTGTAGAATATAAGTCCGCAAGGACAGTGTCCTCTCCCCCTGTACCAGTCTGTCATTGTACATTTGTTTACTGTAAACGATATCTATAATTCTGTATGTAACCCCTTTCTAATGTACAGCACCATGGAATTAATGGTGCTATATTAATAATACAGAGTAATATATAGATATTACAGCCAGAAGTACAGATAAAAGTAGGGTACAGGTAGGGGATAGCACTTAACTGTATATGTCACATTAGCGTTTCTTATTACTTTTGGATGAAGGGAAGCTCTTGTATCCACAGGCACATTCTTAGTTTCTGGTCCGTCCCCACACGTGACATGGCTTCCATGGCAGTACAAAGACAAAAGCTAGAGGGGTGTAGCTAGCTTTTAACCCCTAGCTCGCCCTCTCCCATATTCACCACTGTCCCTCTGGTTTGGACTGAATTCTCCTCCCCGACCTCCTAGCTGAAATAATTCCCCAATATCTAGGATGGGTCATAACTTCCTAGCAGAAGGTCCAAACGGGACAACTGACGTCTCAACGGTTTTGTTGGGGCTGGACCGATATGGAGAGTCCAAACTTGGATATGGAGAGTCTCGATAGCTCTGTATAAGGGGCAGCTAAAAAAAATATGAGATGCAGGGATGCTTGCGGAGGGCTCCCAGGGTTCTGGTGGTATATTGAACTTCACCCTGAGATGCACGGCACTCTCATAATTCATCTCTAGATGTCTGTGACGCTTTGTCTAGAGCTTTCCCCGTGATATGGGCTGCCATGCACAAAAGACAGCAGGGGGTCCCAGATCAGCTCCTCCTTGCCTTCATTAACACATGGCCTCTAATTCTCTGGCCAAATGGTTAAGTTCTGCTCTTTGGGGAATTGTGTACTAATCCCAAGGGTGGGGAGGCCACTTCAGGAGGACCCACAGCAGCCCCAACAGAGAACGCAGCCTCACCATCGAACCCGTACACTGCTCCGAGAGAGAACATACGGACAAACAGCCTCACCATCAAACCCATACACCGCTCCGAGAACATACGGATACACAGCCTCACCATAGAACCCGTACACTGCTCCGAGCGAGGACATACGGACACAGCCTCACCATCGAACCTGTACACCGCTCCGAGAATGTATGGACACAACCTTATTATCAAGCCTGTACATCAACATATGCAGGTGCTGCAAACTTAACATCAATGTTTTGACCGACCGGTGGAGGGTGCTGCATCAGGATTCTAATAATCAGCAACACTTGTACAGCTGCCTATATAAAAACGTTTCCCAAAACATTAATCCAAAGGAGCATTCAGATGGCAGTACAAATGGGTCTGAGCACGATCTATGGCCTGACCTGAGCGTGACGGATTCAAAATACAAAAATAGGGAAATGCCATGACTAAGACCTGATGGTCGAAACGCGTCGGCGTTGACCACCTGGGACCCCCATCTCTCTTTTTTGCAAATGTTTGCATTTTAAAGTGTTTCTAATAAATTGACTTTTAGAAGATCCATGCTGGAGATTTTTTCTTTTTTTTTTTTTTTCTTTTTCATTGCTGACGGATTCAAAGGAATATGATCGTGGACTCATTTGTACAGAGGTCTGAATGCACCCTACATGGTGTGATCCCGGTGGTGGCAGCAGGTGGAAAATACTAAAACCCTATGTGTCATATTTGTCTATACCTATGGTAGATTTTACCTATGCCTATTTTTACCTATGCCTATGGTAGATTTTACCTATGCCTATGGTAGATTTTTTAGTCATATTTGTCTGTACCTATGCCTATGGTAGATTTTGTACAGTGTGCGGGAAATCAGCGATTCCGCAAAATTAATGAACATGTTGCTTTTTTTTCCGCGATTCGTTTTTTCGTGGAAAAAATCACAACATTTGCACAAGTTTTGCGGATTACATAGAAACGATTGGGAACCATATGTAAGCGTTTTTTTCACGTTTTTATCGCGTCTTTACAGCGAAAAAAACGCGATAAATACTGAACGTGTGCACATAGCCTTACAACTCCCTTCTCTGTGTACCTGAACTGAGAGAGGGAGGGTGATGTTTTGAGTGAGATTAAGGTACCTTCACACTGAACAACTTAACAACGATAACGATAGCGATCCGTGACGTTGCAGCGTCCTGGATAGCAATATCGTTGTGTTTGACACGCAGCAGCGATCAGGATCCTGCTGTGACATCGCTGGTCGGAGCTAGAAGGCCAGCACCTTATTTCGTCGCAGGATCACCCGCTGACATCGCTGAATCGGTGTGGGTGACACGGATTCAGTGATGTCTTCACTGGTAACCAGGGTAAACATCGGGTTACTAAGCGCAGGGCCGCGCTTAGTAACCCAATGTTTACCCTGGTTACCAGTGTAAATGTAAAAAACAAACAAACACTACATACTTACATTCCGGTGTCTGACGCGTCCCCCGGCGTCCGCTTCCCTGCACTGTGTCAGTGCCGGCCGGCCGTATAGCAGAGAACAGCGGTGACGTCACCGCTCTGCTTTAGGGCCGGAGCTTACACAGTGCAGGGAAGCGGACGCCGGGGGACGCGACAGAGTAACCCGATGTTTACCCTGGTTACCCGGGGACTTCGGCATCGTTGGTCGCTGGAGAGCTGTCTGTGTGACAGCTCTCCAGCGACCACACAACGACGAAACAGCGACGCTGCAGCGATCGGCATCGTTGTCTATATCGCTGCAGCGTCGCTTAATGTGATGGTACCTTTAGGCTAGAAGCTAATGTTAATATTGTCTACCTTGAGATAGTATATAAACCCTCCTCTCACACATCCAGTACCCTAGCAACCAGAGAATGCAGAGTAAGTGGACATGCTAGCTGGGGCATATCTTACAGAAGTCAAGCTGCAACACCAGGCTCTCCCATCATCACTTTGGTAAGTATTAGGCCGCCGTCACACATGCGAGTTTTACGGACGTAAGAGCGCAGAAACTACGTGCGTAAAACTCGCATAACATACGGCACAATGCTTCTCAATGGGTCTCGTCCTATCAGCCGTATATTACGGATCCGTAATATACGGCGTTCTACGGCCGTACAAAATCGCAGCATGCTGCGTTTGTCAGCGTATTGCGCAAAAAAAATAAAAATAAAAAATCGCCAATGAAAGTCTATGGGGGCGAGAAAAATACGGATTCCACACGGACCAGCAGTGTGACTTGCGAGAAATACGCAGCGGTGTTAGTGAAAAGTCGGTAATTCAATTGCCGGCTTTTCATTTCTCCTGCCTAAACTCGACATGATATGAGACATGGTTTACATACAGTAAACCATCTCATATCCCCTTTTTTTTTTGCATATTCCATACTACTAATGTTAGTAGTGTGTATGTGCAAAATTTCAGCGCTGTAGCTGCTAAAATAAAGGGTTAAATGTCGGAAAAAATTGACGTGGGCTCCAGCGCAATTTTCTCCACCAGAATGGTAAAGCCAGTGACTGAGGGCAGATATTAATAGCCTAGAGAGGGTCCATGGTTATTGCCCCCCCCCCCCTGGCTACAAACATCTGCCCCCAGCCACCCCAGAAAAGGCACATCTAGAAGATGCGCCTATTCTGGCACTTGGCCACTCTCTTCCCACTCCCGTGTAGCAGTGGGATATGGGGTAATGAAGGGTTAATGCCACCTTGCTATTGTAAGGTGACATTAAGCCAGATTAACAATGGAGAGGCGTCAATTATGACACGTATCCATTATTAATCCAATAGTATGAAATGGTTAAAAAACACACACACACACATAATTACAAAGTATTTTAATGAAATAAATACACAGGTTTTTGTAATATTTTATTATACTGGTAATCCACCTGAAGACCCTCGTTCTGTAAAAAAGGTAAAATAAAAAAACAACAATATCCCATACCTTCCGTCATTCTGTCACGTCCCACAATGTAAATCCATCTGAAGGGGTTAACTAATTTTACAAGCAGAAGCTCCGCTAATGCTGCTGAGCTCCTGCCTGTAAAACCCTGGGGAATGAATGGAATGTAGGTCAATGACTTGTAGTTGCCTTCAATCACGGTGATGCGCCCTCTGCTGGATGTCCTCATAGGAATTCGAGCCTGGGAACTTTTCTTAATATTTTCCCACGCCATCTTCCAGATGTGCCTTTTCTGGGGTGGCTGGGGGCAGATGTCTTTAGCCGGGGGGGGCAATATCTGCCCTCAGTCACTGGCTTTACCATTCTGGCGAAGAAAATTGCGCGGGAGCCCACGCCAAATTTTTCCGTGATTTAACCCTTTAATTTAATAGCTAGAGCGCCCAAATTTTGCACATACACACTACTAACATTAGTAGTGTGGAATATGCAAAAAAAAGGAATGTGAGATGGTTTACTGTATGTAAACCATGTGTCATATCATGTCGGGTTTGGGAGGAGATAGGAAATATATACATATATACATATGTGTCTCACTGACATTTTATAATATTATAATTATATATATATAAATAATTGTCTAAGGGTTTAATTGTCTGTCTGTCCTGTAAATCCCGCGTCTCTGATTGGTCGAGGCCGCCAGGCCTCGACCAATCAGCGACGGGCATTGTCCTTGTCTCGTGTTGTCTCGGAAATCCCAACTTGCTGATTGGTTGAGGCCAGCCGGCCTCGACCAATCAGCTACGGGCACAGTCTGCCGCGAATTCTGGAATCATCATTGTCCTCCACTGCTGTCAAGTGCCGCCATTGTGTAGGGTGTGTGCCTGCGTCTCCCTTTATGGGCGGCATCTCCCTGTGTTTCTATCTTAGAATGGGTCGTAAACGAAAATACGCCAATGAGGATGACAGAAAAGCAGCAGCAGCAAGAAAACGACAACATCGGGAACAGGAGACACCACAACAAACTGCTGCTAGACAAGCCCAGGATGCGGAATCTCACAGACACCGTCGCCAACCGGAGACACCACAACAAACTGTTGTACGACAGGAACAACATGATCGCCAAATTCATAAAAAACGAATGCTCTACCAACGAAGGCACGACCAGGACAATAGTCAAAAACTTGCACATTACGTAACAGACAATGAATGTACAATTCATGAACACTACTGTGGGAATATGAACGCAGTTTGCTCTAAATGCGACTCTCTGAATTTCATTGATGAAAAACCATCTGACAATCAGTTTACTCAATGCTGCCAAAAAGGAAAAGTTATGCTACCGAGACCTCACTAATCAGATCTGTTTGAGCAGTTAATGAAAGGAATGCGTCATCACAAGTCCTGCGCGGAAAGGACCTGCCGTTACATCACTGTCATGTGACCGCAACACGGTCATGTGACCGCGACGTCATCACAGGTCCTGCGCGACAAGGACCTGTCATGACGTCACGGTCATGTGACCACGACGTCATCACACCCTGGGACCGGAAGCTGCCGCCTGCATCCCACACAGGCGACAGAGCTACAACTCGCCTGCGGAAGGTGAGTATATGTTTATTTTTTAAACCTGTGTCATACATGGCTGGGCAGCATACTGCGCGGCTGGGCAGCATACTGCGCGGCTGGGCAGCATACTGCGCGGCTGGGCAGCATACTGCGCGGCTGGGCAGCATACTGCGCGGCTGGGCAGCATACTGCGCGGCTGGGCAGCATACTGCGCGGCTGGGCAGCATACTGCGCGGCTGGGCAGCATACTGCGCGGCTGGGCAGCATACTGCGCGGCTGGGCAGCATACTGCGCGGCTGGGCAGCATACTGCGCGGCTGGGCAGCATACTGCGCGGCTGGGCAGCATACTGCGCGGCTGGGCAGCATACTGCGCGGCTGGGCAGCATACTGCGCGGCTGGGCAGCATACTGCGCGGCTGGGCAGCATACTGCGCGGCTGGGCAGCATACTGCGCGGCTGGGCAGCATACTGCGCGGCTGGGCAGCATACTGCGCGGCTGGGCAGCATACTGCGCGGCTGGGCAGCATACTGCGCGGCTGGGCAGCATACTGCGCGGCTGGGCAGCATACTGCGCGGCTGGGCAGCATACTGCGCGGCTGGGCAGCATACTGCGCGGCTGGGCAGCATACTGCGCGGCTGGGCAGCATACTGCGCGGCTGGGCAGCATACTGCGCGGCTGGGCAGCATACTGCGCGGCTGGGCAGCATACTGCGCGGCTGGGCAGCATACTGCGCGGCTGGGCAGCATACTGCGCGGCTGGGCAGCATACTGCGCGGCTGGGCAGCATACTGCGCGGCTGGGCAGCATACTGCGCGGCTGGGCAGCATACTGCGCGGCTGGGCAGCATACTGCGCGGCTGGGCAGCATACTGCGCGGCTGGGCAGCATACTGCGCGGCTGGGCAGCATACTGCGCGGCTGGGGCAGCATACTGCGCGGCTGGGGCAGCATACTGCGCGGCTGGGGCATAGACAATCATTGTACCATATGCAATCCGTATTTTCAGCACCTCTCATACGTCCGTAAAACACGCTAGTGTGAGGCCGGCCTAAGGCAAAATTTTTCGATAAAGATCTACTTAGGGATTCACTGTTTATTTGACATGTAAAGTTATTATATAGGAATGTATGAATTAACATTGTTGAAAACAGAATTACATTTTTAAGCTCTGTTTTTCTTGCTGGAAAAAGTTCATATTAATGACAAACTTATTTTCACAGTTGCATCAAGATCTTCTTAGGGATTCAGTGTTTATTTAAAATTTAATGTTACTATATAGAAATGTATGGGTTTGCCTTGTTGAAAACGCAATTAAAGTTTAACCTCCGGTAATTTATTTTTAAATAGAGTGAAGTGGAAAGGAAAAATACAACTTTAGAAAAAAAAATACCATAGGCATAGGTATGGCAGAATATGGCGGCGCATAAAGACTGAATCCCTAAAAAGATCTTAATGAAACTTGGAAGATAAGCTTGTTGGACTAATATGAACATATTCCAATAAAAAAAACGGAGCTTAAAACCGTTATTCCGTTTCCAACCATGATAACACAGTAGGCATAGGTATGGAAGACTATGGCGCATAAAGACTGAATCCCTAAAAAGATCTTAATTAAACTTGGCAGATAAGCTTGTTGGACTAATATGAACATATTCCAATAAAAAAAACGGAGCTTAAAACCGTTATTCCGTTTCCAACCATGATAACACAGTAGGCATAGGTATGGAAGAATATGGCGGCGCATAAAGACTGAATCCCTAAAAAGATCTTAATGGAACTTGGAAGGTAACCTTGTTGGACTAATATGAACTAATTCCAATAAAAAAAAAAAACGGAGCTTAAAACAGTTATTCCGTTTCCAAAAAAGTGAATTCATGTATAGCAACTTTATGTCAAAATAAATACATAAGTAAATAAATTGGTTACTCTGCTTCAAATAGAGTGAAGTGGAAAGGAAAACTAAATTAAGAAAATGAAACGGTAAAAAAAAATCTAAAATAGGCATAGATGAATACGACTAAAATATCTACCATAGGTATAGGTTAATTTGGCACATAGGGTTTTAGTATGCACTGCAGCAGGTCCTTTTGGGCACCCATCACCCCTCATGCAGGGTGCCCAGGGATTGTCATGGCAAACAGGTGCCCACTGAATACCACCATCTTGGTCATCCTGTCAAGTCCAAGTGCTCAAACTATACCTAAGGCTACGTTCACACTAGCGTTGTGCGCCGTTGCGTCGGCGAAGCAACGCACAACGCACGCAAAAACGCGTCAAAACGCACGCAAAAACGCTGCGTTTTGTGACGCATGCGTCGGTTTTTGCCGAAAATCGGACGCAAGAAAAATGCAACTTGTTGCGTTTTCTTGGTCCGACACTTGCGGCAAAAAAGACGCATGTGTTGCACAACGCAACAAAAAAAAAACCGCATGCGTCCCCCATGTTAAGTATAGGGGGCGCATGACGCATGCGTCGCCACTGCGTCGCAGACGCAAACCCGACGCACATTAGCTTAACGCTAATGTGAACGTAGCCTAAGAAGGCTTAAAAGCATTGAAAAGAAAAAGGACCATCGAAAAACCCAATTACTCATTTTACAATTAAAAATTTGAAATAATTGTTTAGTGTCATCGTATCTGTAAATTCCAAACTAAATGTACAATTTAACAAAAAAAATAAAGCATTTTGTAACTAAAAAGTTACGGACTGCGGCGGGAAGGGTTAATCACATGTAGAACATAAAAGAGGTCTCTCCCCCTCACACACACGGCCCCGGCAGCGCCTCTCCCCCTCACACACACGGCGGGGTCTCCGTCTCCTCCTCACATACGGCCCCGGCAGCGCCTCTCCCCCTCACACACACGGCGGGGTCTCCGTCTCCTCCTCACATACGGCCCCGGCAGCGCCTCTCCTCCTCACATACGGCCCCGGCAGCGCCTCTCCCACACGACGGGGTCTCCCCCTCACACACGGCCCCGGAAGCGCCTCCCGCCATTTTTCCCCTCTCCCACATACGTACCGGCGGTCACAGCGCGGCTCCCGCTCACCCGGGTGTGGTCTCTCTCACACCCGCCTTAGGCCTCCACAGTACACATCCACCAGCGACAATAACGTTTAGGCCAGTAGTCAGTGCGGGAGCTAACTGCAACACGCCGCCAGAGAGGGCCGCTTCTCCTTACGTCAGCACGTACTAGGCACGTACGGAGGAGGCGGGTAACATTTTCGACGTGAGGGACGTCAGAATTCAGTGTGGAACGCAAAGGACGTGGTGACGTTGCGCTTGTTTATTCACGCAGCTGGCTGGAGGAGCTGCTGGGCTGATGTCGGCGCTTGCAGGAGCCGCCCCTCGGGGCTCCTCCGCTCTTCTCCTGGGCTGAGAACGAGCTCCGACTGCGGGTGAGGTTACAGTGATCACGGGCTGGTGGTCGCGGCGCGCGGCCAATGATTGACAGCAGCCAAGCGACCAGTCACCAGGGCGGACACGTCCTGTCACAGTGCGCAAGCCTGAACCGTCACGTGATGTGCTCTGTGTGGGTGGACGGCACGTGGGTCACAGTGTTAGGGGGCTTGGTCCATGGGGGGGGCCTGTGTGCTGCCCCTGGGGTCCCACTGTGCCCTGACTGGTA
Organism: Ranitomeya variabilis; assembly: GCF_051348905.1. Taxonomy (NCBI): domain Eukaryota; kingdom Metazoa; phylum Chordata; class Amphibia; order Anura; family Dendrobatidae; genus Ranitomeya; species Ranitomeya variabilis. The sequence goes on along the minus strand of NC_135232.1, from coordinate 698,505,894 downwards.
TAATACCTCCTTGGGGGTCTGGGTGCTGCCCCTGGGGTCCCACTGTGCCTTGACTGGTCTAATAACCCCCATGGGGGTCTGGGTGCTGCCCCCGGGGTCCCATTGTGCTCTGACTGGTATAATACCTCCATAGGGGTCTGGGTGCTGCCCCCGGGGTCCCACTGTGCCCTGACTGGTCTAATAACCCCCATGGGGGGCTGGGTGCTGCCCCTGGGGTCCCACTGTGCTCTGACTGGTATAATACCTCCATAGGGGTCTGGGTGCTGCCCCCGGGGTCCCACTGTGACCTGACTGGTCTAATACCTCCATGGGGGTCTGGGAGCTGCCCCCAGGGTCCCACTGTGCCCTGACTGGTCTAATAACCCCCATGGGGGTCTGGGTGCTGCCCCCGGGGTCCCACTGTTCCCTGACTGGTCTAATACCTCTGTGGGCTCTATGTGCTTCCCCCGGGGTCCCTCTGTGCCTTGACCGGTCTAATACCTCCATGTGGATCTGTGTGCTGCCCCTGGGGTTCCACTGTGCCCTTACTGCAGTAATACCTCCATGGGGGTCTGTGTGCTTCCCTCGGGGTCCCACTGTGTTCCCTGATGGATTTAATTCCTCCATGGGGGTCTGTGTGTTGCCCCTCGGGGTCCCACTGTGCTCTGACCGGTCTAAGGCTACGTGCACACGTTGCGGAAAGTCTTGCGGATTTTTCCTGACTGGTTTTGGTAAATGTGCACTGCGGATTTTGTTTTCCATAGGTTTACATGGTGCTGTAAACGCATGGAAAACTGCTGCGAATCTGCAGCAAAATCCGCAGCGTGTGCACATACCCTTATACCTCCATGGGGGTCTGTGTGCTGCCCCCAGGGTCCCACTGTGCCCTGCCTGGTCTAATACCTCCACGGGGGGCTGTATGCTGCCCCCAGGGTCCCACTGTGCTCTTACTGGTCTAATACCTCCATGGGGGCCTGTGTGTTGCCCCCGGGATCCCACTGTTCCCTGACTGGTCTAATACCTCTGTGGGGTCTGTGTGCTGCCCCCGGGGTTCCACTGTGCCCTGCCTGGTCTAATACCTCCACGGGGGGCTGTGTGCTTCCCACGGGGTCCCACTGTTCCCTGATGGATGTAATTCCTCCATGGGGGTCTGTGTGTTGCCCCCCGGGGTCCCACTGTTCCTTGACTGGTCTAATACCTCTGTGGGGTCTATGTGCTTTCCCCCGGCGTACCACTGTGCCTTGACTGGTCTAATACCTCCATAGAGGTCTGTGTGCTGCCCCTGAGGTTCCACTGTGCCCTTACTGGTGTAATACCTCCATGGGGGTCTGTGTGCTTCCCCCGGGGTCCCACTGTGCCCTGATGGGTGTAATTCCTCCATGGTGGTCTGTGTGCTGCTCCAGGGGTCCCACTGTGCTATGACCAGTGTAATACCTCCATGGTCGTCTGTGCTTTCCCCTGGGTGCCACTGTGCCCACCCTCCTGCTGGTCCTATGCGCATGCTTTTCCCCCGCCGCGCTGGCGTGGTGCAGATGGATGAGCTCACTGAATGGTGTACTCTGCCGTTTTTTGGTTACTGCACCTCCCCTAAGAAATGCAATCCAAACATCATATCACTGAAAACTACAGCCTGGCCCCTATTCCCTAGGGACAAAATCCCCCCCCCCCCAATCGGTAGGTGATTTTTTTTCAAAGATTTACATTGTTCTTGTTCCACAGGATGAAGACATTGTTTCAAGAGATCAGAGCTTCTATAAAGAACAACTCTGAGCAGGACCGATCCTTCTGGAGGCCAGTACTCCCATGGGGAGGAGTGTTCACCATTAAGGCCGGCAGGAAGGCCGTGTCCTGTATGCCCCTGTACGTGGAGATCACACTTAAGAACACATGCACCATTGACGGCTTCTTAATGCTGCTGTACGTTATCTTGCGTGAGAATCACACTTTCCCCCGGGAGCTGTCGCTCTACTTGGGCCGGGAGTTTGTAGATTGCTTCCTTCATCTGATGGACACCTACAGCTTCACCTCCGTAAAGTTACTGTGGATCTGGGACAAGATGGAGAAGCGGCAGTACAAGTCGGGGATACACAAGGCCAGTCTGGAGATCGACCTGTTTGGTAACGAGCATGAGAATTTCACACGAAACCTGGAGCGTCTTATGGCCACGAGGCAGGAGAGTTACTGTTCAAACTTCAGGTGCCCGCTCCGCGCCAAGAAGAGCCACATGCAAACCATTCTCATCAAGTAAGGGATCGTTCTCTACTGGTGGTGGGGGGGACTATCTCATTGTCTCCCAGTATTGGAACACAGGGGGTCAGAGCATGAGATAGGTGTTACACGCCCCCTTTGGTCCTGCTCTGGTTATAGCGGTGTATTTGCTTGCATTTGGGGTGTGGAGGAAGGGACTCTGCTTCATTTGGAGGAGGACTCTGCTTGCACCTTGGGGGAGTGGACGGTCACTCTGCTTGCACCTTGGGGGAGTGGACGGTCACTCTGCTTGCACCTTGGGGGAGTGGACGGTCACTCTGCTTGCACCTTGGGGGAGTGGACGGTCACTCTGCTTGCACCTTGGGGGGAGTGGACGGTCACTCTGCTTGCACCTTGGGGGGAGTGGACGGTCACTCTGCTTGCACCTTGGCGGGAGTGGACGGTCACTCTGCTTGCACCTTGGCGGGAGTGGACGGTCACTCTGCTTGCACCTTGGCGGGAGTGGACGGTCACTCTGCTTGCACCTTGGCGGGAGTGGACGGTCACTCTGCTTGCACCTTGGCGGGAGTGGACGGTCACTCTGCTTGCACCTTGGCGGGAGTGGACGGTCACTCTGCTTGCACCTTGGCGGGAGTGGACGGTCACTCTGCTTGCACCTTGGCGGGAGTGGACGGTCACTCTGCTTGCACCTTGGCGGGAGTGGACGGTCACTCTGCTTGCACCTTGGCGGGAGTGGACGGTCACTCTGCTTGCACCTTGGCGGGAGTGGACGGTCACTCTGCTTGCACCTTGGCGGGAGTGGACGGTCACTCTGCTTGCACCTTGGCGGGAGTGGACGGTCACTCTGCTTGCACCTTGGCGGGAGTGGACGGTCACTCTGCTTGCACCTTGGGGAAGGTGGGGTATATGACATCACATGCACTGGGGGGGTAGGAACGGGTTACTGCTTACACTGGAGGGTGCATGACACCGCATGCACTGGGCAGAAGGCATCTGTCACCTACAAACTTTAACGGCATCTTTCTAGAGTTAACGTCCTGAAAAGCTGATAATCCTTTTGTCAGATTGTTGTGGGTCACACAGAGACCCTTCTTGCTCTATGTTCGTCCCTGTTCTATAGTGTAAGGCCACATTCAGACCCCCGTGATCTCTGGACTGACCTCAGGTCTTCTGACCTCAGGTCTTCTGACCTCAGGTCTTCTGACCTCAGGTCTTCTGACCTCAGGTCTTCTGACCTCAGGTCTTCTGACCTCAGGTCTTCTGACCTCAGGTCTTCTGACCTCAGGTCTTCTGACCGGAACTCCACAGCCTCATGGGCATAAATGAGGATGTCAAGTTCAGATCAGGAGAACATCTCTAAACCTTCCATCCCAGTAGATCCTAAGTAAACATTTTACTAGTCTCTTTGCTCTCTTTTCTCGCGGCTATGCTCTCTTTAATCCCTGCTTTTTTGGTGTCAGTATAGTGCTTGATTTAATGGATTGGAGACAAAATTAGTTAAAAAGTCTGATAGGGGCCAAAAAATATGTACAAGTGAAAAGTATTATGGGTTGTCTGCTGAGCTCTGTAAGAGCAAGTCTGTCTATACAGTCCAGACACACTTCAACAGCCAGTTTCACTTCATTAGCATTCTGCCAGCACTACATGCACAGGGACATCCTTTTCATTTCTCAGCAGGTATTGCTCTTGCCATTGCGCAGTGGCTTGCTCGTCCTGAATCATAAGCCAACCTCTTTGCTATGCCTTTCATGTTCACTGGACTCCATCTTGCTGCTGTGCTGCACCTTAGAAGTCATCGTCTCACCTGTGTCCTGTTTGCCCTCAGCCCTCCCCACGACATACCGCACGGAGACCTCATTCAGATGGCGGTGGATGAGCTGTTTTGTTATCGGATTGAAGTATGTGAAGAGATCGGGTAAGTGACCTCATGGGACTTGGACATAACAATAAAGAAAATGCATTCTGTCCATGAGTAGTTGCATGTATTTTTAAAATAAATTTTAGAACAAGGGTTTCTTTTCTGTAATTTAACCGGGTCTTTTGTTAGACTCATTCTTCCTGTTCTTTTAAGAAGTTTTCAGTAGGCTGAGTAGGCTCATTATCAGCAGAGGCATGTTTACAATGATATGCAACACCTTTACACACAGATAACACAGGATCCACCAACCCCAATAAGTGATGACACAGCTCACCTCCTCCTATACAATAACCTTTGCACACTATCATTAGATGCTTTGATCCAAAGCATAGAGTCGATCTATTGCTGCTAATGTTCATGTGTATTTCCTAAAACAGAAAGGTAATCTAAATTGTTCTCAGCAGAACATCTGTTTATATGGAATGATGTGCTGCTGGTAAGGAAAACTTTAATGCTGAGCAATCGCCGGCAAGTGCCTGTTTACACAAACAAAAAATTGACCATTTATCGACTTGTCTAAATGAGGCATCGGCTGATAATTTCTAGCTGCTTCTGCACTGTGTAACAGGTTGACTACATCAGGGGTCCCCAACTCCAGTCCTCAAGGCCCACCAACAGGTCATGTTTTCAGGATTTCCTTAGTCTTGCCCAGGTGATAATTGCATCACCTGTACAATACAAAGGAAATCCTGAAAACATGATCTGTTGGTGGGCCTTGAGGACTGGAGTTGGGGAACACTGGACTACATTGATTACACAGGTCAACAAAAAAAATTTTTTTTTCTGGTGTCCAAAATATTTTAATGAATTTGGGGTATTTTTGGGGTGCTGATTCTGAATATGCTATCAGTTTTGCCAGATTGGCTCAAGTTTTTGAGATTTTTGGTATCTTATTTATAGCACTTGTTGGTAAATGCGACGCATCATCTCATTAATTTCTTTGGATTAGTACTTGAACTGAGCAGTTCTCAATATAGTTTTGTGTTAATTAGTGTTCTAAAAGTTTGTTCATAGCTTGATTTTTGCACTAACTTTATGTTGTTGTCTGTTTTCCAGTGAAAAGCATGAACTCATCAAGAAGAAGTTGTCTTAACGATCCAGACTCATTCTGTTACATTTGTGGTGAATACACACTGCCAAAACATAGAAGAAACATAACAGACTTCGTAAAAAAAGTGTATTTTGCCTATTTTGGGGTTATGCTTGGGGACCAAGACAAGTTTTGGGCACCACACATAGTGTGCAAAGCATGTATCGAATTATTACGAAAATGGAGCAAAGGACAAAGAAAAAGCTTCAAATTTGGTGTTCCAATGGTGTGGAGAGAGCCAAAAAATCATCATGATGACTGTTATTTCTGTGCAGTGCAAGTGCAAGGATTCAATAAGCATAAGAAACGAAAATGGGAGTAACATGGAATCTGCAAGAAGGCATGTCCCTCATTGTGAAGATGTGCCTGTACCTGTGTTTACCATAAATAACAGTCATCATGATGATTTTTTGGCTCTCTCCACACCATTGGAACACCAAATTTGAAGCTTTTTCTTTGTCCTTTGCTCCATTTTCGTAATAATTCGATACATGCTTTGCACACTGTGTGGTGCCCAAAACTTGTCTTGGTCCCCAAGCATAACCCCAAAATAGGCAAAATACACTTTTTTTACGAAGTCTGTTATGTTTCTTCTATGTTTTGGCAGTGTGTATTCACCACAAATGTAACAGAATGAGTCTGGATCGTTAAGACAACTTCTTCTTGATGAGTTCATGCTTTTCACTGGAAAACAGACAACAACATAAAGTTAGTGCAAAAATCAAGCTATGAACAAACTTTTAGAACACTAATTAACACAAAACTATATTGAGAACTGCTCAGTTCAAGTACTAATCCAAAGAAATTAATGAGATGATGCGTCGCATTTACCAACAAGTGCTATAAATAAGATACCAAAAATCTCAAAAACTTGAGCCAATCTGGCAAAACTGATGACATATTCAGAATCAGCACCCCAAAAATACCCTAAATTCGATGAAATATCTTTGGCACCAAAAATGCTGTTGACCAGTGTTATATTTGTTCTGTGAGAATGAACTTTGTGTCTTGCAGATGTGGCTGCCTGAGAGAATTTTCCCAGAGAATATTCTGTCATGGGGCTCCTCCTTTTGTTATTTTAAACATGGAACAGTGGAAGTCTGAAGACCTGGCTTATGTACCGTACTACCTGGACTTATCCGACCATAAGTAAGTAAAGAATGATCTTAGGATTTGGAGGACTGACCCATTGCATGTCCAAGGACCACCCATTCCACCTAACAATCAAGGGGTCCCTGAGGTGGGACCTCCCCGTTAGACATTTATGAGATATTGTTTAAATTTGCAGGCTTCATCTCTCATTTTCAATGGTCTCTGAACTAGGAAGTGGCTGCTATGATGTCTTTTATACTGAGCACACACACAGATGAGGTGCTTCTGCTCCCGTCACTATGCAGTACATATCAAAAAAGCGGAAGCCGCAGGGAAGACATGAATCAGCTGTACTGAGCAGTGTATATGTGAATCCAGCACTGACTGTGAGGGATAAAACACGTACTTGAAGCAACATTGTCTCTCTATTCCTCTAGCAGCATCTCTTTCCTACCTCTATACACCACATGTCAGGAAGCAGAAGCCACATGGAAAAGCTTATACAGCAATATTTAGCAGTATAGCTGTATATCCAGCACTGGGATGAGATAAAACGCATACTTTGAAGCTGCATTGTCTCTCTGTATCCATCAGCATCTCTTTCCACTCCCACCAATAAGAAGCACATTGAGAAAGCAGAATCCACATTGGAAAACATTACACACCAATATTGAGCAGTATAGCTGTGTATAGAGCACTAGGGCGAGAGACACTGCTGTTTCCAGTGTCTTTCTGTCTCCCTTTAGCAGCATCTTTTTACATTATCCTCTCCATAAAATTGTATGGACAGTGAGTCAGTGAGCTCATTCTAAGGCCCCTTTCACCCATCAGTTTTTTGCCATCAGTCACAATCCGTCGAAATTTGAAAAAAAACGTTCCAGTGACTGATGCCACCAGATCCGTTTTTTTTTCTCATAGACTTGTATTAGCAACGGATAGTCTCACGTTTCATCTGTTGTTCGCCAGATCCGTCGAAAATTGGTGATCCGGCGGCCGGTCTGTGGTCTTCTGAGCTTTCCTTAGCAGATTTATGACCAGAGTTCAGCTCCACTTTTACACGTTCATAAACTGAACTTATTCACCGAGAGACACTCAGAAGAGGGAAGATTAAAAGTTCTAAACAAGCTGACTAGAGGATTCGCAGTTAACTCTGTCTGACAGCAGTAGACAGTGCAGAACAGAGGCTACAGAAGGCAAAGGCCGGCGTCACACTAGAGAGTTTTACGGACGAATGAGATGCGCAATAACTACACATTGCGCACGGACCAATGATTATGGGGCAGCTTCTATCTGGCGTATATTACGCATCCGTATTTTACGGCCGTACAAAATCTCAGCATGCTGCGTTTGTCAGCGTATTGTGCAAAAAATACGCCAATGAAAGTCTATGGGGGCTAGAAAAATACGGATTACACACGGAGTAGCAGTGTGACTTGCGAGAAATACGCAGCGGTGTTCTATAGAAAAGCCGGCAATTCAGTGCGGTGTACAGTAAAATCACACTGATAGAATAGGTAGAATAAATGTCTACACATAGAATAGAGATATATATATATATATATATATATATATATATATATATATATATATATATATATATATATATATATATATATATATATATTCCAAATTATTATGCAAATCACATTTTTCTCTGATTTTCCTAAATGGTCAGTCCAAATGAGTCAGTCTAATAAAAGTCATCACTCGTTAGAGTATACATCGAATTTTATTGAAGAAACCTCCCAATGATAACAGTATAATCTCCAAAATGAATAGAAACTCAAAATGCACTGTTCCAAATTATTAGGCACAGTAGAATTTCTAAACATTTGATATGTTTTAAAGAACTGAAAGTGCTCATTTGTGGAATTTGCAGCATTAGGAGGTCACATTCACTGAACAAAAAAGCTATTTAACTCCAAAACATCCTAATAGTCCAAGTTACAGTCATGGCCAAAAGTATTCACACCCCTGCAATTCTGTCAGATAATACTCAGTTTCTTCCTGAAAATGATTGCAAACACAAATTCTCTGGCATTATTATCTTCATTTAATTTGTCTTAAATGAAAAAAAACACAAAAAGAATTGTTCTAAAGCCAAATTGGATATAATTCCACACCAAACATAAAAAAGGGGGTGGACAAAAGTATTGGCACTGTTCGAAAAATCATGTGATGCTTCTCTAATTAGTGTAATTAACAGCACCTGTAACTTACCTGTGGCACCTAACAGGTGTTGGCAATAACTAAATCACACTTGCAGCCAGTTAAGGCTACTTTCAAACTGGCGTTTTTTTCAATACGTCGCAATGCGTCGTTTAGGGGAAAAAATGCATCCAGCAAAGTTGTCTGCAGGATGCGTTTTTGCCCCATAGACTAACATTAGCGACGCTTTGCGACGCATTGACACACGTTGCAACCGTCGTGAGACGGTTGCGCCGTGTTGTGGCGGTCCGCCGGGAGCAAAAAACATTACATGTAACGTTTTTTGCTGCCGACGGTCCGCTTTTTCCGACCGCGCGTGCGCGGCCGAAACTCCGCCCCCACCTCCCCGCACCTCACAATGGGGCAGCGGATGCGCTGGAAAAATGCATCCGCTGCCCCCGTTGTGCGGCGCATTCACTGCTAGCGTCGGTAACCTCGGCCCGACTCTAGTGTGAAAGAAGCCTAACATGGATTAAAGTTGACTCAACCTCTGTCCTGTGTCCTTGTGTGTACCACATTAAGCATGGAGAAAAGAAAGAAGACCAAACAACTGTCTGAGGACTTGAGAAACCAAATTGTGAGGAAGCATGAGCAATCTCAAGGCTGCAAGTCCATCTCCAAAGGCCTGAATGTTCCTATGTCTACCGTGCGCAGTGTCATCAAGAAGTTTAAAGCCCGTGGCACTGTGGCTAACCTCCCTAGATGTGGACGGAAAAGAAAAATTGACAAGAGATTTCAACGCAAGATTGTGCAGATGTTGGATAAAGAACCTCGACTAACATCCAAACAAGTTCAAGCTGCCCTGCAGTCCGAGGGTACAACCGTGTCAACCCGTACTATCCGTCGGTGTCTGACTGAAAAGGGACTGTATGGTAGGAAACCCAGGAAGACCCCACTTCTTAACACGAGACATAAAAAAGCCAGGCTGGAGTTTGCCAAAACTTACCTGAAAAAGCCTAAAACATTTTGGAAGAATGTTCTCTGGTCAGATGAGACAAAAGTAGAGCTTTTTGGGCAAAGGCATCAACATAGAGTTTACAGGAGAAAAAAAGAGGCATTCAAAGAAAAGAACACGGTCCCTACAGTCAAACATGGCAGAGGTTCCCTGATGTTTTGGGGTTGCTTTGCTGCCTCTGGCACTGGACTGCTTGACCGTGTGCATGGCATTATGAAGTCTGAAGACTGCCAACAAATTTTGCAGCATAATGTAGGGCCCAGTGTGAGAAAGCTGGGTCTCCCTCAGAGGTCATGGGTCTTCCAGCAGGACAATGACCCAAAACACACTTCAAAAAGCACTAGAAAATGGTTTGAGAGAAAGCACTGGAGACTTCTAAGGTGGCCAGCAATGAGTCAGACCTGAATCCCATAGAACACCTGTGGAGAGATCTAAAAATCATGTCAGACTAATTTGATCAGCTTCTATGAAGAGGTAAGTTCCGATCTGGACCAAGGGAACCCAGTAGATGTAGTGTATATGGACTTTTCAAAAGCTTTTGATACAGTGCCACACAAAAGGTTGATACATAAAATGAGAATAATGGGGATAGGGGAAAATATGTGCAAGTGGGTTGAGAGTTGGCTCAGGGATAGGAAACAAAGGGTGGTTATTAATGGAGCACACTCGGACTGGGTCACGGTTAGTAGTGGGGTACCACAGGGGTCAGTATTGGGCCCTCTTCTTTTTAACATATTTATTAATGACCTTGTAGGGGGCATTCAGAGTAGAATTTCAATATTTGCAGATGACACTAAACTCTGCAGGGTAATCAATACAGGGGAGGACAATTTTATATTACAGGCTGATTTATGTAAACTAGAAGCTTGGGCTGATAAATGGCAAATGAGCTTTAATGGGGATAAATGTAAGGTCATGCACTTGGGTAGAAGTAATAAGATGTATAACTATGTGCTTAATTCTAAAACTCTGGGCAAAACCGTCAATGAAAAAGACCTGGGTGTATGGGTGGATGACAAACTCATATTCAGCGGCCAGTGTCAGGCAGCTGCTACAAAGGCAAATAAAATAATGGGATGCATTAAAAGAGGCATAGATGCTCATGAGGAGAACATAATTTTACCTCTATACAAGTCACTAGTTCGACCACACTTAGAATACTGTGCACAGTTCTGGTCTCCGGTGTATAAGAAAGACATAGCTGAACTAGAGTGGGTGCAGAGAAGAGAGACTAAGGTTATTAGAGGACTGGGGGGTCTGCAATACCAAGATAGGTTATTACACTTGGGGCTATTTAGTTTGGAAAAACGAAGACTAAGGGGTGATCTTATATTAATGTATAAATATGAGGGACAGTACAAAGACTTTTGTGATGATCTTTTTAACCCCTTCCCGACATGTGACGGAATAGTACGTCACATGTCGGGACCCCCGCTTTGATGTGCGCTCCGGCGGTGAGCGCACATCAAAGTCGCGACATGTCAGCTGTTTTTTACAGCTGACATGTGCGCGCAATAGCGGCGGGTGAAATCGCGATCACCCGCCGCTATTAACTAGTTAAATGCCGCTGTCAAACGCAGACAGCGGCATTTAACTACCGCATCCGGCCGTGCGGCCGGATATGAGCGCATCGCCGACCCCCGTCACATGATCGGGGGTCGGCGATGCTCCTCCATTGTAACCATAGAGGTCCTTGAGACCTCTATGGTTACTGATCGCCGGTGGCTGTGAGCGCCACCCTGTGGTCGGCGCTCACAGCACACCTGCAATTCTCCTACATAACAGCGATCTGATGATCGCTGTTATGTAGCAGAGCCGATCGGGCTGTGCCTGCTTCTAGCCTCCCATGGAGGCTATAGAAGCATGGCAAAAGTAAAAAAAAAAAGTTTTTAAAAATGTGAAAAAAATAAAAAAAATATAAAAGTTTAAGGCTGGGGTCACACATGGCGTAAGAAAATACGCCACGTATTATACGTCCGTACTACGGCCGTAATACGGAGAAATGTCCCCAAAATATTGATCCGTAGTCAGGGTGTTTCAGCGTATTTTGCGCATGGCATCCTCCGTATGTAATCCGTATGGCATCCGTACTGCGAGATTTTCGCGCAGGCTTGCAAAACCGACATCTAATGGATTTATGTGCTCAAATGTTAGGGAAAACATATATACAGTATATATATATATATATATATATATATATATATATATATATATATATATATATATATATATATATATGTCATTGAGACACATATATATATATTCTGTATTTAGATTTCATTCAGCGCGATATCTGTGAACAGCCGCTAATTCAATTGCCGGCTTTTCATTTCTCCTGCACAAACCCGACAGGATATGAGACATGGTTTACATACAGTAAACCATCTCATATCCCCTTTTTTTTTGCATATTCCACATTACTAATGTTAGTAGTGTGTATGTGCAAAATTTCAGCGCTGTAGCTGCTGAAATAAAGGGTTAAATGGCGGAAAAAATTGGCGTGGGCTCCCGCGCAATTTTCTCCGCCAGAGTGGTAAAGCCAGTGACTGAGGGCAGATATTAATAGCCAGGAGAGGGTCCATGGTTATTGGCCCCCCCGTGGCTAAAAACATCTGCCCCCAGCCACCCCAGAAAAGGCACATCTGGAAGATGCGCCTATTCTGGCACTTGGCCACTCTCTTCCCACTCCCTGTAGCGGTGGGATATGGGGTAATGAAGGGTTAATGCCACCTTGCTATTGTAAGGTGACATTAAGCCAGATTAATAATGGAGAGGCGTCAATTATGACACCTATCCATTATTAATCCAATTGTAGGAAAGGGTTAAAAAACACACACACACATGATTACAAAGTAGTTTAATGAAATAAACACAGCGGTTGTTGTAATAATTTATTGTTCTCCCATTCCATTTCCAGGACCTCGCTTGGCAACATAATAAACGCACAAGATACATACCTTCTGCTGTCAGATCTCATCCCACGAAGTAATCCATCTGAAGGGGTTAACTAATATTACAGGCAGGAGCCCTGCAAATGCAGCTGTGCTCCGTGCTTGTAATCCCCGGGGAATGAATGAAATGTAGGTCATTGACCTACATTTCCTTCAGTCGCGGTGATGCGCCCCCTGGTGGATGTCCTCATATGACCTGGAGCGTGGGAAAAAGTTCCCAGGCTGCAGTTCATGAGAACATCCAGCAGGGGCGCATCACCGCGACTGAAGGAAATGTAGGTCAATGACCTACATTTCATTCATTCGCTGGGGATTACAGGCAGGGAGCACAGCTGCATTTGCAGGGCTCCTGCCTGTAATATTAGTTAACCCCTTCAGATGGATTACTTCGTGGGATGAGATCTGACAGCAGAAGGTATGTATCTTGTGCGTTTATTATGTTGCCAAGCGAGGTCCTGGAAATGGAATGGGAGAACAATAAATTATTACAACAACCGCTGTGTTTATTTCATTAAACTACTTTGTAATCGTGTGTGTGTGTGTGTTTTTTAACCCTTTCCTACAATTGGATTAATAATGGATAGGTGTCATAATTGACGCCTCTCCATTATTAATCTGGCTTAATGTCACCTTACAATAGCAAGGTGGCATTAACCCTTCATTACCCCATATCCCACCGCTACAGGGAGTGGGAAGAGAGTGGCCAAGTGCCAGAATTGGCGCATCTTCCAGATGTGCCTTTTCTGGGGTGGCTGGGGGCAGATGTTTTTAGCCACGGGGGGGCCAATAACCATGGACCCTCTCCTGGCTATTAATATCTGCCCTCAGTCACTGGCTTTACCACTCTGGCGGAGAAAATTGCGCGGGAGCCCACGCCAATTTTTTCCGCCATTTAACCCTTTATTTCAGCAGCTACAGCGCTGAAATTTTGCACATACACACTACTAACATTAGTAGTGTGGAATATGCAACAAAAAAGGGGATATGAGATGGTTTACTGTATGAAAACCATGTCTCATATCCTGTCGGGTTTGTGCAGGAGAAATGAGAAGCCGGCAATTGAATTACCGACTTTTCACTAACAGCGCTGCGTATTTCTCGCAAGTCACACTGCAGGTCCGTGTGGAATCCGTATTTTTCGCGCCCCCATAGACTTTCATTGGCGTATTATTTGCGCAGTACGCTGACAAACGCAGCATGCTGCGATTTTGTACGGCCGTAGAAAGCCGTATAATACTGAACCGTAATATACGGCTAATAGGAGCAGCCCCATTGAGAATAATTGTGCCGTATGTAATGCGAGTTTTACGGACGTAGTTTCTGCGCTCTTACGTCCGTAAAACTCGCATGTGTGACCCCCAGCCTAAAACACCCCCCTTTCGCCCCAATCAAAATAAATCAATAAAAAAAAACCCCAACCTACACATATTTGGTATCGCTATGTTCAGAATCGCCCGATCTATCAATAAAAAAAAAGCATTAACCTGATCGCTAAATGGCGTAATGAGAAAAAAATTCGAAACGCCAGATTTACGTTTTTTTGGTCGCCACAACATTGCATTAAAATGCAATAGCGGGCGATCAAAAGAACGTATCTACACCAAAATGCTATCATTAAAAACGCCAGCTCGGCACGCAAAAAATAAGCCCTCACCTGACCCCAGATCACGAAAAATGGAGACGCTACGAGTATCGGAAAATGGCGCAATTTTGTTTTGTTTTGTTTTTGCAAAGTTTGGAATTTTTTTTCACCACTTAGGTGAAAAATAACCTAGTCATGTTAGGTGTCTATGAACTCGTAGTGACCTGGAGAATCATAATGGCAGGTCAGTTTTAGCATTTAGTGAACCTAGCAAAATAGGCAAGCAAAAAACAAGTGTGGGATTGCACTTTTTTTGCAATTTCACTGCACTTGGAATTTTTTTCCCGTTTTCTAGTACACGACATGCTAAAACCAATGATGTTGTTCAAAAGTACAACTCGTCCCGCAAAAAATAAGCCCTCACATGGCCAAATTGACGGAAAAATAAAAAAGTTATGGCTCTGGGAAGGAGGGGAGCGAAAAACGGAAAAACGGAAAAAGCTCCGTGGGTGAAGGGGTTAATCATAGACCTGAGACGGGGACAAGGGGGCATCCTCTACATCTGGAGGAAAAAAGGTTTAAGCATAACAATAGACGCGGGTTCCTTACTGTAAGAGCAGTGAGACTATGGAACTCTCTGCCGTATGATGTTATAATGAGTGATTCATTACTTAAATTTAAGAGGGGCCTGGATACCTTTCTGGAAAAGTATAATATTACAGGGTATATATATTAGATTCCTTGATAAGGCGTTGATCCAGGGAACTAGTCTGATTGCCGTATGTGGGGTCGGGAAGGAATTTTTTTTCCCCATGATGGAGCTTACTCTTACCACATGGGTTTTTTTTGCCTTCCCCTGGATCAACATGTTAGGGCATGCTAGGCTATGGGTTGAACTAGATGGACTTAAAGTCTTCCTTCAACCTTAATAACTATGTAACTATGTAACTAAAAATGGCAGTTTGGAGAAGGCACCCTTTCAAATATCAGGGACCTGGAGCAGTTTGCCAAAGAAGAATGGTCTAAAATTCCAGCAGAGCATTGTAAGAAACTCATTGATGGTTACCGGAAGCGGTTGGTCGCAGTTATTTTGGCTAAAGGTTGTGCAACCAAGTATTAGGCTGAGGGTGTCAATACTTTTGTCTGGCCCATTTTTGGAGTTTTGTGTGAAATGATCAATGTTTTGCTTCAATCTCTTTTGTGTTTTTTCATTTGAGACAAATTAAATGAAGAGAATAATACCAAAGAATTTGTGTTTGCAATCATTTTCAGGAAGAAACTGAGTATTATCTGACAGAATTGCAGGGGTGTGAATACTTTTGGCCATGACTGTACATGTTAACATAGGAACCCTTCTTTGATATCACCTTCACAATTTTTGCATCCATTGAACTTGTGAGTGTATGGAGAGTTTCTGCTTGTATTTCTTTGCAAGAAGTCAGAATAGCCTCCCAGAGCTAATGTTTTCATGTGAACTGCCTCCCACCCTCATAGATCTTTTGTTTGATGATACTCCAAAGGTTCTCTATAGGGTTGAGGTCAGGGGAAGAAGGTGGCCACACCATGAGTTTATCTCCTTTTATGCCCATAGCAGCCAATGACTCAGAGGTATTCATTGTCATGCATGAAGATGATTTTGTTCCTGAAGGCACGTTTCTGCTTTTTAGACCATGGAAGAAAGTTGTCAGTCAGAAACTCTATTTACTTTGCTGAGGTCATTTTCACACCTTCAGGAACCTTAAAGGACCCTACCAGCTGGTTCCCCATGATTCCAGCCCAAAACATGACTCCTCCACCTCCTTGCTGACGTCCCAGCCTTGTTGGGACATGGTGGCCATCCACCAACCATCCACTACTCCGTTCATCTGGACCATCCAGGGTTGCTTGACACTCATCAGTAAACAAGACTGTTTGAAAAATAGTCTTCATGCATGTCTGGGCCCACTGCAACCGTTTCTGCTTGTGAACATTGTTTAGGAGTGGCCAAATAGTAGGTTTATGCACCACAGCAAGCCTTTGAAGGATCCTACACCTTGAGGTTCGAGGGACACCAGACGCACCAGCAGCTTCTAATAACTGTTTGCTGCTTTGTAATGGTATTTTGGCAGCTGCTCTCTTAATCCAATGAATTTGTCTGGCAGAAAACTTCCTCATTATGCCTTTATATGCATGAACTCTGTCTGAAGTTTTCGTAGTAGTCCCCTTCCGTCCTCCTGTCCGCTCCCCCCGTGCTCCGATCCCCCCCTCATACTTACAGAGCCTCCCGGTGTCCGTCCGTCTTCTCCACGGGCGCCGCCATCTTCCAAAATGGCGGGCGCATGCGCAGTGATTCGTTCCAGCTACATTTTGATCACTGTGATAGGTTTTATCACAGTGATCAAAATAAAAAAAATAGTAAATGACCCCCCCCCCCCCCTTTATCACCCCCATAGGTAGGGACAATAATAAAATAAAGAAAATATATATTTTTTCCACTAGGGTTAGAACTAGGGGTAGGGTTAGAACTAGGGTTAGCGTTAGAATTAGGCTATGTGCACACGGTGCGGATTTGGCTACGGATCCGCAGCGGATTGGCCGCTGCGGATTCGTAGCAGTGTTCCATCAGGTTTACAGTACCATGTAAACCTATGGAAAACCAAATCCGCTGTGCCCATGGTGCGGAAAATACCGCGCGTAAATGCTGCGTTGTATTTTCCGCAGCATGTCAATTCTTTGTGCGGATTTCGCATCATTTTACACCTGTTCCTCAATAGGAATCCGCAGGTGAAATCCGCATAAAAAACACTGGAAATCTGCGGTAAATCCGCAGTTAAAACGCAGTGCCTTTTACCTGCAGATTTTTCAAAAATGGTGCGGAAAAATCTCACACGAATCCGCAACGTGGGCACATAGCCTTAGGGTTGGAATTAGGGCTAGGGTTGGAAATAGGGTTAAGAATAGGCTTGTGGTTAGGGGTGTGTGGGGTTAAAGTTGGGGTTAGGGTTGGGATTAGGGTTAGGGTTGTGGTTAGGGGTGTGTTGGGGTTAGGGTTGTGATTAGGGTTATGGCTAGAGTAGGGATTAGGGTTAGGGGTGTGTTGAGGTTAGTGTTGGAGTTAGAATTGAGGGGTTTCCACTGTTTAGGCACATCAGGGGTCTCCAAACGCAACATGGCGCCACCATTGATTCCAGCCAATCTTGCGTTCAAAAAGTCAAATGGTGCTCCCTCCCTTCCGAGCCCTGACGTGCGCCCCAAACAGTGGTTTACCCCCACATATGGGGTACCAGCATACTCAGGACTAACTGGGCAACAATTATTGGGGTCCAATTTCTCCTGTTACCCTTGTGAAAATAAAAAAATTGCTTGCTAAAACAATTTTAGAGGAATGAAAAATTATTTTTTATTTTCATGGCTCTGCGTTATAAACTTCTGTGAAGCACTTGGGGGTTCAAAGTGCTCACCACACATCTGGATAAGTTCCTTGGGGTCACTTGTGGGGAGTTTCTACTGTTTAGGCACATCAGGAGCTCTGCAAACGCAACGTGATGCCCACAGAGCATTCCATCAAAGTCTGCATTTCAAAACGTCACTACTTCCCTTCCGAACCCCGACGTGTGCCCAAACAGTGGTTTACCCCCACATATGGGGTATCGGCGTACTCAGGAGAAACTGGACAACATCTTTTGGGGTCCAATTTCTCCTGTTACCCTTGGGAAAATAAAAAATTGTGGGCTAAAAAATCATTTTTGAGAAAAGAAAAATTATTTTTTATTTTCATGGCTCTACGTTATAAACTTCTGTGAAGCACTTGGGGGTTCAAAGTGCTCACCACACATCTAGATTAGATCCTTGGGAGGTCTAGTTTCCAAAATGGGGTCACTTGTGGGGGAGCTCCAATGTTTAGGCACACAGGGGCTCTACAAACGCAACATGGTGTCTGCTAACGATTGGAGCTAATTTTCTTTCTCGCTTCATTGGGGGACACAGGTAACCATGGGTGTATGCTGCTGTCACTAGGAGGCTGACACTATGCAAATAAAGAAGTAACTCCTCCCCGGCAGTATACACCCTCCGACAGGCACCAGGCAACTCAGTTTTTGCTTAGTGTCTGTAGGAGGCGGACCTGGATCTAACACCAGATCCGCATTACTTTTACAGGGATTTGTTGTGTGTTTTTAATCATTTCCCCTTTCTTTTTCAGACTCTTTCTTCAGGGTAACAGGGTGCAGTTTCTCACTCTGTCTTCCCCACTTTGAGCGACCGAGAGAGCAGTGTGGTATCACCCACATCGCACCCTCTCGGACCCGCTGGGCAGGACTTTGTCCCCTGTCACCCATTTGGGTGTTCAGGGTGACCCTTTCTTCGGTGGCCAGTCCTGCCCGTTTCCCCTCCTCATCCCTCTCCTCGGAGCGGGCTGAGAGGAAGACGGCGGTCACATCCAGTGACCCTCTCCCCCTGTTCAGGGGTCGACGCCGTCTTCTGCGCCGGAGAGTCGTGGCGCGGGAAGGAGGACTACTTCCAGGACCCTCTATCTACCAGGGATCCTGATGATTCCTCATCTGCAGGTAGGGAATCTTCAATCAACAAAATCCCCCCCCCCCCCTCCCCCACCAATACTCTGCCCAGCGGCGATCTCCTCTTACCATAGGGGAGCATCTGACAGGGAAGTGGGCTGCATATTCGGGCGTTGAGACCACGTAGGAATGGGAGCAGGAAGGCTGGCATCTTTTCCCCCTCCTTATTCAAACTTGCAGGCTCGTTCGCCCGCCATTTCTCTCTGCCTCATGTTTTTGCTTTCTTAGCGCTTGAGCGCCCTCTGGTGGTGGCCGGAATTAGTGCGGCCGGGATGTGCAGCGTCTCCCTGCTTTTCCCTTTCTTGCCGCTTGAGCGCCCTCTTGTGGCGGTCGACGGTATAGCGGCCGGATTGCTTTCAGTTTTACAGGGGGCGTTCCTTTCTTTCCCCCCTTCGGTCCTGTGCACGCCCACAGCGTCGCACTTTCTCCGCGCTCTTTTCTCCTGCTTCCTGCTCCCTGTCAGCGTGTCAGCGTCTGCTCATCGCATGGGACACAGGATTTCTCGGGGGAACACAGGCACCTGCGGTTACCGCTGTCTTTCACCAGGCTCAGCGCTACCTTCTACTCTACCTGGCAGTATTCTCTGGGGACAAGGTAATATTCACCTATGTCCGACCCCACCCCGGCCTTTGCCCCTACGGCCATCCATTACGCCTGCGCTCACTGTAAGAAAAAGTGGGTTTCAGGTCAGCCTTCTCCTTTCTGCCCGTCCTGCGTTCCTCCCACCATGTCAGCTCCCCTGGAAGCTTCAGGGTCCCTGGATGAGTGCACCCCCCCTCCCCCGGAGCGGGCTGTTGCTATGTCTCAATCTGTGTCCGACCTGACTAAGGTTTCTCAGTCCCTGGTCCAGGCACTTGAACGCATCCCGCTTCTCTCTAATGCCACCAGTGCCACGAACGCCTCTCACGGCGATTCGCCCGCACCTGTCCTAGACTCTCACAGAGGCAGACCGGACAAAAGAGACAGAAAACGGACCTTATCTAGATCCTTCTCCAGTTCACCGGACCACATCGGGATTCCCCTATCTGCCCGTTCCCCTTCCTCACAGGCGGACCTCGGGTCTGACGTAACTTCTCAGTCGGAATCTGACTCGGATGCAGATCAGACTTCCGGAACACAAGACATGGTTGATAGCCTTATTTCAGCTATCGTTCAGACGCTTGATCTTAAGGAGGATGAGGCAAGCTCTCAGGACGTCTCCGTTGCTTTTAAACGGATTAAACGTCCCTCTAGGGTTTTCCCTAATCACAAGGAGTTTGACAACACTACCGCCACTCACTGGGAAAACCCTGGCAAGCGTTTCCCAGGCATGAAACTGCTTGATGTGTTATACCCTTTTCACTCCGACCTGGTCTCCAAGTGGTCCGAGTCTCCTAAGGTCGACCCGCCTGTGTCCAGGCTATCCTCACAGACAGTTCTGTCTATTCCGGACGCGGCTTCCCTTAAGGACCCCTCGGACAGACAAATCGAGGCGCTAGCAAAATCAGCATTTGAGGCCTCCGGAGCCTCCCTTTGCCCTATTTTCGCCTCATCATGGGTAGCCAAGGCTGTATCAGCCTGGGCCAAGACCCTGCGCAGGGGCATTTCGGCCTCTGCTCCTGCTGAAGAACTGTCTGAATTAGCGGATCAGATTTCACTGGCAGGAAAATACCTGATGAATGCCTCCCTTGATGCAGCGGCCTGCTCTACCAGGGCTAATGGCAACATTGTCGCCATTCGCCGGATTCTTTGGTTAAAGGCGTGGAACGCTGATCCCGCATCTAAGAAATCGCTCACTGGTCTGCCCTTCCAGGGCTCCAGACTCTTCGGCTCGCAGCTAGATCAAATGATCTCGGACGCTACTGGCGGTAAGAGTACCTCCTTACCCCAGTCCAAGCCTAAACGTCTCTTCAACAGGAGGGGTCCCCAGTCCTTTCGTCCCTTTCGGTCTTTTGCCTCTTCGGGAAACCCCGTCCAGGACCATTCCTCCTCACAAGGGGACCGTAGAAAACCTTCTTTCAGGCCTCCGCCACGCTGGAGAGCCAAGAGCCACCCCGCAAAACCATCGGGATCTCGGGGCCGCAGGTTTTCTAATAAATGACGGGTCGCCCCCACCTGGAACTCCTTCCAGGGTGGGAGGCCGCCTTCTTCTATTCTCAGAGGTTTGGCTTTCAGTAGTCGACGACGCCTGGGTCAGGGAGATCGTCACGTCAGGCTACAAAATAGAGTTTTCTTCGCCCCCAGGAAGACGTTTCATGCTCTCTCGTCCTCCCAAACAGCCCTCTCATCTTCCAGGGCTTCTCCAGGCCGTCGATTCGCTCCTCGCCTCGTGAGTCGTAGTGCCGGTGCCTTTTCGCCAGCGGTTTTCCGGGTTTTATTCAAACCTGTTCGTGGTTCCAAAAAAGGACGGCTCTCTCCGTCCGATTCTGGATCTCAAACGATTGAACCGCCACCTTCGGATTCAACACTTCAAAATGGAATCTCTGCGCTCGGTGATCGCGTCCATGGAGCCGGGAGAGTTTCTGTGCTCAGTGGACATTCGGGATGCGTACCTTCACATTCCTATTTGCGTGCAGCATCAGAGGTTCCTCCGATTCGCGATCAGGGAGCATCATTACCAGTTCACTGCCCTCCCCTTCGGGCTGGCATCTGCTCCCAGGGTCTTTACGAAGGTCATGGCAGCTGTCATGGCCATCCTGCGTTCAAATGGGATTCTGGTAATCCCATACCTCGACGATCTATTGTTCAAGGGCTCATCCCAGGGGGATTGCAGCCAGAGCCTCCATCTTACTCTGGACACCTTAGTTCGCCTAGGCTGGTTGATCAACTACCAGAAGTCTTCCTTGATTCCAACCCAGCGGCTGGAGTTCCTAGGCATGGAATTCGATACCTTTCGGGCTCAGGTCTTCCTTCCCAAGGAGAAGTTTCTTTCTCTTCGTCGGGGTGTCAGAGCGCTAAAGGGTCCGAGTCCTCTGTCCCTTCGTCTAGCCATGAGAGTTCTGGGGAGAATGGTCGCTTCTATGGAAGCGGTCCCCTATGCTCAGTTCCACTCTCGTCCCCTCCAGCTGGCTCTTCTGTCTGCCTGGGGCAGGAACCCGCTTTCCCTGGACTGTCCGTTTCGCCTCTCCCCCAGGACGAGACAGTCTCTCTCTTGGTGGACGCTGTCCACCTCCATTCTGCGCGGGAGGTCATTTTTACCCCCCCACTGGCAGGTGATTACCACCGACGCCAGTCTCCAAGGTTGGGGAGCGGTCTTTCTCCACCTCACAGCCCAGGGCCGCTGGACTGCTCGAGAGGCGTGCCTCTCGATCAACCTCTTGGAAATCAGAGCCATCTTCCTAGCCCTCATCCGCTGGGAGTCCCTCCTTTCGGGAAAGCCGGTCCGCATTCAGTCGGACAACGCCACGGCCGTGGCATACATAAATCACCAAGGGGGGACTCGCAGCAGTCAAGTCATGGCGGAAGTAGCAAAAATTTTCCGCTGGGCGGAGGGTCATGTTCCCTCTCTGTCAGCCGTCCACATCCCAGGGGTGGACAATTGGGAGGCCGACTTTCTAAGTCGCCAGGGCATCGTGGCGGGCGAGTGGTCTCTTCTTCCAGCAATCTTCAGCCAGATTTGCCAGCGGTGGGGCGTTCCAGACGTCGACTTGATGGCCTCCCGGGCAAACCACAAAGTTCCCCAGTACGTCGCCAGGTCTCGGGACCCGATGGCCGTCGGATGCGACGCTCTCGTGATCTCTTGGGCCCAGTTCCGGATGCCCTATCTGTTCCCGCCTCTCCCTCTGATCCCAAGGGTCGTAAAGAAGATCAAGTCGGAAGGGGTCCCCGTACTCTTGGTAGCTCCAGATTGGCCTCGCAGAGCCTGGTACGCAGAGCTGATAAACATGTTATCGGATGTTCCGTGGAGACTTCCGGATCTTCCGGACCTTCTTTCACAGGGGCCTCTCTCCCACCCGAATTCTCGGTCGCTGAATTTAACGGTATGGCAGTTGAGGCCGCGGTCCTGAAGAACGCAGGTTTTTCTCATAGCGTCATCCAGACTATGATAAGAGCGAGGAAACCGGCCTCATCGCGTGTCTACCACAGATGTTGGAAGGCCTTTTTCCGGTGGTGTCAGGATAACAATCTGTTTCCTATGACCTTTTCCCTTCCTTCCCTTCTCAGCTTTCTTCAAACGGGCCTAGATTCGGGTCTTTCCCTTAGCACCTTGAAGGGTCAGATCTCCGCTCTATCAATTCTTTTTCAAAGAGACCTGGCTTCCCTGCCTCAGGTGAGGACCTTCATCCAGGGGGTCGCTCATATAGCTCCCCCTTACCGGTCTCCTGTTGAGCCTTGGGATCTCAACCTCGTCTTAGATGCCCTGCAGCGGCCGCCCTTTGAACCGCTTCAGGATGTTTCCTTCTCGCTTCTATCCTGGAAGGTAGCCTTTTTGATCGCCATCACCTCCATTAGAAGGGTTTCAGAGCTGGCGGCTTTATCCTGTCGTTCTCCCTTTCTGGTCCTGCATCAAGACAAAGTGGTTCTTCGTCCGGTTCCTTCCTTCTTACCGAAAGTTGTCTCATCTTTTCATATCAACGAGGACATTGTCCTCCCGTCCTTTTGCCCTTCCCCGGTTCATCCATTGGAGAAATCCCTTCACAAGCTGGATGTGGTCAGGGCTATCCGGATTTACATCGCCAGAACTGCCTCTTTTCGTCAGGCCGATCCTCTGTTCGTCGTCTCGGATGGGCGTCGAAAGGGTCTTCCGGCCTCCAAGTCCACGATTGCTCGTTGGACTCGTTCGGCGGTTTTGGAGGCATACCGCGTCCAAGACAAACAGCCTCCTTCGGGGGTGAAGGATCACTCTACCCGGGCAGTGGGAGCTTCCTGGGCAGTTCGTCACCAAGCTTCGGCCTCGCAGGTTTGCAAGGCCGCTACGTGGTCTTCCATGCACACCTTTGTCAAATTCTACGGGGTGCATACTCAGGCTTCCGCGGACGCGAGCCTGGGTAGGAGGATACTGCAGGCGGCGGTTTCTCACCGGCCAACCTGACTCCTCTTTTTCTGCAGAATACCCGCCCTAGGGACTGCTTTGGGACGTCCCATGGTTACCTGTGTCCCCCAATGAAGCGAGAAAGAAAGAGGGATTTTTGGTTCTTACCGTAAAATCTCTTTCTTGGAGCCTTCATTGGGGGACACAGCACCCTCCCTTGAAGTTGTACCGTG
This sequence comes from Ranitomeya variabilis, assembly GCF_051348905.1. Taxonomy (NCBI): domain Eukaryota; kingdom Metazoa; phylum Chordata; class Amphibia; order Anura; family Dendrobatidae; genus Ranitomeya; species Ranitomeya variabilis. Next base: position 698,482,174 of record NC_135232.1, on the reverse strand, counting down.
TTGGCTAACGTGCCGTTGTTGTGGGTTGGTACATAGGTTGAGTTTTATATTGCCTGTTCCTACTACTGCTTTTGCACCAACTGAGTTGCCTGGTGCCTGTCGGAGGGTGTATACTGCCGGGGAGGAGTTACTTCTTCTTTATTTGCATAGTGTCAGCCTCCTAGTGACAGCAGCATACACCCATGGTTACCTGTGTCCCCCAATGAAGGCTCCAAGAAAGAGATTTTACGGTAAGAACCAAAAATCCCTCTTTCCATTCAAAAAGTCAAATGGCGCTCCTTCCGAGCCCTGCCATGCGCCCAAACAGTGGTTTACCCCCACATCTGAGGTATCAGCGTACTCAGGACAAATTGGACAACAACGTTCGTGGTCCAGTTTCTGCTTTTACCCTTGGGAAAATAAAAAAAATTGTTGATAAAAGATCATTTTTGTGACTAAAAAGTTAAATGTTCATTTTTTTCCTTCCATGTTGCTTCTGCTGCTGTGAAACACCTGAAGGGTTAATAAACTACTTGAATGTGGTTTTGAGCACCTTGAGGGGTGCAGTTTTTAGAATGGTGTCACTGTTGGGTATTTTCTCTTATAGACCCCTCAAAGTGACTTCAAATGTGAGGTGGTCCCTAAAAAAAAAAAAAAATGGTTTTGTAAATTTTGTTGTAAAAATGAGAAATCGTTGGTCAAATTTTAACCCTTAACTTCCTAGCAAAAAAAAAAATTTGTTTCCAAAATTGTGCTGATGTAAAGTAGACATGTGGGAAATGTTATTTATTAACTATTTTGTGTCACATAACTCTCTGGTTTAACGGAATAAAAATTCAAAATTGCGAAATTTTCAATATTTTCACCAAATTTTCGATTTTTTTTTTAGAAATAAACGCAAAAATTATCGGCCTAAATTTACCACTAACATGAAGCCCAATATGTCACGAAAAAACAATCTCAGAATCGCTAGGATCCGTTGAAGCGTTCCTGAGTTATTACCTCATAAAGGGACACTGGTCAGAATTGCAAAAAATGGCCAGGTCATTAAGGTCAAAATAGGCTGGGTCATGAAGGGGTTAAGATGCGCCTATTCTGGCACTTAGCCTCTCTTCCCACTCCCCTGTAGCAGTGGGATGTGGGGTAATAAAGGGTTAATGCCACCTTGCTATTGTAAGGTGGCATTAAGCCTGGTTAAAAATGGAGAGATGTCAATAAGACACCTATCCATCATTAATCCAATAGTAGTAAATGGTTAATAAAACACACACATTAGGAAAAAAGTATGTTATTGAAATAAAGACACAGGGTGTTGTAATAGTTTATTATACTCTCAATCCATATGACGACCCTCGTTCTGTAAAAAAACGAAAAATAAAAAAACAACAATATCCCAAACCTTTCCGCCGTACAGTCATGTCCCACGCTGTAAATCCATCTGAAGGGGTTAAATAATTTTACAAGCAGGAGCCTGCTAATGCAGCCCCCCTTTGCCTGTAAAAACTGGGGGTAAACCACGGTTTGGGCGCACGGCAGAGCTCAGAAGGGTGGGAGCACCATTTGACTTTTTCAACGAAAAATTGGCTGGAATCAATGGTGGAGCCATGTCGCGTTTGGAGACCCCCTGATGTACCTAAACAGTGGAAACCCCCCAATTCTAATTCCAACCCCAACACACCCCTAACCATAATCCTAATCACAACCCCAACACACCTATAACCCTAATCCCAACCCTAACCATAACCCTAATCCCAAACGTAACCCTAATCCCAAACGTAACCCTAATCCCAACTCTGACCCTAATTTTAGCCCCAACCCTAATGGAAATAAATACATTTTCTTTACTTTATCATTTTTCCCTAACTAAGGGGGTGATAAAGGGATGGGGGGGGGGGGGGGGTCGGTGTTATTTACTATTTTTTTTATTATTATTTTGCTCACTGTGATAGGATCTATCACATTGACCAAAATGAACCAATAGGAAAAATCTTCCTATTGTTGCCGGATGCCAGCCGGCAGATCTCGAGGAGGTACTGGGGGGGAGATCGGGGACCCTATTTCTCTCCCCTCTGATGTGCGATCACATCAGAGGAAGGAGAAATTAAATGGCACCTCAGACTTTTTTTTTTTTTTTTTTTTGCGGCCACCAGTAAACGGTTAATACCAGTGATCGCAACCCTGGGGTCAGTAAAAAAACGACCCGAATCATGTTCTCTGGGATCTCGGCTACCCCCGGCAGCAGAGACCCCGGAGAAAATCCTACTGTGGGGGGCGCTATACACTTTTTCCACAGCGCAGTTAATTAATGGCTTTGTGGTTTAAGTACCCATAACTGCCGCCGTTAAAAGGCGTATCGGCGGACGTTAAGGGATAAAAATTGAGAACCACTTTAAATGGTCCCAATGAAGAAAATAGAAGTAATTTAAGTGTTCTTTTTTTTTTTAATCTGATCTGCTCCAGGTATCTTCTAGAAGGCGCCACTCTATTTAACAAGGAGGAGCACCATTACTCCGCAGCTTTCCAGATTGATGGCTACTGGATGCACTATGACGGGCTCAGAAATGTAAACTTAATCCTCTTACACAAACCTCCGGAGTTGCTCCTCCTGTCGTCGCTGGTTTACGTGCGAGCAGCAGAGAAGTGACCAAGATAAAAAAATATTTTTTTTTTCTTCATTATTTTTTTTTTTTCTTTCTTTTTTTCAAGGTACAATTTTGGAAAAAGTGGATTTTTTTTTTTCTTTTTAAAGTTACATTTTTGTAATTGGTATAAACTTTAATCATGTTGGTGCTGAAAAAAAATTGTAATAGTAGCGCAGTTACGCTGCTTGTATCCTCTACAAAGTAGACACCCGTCATTTAGGTGACTCCTGGAGCCGGTAACATTACAGAGACCTTATAATACGAGGTTTTGGTGACTTCAGGCTTTTATATTTTGTACTGTATACGGGAGTCAGACTCACTACGTGGACTGATATGGGTCTGATGATGCATCTGGAGCCTAAGCAGGACGAGTTTTGCTTTAAATTAAAGCATATATGTTCATCCCCTCCGAGCAATATTATATCGGTGTATACATACAATCTATGGAAAAAGTTAAGTAATCTATACTGCAGAGCTGTATTTCTAATTCTGCCTGCTTCAAAGCTGCTGTTGGAAGAGATTTACTAAAATGCAGCACCAAGTGTAAACCCAAAAAAAGCATAAAAAAAAAAAGTAAAATACCCATACTGCTTAAAGGGCCACTGTCACCCCCTCCAGCCGTTATAAACTAAAAGAGCCACCTTGTGCAGCAGTAATGCTGCAGTCTAACAAGGTGGCTCTTTTAGTTTTTGATTCATTTATTACCTCAATAAAGCGTTTTAAAAATTGGCCACAAATACCAGATATTGTACCTGGAGGCGGTCCGAATCGTCCTCTATGAATCTCCCAACTGCCGTCACTCTTCTCTTCTGCGGCGCTGGTCGCCGCCCTCTTCGCGGTGTTTCTTCTTAAATCCGGCGCCTGCGCTGTGCGTGCCTGCCTGGGGCCTGCGCAGTCTTCATTGTCAGTCACAGCTCAGACGCAGGGTGCCTGACTGCGCCTGTGCGGGCAGTGCGGCCACCCCGTTGCTGAATCCCCGCCCCGCACTGTTATTCATTATGCACAGTGCGGGGCTGGCATTCCTGGGCATGCGCACTGCGCTGTTTAGACGCTCCCCCAGCTCAGACGCTCCCCCGCCTTCCCAGGAACCCCAGCCCCGCACTGTGCATAATGAATAACACAGTGCGGGGCGGGGATTCAGCAACAGGGTGGCCGCACTGCCCGCACAGGCGCAGTCAGGCACCCTGCATCTGAGCTGTGACTGACAATGAAGACTGCGCCTGCCCCAGGCAGGCACGCACAGCGCAGGCACCGTATTTAAGAAGAAACACCGCGAAGGGGGCGGCGACCATCGCCCCTGAAGAGAAGAGTGACGGCAGTTGGGAGATTCATAGAGGACGATTCGGACCGCCTCCAGGTACAATATCTGGTATTTGTGGCCAATTTTTAAAACGCTTTATTGAGGTAATAAATGAATCAAAAACTAAAAGAGCCACCTTGTTAGACTGCAGCATTACTGCTGCACAAGGTGGCTCTTTTAGTTTATAACGGCTGGAGGGGGTGACAGTGGCCCTTTAAACAAGGGATTTTGATGTTTTGCATTAACTAGCAGAATTGTGATTGCAGCTCTGGCGTATAATACAATAAAAAAAAAAAATCTAAATCTGGATCTGTACAAGAGAACGTTGTAAAAATAAAAACGAGACAGAGGTTTTCCAGAACCCAAATCATAGCTCAGTAGAGCCTGTTTTTTCTGTTTAGGGAGTCTTTGCTGCAGGGAATTGTCTCTTTATCCTCCTTTCCAACTCCTTAAATTCTTCAGATTGGAGAAAGTATTTTTCAAGCTAATTTCAGCACTTAAAGGAACACTGAGAATAGAAACAGCATCTCAACCATTTCTCCTTTACAGTTATTATTTGCTAAGAAATGTATTAAAAAGTAGAGCTATCTCAGCCATTCTATTTACCAAACTTGAGTCTTGCTGTGAGACAACTAGCTGCAGCAGGAGCCTCTCCCCTCTAAGGTGTTAATAGTAGGACAGAAAAAAACTGAAAACTTTAGCAGAAATGTAAGTGTAACTTTTAAAACAGGTTCAATCCTAGTCTCATCCATATGCCTTAGAAGAGCTGGTAGCTTTTGAGAGGGGTTTTGTACCATTCTGCACCACCACCACATTTATGCTATATCCTGTGGATATAGCAAATTGATCCAAGTGGGTCTTGTCGTAATTGTCAGTTTCCCTTTTTAAGAGGAGTTTTTTTTTTATTTTATGATTTTTTATTTATTTATTTTTTAATAGGTGTACATTGAGGTTTCTTACCGCAGTGAAGCAAATCTTACCTAGAGTAATCAGAATGAAATCCCGACAGGTAACTTGTAATGTTCTGTATCGTCCAATGTATCAGAGCAATAATTAATCGCAGACAAGTGTCGAGTTTCAGAACGTAAGCTGTTTACATGGCGTCACATAATTTGGAAGCGCGGCAGACGTGGTAACACAGCACATGACTAGTGCGCTGTATCACGCTTCCAACAATGTCATTGTTCAACGTTTTATAGGGAGCTCGTCACAGATAGCTCAGATGCGCTTCTATTTATTGGTCCGTATCTATCTGGCTTCCGTGACCTTGGTCGATCATCTGATCGAAAGGGCAGAAGTTCCCTTTTTTTTTTTTTCCCTCCATACAGCACTTTTCTCCATTCTCAGCACCAGGACCATCAGTGAAGACATCTCTATTCGGAGATTAGGAGTAGTCTGATCCCTACCAGTCAGAAAGTGATGGTATATCTGATATGCCATCTCCTCCTGATGGTGGATGAACCCTTTAAGGTACGTGCACACAACTCCTTTTGCACGCTGGCGTACCTACGTCGTTTTTGAAGCAAAAGATGCTTCAGGACTCAAATCGTTTTATGATGCCTTTTTGGACATCTTTGCTGTTTTGTTTTGTTTTTTTAAAGGTTGTCCACTACCTTTTACACCTATCCTTAGGATAAGTCACCAATCTCTGATCAGCGGGGGTGCGACACCCAGCATCTCCGCTGTTCAGCTGTTGCCGGTGTCAGCGGCTGCCGGATCTGCTCAGTTATGGACCTGCACAGCGCCAGCTACTGTATAGTGGCCGCAGTGGGTACTGCACATCCGCCGCCTATAGATTTGAATAGAGGGTGGATGTGCAGCACCTGGAGCAGCTGCTACACAGGAGACAGCAGTATAGCGCAAGCTGCCCAAAGAATGGACCGATTACTACTTTTAGCCACTTCACAGATTCTGAAATTTCAAAGCCTGAAGTCATTAGAAAAAGCGACAAGACTTTTAAATGTTTTGCCTTATTTTTTCTATTGTTAGCGTTTTTCCGGGTGGGTTCCAGGCTCCTAAAAATGATGCTGTGTGCACATACCCTTTAGTGTTCTATTATCATTATATATATATATATATATATATATATATATATATATATATATATATATATATATATATATATATATATATATTTTATTTTTTTTAAGGATAAGGAATCTCCTTTATGCAGCAGTTAAAAATTAAATTATTAAATTTAAATAAAAATTAAAAAAATCATTCCATGTGATCAGCTAATCACTATGCTTTTAGCTGCGGGGACTCCCAGTGATCAGCTGATCCTTCTAGATGGGAAAGCTGCTGTCAGCTGTATTTTTTTTCCTGCAAGGTAGGTAAATGTAGTCGTACACAACTCCAGTATATAATTGCCCTTATAATATATTCAACTGTCTCATAGAGCACATAGACCACCACTTAAAGGGTTTGTCCAAATTTTCAAAAGCGGCAGCACAATTGTCTACCTATATGGTAATGCAGCTTTTGTTTTGTTTTTGGAGGGGGGAGGCTTGGAAGAAAGCCATTTCTTCCATGGTAGCTTATACCATTCAACCCTTTAATCATGGTGAAGTGTATGTTTGTGCCTTTCATTTATTTGCACAACAATTGTCTATTTCAATGGCCGTTTCCAGTTCAGGGAGCAGCAGGATCACAGTACAGGTAGAAAAAGGGAACCTGAATATAATACAGGCATTTGGTGCCGCCTGGGTGAAGGGCACAGAGCACAGTGCCAGCGTAAGAAATCCCTCAAAAGCTGCCAGTCTCTGATGTATTGAATGTAAAAAAAAGATAACTTTGCTATAAAAGAAAAAATGTCTAATTTAGTACATTTGAATTCTTATTATTCTGGTTGACAAACACTGGGGTACAGTTTTGTTAGGGTGAAATCTGTATATTACAAATTAAACCAATAATTGTTTCACACTCCTAGTAAAATAAGGGCTTGTGGCTTCACACTTGGCATCCAAGAAGAATGATCGGACTATGATAGTTCTACAATGTAAATTGTCACTAGTGTCTGTGGCTCGCGATGATTAGGTGGAAATTCATCTATGCAATACTTTTTTGAATTCTTTGTATAATTCAGCTTTTTTTTTCTAATAAATTTGTACTTTAAACCTTTCATTTTGCTGCTTTTACTGGGGTGGTATATGTTGGTGGGAAAGAAGGACTATGGAGAAGATTTTGGAGTAATTGGGGAGGAGGCATCTCTGGACCCAAATCTTCACCAATCTGCAGTACAAGTGACTTCAGTTGCAGATGTTTAATAATAAAAAAAATATATATAAAAAAAGTTAAAATGCAGCTTCCATGGAGGGGACATCATCGCCTTGATCTTTTGTCAAGTTCCTACACAGTTCTTGCAGCGTAACAGAGGCAGTACTCTGATGAAAGAGGTGCTGCATTTGGTCTCTATGTAGGTGTTACGTCTATATGAGGGCAGGTTTCCAGCAGGACATTGCCCTATCGCTCTGCCTCTTCTGACTCGTCTTACTCTTAGTGCACCCTGGTGCCATCTCTTTTTCCAGGTAAGTGACACACACCTCTCGCCATCCACATGTTGCAAATGTGATTCCTCAAACCAAGGCCGCCTTTTGTCATGGCTCCTTCAAGTTTTCATTGTAAGCAAATTTGGTAGTGGACAGGGGTCAACATTTGCCCGCAGATAAGTCTCCAGTGACTCTGCCCAATAAACAACAAAAAGGGATATGACTATTCTGATCCTTTCTATCTTAGCTGCAGTGCTCTGTGTGTCCTGGTACCTTGATGCTCTACAATTCTCTGGTACCTTTTCATCCTAACTGCAACATTGTGCTGGTCTCCGGTACCTTTACATCCTTACTGCAATGACCTGCATGTTCCGGTACTCTTGTATCCTAGCTGCGATGCTCTGAAAGTCCTAGTTCCTCTCCATCCTAGCTGTGATGCTCTGCGTATCCTGTTACCTTTCTATCCTAGCTGCAATATTCTGCATGTCCTGGTACCTTTCTATCCTAGCTGCAATGCTCTCTATATCCTGGTACCTACTATCATAGCTACAATGCTTTGTATGTCCTGGTACTAGTGATGAGCGAATATACTCGTTACTCGAGATTTCCCGAGCACGCTCGGGGGTCCTCCCGAGTATTTTTTTAGTGCTCGGAGATTTAGTTCTCATCGCCGCAGGTGGATGATTTACAGCTACTAGCCAGCTTGATTACATGTGGGGATTCCCTAGCAACCAGGCAAACTCCCTCATGTACTAAGCCTGGCTAATAGTTTTCATCGCCTCCGCTGAATGATTTATAGCTAAGTCTCCGTGCACTAAAAAAATACTCGGAGGACACCCGAGTGTGCTTGGGAAATCTCGAGTAACGAGTATATTCGCTCATCACTACCTGATACCTTTCTATCCTAGCTGCAATGCTCTGCGTGTCCTGGTACCTTTCCATCCTAATTGCAATGCTGTGCTGGTCTCTGGTAACTTTCCATCCTAACTGCAATGCTCTTCGTGTTCTGGTACTCCTGTATCCTAGCTGCGATGCTCTGCAAGTCCTAGTATCTCTACGTTCTAGCTGTGCTCTGGGTGTCCCTAGTACCTTTCTATTCTAGCTGCAATGCTCTGCCTGTCCTGGTACCTTTCTATCCTAGCTGCAATGCTTTGCGTGTCTTGGTACCTTTCTATCCTAGATGCAATGTTCTGTGTGTCCTAGTACATTTCTATCCTAACTGCGATGCTCTGCGTGTCCTGGTATATCCTAGCTGTGATGCTTTCCATGCTCTGGTACCTTTCCATCCTAACTGAAATTCTCTGCATGTCCAGGTACCTTTCTATCCTAGATGCAATATTCTGTATGTTCTGGTACCTTTCTATCATAGTTGCGATGCTTTCTATATCCCGGTACCTACTATCATAGCTACAATACTTTGCATGTCCTGGTACCTTTCCATCCTAACTGCAATGCTCTGCCTGTCCTGGTATCTTTCTATCCTAGCTGCGATGCTCTGTATATCCCGGTACCTACTATCATAGCTACAATGCTCTGCATGTTCTGGTACCTTTCTATCCTTGCTGCTATGCTCTGCATGTCTTGGTACCTACTATCATAGCTGCAATGCTTTGTATGTCCTGGTACCTTTCTATCCTAGCTGTGATGCTTTATAAAGAGGGGGAGGAAAAAATCCAAACAACCACCTATGGTCTAACATGTAAAACTTGCTTTATTGTGGAAGGCAAGAAGACAGTGACGACAGTCATCCAAAAAGATAAAAAATAAAAACATGTCCTGGTACCTTTCCATCCTTGCTGCGATGCTGTGCATGTCCTGGTTCCTACTATCATAGCTGCAATATTCTGTATGTTCTGGTACCTTTCTATCCTAGCTGCGATGCTCTCTATTTTCCGGTACCTACTATCATAGCTACAATGCTTTGCATGTCCTGGTACCTTTCCATCCTAACTGCAATGCTCTGCTTGTCCTGGTACCTTTCTATCCAAGCTGCGATGCTCTGTGTGTCCTGGTACATATCTATCCTAGCTGTGATGCTTTGCGTGTTCTGGTTCCTACTATCATAGCTGCAATGCTTTGCCTGTCCTGTTACACATCTAACCTAGCTGTGATGCTTTGCGTGTCCTGGTAACTTTCTATCCTAGCTGCAATGCTCTGTGTGTCCTAGTACATTTCTATCATAGCTGCAATGCTTTGCATGTCCTGGTATCTTTCTTTCCTAACTGCGATGCTCTGCGTGTCCTGGTACATATCTATCCTAGCTGTGATGCTTTGCATGTCCTTGTACCTTTCTATCCTAACTGCAATGCTCTCTCTGCCTGTCCTGATACCTTTCTATCCTAGCTGCAATGCTCTGCGTGCCCTGGTACCTTTCTATTCTGGCTGTGATGCTCTCTGTATCCTGATACCTTACTATCATATCTGCAATGCTCTGCATGTCCTGGTACATATCTATCCTTGCTGCAATAGTCTGCCTGTCCAGGTACCTTTCTATCCTAGCTGCAATATTCTGCATGTTCTGGTTCCATTCTATCCTAGCTGCGATGCTCTCTATATCCCGGTACCTACTATCATAGCTACAATGCTTTGCATGTCCTGGTACCTTTCCATCCAAGCTGCGATGCTCTGCGTGTCCTGGTACATATCCTAGCTGCAATTCTGTGTCCTAGCACATTTCTATCCTAGCTGTAATGCTCTGCATGTCCTGGTACCTTTCTATTCTGGCTGTGATGCTCTCTGTGTCCTGGTACCTTACTATCATATCTGCTATGCTTTGCATGTCCTGGTACCTTTCTATCCTAACTGCGATGCTCTGTGTGTCCTGGTTAGTGTTGAGCATTCCGATACTGCAAGTATCGGGTATCGGCCGATACTTGCTGTATCGGAATTCCGATACCGAGATCCGATATTTTTGTGATATCGGGTATCGGTATCGAAACAACATTAATGTAAAAATGTGTAAAAGAAAGAATTAAAATAAAAAATATTGCTATACTCACCTCTCCGACGCAGCCTGCACCTTACCGAGGGAAGCGGCAGCGTTCTTTGTTTAAAATTCGCGCTTTTCTTTCCTTTACTGAAGTCCCGGCTTGTGATTGGTCGCGTGCCGACCATGTGGCCGGGACGCAACCAATCACAGCAAGCCGTGACGTAATTTCAGGTCCTTCAGGATTTTAAAATTACGTTCCGGCGTTGTGATTGGTTGCGTCGCAGTCACATGGGCAACGCAACCAATCACAGCAAGCCGTGACGTAATTTCAGGTCCTTAAGGATTTTAAAATTACGTCCCGGCTTTGTGATTGGTTGCGTCGCAGTCACATGGGAGACGCAACCAATCACAAGCCGTGACGTCACGGGAGGCTGGACACGCGCGCATTTTAAAATGGGCGCGTGTCCAGCCTCCCGTGACGTCCCGGCTTGTGATTGGTTGCGTCGCGGTCAACCAATCACAAGCCGGGAGGCTGGACACACGCGCATTTTAAAATGCGCGCGTGTCCAGCCTCCCGTGACGTCACGGCTTGTGATTGGTTGCGTCTCCCATGTGACTGCGACGCAACCAATCACAAAGCCGGGACGTAATTTTAAAATCCTTAAGGACCTGAAATTACGTCACGGCTTGCTGTGATTGGTTGCGTTGCCCATGTGACTGCGACGCAACCAATCACAACGCCGGAACGTAATTTTAAAATCCTGAAGGACCTGAAATTACGTCACGGCTTGCTGTGATTGGTTGCGTCCCGGCCACATGGTCGGCACGCGACCAATCACAAGCCAGGACTTCAGTAAAGGAAAGAAAAGCGCGAATTTTAAACAAAGAACGCTGCCGCTTCCCTCGGTAAGGTGCAGGCTGCGTCGGAGAGGTGAGTATAGCAATATTTTTTATTTTAATTCTTTCTTTTACACATTAATATGGTTCCCAGGGCCTGAAGGAGAGTTTCCTCTCCTTCAGACCCTGGGAACCATCAGGAATACCGTCCGATACATGAGTCCCATTGACTTGTATTGGTATCGGGTATCGGATTGGATCCGATACTTTGCCGGTATCGGCCGATACTTTCCGATACCGATACTTTCAAGTATCGGACGGTATCGCTCAACACTAGTCCTGGTACTTTTCTATCCTAGCTGCAATATTCTGCCTGTCCTGGTACCTTTCTAGCCTTACTGCAATGCTCTCTCTGCCTGTCCTGGTACCTTTGTATCCATGCTGCAATGCTCTCTCTGCCTGTCCTGGTACCTTTCTATCCATGCTGCAATGCTCTCTCTGCCTGTCCTGGTACCTTTCTATCCTTGCTGCAATGCTCTCTCTGCGTGTCCTGGTACCTTTCTAGCCTTACTGCAATGCTCTCTCTGCGTGTCCTGGTACCTTTCTATCCATGCTGCAATGCTCTCTCTGCCTGTCTTGGTACCTTTCTATCCAAGCTGCGATGCTCTGTGTGTCCTAGTACATTTCTATCCTAGCTGCATTGCTCTGCATGTCCTGGTTCCTACTATCCTAGCTGCAATGCTTTGCATGTCCTGGTACCTTTCTATCCTAACTGCAGTCCTCGCTCTGCCTGTCCTGGTACCTTTCTATCCTAACTGCAAAGCTCTCTCTGCCTGTCCTGGTAATTTTCTATCCTAACTGCAATGCTCTGTGTGTCCTGGTACCTTTCTATCCTAGCTGTGATGCTTTGCATGTCCTTGTACCTTTCTATCCTAACTGCAAAGCTCTCTGCCGGTCTTGGTACCTTTCTATCCTAGCTGTGATGCTATTTATGTTTTTATTTTTTTTTTATATGGTGTTTCCATTATGGGTTCATTCTATATCATCTTTATGGACATAAAACATTAATTTTTATTACTTTATTACTTTTATTATCTTACTTTTGAGAGAGGCAACTTAAACTTTATTTTTAATACTTTTTTTTCCTTTTTTTATCCCTTGTAGAGAAGAGATCGAGTACCCCCCTTTGATGATATAGTAGGAAGCTAGAATGATTTGTACGAAGATTGACACATTCTCCAGGCTTGTAATGTACTTAAAGAGATCGTAAGAATAAATTTATTTAGAACATGAAATGCAGATTAAGACCTTTGCACATATAATCCCAGCTTTCTATATGATAAAGTATACACATTTATAGAGCAGCGCTCCCTAGTTCACCTGTATTTATGCTGTGGGACAGAAAATTCACATTTACCTCTGCCTTGGGGGGGATGGGAGACTTAAAAGGCTCTTCCCAGTTTTATAAATGGGTCTAGTCGGATAGTTCTTATAAATAAAAGCACATTTGCAATTTACTGTGCATTAAAATTATCAGCCGTTCCTGAGCTATTAACATTTTTCTTTTGATTACAGCTTGTTGCCTAGGATACCAGCTACCGCTGCTAGACCACAGAAAACATGCACAGAGTTTACAAGCTTTTTTTTAATTTTTTTTCTGTTGTGCATGTAAAACCTGGTTTGAAATTGACCATGAACACTGGGGAGCAATGTGTCTGCCTAATCCTGGCCAGCTTCAGTGCAGTGCTTATAAGCTAGACAGCAGCAGTGGTCGGTCTCCTAGACAATGAGCTGTAAACTAAAGAAAAGTATTAATATCTTAAGAATGGATGAATATTTTAATATGCCGTAAATTGCAAAAGAGCTTGTTTTTACACGTACTATCTGACTATGGAGATGTGAGTAACCTCTTTATCCCTTTCTGGATATGGTATAAATGATCACTGTATGAAGGGGGTTGTCTAGGATTAAAAAACAAAGGCCGTTTTCTTCCAGAACCAGCCCCACACCTGTTGATTGCTTATGTATAGTTTTGCAGCTCGGACCCATTCATTTAGCCAAGCTGCAATACCAAATTCAACCTGTAGAGGTGTGGCACCAGAGCAGCATTCATATTACTGCAAGCTTCAGAGCTAAAATCTGCCAGAGCCATCAATGGCGACTTGCATTCTGGAAAATGGCGGTGTAAGGTAATGACTAATTATTGCATTGTAGGGGTTCGACTAAGGGGCCCGAGCGCTCCTGTGTCCTCAAGGAGAGAGCCGCTGACATCTCCTTCGGCGGTGGATTATCTCAGGGCGAACAAAAGGCTCTCCAGTCCGTAGTCCGAGGCGCCAGATCGTTCTCTTCCCCCAACATCATCTTTCGGGGGTCGCCATACACATTACACTGTCAGCCTAGCCCGCTGATATTGGCATGTTCGGAGGATCTGTATGGGGGGGGCACGCTAACGAATCTGGCATCCTGCAGAATAGTGAATGCAGTTCTGGTATATTATACAGATGCAAAGTAGAAATGACAATGTATTTACAAGGTTACATTTGTTTTACGTACACGTCTGCTTGTAAACGCCATTCAAATAGTTTTGAAGGTATTCCATAACTGAAGGCATAACCTACTAATTGCTGGGGGTCTGACTGCAGGGACCACCATTAATTTAAAAAAAAATGGTAGTAAATAGCCCCACATGAATTCACGTGCACTGCCATGGAGAGCTCTGCACTGTCTCACAAGAAATGAAGTGGACGTGGTGGTCGTGCTCAACCGTCGTTCCATTCAGGAGGGGATATTCAGAATTTTGGTTTTTGGGGAAAATTGGTGGTGAAACCCCCAGTAATCGGGATGTTATTCCCCATTGTTGGCACAGGTGACGGTATATTACGTCCTGTGTGCTTGGGCCTTAGGAAACATAGTAGTTCTGCTTTGCAAACATCCTCCGCTGCAATTAATGTTCTGCTGGGTATCTTTCTGACAATGATCTACAATCTGCGGCTTTAAAGCTATTGCAGAACCACAACTCCCAGCATACCCTGCTTGAGACTGGGTGGTATACTTCTGCAACAACCTGTATAAGGCCGGGGTCACACTTGCGAGTTCAATGCAAGAAACTTGCATGAGTCTCTCGCATCAATACCCAGCACTGCCGCCGGCACTCGGGACCGGAGTGTATTTCTAGGTACAGTAGCTGAACGCTCCGGTCCCAAGTACCGGTGGCAGTGCTGGGTATTGATGCGAGAGACTCATGCAAGTTTCTCGCATTGAACTCACAAGTGTGACCCCGGTCTAAGCGTGGTCTGCTCAACAGTGGACACAACCATTATCAGCCACTATCTGGAGAATGCACAATAATGGCTTCTACAAGCTGACTCCTGTGAGACAGGGCATATTTCACAAGCTTGCTCTGCAGCCTTATATCGGAGCAGGATTTCACTGTCTAGATGTGAAGAGCTACAGGACACCGACACCTTTCAGAGGGTTGTTTTTTTTGCAAAAAGGGGGTTGTCTAGGAAAAGAAAAACATGGCTGCCTAAAAAAAAAAAAAAACAGCGTCCCCTACAAGCTGTGTGTGGTATTGCAACATCCCATTCATTACAAGGCTGAGATGCAACACGAGACCCACCCTGGAGACAATTGTGATCAGGAACGTACCTAGATCCTGGAGGTAAGGGGCCTAAAAAAAAATCTAGGGTCCAGAAATCTAGGGTCCAGGTAGGTTGGAGATTTTGCATTGGATCCCGCCAGCTTCCAGTTATACTAGTGAGGCTGTAGCCATATTTTACTAATCCTGGACAACCCCTTTAAATGCATGTATTTTGGGCTCCCAATTGTGATTAAAAGGGATAGATAACCATGAAAAGAGGCCACCCCTGCCAGTGGGTTGTGTTGTTTGGTATTGCAGGTCAGTTCTACTGCAGTGAATTAGAGCCGAGCTGCAATATCAGGGACACCCTTTGGATAAAGGTGGCGCTGTTAAGGAAAGCAGTCACTTTAGTCTATTCTATGAAGTCCAGTCTTATTCCCCAGATATTGTCTGACTGCAGTTATTGAGGTAACTTGACCCATAAGCCACCACTATGGTGCTCTGGTCTGCTCTTCGGTACGACAGCGCCTCCTGGTGACCCAGTGGTGCTGCATGCCCATACTGCTGGGTTCAGGCTCATAAATATCTATCTACAGACAACACGTCCAGTACAAGGGTCACTGCATACATTCCTTAAATAGTAAGAGTTAAATATTTCCAGAAGAGACTCCATGATGGACACCTGGTTTACCATGCATCGGTATTTCACGACCTTAATCGGGTATATGTGTAGATATTGGGGGTTGTACTCCAGGACGGTACACAGCTGGCACCACCCTATATCTCTATCCACCCGGCACTAAAAACCTTCGGGTATATGCGTAGATATTGGGGGCTGTACTCCAGGACGGTACACAGCTGGCACCACCCTATATCTCTATCCACCCGGCACTAAAAACCTTCGGGTATATGCGTAGATATTGGGGGCTGTACTCCAGGACGGTACACAGCTGGCACCACCCTATATCTCTATCCACCCGGCACTAAAAACCTTCGGGTATATGCGTAGATATTGGGGGCTGTACTCCAGGACGGTACACAGCTGGCACCATCCTATATATCTATCCACCCGGCACTAAAAACCTTCGGGTATATGCGTAGATATTGGGGGCTGTACTCCAGGACGGTACACAGCTGGCACCACCTCGTATCTCGATCCACTCAGCACTAAAAACCTTCTGGTCAAGATGCAGAAAGGTCGATACATACAGTACAACATTTCCTCCCAAAGTTAAAGCAGTTCATGCGCCCTGAGGTTCTTCCTCAAGTCTCATCTGTTTCCGGGAAAGCCGGGTGACTGCCAGTATGGCTGCCATAATGGTGATCTTATGTGCCCACTGCAATCTGCTGCATAAAGGGAAGTGTAACAGAAGCCATATTTGTGGTCACCCAACTTTACCAGACAAAGAAAGTGAGAGTTTTGTTTTTTGGACTTTTATTTTTTTCCTCCTCCACTCTTTCCAAAAGCCATAACTTTTAGATCTTTCCATCCCCCTAACCTTCCGAGGGTTTGTTTTTTTGGGACGAGTTGTACTTTAAATGTCGCCATTCACTTTACTATAGAATTTGCCAAAAAACAGTAAGAAAAAATTCCAAGTGTAGCAAAATAATGGAAAAAAAACAGCAATTCGGCAATTGTTTTGTTGTTGCTTTTTTTTTTTTTTTTGGGGGGGGGGGGGGGGATTTATTTTTACGGCGTTCATTGTTCAGTAAAGATGACCGGTGAATGATTCTCCAGGTGAGGACGATTACACTAATACCACAGTTTGTTTATTTGCTTTTTTGGCTAATGAGGTGTAGTTTTATAAAATGTCTAGGGACCTATATCTTCGAATGCCTAAACCATACTATTGAAGTGTATTGATGATCGGCGCAGTCCGCTCACAGGCAGAAAAGTTCCAACATGGCATACATCAGTCCTGTATAGGCTCCTGGCTGCAACGCCAACTAATCATAGCCGACAGAGATATTTAAGAAGGTATACCCTTGTGATCGGAGGTAGCTCCGATCACAGCAGTTATTCTCAGGTGCCAGCTGTATAACACAGCCGTCACCCACGCTGCAAGGAGCAGGTTCAGGTCCATATAGAGATTGCACACGACTAGTGATGAGCGAATAGACTCGTTACTTGAGATTTCTCGAGCATGCTCGGGGGTCCTCCGAGTATTTTTTAGTGCTCGGAGATTTAGTTTTCATCACCGCAGCTGAACGATTTACATCTGTTAGCCAGCTTGATTACATGTGGGGATTCCCTAGCAACCAGGCAACCCCCACATGTACTTATGCTGGCTAACAGATGTAAATCATTCAGCTGCAGCAAAGAAAACAATCTCCGAGCACTAAAAAATACTCGGAGGACCCCCAAGCGTGCTCAGGAAGTGTCGAGTAACGAGTATATTCACTCATCACTACACACGACTAAGTACATACATGTCGGCCGTCACCAAGGAGGTAAATGAATTATCACCTACATTTTTTACTATTTAAATAGGATTTTTTAAAATATTTCATTTTTTTCTGTTCATGAATAAGAAGGGGACGCCCATCTTGCCCTAGATGCTGCAAAGCATTCAGACAAATTGTTAACAGCAACTACATGGACCGTAGGGAGCAAGAGATGTTCAGTTATAACTATGGGAGAATGTTGTGGGCATGCTCTGAACTGTGCAGAGGTCACTGCGCAGGGAGGTGAACTGTACTATCTACCCAGGATCCACCATTCACAATTGATGATGGTCACAGCTTATCTCTTCCCCCCCCCTGCGCCACATCCTCTGCGCAGATCACCGAGCATGCCCACAACACTCATTAGAACATATTCGGTCTATAGAAGAAAAACAGCGCTTCAGCCGCCATAAAAATGAATTAGGGAATGAATCGCCGTAAAATTTTGGACTTATTGGCCATTCACTTTACATCTACTGCTCTTTTTTTAATTTTAGGAGGAAATGTTTATCTAATTATACTGAGAGCACCGACATAAAAGCCAATAGTCCTGAATGTAAACTTATAACTGTAAGACGAGCGATACACAGCGACGACTTCCCCTGACTACCACTGCAATCTTAGGTACTCTGGAGCGTAGGCTAAGTTTGGGAAAAAAATCATCGGCTAGTGAAGTGCCAGCATGTGCAGCGCACGTTCACCAGGCGGACCAAACAAATCTCGCCTGGGATCACCACGTCTTCGTAGATCTCTCTCTGAGGCCTCGGACGTCCACTCATGCAGGAATACGTTATTACACCGACTGCTCACGTTCGTCAAAGGGCCGTCAGGCCAAAGTTACATCGCGAATATGCCATGCCGGCCGAGTCCAGCCACGTGTCCGAAATGGGGTCATATTTCTGTACAGTATTGAGATAGGATGATCCTGAGTGACCCCCAACCACATAGAGATAGTTGTCGATCACCGCTGCTCCGACCCCTGGGACAAGACGGGGGGAAAAAAAAAAAAAAGAGTATTAATACAATTGTGCATTATAGGAGCCTCTAATGATCCCGCTCTCTGCATTGGCTCAATAAAGGGGGTCTCCACTGAAAGCCCCTAAAATATTTCTATATTTTGTATTAGAAGAACTGCACTTCAATCATGTTCACACATTTCAATAAATGAGGGTATAATGGGACTTGTAGTCTTTAAAGGAATCTGTCACCCCAAAATTGGCCTATAAACTGAGCCCACCGCCATCAGTATCTAATGCTGTAGATAAGCCCCGATATAACCTGAGAGATAAGAAAAAGAGGTTAGATTATACTCACCCAGGGGCGGTCCGGGTCCAGCGCCTCCTATCTTCATCAGAAGACGTTGTCTTCCTGTCGCGGCTCCGGCCCAGGTGTACTTTGTCTGTCCTGTTGAGGGCAGAGCAAAGTACTGCAGTGCGCAGGCGACGGGCCTCTCTGACCTTTCCCGGCACCTGCGCACTGCAGTACTTTGCTCTGCCCTCAACAGGACAGAGAAGTACGCCTGCGCCAGAGCCGCGACAAGAAGAGGATGACGTATGAAGATGGGAGGCGCCGGACCCGGACCGAGACGCCCATCGGACCGGACCGCAGCGGGACCGCCCCTGGGTGAGTATAATCTAACCTCTTTTTCTCCTCTTTCAGGATACATCGGGGGCTTATCTACAGCATTACAAAATGCTGTAGATAAGCCCCTGATGCCGGTGGCTGTAGTTTATAGGCCAATTTTTGGGGTGACAGATTTTCTTTAAACAGCAGGAAATCTGCAAGGTTGTAGACCCGTAATTTACAGACATATGGGTTTTTTCTACAGTTGTCGTGCGGTGTGATCAGTCAACACATGGAGAAGCGGCGCGGTGTGCAACAAATTGGACCAACGTGTTTTGGGCTGCACTTGTATAGAGCAATGTTCCCCAACTCCAGTCCTCAAGGCCCACCAACAGATCATGTTTTCAGGATTTCCTTTGTATTGCACAGGTGATGCAATTATCACCTGGGCAATACTAAGGAAATCCTGAAAAAATGACCTGTTGGTGGGCCTTGAGGACTGGAGTTGGGGAACACTGGTTTAGAGGAGACGTAGATGGCCACACAGTTATCTGGCACCACTTATTGCCAGCTCTGATGACGTCGCGTCTGCACCTACCTGCTAGGACAGATGCACTATCGGTGCAGACGTGATGTTATCAGAACTGTTCACCTCCCGATGTTGAACAGCCCCTTTAAGAGATAAATACAGTGGCACTTTTCCCTCCCGGGTTGTGTTCCTGTGTATATAGATCTCCTCTTAGGGACAAGGCAATCAGCTAGGTTATCCCAATTCCTCAGAGGAACGCGTGGCAGAAACATGAAGAATTCAGGATTTTTCTCACCTGTCCTGGGTTCGGTCATCGGTCTGCAGACCGTCCATTGATTCTGATGGGGGTCGTACCTCTCGATGCTTGATAAATGGGACACTCCGTTGTGACCCCCCACTACAAATACAAATCCCAGCATGACGCTCACTCCAAAATTAATCCTCTTGTCGGCCATCGGGGCCACCATCTCCCAGGAGTCTTTAGCGGGATCGTATCGCTCCACACTGGGGGGGTAGGGGAAAAAGTAACAATTAATGAGGTGTCCACAGTGTCATATCCACAAGGCCCATCCGCGCTCTTCATGTCTCAGTTTTAGTAATTCTGGATCATCTTTTTCACAAATTTTTGCTCTGTTATTCCTCCTGGAAATGTATAGGGGGAAAAACAAAACTGGACAATTGAGACTCATCATCCAGCTTGTCGGTGGCACATGTCCCTGCCCCGTGTAATACTGTCAGCACTGACTGGACAATTAGGAGCATGCCACCCCCACTGAATAGTGACGCCTATTTGTACATTTATGCATATATTTGCAGTAGGAAAAATAGAGGAACGGCACAATGTATAGATCTAATTAAAAAAGGTGCAATGTGCAACAACATCCGTGTTGTGCAGCGCCGGTCAGTTTTCCGCTGCCGATTTGCTCTGCTGCATCTTTTGATCGGTCCTCGTGGCAGAAAAGTAAATATGAAGCTATGTGCACACGTTGCGGATTTTGCTGCGGATCCGACGATGCGGATCTGCAGCAGTTTTCAATGCGTTGTACAGTACCATGTAAACATATGGAAAACAAAATCCGCAGTGCACATGCTGTGGGAAAAAATGTGCGTAAACACAGCGGTGTTTTTTCCGCAGCATGTCAATTCTTTGTGCGGATTCCACAGCGGTTTACACCTGCTCCTCAATAGGAATCCGCAGGTGTAAAACCGCCGCGGGTAATCCGCAGTGTGGTTTACCTGCAGATGTTGCAAAAACAGTGCGGAAAAATCCGCAACGTGTGCACATAGCTTAATATGACTATGAGCTGGCTGATATTTCAGCTACTTGTACGTAAAAAATGATAGAATAATTGTTGCGCATATTTAGGCAAAACCCAATTGAAAAAAAATTGGAAAAGTTACCAAGTTTAGCAATTTTTTTTCCCATTTTCAGAAGTGATGACTTTCACGCCTTTGTGTGGACTTTGGTGACCAGACGGCCAGGGGTTTATTTTGCACAGTGATTTGTAGATAATTAATCATTTCACGGAAAGTCACGAAAGATGGAGATCCTGAAGGCAAATTTGCCCCCATGAGGTTGTCACTATTACCTCCTTCCCATGGAGGGATCTGCCATTTACTTACAGAAGTTGTTCCCCTAACAACAATGTATTTATAGGTTGCTAATTACATCCCTGGTGGTTAATTATCCACAGGACTGAAACGCTCAAACGGGGTAAACACAAGACAATACTACACTATGCGCCCATACCTGTTCATGTGTGCGGGCCCGTAGCCCCCGATCGCATAGATCATACCGTCCAGGACGGCCCCCGCAAAGCAACTTCTTGTCTTAATCATGGGGGCGACCGGCTGCCATTCTTTAGCTTTCGGGATGTATTTTTCAACAGATTGTAAACATGACGTTCCGTCGTATCCACCCAAGGCATAAAGTTCCCCAGCCAAGACCACCGCGCCGAGGGTGCTCCGACACTCGTTCATTCTCTCCACCGACGTCCACGTGTTGGTCACGGGGTCCCAGCACTCCACAGAGCTCTCGTGCTTCCTGTAATTGATGCCCTGTCTCATGTGAGTGGCGATGCCCCCGACCACGTACACCTTCTGGTCCAGAGTGCACAGTCCAAATTCATAACGAGGGGATCCGAGAGGGGCCAGGCCGATCCAAGAGTCGTCTTGGGGAAAGTACATTTCCATGCTGAGAAAAAAGGAGAGAGAGTTCACCAGACTACAAAGTAATAACCGCGTCTACTAACACCTGCCATCAATGCCATCCCGGTCCTGTGAGATCTTAAAGGAATACCCTTCTGTGATCAGTGGGGGCTGAAATTAAAAAACAATCTACTATTAGTATTAGCTGCTGTTGATGGACACGCTCTGCCGTTCTTCATATCTGCCTGTTAATCAGCAATGCTTTATCAAATACATTTCTTGCACAGATTTACCCCGCAGACCTACGATCACATGTGATGACATTCAGCGTGTGTGAACGGCCCCCGCAGGTGTGTACAGCCGGGAACGTCCCGCGGGTGTGAACTGCTTGGTATAAATAACTGACTCTGAGACTTCCCCCAGAGCCACATTGTGTGCTCTCCAGCTGTGCCTAAACATGATCCGAAGAGCTGACCCTTTGTGGAGTAGATCGGGATACACTAACAGTACTTTAAAAGGAGGGTGTCAGCCCAAACTGACAGAACAAACTAAGCACGGACCCTTGTAGGGGATAGAACCCTTATAAAGATGGCTCCTTTAATACCTTTCATTCTGCAAATACCGAAGTTCAATGAAATATGCTAATTACAATGCTTGGCATACCCATAGTGCAGGGCTTCGCACACTGGTTTTGCATATTTCCTCTTCCCTCACTAGTGATTGACAGCACTGGTTTGCCTGGAGCTCCTGCTGTCAATCATCAGTGAGGGAGGCAGGAAGATGCAAAACCTGGCACTGAGCCATAATATATATGAGGGAGACTTGATGCTGTTCTGAGGGCAGATATTGGGGAGGTGGGGGGGAACATGGCTGAAGCTTAAGGTGTCATTGGTTTTAAAAGCCCTTACCCTGGGAATAAACATGCATGATACCTAAATATTACACAGTACAAGCTCCACCTTTATAGCCATTATTATTTATACTGCCCCGCTGACAAAATTAATAATAAAGCCACTTTGCAAATAGCCTAATTAAAAAAAATATATTATGTCTACAGCGCTAATGCAGATCTGTATGTCTCCATGGTAACAGACTACATAAAAACCAGGTGTAGTCTGATCTTGCAGTCAAGTTCTCTGCCCTGTGATCTTACTTTACTACTTATTGAAGGTTAGCCAATAGTATGGAAGGGATATGCACATGACTGCAAGATCTGACTACATGGGGGGAGGGCTCTTTTGTAGTCTGTCTCCATGGTGATGCATAGTTCTGCCTCTTTTTTTTTCCTTTCTTTACTGCACAACTGAGGCATCCATATGAGCCTCGGTAATATGAAAAACAGCTCCGAGCCATGGCACAAGTTATGGAGATCTAATGGTCATGACCTCACCGGATCCGAAAACAAAATGAGCATTTCTGCAGGCTGAAAAAGACAAGACAGGAGTGGTGATAAACCATTTCTGCCCGACACGAAAGGACCCGACCTGCAGTCTTAGCACCCATCTTGACCACTGTCCAAAAAATCGTCGAAGATCCTCAAGGACTTAACATCTAAATTTTAGAGCAATGGAAAGAAATATTAGTGAAGATGGAGCATCCCTTTAAATGGTAAGACCCATGAACGTACCTTTCCAGGCAATTAAACAGTCCAGCTTTCCCTCCCACCGCGCAGAGCACTTTGGGAGCACAGCGCGGCTGCGTCTTTAGCACCGTCTGATGGGAGAGTCTGTGTTCAGGCATAAAATGGTATTTCAGAGCTTCGTTCAGTAAGTGTTTACACGTGTGGTCATCGCGTATAAGGTGATTCGCTTCGTAGAGTCGGGTAAGAAATTTGACACTCAGCAATGGCAGCCGGACACAGTGCAACAACTGGGAGAGGAACTTCTGTCGCTCCTGCACGTCGTACTTGATCCAGGCCTCAAGGGCATAAAACACACTCTCCTCATTCACAACATTCAAACAGTCATTGGACACGATCTCGTGGAGCTCGGAGTTCGTCAGCTCGAAAAACTCTTCCGTCTGACAAACATCCTCAAAGTTCTGGCAAATGAACTTGTTGGCAGCTAGGTAGAGTTCGTGGCAGCCATACGTCTCGGCAAAGCGGGAGATCCCGATGCAATTGCCCACGTCGAGCTGGCTCTCCAAGAACGCGCAGCATTCCTTCAGCACCAGCTTGATCTGCAGGAGGTTCGCGGCCGGAAGAAGGGACTCCACTGTTTCTTGGGAGATGAAGACGGTCCCTGTGTAGGCGTACTCTATGATGGCCTGGAGGGCGGCCTCGTCGACGCATTGGAACTCCACCTGCGAATTCTCTTTCTCCGAAAGGTTTCCAGTAAACATGGCTTTGAAGTAAGGGCTGATGCTGGCGAGCACCACTTTATGGGCGTGGATCTTGACATCGCCCACCTGGAGGACAATATCGCAGAGCTCTTGGTGCTGGCGGAGGAGGTTCAGGCCCTGCAGGAGCTGTTCTGAGTGCAAGTGGGTAATGTTGGCAAGCATGTAGGACTGAGAGGACTGGTCCATCTGAAAGGAGAAGATGACATGGTCATTGTGCAAGCGTCAATGCAAAGCGAATATGGCCTTCCTGCAAAGGGACTACGGCCCGCCCTCCTGCAAAGGGACTACGGCCCACCCTCCTGCAAAGGGACTACGGCCCGCCCTCCTGCAAAGGGACTACGGCCCGCCCCTGCCTTCTTATAGAGCAACAAGGGACCAACACTGCCTTTCTGTAAGACAACAGTCTGCCTTTCCTTTGACTACAGACGTTTCCTTTTTGGCATCTCAATACCAAATACTTTGTACAAGTGGTATTCTTATCTTATGAAGTGAATATGTATCTGTAGGATGTGCCCTTTATGATTAGTGGAGGTCAGATCTCTGGAACGCCTATGACGCTGAAAATTAAGAGGCGGCATCACAGGTTTAGCACTGCGTCCCCTTCACCGCAACATCCTGCTGTGCGGGGGAACAGCATGAAAGCTCCATATAAATGGCTATAACCCAAAAATGAAAAGTTATCTCCTTAGCTATAAGATAGCGATTGACTGGTTCATTGCTCGGTGTCCCCTGCAATCCGGAGACTGGGGCTCTGCGTGGTGGGTATGCTTGCTTCCTCTCCAATCATCATCCCCCCCAGCAATCAGCACGTTATCCCCCATCCTATGCTCAGGGTACAAGTTCTGATTTGGGAAATAATCCGTAGAGTCAACGGAAACCGTACCAGCAGATGGGGTGGGCCGACGCGCCGCTGTGAAGGGAATCCCCTTCATTCTCAGGGTCAGTGGGGGTCACAGCAGTCAGATCTGACCATAAAGTGAGGGATTATCACTGTATGAGGCTGGAACCCCCCTCTAAATGCAGCGTGTTGTTCCCCCAGGATGGTGTGCGCAGACTACAAACCACACTCACTTCCTGTGCCCCTCCTCTCACCAGACTTCTGAAATAACCCAGATTTCCTCTTTCTTGTGAATCCAAATGAAGTGACTGCAGATGTAGCAGAGCTGAGTGCCATTTGTAGCATTAAATGCCAGAAAAAAAAATGTTTTTATACCATAAGATTT
The DNA here is from genome assembly GCF_051348905.1 of Ranitomeya variabilis. Classification (NCBI taxonomy): domain Eukaryota; kingdom Metazoa; phylum Chordata; class Amphibia; order Anura; family Dendrobatidae; genus Ranitomeya; species Ranitomeya variabilis. Next base: position 698,457,171 of record NC_135232.1, on the reverse strand, counting down.
CATTAAATAAGAGACAATTGGCGTGATCTGCTTGTGGCCACTCCATCACTGGTCCCAGCAGCTTCACCTCCAGTCCTGAGTATTCTCTATGTTGTCATATGGAGGGGGCTGGCTCACAGCTTACAGACCGCTGTATACACCGGCTGTGACACCCAAGACGCCGAGCTTATGGCTTATTTCACTTATGAGCCAGGGACTGATCTTTACATACACCAGCTGTGAGTACAGAGGGCTGGATGGACGCTTAATCCAGTATTTCACCCGCTGTATAAGTATTGAACATCATCAATTTTCTAAGTAAATCTATTTCTAAAGATGCTATTGACATGAAATTCTCATCAGGTGTTGGTAACAACCCTTCCAATCCACACTGGCAAATAAATCACCATAGATGTCCAGAAATTATGTTATATTAAGAATGAGAAATGACACGGAAAAAAGTATTGAAGGCGCTTACTGAAATGTATTTAATACTTTGTACAAAACCCGTTGTTGGTGATGAAGCTCCAAGACGTCTGCTGTATGGAGAAACCAGTCGCCTGCATTGCTCAGGTGTGATATGGCCCATTCTTCCACACAAACACTTCACATCCTGAAGGTCCCGTGGGCTCCTTCTAAGAACCCTCAGCTTTAGTTCCTTCCATACATTTTCTATTGGGTTCAGGTCCGGTGATCGGCTCGGCCATTCTAAGCAGCTTCATTTTCTCACTCTGAAACCCACCGAGAGTTCTCTTGGCAGTGTGTTTGGGATCATTGTCTTGCCGAAATGTCCATCTTTGTTTCATGTTCATCATTCAGGTAGATGGAATAGATTTTTATCAAGAATGTCTCGGAACATTTGTCCATTCATCATTTCTTCGATTATATGAAGTTTGCCAGTGCCGTATGCTGAACAGTCCCACACCATGATGTTCCCACCTCCAAACTTCACTGTTGGTATGGTGTTAGGGGTGATATGTAGTGCCTTTTGGCCTCCACACATGGTGTGTATTATGGCATCCAAAGAGTTCAATTTTGGTCTCATCTGACCAGACTATATTCTCCCAGTATTTCACAGGATTGTCTAAATGTTGTTGAGTAAAATTTAAACGCGCTTTTTGTTCAGCAATGGGGTCTTGCGCGGGGAGCGTGCATACAGGCCACGGGGGTTGCGCGGGGAGCGTGCATACAGGCCACGGGGGTTGCGCGGGGAGCGTGCATACAGGCCACGGAGATTGAGGACATTACTTATGGTTTTCTTTGAAACTATTTTTACCTGCAGATTCCAGGTCTTTCTGTAGCTCTCCACAGGTGGTCCTTGGCTTTTGTATAACTCTTCTGACAATTCTTTTCACTTCCCTGGACGTGGCCGGCTTATACTGAAATGATGTTCTATCCACTTCCAGATTATGGCCCCACAGTGCTCACTTGAACTTTCAGTTTAGAAATTCATTTGTAACCAATGACATCAGTATCTTTTGCAACAATAAGGTTGTGAAGGTCTTAAGACAGCTCACTGGTTTAACCCATCATGAGAGGCTTCTTGTGTGGCACCTTGGTAATGAGACACCTTTTTATAGGCCACAAGCAGAACCAGCTGATATTAATTGTCACTAAGTTGCAGGATTACTTTCTAATTTCTGATAGATTTCAGATGCTATCAGCACGTTCTGCACCTCTCTTTCTTCACGTGTTAAATACTTTTACGTGTCATTTCTCATTATTATACATAACAAATGGACATCTATAGTGACTTCATTGCCTGTGTAGATTGGACGGGTTGTTACCGACATCTGGTGAGAATTTCTTGTCACCTTTAGAAATAGATTTACTTAGAACATTGATGTGTTCAATACTTATTTCGCCATTTAATGAGCTCGTTCTCCCTAGACATAGGAGGCTGGCTGACCCCCATTTCGTGGGCTTGGGTCTGGTTATGGGCCGGCCCCCCAAACACCGCTCCGCCGGGGGCTTTAGGATGGAGCAGACACCGGAGGATCAGGACACCATAGATCACTATTTACAGCTGATTTTGGTAACAAACCCAAATTCTGGGACCTGACACAGCTGCTCTGCCTCATCCATCCCCAGGGGCCGCTCCCAGGATCATATATAATATACTGCCCTTTATACTGTGCATGTCCCATCACTCCCAGACCCCGAGCACCACCACTCCCACCATCCTCCCCCCCCCCCAGATGTCACCTACCTGTGTCACCCGGAGACAGCAGAACACACACAAGCTCCTCTGCTGTCACAACCCAAACACAGCGGAGAGAGAGCGTCACTTCCAGGTCAGGACGGCCCCGCCCAGAACCAGCAGCGCAATGGAGGCCGCAGAAGCGAAAGACTACAACTCCCGGCGGCCAGTGCGAGGAGGAGAACAGCGCCCACCACGTGATGAGGGCGGAGCCGCTGCTGCTCCTGTTACTATAGGAACGCGTGACAGGCGGCGGGAGCTCGTTCATTTCACCTGTCACACAGCAGCCGGGCGGTCCCGTCCTACACACCAGCATGAGGTGTAGGCTGTGTGCACACCGAGGTTATTGGGGAGTTTTTTTTTAGGCGGGTCCGACTATAAAAACACCTGAAAAATCCCCTAAAAATAAGTGACCCGACCTGAATCGTTTTCTGCTCTGTACCTTCCATTAAACCCAATAGGGGGCGCACAGAAGACTTTTTTTTGCGTTTTTGCATCATAACTTTGGCTGGGGGTTCGCCTTCATTTTTGCTCATCTGAAATGATATGTGAACATGCCCTTAATGTGTGAGACTTTTTGCCGGGTTTTTGAGCGGAAATGCTTCAAGATCTTCCTCAAAAACTTGGGAGTTTCCACTCGAAAAACTCAGTAAAAATACTCCGTATGAACATGGCCGAAGTATACGTACAAACGGTGATTGTTTTTAGGAGTTTTTCGTCCCGATTTATGTTTTCTCTAAGCATTTTTCATGCAGATTTAATTAAAAATCACATAGCACGCGGACCAATGTTAATCTATGGGGAAGCTCCCATCAGCCATTGTTTTCTCAGCCGTATTATACGTGCGAGAGAAATCGCATTATGCTGCAATTATCACCGTATTATAATGCGCATATTCCTCACTGTAATGAGCGGTCCCACGTGACCGCTCACACAGGACAGGCTGCCGGCGCTGAGAGGAGACATCGCGGGAGCTGGGTGAGTATTTCTTCTGCAAGGGGCCGGGCGGCGCATTGGGGATGGGAGGCGGGGGTCCCAGCAACTTTATTTTTAACGAAAAAGAAAAAAAAACTTGATCTTTCATCTCTTCTCTCCGGCGGGGGAGAAGGGATGAATGCCGCCTTCAGCACCACACAGGGGGGACAGCGCTTACTGTAGCGCTGTCTCTCCTGCGGGCGGTACGTGCACACGGAGGAGAGTGCACACAGTTCTCCATGTGCACATGTGCAGGACGTATTGCTGTACGTGCTGCCGGAGAAACACAGACATGTCTCCGTGTTTTGCACACGGACACACGGTCCGTGAAAACACGGAGACATGTGCATAGACCCATTCATTTGAATGGGTCTACGTGTGTCAGTGTCTCCGGTACGTGAGAAAACTGTCACTACACATACCGGAGACACTGACGTGTGAAAGAGGCCTAAGATGCAGATTAATGAGCAGATCTAATTTGATGCTGGTGTTAGCTTTGGGTATGAAAATTTACAGGGTGACTCCATAGTTTTTCCCCTATACATGGTTAAAAAAAGTAACCATTACTGACTACCACATTTTTTTTCTTTATTTCTTTTAGTGTTGTCTTAAAGCCAGAAAGTTACCATTTGAAATTACTTTAGTTTTGTGCCATGTCTGTTATCTGCTTTTTTAACCCCTTTCTGCCAGCTGACGGAATAGTACATCAGCTGGCAATATCTCCCACTTTGAGGTGGGCTCCAGCAGTGAGCCCACCTCAAAGCAGCGACATGTCAGCTGTTTTCAACAGCTATGGGCGCGAGCGGAATCGCGATCCGCCCCCGCCCATTAGCTAGTTAAATGCCACTGTCAAACTGTGACAGGGGCATTTAACAAGGGCTCCCAGCAGGCCGGAAGTACGCGCACCGCTGACCACTGTCACGTGATCGGGGGTTATCGGTGCGTTGCCATCACAACCAGAGGTCTCCTTGAGACCTCTATGGTTGTTGATGGGCAGATTGCTATGAGCGCCACCCTGTGGTCGGCGCTCATAGCAAGCCTGCAATTCTGCTGCATAGAGGTGATGCGTGCATCACCTCTATGTAGCAGAGGCAGGCGATCGAGTAGTGCATGCTTCTAGCCTCCCATGGAGACTATTGAAACATGCCAAAATTTAAAAAAAAAGCTGTTTAAAAATATAAAAAAAATGTATAAAAGTTCTTATCACCCCCCTTTGGCCCAATCAAAATAAAACAATAAAAAAAAATCAAACCTACACATATTTGGCATCGACACTTTCAGAATCGCCCAATCTATCAATAAAAAAAAAGGATTAACCTGATCACTAAACGGCGTAGCGAGAAAAAAATCAAAACGCCAAAATTATGTTTTTTTGGTCGCCGCAACATTGCATTAAAATGCAATAACTGTCGATCAAAAGAACTTATCTGCACCAAAATGGTATCATTAAAAACCTCAGCTCGGCGCGCAAAAAATAAGCCCTCACCTGACCCCAGATCATGAAAAATGGAGACGCTACCGTTATTGGAAAATTGTGCACATTTTTTCTTTTTTGTAGCAAAATTTGGAATTTTTTCTTACCACTTAGATAAAAGAGAACCTAGACATATTTGGTGTCTATGAACTCGTACTGACCTGGAGAATCATAATGGCAGGACAGTTTTAGCATTTAGTGAACCTAGCAAAAAAAGCCAAACAAAAAACAAGTGTGGGATTGCACTTTTTGCAATTTCATTGCACTTGGAATTTTTTTCCCGTTTTCTGTTACACAACATGGTAAAACCAATGGTATCGTTCAAAAGTACAACTCGTCCCGCAAAAAATAAACCCTCACATGGCCATAGTGACTTAAAATAAAAAAGTTATGGCTCTGGAAAGAAGGGGAGCGAAAAACAAAAAAACTAAAAAAGCTCCGGGGGTGAAGGGGTTAAACAAAATTAACTGAATTAACATCCTCCAAGGCCGGTGATTACATAATTTTTTACCAGGGGTTGTATATATATATATATATATATATATATATCTAATATATAATTGCCTAGAATACTACTTCCTGCAATTTGTGCCAACTTCCGTGGCTTTGTCCGGAGCTAATGTCCGGAGATAATGTCCGGAGCTAATGTCCGGAGATAAGTGACGTCACCAGTGTCCTACACCCAGGCAGAGCACAGGGGCCCCAGGCAGCATATGGGGCCCCAGGCAGAGCACAGTGGCCCCAGGCAGAGCACAGGGGCCCCAGGCAGCATATGGGGCCCCAGGCAGAGCACAGTGGTCCCAGGCAGAGCACAGGGGCCCCAGGCAGCCTATGGGGCCCCAGGCAGAGCACAGTGGCCCCAGGCAGAGCACAGGGGCCCCAGGCAGCATATAGGGCCCCAGGCAGAGCACAGGGGCCCCAGGCAGCATATGGGGCCCCAGGCAGAGCACAGTGGCCCCAGGCAGAGCACAGGGGCCCCAGGCAGAACATGGGGCCCCAGGCAGAGCACAGGGGCCCCAGGCAGCATATGGGGCCCCAGGCAGAGCACAGGGGCCCCAGGCAGAGCACAGGGGCCCCAGGCAGAGCACAGGGGCCCCAGGCAGCATATGGGGCCCCAGGCAGAGCACAGGGGCCCCAGGCAGCATATGGGGCCCCAGGCAGAGCACAGTGGCCCCAGGCAGAGCACAGGGGCCCCAGGCAGAACATGGGGCCCCAGGCAGAGCACAGGGGCCCCAGGCAGCATATGGGGCCCCAGGCAGAGCACAGGGGCCCCAGGCAGCATATGGGGCCCCAGGCAGAGCACAGTGGCCCCAGGCAGCATATGGGGCCCCAGGCAGAGCACATTGGCCCCAGGCAGAGCACAGGGGCCCCAGGCAGCATATGGGGCCCCAGGCAGAGCACAGTGGTCCCAGGCAGAGCACAGGGGCCCCAGGCAGCTTATGGGGCCCCAGGCAGAGCACAGTGGCCCCAGGCAGAACATGGGGCCCCAGGCAGAGCACAGTGGCCCCAGGCAGAGCACAGGGGCCCCAGGCAGAACATGGGGCCCCAGGCAGAGCACAGGGGCCCCAGGCAGCATATGGGGCCCCAGGCAGAGCACAGGGGCCCCAGGCAGCATATGGGGCCCCAGGCAGAGCACAGTGGCCCCAGGCAGAGCACAGGGGCCCCAGGCAGCATATGGGGCCCCAGGCAGAGCACAGTGGTCCCAGGCAGAGCACAGGGGCCCCAGGCAGCCTATGGGGCCCCAGGCAGAGCACAGTGGCCCCAGGCAGAACATGGGGCCCCAGGCAGAGCACAGGGGCCCCAGGCAGAGCACAGGGGCCCCAGGCAGCATATGGGGCCCCAGGCAGAGCACAGTGGTCCCAGGTAGAGCACAGGGGCCCCAGGCAGCCTATGGGGCCCCAGGCAGAGCACAGGGGCCCCAGGCAGCATATGGGGCCCCAGGCAGAGCACAGGGGCCCCAGGCAGCATATGGGGCCCCAGGCAGAGCACAGTGGCCCCAGGCAGAGCACAGGGGCCCCAGGCAGAACATGGGGCCCCAGGCAGAGCACAGGGGCCCCATGCAGAGCACAGGGGCCCCAGGCAGCATATGGGGCCCCAGGCAGAGCACAGGGGCCCCAGGCAGCATATGGGGCCCCAGGCAGAGCACAGCGATATTTTGGACCACTATGCGGTGTTTCAGACCCCCTGTGTGATGTCTGGGGCCCTGTTCTTAAGTATATTAAAGATTAAAGTAACGTATATTAAAGTATATTATAGATCAAATTTGACACGTTTATGAGCACCATTGAGTGATATACTCAAGAATGACATAATTTTTCAACATTTTATGGTTTCAAACTGTAAACACTCAGAGTTTTTTTTACTTCAACCAGAAAACCTTAACGGTTCATAAAAACCTTGACTGTTCAGGATATGATAAAAGTCATAGTATTCTGAATCTTTTACTTATAAAGATACCTTTACATGGGGTGATTATTGGTTCCAGAGAGGCTTTCGGCCGATAATCGTACACATGGCTGGTGACAGGACAATACAATATAAACGTTCAAAGGTAAACACTGATAACATTAAAATCTAATATATAATTGCCTAGAATACTACTTCCGGCAATTTGTGCCAACTTCCGTGGCTTTGTCCGGAGATAATGTCCGGAGATAAGTGACGTCACCAGCATCCTACACCCGCTCAGGGTGGACAAAGATATATGCCTTCGTGGTGCGCGGCACTTTTCTGATTGGTTGCCGCCTGCCGCGAGCGACCAATCAGAAATGTGCCGTACTGTCAAGAATTGTCAAGAGCTGGTGAGTGCAGCCATTTTTTGTTCTTTCTTACTATTATTTATTAATTGTATTATTCTTACATTTGAATAAATAAAGTATATATGGATTCTAGACTCCCGATTCTTTAGAATCGGGCTGCCATCTAGTATATATATATATATATATATATGTGTGTGTGTGACACAATTATCTATCTATCTATCTATCTATCTATCTATCTATCTAATATATAATTGCCTAGAATACTACTTCCTGCAATTTGTGCCAACTTCCGTGGCTTTGTCCGGAGCTAATGTCCGGAGATAATGTCCGGAGCTAATGTCCGGAGCTAATGTCCGGAGATAAGTGACGTCACCAGTGTCCTACACCCAGGCAGAGCACAGGGGCCCCAGGCAGCATATGGGGCCCCAGGCAGAGCACAGTGGCCCCAGGCAGAGCACAGTGGCCCCAGGCAGAGCACAGGGGCCCCAGGCAGCATATGGGGCCCCAGGCAGAGCACAGTGGTCCCAGGCAGAGCACAGGGGCCCCAGGCAGCATATGGGGCCCCAGGCAGAGCACAGTGGCCCCAGGCAGAGCACAGGGGCCCCAGGCAGCATATGGGGCCCCAGGCAGAGCACAGGGGCCCCAGGCAGCATATGGGGCCCCAGGCAGAGCACAGTGGCCCCAGGCAGAGCACAGGGGCCCCAGGCAGAACATGGGGCCCAAGGCAGAGCACAGGGGCCCCAGGCAGCATATGGGGCCCCAGGCAGAGCACAGGGGCCCCAGGCAGAGCACAGGGGCCCCAGGCAGAGCACAGGGGCCCCAGGCAGCATATGGGGCCCCAGGCAGAGCACAGGGGCCCCAGGCAGCATATGGGGCCCCAGGCAGCATATGGGGCCCCAGGCAGAGCACAGTGGCCCCAGGCAGAGCACAGGGGCCCAGGCAGAACATGGGGCCCCAGGCAGAGCACAGGGGCCCCAGGCAGAGCACAGGGGCCCCAGGCAGCATATGGGGCCCCAGGCAGAGCACAGGGGCCCCAGGCAGCATATGGGGCCCCAGGCAGAGCACAGTGGCCCCAGGCAGAGCACAGTGGCCCCAGGCAGAGCACACACCAAATCGGAGGCCGAGGGGCCCCGCCAACCAAATCGGAGGCCGAGGGGCCCCGCCAACCAAATCGGAGGCCGAGGAGCCCCGCCCACCAAATCAAAGGCCGAGTGGCCCCGCCCACCAAAGCGGAGGCCGAGGGTCCCCGCCCACCAAATCGGAGGTCGAGGGTCCCCGCCCACCAAATCGGAGGCCGAGGGTCCCCGCCCACCAAATCGGAGGCCGAGGGTCCCCGCCCACCAAATCGGAAGCCGAGGGTCCCCACCCACCAAATCGGAGGACGAGGGTCCCCACCCACCAAATCGGAGGACGAGGGGCCCCACCAATCAAATCGGAGGCCGAGGAGCCCCGCCCACCAAAAGTAAGTGCGCCCCCGGGTGCAAAAGTAAGTGCGCCCCCGGGTGCAAAAGTAAGTGCGCCCCCGGGTGCAAAAGTAAGTGCGCCCCCGGGTGCAAAAGTAAGTGCGCCCCCGGGTGCAAAAGTAAGTGCGCCCCCGGGTGCAAAAGTAAGTGTGCCCCCGGGTGCAAAAGTAAGTGCGCCTCCGGGTGCAAAAGTAAGTGAGCCCCCGGGTGCAAAAGTAAGGGCGCCCCCCAGTCCCGTGTGTGAAAAGTGCTGCTGTAAAGCTGGTAGTGCTGTTCAAGCACCATGTATTTCCTTCAGGAAATGCCCATCTAATATATAATTGCCTAGAATACTACTTCCTGCAATTTGTGCCAAGAAAGAACATACCAATATACATAGTTATTGATACATATTATTTATTATTTACATTATTTTTCTTAAGCAAAGAACCGTTGTTGTGGCATTTGCCACAACACGCAAAGTTGTTGTCTGATGTCTTTCATCACTCCCCTCATAAGCATGTTCATGGATCCTGTGTAACTGTACCTTAAATAACAAGAATTGTCAAGAGCTGGTGAGTGCAGCCATTTTTTGTTCTTTCTTACTATTATTTATTAATTGTATTATTCTTACATTTGAATAAATAAAGTATATATGGATTCTAGACTCCCGATTCTTTAGAATCGGGCTGCCATCTAGTCTATATATACTTATATTTCATAGAGAGTTAGTTAGCAGAATAGCCGATAATTGAGATATGGTTTACATATAGTAAACCATTGCATATCCATTCAATTCTCTCGGCCAGAGAGGGAAAGCCAATGACTGAGGGCAGATATTAATAGCCTAGAGAGGGACCACGGTTATTGCCCCCCCCCCCCCCCGGCTAAAAACATCTCACTCAGGAGCGGAGTGTGCGGCTGCATGTTTTGCTACACGGCTGCACGCTCCGCTCCTGAGTGCCGGGTGCAGTGCCGTGTATTGACGTGCGAGACTCATCCGAGTTTCTCGCATGTGAGAATGAGCCCTTAGCCTCTCTCTTCCCACTGCCCTGTAGCATTGGCATATGGGGTAATAAGGGGTAAAAGGGGGTAAAATACACACACACACACATTAAGAATAAAGTTTTCTAATGAAATAATGAAACAGGTTTAATGTCTTTATTGCACTCCCAATCCAAGAGAAGGGATCGTTCTCTGCATTAGCAGTGCTCCTGATTGTAAAATGTAAATGCCCCCAAATATGGATTACTGCGTGGGACTTGACTGTACGGTGGACAAGTATGAGATATTGTTGCTTTTTTATTTTTTATTTTTTACAGGAGAACGAGAGCTTCGCTTGGATTGAGAGTGCAATAAAGATATTAAACCTGTGTGTTTCATTATTTCATTAAAAGACTTAATTCTTAATGTGTGAGTATATATTTTTAACCCTTTCAGACTATTGGGTTAATAATGGATAACTGTCTTATTGACACCTCTCCATTATTAACCAGGCTTAATGTCACCTTACAATAGCAAGGTGACATTAACCCTTTATTACCCCATATCCTACCACTACTCAGGAGTGGGAAGAGAGAGGCTAAGTGCTGGAATAGGCGCATCTTACAGATGTGCCTTTTCTGGGGTGGCTGGGGGCAGATGTTTTTAGCCAGGGGGGGTCCTATAACCATGGTCCCTCTCTAGGCTATTAATATCTGCCCTCAGTCACTGGCTTTACCACTCTGGAGGAGAAAATTGCACGGGAGCCCACGCCAGTTTTTTCCGTGAATTAATCCTTTAATTTAACACCTACAGCTCTCAAATTTTACACACACACACACACACACACACTACTAACATTATTAGTGAGGAATATGTAAAAATATAATGGATATGAAATGGTTTATTGTATGTAAACCATATAAGGGCTGTCCCACACGTCCAGATAATTCCGGTACCGGAAAAAATCGGTACCGGAGTTATCCGTGTCCGTGTGCCCGTGAGCTCACGTAGGCCATACGTGCGGCACACGTGTGCCGCCCGTGTGGCGAGTGGGTACCACATGGAGCGTGCAGGAGACAGCGCTAAAGTTTAGCGCTGTCCCCTGCATCGTGCTGAAGCCGCGATTCATATCTTCTGTGCAGCAGCGTTTGCTGCATAGAAGATATGAATAATAGTGTTTAAATGAAAGATCTATGTGTCCGCTGCCCTCCCACCCCCTGTGCGCCCCCCCGCTGTTCAGAAAATACCCGCATCCCTCGTTGGCTGTCGCTCCTTCCTGGTCTGACCGCGGCTTCCACTGTATGCGGTCACGTGGGGCCGCTCATTTACAGTCATGAATAGGCGGCTCCACCTCCCATAGGGGCAGAGCCGACTATTAATGATTGTAAATGAGCGGCCCCACGTGACCGCATACAGTAGAAGGCGCGGCCAGCACAGGACACTGCGAGGGATGCGGGTATTTTCAGAACAGCGGGGGGGCGCACAGGGGGTGGGAGGGCGGCGGACACATAGATCTTTCTTTTAAACACTATTATTCATATCTTCTATGCAGCAAACGCTGCTGCACAGAAGATATGAATGGCGGCTTCAGCAACATGTGGGGGGGACAGCGCTTATTGTAGCGCTGTCTCCTGCACGCCACAGGGACTGCACACGGAGACCGTCCGTGTGTGGTCCGTGTTTTACACGGACCCATTGACTTTAATGGGTCCGTGTAATACGTGCGCTCCCACGAACACTGACATGTCTCCGTGTTTGGCACACGGAGACACGGTCTGCAAAAAATCAATGACATCTGCACAGATGCATTGATTATAATGGGTCTACGTGTGAAACCGGCCTAACACAGCAAACCCTAATTTGGATATGGAAGGCCACAAAAGGGTCAAGAGTATATTTTACCAAAACAACATCTATTAATACAAGAAAATTATACAGAATAACATCATGTCAGAGTAGCACTACCAAAGCAGATGCCATGGGAATTTTTGTAAGTCAAAATGACAAAAATAATGTACATGCAGAAAGATACAATTATTATGCTCCATAAACATTACAAAAATGCATTAAAACAGTAAACGAGCACTAGTCGCATTCCTACTAGTCCCATAAGGGGTCGAACTCCCAATGGAGTGGAAATATGAACATAAATAGCTCCTATGGTAAAGTGTCATAGTGCGTAGTTAATACCGTACATATGTTTGGACAAGGTATCCATGAATAAAGTGCAACTGCAAGAGTCATAACTTACATAGTGTATCAAGAGATTAAGCCCAGGTCTCCTGACGAAGACCGGCGAACACACATTTTCTGTGTGAGGGCTTATTGTTTGCGCCCCGAGACAGTGTTTGTATTTATATCACTTTGGGGTGCATACGATGTTTATTGCAATTTATTGCAATGTTGCATCGTCCAAAAAACTGCAATTCTGACCTTTTTGATTTTTTTTTCTTGTTATACTGTTACAGATTACATAAAATATATATTCTGATTATCATTATTTATTTATATAGCACCATTCCATGGTGCTGTACATGAGAAGGGGTTACATACAAATTACAGATGTCACTTACAGTAAACAAACAAACAATTACAGACTGATACAGAGGGGCGAGGACCCTGCCCTTGCGGGCTTATATTCTACAGGATGGTGGGGAAGGAGACAATAGGTTGAGGGTTGTAGGAGCTCCGGTGTTAGTGAGGCGGTAGCTCCCGTACTGGTGAGGAGGCAGCGGGGTCAGTGCAGGCTGTAGGCTTTCCTGAAGAGATGAGTTTTCAGGTTCCGTCTGAAGGATCCAACTGTGGTTGATAGTCGACGTGTTGGGGCAAAGAATTCCAGAGGATGGGGGATATTCGGGAGAAGTCTTAGAGGCAGTTGTGTGAGGAACGAATAAGTGTGGAGGAGAGAAGGAGGTCTTGGGAGGACCGGAAATTACGTGAGGGAAGATATCGGGAGATTAGATCAGAGATATATGGAGGAGACAGGTTATGGATGGCTTTGTAGGACAGTATTAGTAATTTGAACTGGATACGCTGAGGGAATGGGAGCCAGTGAAGAGATTTGCAGAGGGGTGGGAAGCAGAGGAGTAGCGAGGAGAGAGATGAATTTATCGGGCAGCAGAGTTAAGGATGGACTGGAGAGGTGCAAGGGTGTTAGCAGGGAGGCCACAGAGGAGGGTGTTGCAGTAGTCAAGGCGGGAGATGATGAGGGCATGCACAAGCATTTTAGTAGATTGACGGTTGAGGAAAGGATGGATTCTGGAGATATTTTTGAGTTGGAGGCGACAGGAGGTGAAAAGAGCTTGGATGTGGGGTTTGAAGGACAGGGCAGAGTCAAGGGTTACTCCGAGGCAGCGGACTTCCGGTACGGGGCAAAGCGTGACATTATTAATTGCGATAGATAGGTCAGGTAAGGAAGATCGGACTTTTAAAAAAAGCAGCGATAGCAAATATGTGGGGTTTTTTTACTTCTTAATTTTTAATGGGAGAAAAGGTGGTTGATTTTAATTTTTATAAATATACAGTATATATGTTTTTTACTTTTTTTACTGTATTCAATAGTCAAGACTTGAAGCTGTGATTGTCTGATCACTTGTACTATACATAGCAGTGTATCAGTGCTGCTATGTATAGCCCACATCTTGTTCCCCTTATTAAGACTGGCTGGCTTTCACAGGAAACCTGTTAAGATATCATAGGATCTTTAATCAATATAGAAAAACAAAAACAAAAAAAGACCTAAAAAGTGACTTTAATAATATATTTAAAAGTTCCAAAAAACCAAACCAACAAAACCAAAAATCGCAGAGGTAAAGATACGGGGAGTCATCAGCAGACCCCCAGCTGTCATAACAACCCATCTGCCCCCGCGATCACATCAGAGGCTCACCGATGGCAGTGTGGAATGACATGCGCCCCCGTCGGCATGTGTTAAATGTCTCTGTCAGAGACTGATAGCCACATTTAACAGGTTAAAAGCCATGAGCGCAGCTCAGCACCACGTGCGGCTGTTAAAGGGAACCTGTCACCTGAATTTGGCGGGACCAGTTTTGGGTCATATGGGCGGGGTTTTCGGGTGTTTGATTCACCCTTTCCTTACCCGCTGGCTGCATGCTGGCTGCAATATTGGATTGAAGTTCATTATCAATATTGCCTTGTGCAGGCGTGTACTCCGGAGGACAGAGAATGAACTTCAATCCAATATTGTGGCCAGCATGCAGCCAGCGGGTAAGGAAAGGGTGAATCAAACACCCGAAAACCCCGCCCATATGACCCAAAACTGGTCCCGCCAAATTCAGGTGACAGGTTCCCTTTAAAGACAGATGATGGCCAATTATCACAGCCATCATCTGCCTGCAAAGATTTAGACTCAGCGTTTGCATCTCCTTCTATGGGCTATTTCTATTTTTCCGTCCACATAACCATAGGAGGGCAGGATTTTTGGTGGGAAAAGCTTTAAAACTGTGAAACGTAAAACTTTCAAGTCAGGTGAAAAAAAAAATAAGTTTTTTCTTTACTTTTGTGTTTCCACTGTTCATTTTGGGGTGAAAACGAATCTTCAGCTCAGTGCATTATAGTGATACAATTTGTTTGGGGGGTTTAACAAGTGAAAATTCCAATTTTAAAATAATAAAATAATAATTTAAAAAGTAAACAAATAAAATAAAAATGGTAAAAATAAAACTTTTTTTCTGTCAGACATCCATCACCTTTGGTAACATTTTGGAGTGTGCAACCTTTTGATTTCTTTGTTTTTTTTAAGGGTGATGCAATTGCCGACCCAATTGTGTTTTATGGGAGACAAGGCCGGAGACGCTGCAGCCATGGGAGCCCGTAGATACCTGTGGAGGCCTCCTGGCAGATCGCAGCCAGGTACTGCTCACTGCAGTGTAAACTCATGTGCACGGAGCAGCGCACACGGGAGAGGACACGGTGCGTACTGAAAACGCGCACGGAGGAAGACTGGCTCCTCCGCCTCTCTGTAGTACGCTGACGTCACGGGTCAGCTGATTACCTCCGTCCAGACTAGCAACCGGCAACACAAGAGCCGCATCCAGTGTGAGGCGGGGAGGGCAGGGGGTGGGAGCTGTCTGTGGGCAGTGCTGACGGCAGGGGCAGGCGGCTGTACGGCACAGTCCGGGAGCAGCACGGAGCCGGTACATAGTAGAGCGGGGTATCTGGGCTTCTGTTACAGCCATGCACTGGTGTGTGGTGTGCTCACCGTAAGTGGAGGTATGTCTGTATATCAAGGGGTGTGTGTAATGCAGGTGTAATGTATACAGAGGGGCGTCCGCCTGTGCGCACGTCTCCGCGCGGGGAGGGGGCGTCCGCCTGTGCGCACGTCTCCGCGCGGGGAGGGGGCGTCCGCCTGTGCGCACGTCTACGCGCGGGGAGGGGGCGTCCGCCTGTGCGCACGTCTCCGCGCGGGGAGGGGGCGTCCGCCTGTGCGCACGTCTCCGCGCGGGGAGGGGGCGTCCGCCTGTGCGCACGTCTCCGCGCGGGGAGGGGGCGTCCGCCTGTGCGCACGTCTCCGCGCGGGGAGGGGGCATCCGCCTGTGCGCACGTCTCCACGCGGGGAGGGGGCGTCCGCCTGTGCGCATGGCTCCGCTCGGGGAGGGGCATCCGCCCGACTGTGTATTACGTATCACTTAGGATCTTTGCCCTGCTAATGGTTGGGGGTCTGCAGAGTGTCTGTGGTTTGTACCCCTTCATGTAGCAGACCCTGCTGCTCCTTCTTCTTGCTTCTCATTGGGAGCCGAGGAGCAGTGTACGGCGTATTGTCTGCTGCCACTCCGCTGTATGGAGGATTCAGAATCTGCACAGTGCACGCTGCCCTGTGTGTGTTTAACCACTTAGCAACCAGAGCCCACCATCACTTAGTAGTCATTGTACATGTAGTGGTTTACCAGTCATAACTTATTTAAAGCTGAGGTTTGGACACAAATGTTTTATTTGTTTTAATCAGTTAGATCTGTAGAGCATATATTCTAAACTGAATGTGGAGCCTACAGTGATGGTTTAGATTAGCACAAGTGCTGTTTTTTGGGGGGAGGGGCTTCAGCGAATTTTAGTTTATATATTTTGCTTATGTTTGCATATATCTTTACTGCATAATATGTTCTCAATGAGGTCTTCTCCCCCCCCCGCCCCCCAGTACCAATTGCAACCGGGCGATAAGTATAGTCTCAAACCGAATAACCCCTTTACTGCAGCAAAGTCCCCTCAAGGTAGATATTTTAACCTGTTAACTTTTTCTTCTTCTTTCAGCCTCTTCAGCATGTGTGAAAAAGAACAAGAAGCCGGCTACGGCACCAGACTGTAGGGTTTCCATCCACGTGTCTACCTTCTCCTACACAATATGATTTCTATAGATCAGCGGGTGTCAAAAGCCAACACCACCAATCGGATCAAACTTGGAGGTGTTCCACGAGGCAACCTCTTTCTCCAGCATCATCATCACCATCCATCATGTAGAGAATGACGTTTTCCGATAGCAGAGATCTCCCACCTATGTCTAGTGAAAATATGGAGGTCCACATGTCCCGTGTGGCGCCCTTTGTCAACAATGGGGAAATCTCACACCTGCGAAGTGGATCTGGAAGGAGGCGATCTCAAACGCTAGATAATTCCGAATCGGTTATCCAGAGGACTCGGTCTCAAAGCCGGCCGCATTCTCGTACGAGAAATAACGAGGTTATAACGAGTCCTCCTCCTCAAGACAGGACCTGTATATCTGTAGGTGACAGCAACCTTAGCTGTGGCGTGATCCCAAATGAGCTGCAGTCCAGGCTTCTTGACTTGAAGGACTATAAGTCCAGGACCCGCGCTATCGAAGAACTGAAGTACCTCATCCAGGATTTCGACTTCAGTTCAGTGTCCCATTCCAATGTGGTCGGGTTCATCAGCTTTTTATGCACGCTGCTCAATGACAGCAACTTCACTGTCGTCCTGGTCACTTTAGACGTTCTCAACTGCTTCGTTCTTAACCTCGGTCAGGGAGTTAAGGAGTTCCTCAGACCCATCGTTTCCTCCACAGTGAAGCTCCTCGGGGACGGTAAGATCAAACAGGAGTATATGAAGATATATATGAGACTCATGAAGGTGGCTGGACCCTACAAGGTGGTTACGGTACTGCTAGAAAACCTTAAAAACAAAAACTCCCGCGTGAGGGAAGAGGTGGTGAATATTTGCATTGTGTCCCTACTGACGTATCCAAGTGAGGACTTCAACTTACCGTCAATAGCTTGTGAGATTGCACCCTGTTTAATCGACAGCAAGAGGAAAGTCCGCCACGCCGCCCTGGAAGCCTTCGCTGTCTTGGCTGCCTCTATGGGCCCTGGAAAAAGCAGCCTACTGAAAGCGGTGGATGAAGTAGAACTACGAGAAGATGGGGACGGATTAATGAATGCAGTTCAGGCCCGATTGGCACGTAAGACCCTCCCTAGGATTACCCCTCAAGGTTTAGTGGAGTATGCCCTTCCTTTCCCATCATCTGCCCAGATCAGAGTGACTCATCACCTGCCTGGGGCGGACACAGACTGGCTTCTAACTGGGAATCGGGTGCAAAGCGGACATTACCAAACTGCAGATCAGGGCGGGAGAGGAGGCGCCCCTCACATTGATCCTGTATCTCGCCGAATGTTGAGCGCTGGCAAAGGAAAAAATAAGTTCCCATGGGAAAATCAGGACCCAGGAGTCTTTGATGTGTTTCCTGGAACTCAGACTTCGGAGAAGGTACCTTTGCATGTATATGTCATGTTGATTTCTTGTTTTCTCTCCGTTGGGTTCCCTCATTCATCACGCAATGTGTACATATGTGACTGGCATGGATTCTTATGCCGTAGGTGTATTTTTAGCGATGACCCTAAGGAGAATTACTCCTACTTACTCTCGGCACTCTACATTTTCCAAGTAAAATTCTCCTTTTTGCTTTCTTATTAAATTGATATTCAGGAGGTCAGGAATTAAAAAAGAAAAAAAATGGAATCAAAGAGCTGGAAAGTTGATGGAATATGAAAAAAAAACCTTATTTAATCCTTTGTTCCATTGATCCCAGCTTTATTTACATCATTGCAATTACTTGTTTTATGTACTTACATGTGACCGCTGCAGTCAGTCATGTTAGCATGTAGGTCAGCGATAGGCTTCAGGAAGGTGAACTGACACTGACTGGGACCACTGAAGTATCTACATTTCCATGCAGACTGGTGAAGACCACTGAAGTGTCTACCTTTCTTTTCAATATGACCCCACGGGAAATAAAAGAAAAAAAAGACAAAATGGTGTGTTTGCTCAAAAGGAAGCTGCTTTTTCCACCCTAGAAGTTTTACTTTCCTGGTCCTTGTAAATTTGTCAGGCTTATTCACTATGGCAGTCTATATGCCAGTACAGTTTCTGAGATTGCTGAAGACCCCCATAGAGATCTAGAAAAGCAGGGACCACTTAAGTATAATCCTGTTGTTTTTGGCGTGTGCATCTGGGGCAGAGGAAGCCGCGATCCGGCCACCATTGAACTTGCATCTGATGCAGCTCTCTTGTAATAAAGTGTCTGTCCAATGGGAAGTCTGTTAAGTAAGGGCTGGATTAGTACTGCCCACTTCACTCTTCACAGGTAGCTCATACTACTTCATAACTTTATTCTTTCTTTTATGGTACGAGGGATGTTTCAGGAAGCGACATCAAGAGCAACCAATTGGCATCATATGCAGTGTTACGGGGGTTGTACATGTGACGATAGGTTCCCTTTAATTCTATAATAGTATCAGGTGACTTAAGATGCTCTGCAGAGTCAGGCCAAATTAAAGCATAATAATAAGATGGTAAACAAGTGCTGAAAGGGAGGGAGCATATCAGTAGACTGATTGGTCAGCACCTCCGGCTGTCTTGGGGCTTCGACTTGTGCTCTGATGTTATATGTGATGAGGAGGCCATTGTATGGATGATCTATAAATTCCATGGTAATCGTCCAATCGATACCTGGAAACCACGTCGTAGTGCAATTAACAGCGGAGTGTACTGTAACTGGTGAAGCTAGAGAGTGGCCCGTCCTTGTGTTCTGTTACCGACACCGAAATCGGGGTAAGGTTTCAGTATCAGGTGATGTCATGCAGACTACAGACACCAGGAGTGGATCATACAGGCCCCCACCTTCCACTGTTTGCCACCAGGTCGGAGACCACCAGGTCAGAGACACTTTATAATTGCACTAATTAAGAGGGATTCTAAGTAGAAACCAAAACTCTGTGCCCCGAGAATTGGCAATGCCAGATCAGATTTTTATTTTGGCCCCTTCCCAAAATCCACCATACATAGGGAGTGTGCCTTATGGAGCGTGCTCGGGAGCTTAGCCTGCTCTCTACGCAGCAGCTGCCATTGTGTCTCTGTATCGGCTACCGTTGGGCCCCCACAGTGTGATTCTGATAAGATGCCACAGCAGCCAGCGGCTACTGAAGGGCAACAGTCACTGCAGTCATGGTCCTCCTATGAAACTCTGCTGAAAGCTCACATTCCCCTTCCAACTCTTGCTGCATTGAAGACCGTAATGCTTTTCTCGGGACCGTATGGCAGGACCATCGGGTGGGGAAACCCATGATGGACACGGACATTTGGTGCTAGAAGAAAAGCAGAAAAAAAAACTTTTTTACATGCCAATGTACTTAATGTTTGACTAATGACGTGACGTCATGTAACCTGGCTATTTATTTGCACAGTTGCTTCAGTTTAATTTTTTTTCTTTGAAATCAATAGAGCAATACAATTGTGTGCAAAGATATATACACCCATTGGACTCAATTTTACTCATCAACCTCCAGCTTTGGGGGGTATCTTCAAGATTATTTTATCTAGTATCCTGCTCCTATGTTATGACCGCTATGTATACTTTGACTTGTAAGGGCAAGTGTCTTATGTTTAACTATTTACAGACCAGCTAGTCTGTTTGGTTTGGGACTCAAAACCCCCTTTAAGGACTCGGGAAAGTAAAGCAATGGGATGAGGAGTTGTATCATGGGGACGATAGGCGTCACTGTGCAACTCTATCCCGGGTGAAATATCTAATTCACCACTTGTAGAAGTTTTCTTGCTCTTTGCCAACCTGCATTGCGCAATGTTGGAATAGTCTGCGAGTACCCGGGGGAATCGGGCCGATTCATGCAGAAAGTTTCCGTGTACTGACACAAGCGTCAAATTATACACTAGGTACATGATCAATACCTACGTAAAGAAAAAAGGGGGGGAGGGACACGCACCACTCTGAATAAACTATTGGTATTGACTCTCTGCATGCGTGCTGATTATGACTTAAGGCTATGTGCACACGTGAGAAAAGAGGTGCAGAATTTTCTGCACAAAATCTGCATCTCCTGGCAGAATCCGCAGCTGCGTTTTTTTGTGCGTTTTTTTTATGCAGATTTTATTTCTATAATGGAGGGGTGCAGAAACGCTGCAGAACTGCACAAAAGAAGTGACATGCACTTCTTTGAAATCTGCAGCGTTTCTGCGCAGATTTTTCTGCACCATGTGCACAGCTTTTTTTTTTCACATTGATTTACATTGTACTGTAAATCACAGTGCAGATCTGCATCGTGTGCACATACCCTAAAGGGGCTGTCTGGTCTATTAAAGAATTAGTAGGAGAAGGGACGTCTCTAGTCCATTGCTTGGCTTTTAAGTCCACTTATTTCTCTGGAGGACCTGCTGTTAGGTTAGTGGAGTCTGCTCAGTGGAGACGTCAGTCCCAGCGTCTTGCTCAGTCTCACTCTGTGCATAGGGTTACTGCTGTTTTTCCAGCTTCTGCCATTGAAGCCAGTGCTGGGCAGCGGCGAGCAGACGCTTTTGGGACTAAGTCTTGCTTTTCCCCTTCTGAGCATGCCCAGGGCAAGATCTCCCATTGGAGATCGAGGGTCACATGCTCAGATACTGCAGCAGATCCCATTGGTCCTCCAGGAAGGTCCTGAAGGTGCTCAACTTCTGTGGCAGCTTCCCATTGGTCCTTCTGGGAAGGTTCTGTACATGCTGCAGCTATAAAAGGTTCGCATGACCGCACGGCCATGCGCTAGTGTACATTTGTATATGTGTGTGTGTTGATGAGTGCAAGTCGTCCTTAAATATCCCATCCCTATTGTATGACTGCTCGCGTAAGGTGGATGATTGATATCTAGCGCCTGTCTAAGACTACTTTCACACTAGCGTCGTACGACGCACGTCGCAATGTGACGTATCAACACATACTGTGGAAGCGCCGCACAACGGGGGCAGCGGATGCTGTTTTTTAACGCATCCGCTGCCCCATTCTGAGCTCCGGGGAGGCGGGGGCAGAGTTCCGGCCACGCATGCGCGGTTGGAAATGCTGCACACGACGCACCAAAAAGCGTTACATGCAACGTTTTTTGTTGCCGACGGTCCGACGCAACCGTCGCACGACGGTTGGGACGTGTGGCAATGCATCACAATGCGTCGCTAATGTTAGTCTATGGAGAAAAAACGCATCCTGCAAGCAATTTTGCAGGATGCGTTTTTTTCTACAAAACGACGCATTGCGACGTGCAGTGCACGACGCTAGTGTGAAAGTAACCTTAGCCATCAGCACGTAACACAAAGAACAGCGTCTTTTGCTGTTACCGCCAGTGCGGCGCCGTGCACTTTCACAGCGCTTTCCTGACCCAAGCCTGGGTGGTTAGTGGCGTCCGCCAGTGCGGCACCGCACGCTCTCTCGTGCATCTTTATTAATATTATTTCTTTCTCTCTGACACCCCAGTTGCGGTGTCGAGCGCAAGAGGTCTATATGAACTCAAATCCTGTGTCTTGGGACTGAGTTCTGGGACTCCTTGCTTGCGCTCTTGGTGCGGTACCGCGGCCCTGTGACGCAACAGGGTTCGCTTCCTCCACACAGGGTGAAGTTAACCCATGTGTGTATCCACATTGTACCGCCATATAGTCCGTCATTACTTAGCAGCAGGTTCCATCTCTGCACGGTGGACCCCGGGCTGCGAACGCACCTTACTCTATCTATTCTAATTATTTGGTGCGTTCCGCTAGCCTTAACCGTGTAACATATTAACCCCTTAAAAGATTAAACTTTAATAAATATATTAAAAATACCACTTCCCAGTGAATACAGACAAAAAAATTTTTTTGGATGAAACAAACATCTAGTAGGTGCACCTGTCCTGGTACACTGACCCTACACTGGCCTGCTGTCCCTTCCTATCAGTGGAGGTTGGCACCCTGATAGATTATTTGGCGCCCCCACTCCGCGGCGGCTATCGCCTGCTGGCCCTGGGTATGACTGACCAACTATAGGCGGGAAAACAATGAGCAAATTAAAGAGATGAAAAAAGCGAGGGTAGAAAAGTCTAAGGTGCACTCTAAGTATATGCTACCAACCTTCTTTAATGAGGTCCCAGGTAGGACAACATGCTAGGAGCATATAAAATTAACACTCATAGAATTTGAATGTAGTCATCGCCATGCACAATTTACACAAAGATGTACCTATGTGCATAGATGGTCAGACATAAATAGGAAAGAAACATAAATATAAATGACCTAGTTCAGTCCGGATTGAGAACTATGCGTAACCACACTATCTGGCAGTATTCAAAAAGCGTTATAGTAGACTAGATGGCAGCCCGATTCTAAAGAATCGGGAGTCTAGAATCCATATATACTTTATTTATTCAAATGTAAGAATAATACAATTAATAAATAATAGTAAGAAAGAACAAAAAATGGCTGCACTCACCAGCTCTTGACAATTCTTGTTATTTAAGGTACAGTTACACAGGATCCATGAACATGCTTATGAGGGGAGTGATGAAAGACATCAGACAACAACTTTGCGTGTTGTGGCAAATGCCACAACAACGGTTCTTTGCTTAAGAAAAATAATGTAAATAATAAATAATATGTATCAATAACTATGTATATTGGTATGTTCTTTCTTGGCACAAATTGCAGGAAGTAGTATTCTAGGCAATTATATATTAGATGGGCATTTCCTGAAGGAAATACATGGTGCTTGAACAGCACTACCAGCTTTACAGCAGCACTTTTCACACACGGGACTGGGGGGCGCCCTTACTTTTGCACCCGGGGGCTCACTTACTTTTGCACCCGGAGGCGCACTTACTTTTGCACCCGGGGGCGCACTTACTTTTGGGGCCGCACTTACTTTTGGTGGGCGGGGCTCCTCGGCCTCCGATTTGGTTGGTGGGGCCCCTCGTCCTCCGATTTGGTGGGTGGGGACCCTCGTCGTCCGATTTGGTGGGTCGGGACCCTCGGCCTCCGATTTGGTGGGCGGGGACCCTCGGCCTCCGATTTGGTGGGCGGGGACCCTCGGCCTCCGATTTGGTGGGCGGGGACCCTCGGCCTCCGATTTGGTGGGCGGGGACCCTCGGCCTCCGCTTTGGTGGGCGGGGCCGCTCGGCCTTCGATTTGGTGGGCGGGGCTCCTCGGCCTCCGATTTGGTTGGCGGGGCCCCTCGGCCTCCGCTTTGGTGGGCGGGGCCGCTCGGCCTTCGATTTGGTGGGCGGGGCCGCTCGGCCTCCGATTTGGTTGGCGGGGCCCCTCGGCCTCCGATTTGGTGGGCGGGGACCCTCGGCCTCCGATTTGGTGGGCGGGGACCCTCGGCCTCCGATTTGGTGGGCGGGGACCCTCGGCCTCCGATTTGGTGGGCGGGGACCCTCGGCCTCCGATTTGGTGGGCGGGGACCCTCGGCCTCCGATTTGGTGGGCGGGGACCCTCGGCCTCCGATTTGGTGGTTGGGGCCCCTCGGCCTCCGCTTTGGTGGGCGGGGCCGGGCCCCTCGGCCTCCGCTTTGGTGGGCGGGGCCGCTCGGCCTTCAATTTGGTGGGCGGGGCTCCTCGGCCTCCGATTTGGTTGGCGGGGCCCCTCGGCCTCCGATTTGGTTGGCGGGGCCCCTCGGCCTCCGATTTGGTGTGTGCTCTGCCTGGGGCCATTGTGCTCTGCCTGGGGCCACTGTGCTCTGCCTGGGGCCCCATATGCTGCCTGGGGCCCCTGTGCTCTGCCTGGGGCCCCATATGCTGCCTGGGGCCCCTGTGCTCTGCCTGGGGCCCCTGTGCTCTGCCTGGGGCCCCATGTTCTGCCTGGGGCCCCTGTGCTCTGCCTGGGGCCCCTGTGCTCTGCCTGGGGCCCCATATGCTGCCTGGGGCCCCTGTGCTCTGCCTGGGGCCCCATATGCTGCCTGGGGCCCCTGTGCTCTGCCTGGGGCCCCTGTGCTCTGCCTGGGGCCCCATATGCTGCCTGGGGCCCCATATGCTGCCTGGGGCCCCTGTGCTCTGCCTGGGGCCCCATGTTCTGCCTGGGGCCCCTGTGCTCTGCCTGGGGCCACTGTGCTCTGCCTGGGGCCCCATATGCTGCCTGGGGCCCCTGTGCTCTGCCTGGGGCCCCATATGCTGCCTGGGGCCACTGTGCTCTGCCTGGGGCCCCATATGCTGCCTGGGGCACTGTGCTCTGCCTGGGACCACTGTGCTCTGCCTGGGGCCCCATATGCTGCCTGGGGCCCCTGTGCTCTGCCTGGGGCCACTGTGCTCTGCCTGGGGCCCCTGTGCTCTGCCTGGGTGTAGGACACTGGTGACGTCACTTATCTCCGGACATTAGCTCCGGACATTAGCTCCGGACATTAGCTCCGGACATTAGCTCCGGACAAAGCCACGGAAGTTGGCACAAATTGCAGGAAGTAGTATTCTAGGCAATTATATATTAGATACATACAAAAGTATTTGAAAAAATTGTCACACCGTAAACTGCACAGTAGGAGAATTATATGCAGATGTCTATGAGCAGTAGTGACCAGTATTCAGTATCTATACTAATGCATAGTGTAGTGGACCAAGGAAATAGATGGAGTTAAAGACAGCCAGTGAGGGTGATATTATCCCCAAAACAGAACACTTAGCTCTCATTCAGAACGCCCCGACGCGTTTCCCCGTCATACGGTTCCTCAGGGGGCAAAAGCGGATATGATGAACTGGAGGTCAATGATGCAGGTGCCCTGATACCGGGACAGACCAGCGTTCCGCTAGCCTTAACACCTGCTGATTGCTTGGCCAGACTGTTGATTTTGAATAGGAATGGTGCAGTACTTGATTTTTCCTGTGGTGACGCTACAGGGAAATTGACCATTTACAACAGATTCCCTTTACAGATTACTGTTGATCACTGATCATAAGCTCTTTGCTGTTCGGCTTCTGAGTAAGAGCCGGATCATCCAAAGCAAAATAATTTCTGTAGATAATATGGTAGTATGAGGAGTCCTTACGCTGGTTGGCGGCACTCTTTCATTCTCCGATATTTGTAGGTTCTGATGTTTGTACAGGAGGTTGTCTGGGGTCCTCAGATAAGTTCCCCCTTCTTTGCCTGCAAGGTGCAGGTTTGTCCCCCATTCTGCATACATTGCAGGGCCTTATTTTAAACGTTCACCATATGTGCTGGCATGAAACTAAACTGCTCAAAAAAAATAAAGGGAACACTAAAATCCCACATCCTAGATATCACTGAATGAAATATTCCAGTTGTAAATCTTTATTCATTACATAGTGGAATGTGTTGAGAACAATAAAACCTAAAAATGATCAACGTAAATAATAATCTTTATTTTTATATAGCGCTATCATATTCCGCAGCGCTTTACAAACATTATCATCGCTGTCCCCGATGGGGCTCACAATCTAAATTCCCTATCGGTATGTCTTTGGAAAGTGGGAGGAAACCGGAGAACCCCGAGGAAACCCACGCAAACACAGGGAGAACATACAGACTCCTTGCAGATGTTGTCCTTGGTGGGATTTGAACCCAGGACTCCAGTGCTGCAAGGCTGCAGTGAGTGCTAACCACTGAGCCACCATGCTGCCCACGGTACCTAATATCCCACGGAGGTCTGGAGTTGGAATGATGCTCAAAATTAAAGTGGAAAATGAAGTTACAGGCTGATCCAACTTCAGTGTAAATGCCTCAAGACAAGGAAATTATGCTCAGTAGTGTGTGTGGCCTCCACGTGCCTGTATATGACCTCCCTACAATGCCTGGGCATGCTCCTGATGAGGCGGCACATGGTCTCCTGAGGGATCTCCTCCAAGACCTGGACTAAAGCATCCGCCAACTCCTGGACAGTTTGTGGTGCAACGTGACGTTGGTGGATGGTGCGAGACATGATGTCCCAGATGTGTTCAGTCGGATTCAGGTCTGGGGAACGAGCGGGCCAGTCCATAGCTTCAGTGCCTTCATCTTGCAGAAACTTCTGACACACTCCAGCCACATGAGGTCTGGTATTGTCCTGCATTAGGAGGAACCCAGGGCCAACCGCACCAGCATATGGTCTCACAAGGGGTCTGAGGATCTCATCTCGGTACTTAATGGCAGTCAGGCTACCTCTGGCGAGCACATGGAGGGCTGTGCGGCCCTCCAAAGAAATGCCACCCCACACCATTACTGACCCACTGCCAAACCGATCATGCTGAAGGATGTTGCAGGCAGCAGATCGCTCTCCACGGCGTCTCCAGACTCTCTCACGTCTGTCACATGTGCTCGGTGTGAACCTGCTTTCATCTGTGAAGAGCACAGGGCGACAGTGGTGAATTTGCCAATCCTGGTGTTCTGTGGCAAATGCCAAGCGTCCTGCATTGTGTTGGGCTGTGAGCACAACCCCCATCTGTGGACATCGGGCACTCAGACCATCCTCATGGAGTCGGTTTCTAACCGTTTGTGCAGACACATGCACATTTGTGGCCTGCTGGAGGTCATTTTGCAGGGCTCTGGCAGTGCTCCTCCTGTTCCTCCTTGCACAAAGGCTGAGGTAGCGGTCCTGCTGCTGGGTTGTTTCCCTCCTACGGCCCCCTCCACGTCTCCTGGTGTACTGGCCTGTCTCCTGGTAGTGCCTCCAGCCTCTGGACACTACGCTGACAGACACAGCAAACCACCTTGCCACAGCTCGCATTGATGTGCCATCCTGGATGAGCTGTACTACCTGAGCCACTTGTGTTTGATGTAGAGTCCCTCTCATGCTACCACGAGTGTGAAAGCACAACCAACATTCAAAAGTGACCAAAACATCAGCAGAAAGCATTGGTACTGAGATGTGGTCTGTGGTCCCCACCTGCAGAACCACTCCTTTATTAAGTGTGTCTTGATAATTACCAATAATTTACATCTGTTGTCTATTCCATTTGCACAACAGCATGTGAAATTGATTGTCAAACAGTGTTGCTTCCTAAGTGGAAAGTTTGATTTCACAGAAGTTTGATTTACTTGAAGTTATATTCTGTTGTTTAAGTGTTCCCTTTATTTTTTTTGAGCAGTGTATATATATATGAACAGTATCTTAAGGGGGGGGGGGGTCTTGCAGGTAGAAGCATTACCTATCTGTTCATTGGATATGAATGCCTAAACCTCCACCAATAACCCAAAAATGGGACCCCCCCTTTACCATCTCCAGCGATGTCTTAAAAAGTTGATGCATCGGTGGGGAGGCTCCCTGGCGCATAGTTACACAGCAGTGCCAGAAATGGCAGAGCAAAGTGACAGGTCCTTGTTCTGGCATTTAAGGGGGTCCCACTGGTCAGACCCCACTAATCCTGCATATATCAGTATGGAATAATGCCCTATTATGACGGCTGCGCTGCTCAGTCCAGGAATACCATGCCCCATAATCCCTTCTCCTAATATTATCACTTGCCCCCGCCATTATATGGCAGCAGTTCGTAACCAGGTGCATGTGTGATCGGCGTGAGCCTTTTTATCCGGGGCACAATGGATGCTCTTGATGTCAGATCCTCTGTCCGCCCGCCTGTCATTCCTGTTTGCACTAGTTAAATTTTCCATGTGCCGATCCCATTGTCTGGCCCGAGTTTACTCTGTGTAAGCAGAGGAGGTGTGATGTTACCAGGACGCCACCGATAAGAACTTGTTCACATGCCGATCCTGCCAAGATTACTCTTAATTACATAGCGGCTCATTAAGACTCATTTTTGGACTGGGTGTATAATCCTAATTGCACCGTACCGTATCATGTTACCTCACGCAGGGGTGTGTGGGCTTTGGGGGTCATAATGCAGAGCTAAGATCATGGGGGACTTTGCCTGAAATTAAAAGTGGTACTGCTGGTGGACCCCTGCTGCAATCTCCATGCTCGTCAATGGAAAGGTGATGTATTAATTTATATTTGAAGGGATATTCCTATTATAGCAAGTTCTCGCCTATCCACAGGCTATGAATGAAAGGTTACAAGCTGCACCTTTGTGATATCGCACCTGTCACGAAAACTGGGCTCCACTGACATCTGCTTGCCCACTCGGGACTCCCACAATATTCATAGACTTCAATAGAGAGTTGAGATGTTAAGTTGTCATAATAGGAATATCCCTTTTAAATATAATTTTTGCAGCTGAGAAATCTGCGGCAGTGCACACTGGTGACCATCGCTCAGCTGTAATATCGGGCACACCATGTGGTCCGATGTAGCGCTCTTGGTAATAGGAAGCAGCCATGTTTTTTGTTTTTGTTTTTTTCCCAAATCCTGTGCATCCCCTTTAACTCCTTTAGTCATCGGCGCTGCTCTGAAATGCCACACCAGTCTCATTTATCTCACCTGTCTCATTTAGTTCCGTTGCTGTTCAGTTTGTCCCCTGTGCTTTACACTGCAGGTTTGGCTGCTGTGTAACAGCAGTAAGTGATTGTATGATGGTAAGAAACCTTGAATTGTTAGGATCCTATGACACCTGTATGACTTCTGTCGGTGAATGGCAGCGTGCTCCTATACACTCAAACTCGGGATCTGGTGACATCCATTTTGCTCCCACTATTACATAAAAGCTGATGTCTCTTCCTCTTTTCTTTAAGGACTCATTCAAATGTCACAATTTTTATTAAATTTTTTTACTGAAATTTTATTACCGTATATACTCGAGTATAAGCCGACCCGAGTATAAGCCGACCCCCCTAATTTTGCCACAAAAAACTGGGAAAACATATTGACTCGAGTATAAGCCTAGGGTGGAAAATACAGCAGCTACCGGTGAATTTCAAAAATAAAAATAGATGCTCCATACCGTTCATTATTGCCCCAAAGGAGGTTCCATATAAAGCTGTGCCATATATAATGCTCCATACCGTTGATTATTGCCCCATAGATGCTCCATATATAGCTGTGCCATATAGAATGCTCTGCACCGTTCATTATGGCCCCATAGATGCTCCTTATAAAGCTGTGCCATATATAATGCTCTGCACCATTCATTATGGCCCCATAGATGCCCCATATAAAGCTGTGCCATATATGCTCTGCACCGTTCATTATGGCCCCATAGATGCCCCATATAAAGCTGTGCCATATATGCTCTGCACCGTTCATTATGGCCCCATAGATGCCCCATATAAAGCAGTGCCATATATGCTCTGCACTGTTCATTATTGCCCCATAGATGCTCCTTATAAAGCAGTGCCATATATGCTCTGCACCATTCATTATGGCCCCATAGATGCCCCATATAAAGCAGTGCCATATATGCTCTGCACTGTTCATTATTGCCCCAGAGATGCTCCTTATAAAGCAGTGCCATATATGCTCTGCACTGTTCATTATGGCCCCATAGATGCTCCTTATAAAGCAGTGCCATATATGCTCTGCACCATTCATTATGGCCCCATAGATGCCCCATATAAAGCAGTGCCATATATGCTCTGCACTGTTCATTATTGCCCCATAGATGCTCCATATAAATCTGTGCCATATATAATGCTCTGCACCGTTGCCCCATAGATGTGCCATATAAGTCTGTGCCATATATAGTGCTCTGCACCGTTGCCCCATAGATGTGCCATATAAATCTGTGTCATATATAGTGCTCTGCACCGTTGCCCCATAGATGTGCCATATAAATCTGTGCCATATATAGTGCTCTGCACCGTTGCCCCATAGATGTGCCATATAAATCTGTGCCATATATAACGCTGCTGCTGCAATAAAATAAAAAAAAACATACTCACCTCTCTTGCTTGCAGCTCCTCAGCGTCCCGTCCCGGCGTGTCTCTGCACTGACTGATCAGGCAGAGGGCGGCGCGCACACTATATGCGTCATCGCGCCCTCTGACCTGAACAGTCAGAGCCAGAGGACGGGAAGACAGAGCGGCACCCGGCGTGTGGATCGTGGACAGGTGAATATAAAATACTCACCTAGTCCCGGCGCTCCTGGCGCTCCCCCTGCCTGTCACACTGTCTTCGGGTGCCGCAGCTCTTCCTCTGTCAGCGGTCACCGGCACCGCTGATTAGAGAAATGAATTTGCGGCTCCACCCCTATGGGAGTGGAGTCCATAATCATTTCTCTAATGAGCGGTCCCACGTGACCGCTGAACAGGGGAAGAGCTGCGGCACCCGGAGACCGTGGGACGGGCAGGGGGAGCGTCAGGATCGCCGGGACTAGGTGAGTATGCCTCAGCGCCCTCTCCCCCTCACCCGCCGACCGTGACTCGAGTATAAGCCGAGGGGCACTTTCAGCCCAAAAATTTGGGCTGAAAATCTCGGCTTATACTCGAGTATATACGGTAATTTACAGCAAAAACTAATAAGCGAGGGGAATATTGGTTTGGCCTTCTTTTGTCCTCCCCTTTGATGTATCTTGTCTTTCCTTCTTGCAGCCTTCCTCCATCTTTGATGTCCATCACACGCCCATTGTGAAGACCCCGACGGCAACAACCAGAAACTCTGTCCACCAAATGCCCGCTGACTACAGCATCCAGCCTGACCCCCGGCTGGCCGCGTCCGGTAATGAATAAATGTTTCCTCTGTTCCCTTTTTTTTTTAATCTGTTTTTTTATTTTCATGAGTCAAAACCGCAGAACCTGACGCAGCCTGATCATGCGAGTGGTGTTATTTCTGCATCCAGAGGAGTGAATCTGCGGTGGCCAATATGACCCGCAGCAGAACACCAATCCCTCTCTCCAGTAACCGGGAAGGATATTCCCACACGAGATAAGCCTGGAAAACATGAAAAAAGAATGTTTCCAAACCAGAGTTGTGTATGCAATAGTCATGGCCTCCTGCACCTGTCTGTAGATAATAATAATAATAATAATCTTTATTTATATAGCGCCAACATATTCCACAGCGCTTTACAGTTTAACAGTTTCAAACACAACAGTCATGGGTAACAATGTTAACAATACAGTAATAAAGCAAAATAAGACAAAGTAAGACGAAATAAGCTGCCCCTGCTTGTGAGAGCTTACAATCTACAATGAGGTGGGGAGATACAAAGCACAGGTGTGTATTTATAATGATGTATTTACAATGATGGTCCAGCCATGTTCAGGGGGTGGGGGGTAGATGGAGATAGTGAATGGGCTACACACACACAAACATAAAATGAGTTTGATTAGGGAACGTGATAGGCCGCTCTGAACAAATGAGTTTTGAGCGAGCGCCTAAAACTATGCAAGTTGTGGATGGTCCTAATATCTTGGGGTAGAGCATTCCAGAGGATTGGCGCAGCACGGGAGAAGTCTTGGAGTCGGGAGTGGGAGGTACGGATTAGTGCAGAGGTTAGTCGAAAGTCGTTTGCAGAGCGCAGTGGTCGGCTAGGTCGATAGACAGAAATGAGGGAGGAGATGTAAGGGGGTGACGCACTGTGGAGAGCTTTGTGGGTGAGAACAAGTACTTTGAATTGTATCCTGTAATGAATGGGCAGCCAGTGTAACGACTGGCGAAGAGCGGACACGTCTGAGTAACGATTAGCCAGATGGACAACCCTGGCTGCCGCATTAAGGATAGACTGGAGAGGGGAAAGTCGCGTGAGGGGGAGGCCAATTAATAGAGCGTTACAGTAGTCCAGACGGGAGTGGATTAGGGCGACAGTGAGAGTTTTTGTTGTCTCCATGGTGAGAAAAGGGCGGATTCTAGAGATGTTCTTTAGGTGTAAGCGGCACGAGCGGGCAAGAGATTGTATGTGGGAGGTGAAGGAGAGATCGGAGTCAAACATAACACCCAGACAGCACGCCTGCTGCCGGGGTGTTATTATGGTGCCACCCACGGAGAGTGAAATGTCAGATTTAGGGAGGTTAGTAGATGGCGGGAGCAGAAGAGGTTGAGTTTCAGATAGAGAGCGGACATGATGTCAAGACTGCGGACAGACAGTCAGTGGCATTCTGTAGTACAGCGGGGGTAAGGTCAGGGGATGACGTGTATAGTTGTGTGTCATCAGCATAAAGATGGTACTGAAAGCCAAATCTGCTGATGGTCTGTCCAATTGGGGCCGTGTAGAGGGAGAAGAGAAGGGGGCCAAGGACTGAGCCCTGAGGTACCCCGACAGTGAGAGGAAGAGGAGATGGAGACCTCTTCCGACAAGCCTACAACCTGCAGTAACCACCGATCAACCAACCGCTGCACGATCAGCTCTATCCTCACCTACTGTATTCTCACCCATCCCTTGTAGATTGTGAGCCCTCGCGGGCAGGATCCTCACTCCTCCTGTACCAGTTATGACTTGTATTGTTCAAGATTATTGTACTTGTTTTTATTATGTATACCCCTCCTCACTTGTAAAGCGCCATGGAATAAATGGCGCTATAACAATAAATAATAATAATAATAATAATAATAATGAAGTGGAGCCAACCAAGCAAACACTGAAGGAGCGGTCAGAAAGATAGGAGGAGAACCAGGAGAGAGCAGTGTCCTTAATGCCTAGTGACTGGAGCCTAGAGAGTAGGAGAGGGTGGTCAACCGTGTGAAAAGCTGCAGATCGTTTCTTTTGGACGCGGCTGGCTTCAGACATCTGGAAAGTCGTCCGTGTTTATGGCTCGTGCAAACATGCTCTATGGGTAGATTTGCACAGCGTTTTTCAGCTTTTTGGGGGGCTTTTTTTTATGTATGCCTTTCTTTGTTGTTCCTTTTGCTTGCTTTTTTTTTCTGAAAAAATGCAGCATTTCACACTGAGGCCCTGGAGCTCTAACACTGGGCCCTGATGTAGTTTGTGTTCAGCAGGGGGACGGCTCACTCTTTCCCACCTCACACAAGGTGCTGGTAGGAAGTTTTTGTCTGCAGCTTGGGGGGTATTAGCTGTGATGAATGGGCCCTCGGCTACGTGCTTACTCCCTGACACTTCCGCTCCTTAATTATAGAGGTCAAAAAGAACACCGTGTGCCAGCAGAGGCCTGTAATGAAAGGGTTACAGCTGCTTTAAATGTAACCCACCGGGCCACACATCGGCTCCCTTAAATGCTGCTGTGAATTTCTGACCGCAGTATTTAAGGTGCACAGTCATGGGGGGGGGGGGCACAGATCCATGTGCCCATCGGCTTCTTCTTTCATCATGACTCCTTTTCCTTCTATATTCCTGCATGGCTGCCATGTCTGTTATCCCTACTGTGAAGCTATAGCTAAAATTCAATCCTGAGGAAATTAAATCCGCTGTGCATCCTTTCCCCAGGTAAAGAGGAGGCTCCCATTCCACTAAAGGCATCCATCGTGCGACTCCCATCAGGAGGGAAAGACCTCAATAAGTCCAAACCTGTCCCTCCGATCACTAAAGGGACCAAGTCCTTACCGGAGATCAGTTCTGTGTCTGGCAGCTACGTCTGGAGTAACCCCAAAGCCCTCGCCAAGAGCGGAGAGGAGGAAAGCCTCGCACTGGACCTCTTGGATCTAAGTCTAGGAGATGAAGACGACCGTGAAGAGGTTTGTGTTTTGTTGCCAGGATGTGTCTCTATGCCCCCTAAGTTACTATTTTCGTGAGCCTCCTGCATAGAGCCCGCTATGTTACTGGTCCAGGATTAGGAAGACATGGATCACTTATTCCCAAAAATAAAAAGCAGCCTCCCCAATCCTCTTCCGTATATAGTCTGTGTGTGGTATTGCAGCTAAGCTCCAACGTAATGAGTGGTACTGAGCTGCAATACCACACACAACCTGTACACAGAGGTGGCGCTGTTTTTCGAAGAAGACAGTCAAGCTTTTCTAATTCTGGACAATCCCTTTTTAAGTGTATGGTTCAACCTCACTGTGCACCTCCATGGTGCGGTGATGATGGATTTACACTAGAGGTTTTTCACTACTCCTCTGTATTAGTCATGTTGCCTTGCTGGTCACTGTGACTCCATTGCATTACTCCGTGGCATATAGCCATCTTTGCTGTGCTGCCTGTGTCATGGCGAAAGTCCTTTTGCAGCCCCAGTCTTAAAAGGGATTCTAGTCTTGGAAAACCTCTGTCCCCATGTGCAGTTTGTTCTGAATAGCACTGGGCTTTACTCACCTTTCCCGGGTCCATTGCAAAGTCTCTGCGTCTGTTCCTGCTTGTCTGTGATTGTCTGCAGTGCAGACAATATAGGGAGGTCAGCTGCTTGTGCGCACAGTGATTGGCTGCAGCGCTGTTGATGTGAAGTCAGTGCTGCTCACAATAACAGACTCCAGGAGCAGCAGGGAAGAAACGGCGCTGGACCCAGAGAGGGGGAGTAAAGCGCATTTTTTTGTTTATTTGTTTTATTTAATTTTTATGCAAGAACAATGGTTTTCAGAACTGGGAAACCCCTTTAAGCAGCTGTGCGGTGACCCGCTGCCGGGAAGAAGTCAATTGTATGTATATCTGCAACGCCCCCACAGGGGAAGAGAAGCATTACATGGTGCCGACTAAACGTGGATGTGTCGGGTCCTCCAGTGTGAGATGCGCTCTGCTTTGGCTTCTTGATGGGGTCCAGTGATACGGACCTGATTCATCCCCTATATTATCTGCCTGTGATTTTGTTTTCTTATTGCTGTTCTCAATATGCAGATGGAAAGTTCACTTAGAAACGTACGGAACAGCGCAGCGAGGAAGCGGGCCAAGATGGGCGGCAGCCTGTCAGACCTAGAGAGCCCGGACTCCATGAAAATAGACCTGAATATGGATTCTCCGTTTTCAACGTCTTCGCCTATTAGCGGGTGTTACAGTGAGAGTGGGGTCTACAGCCGCGAGTCCCAGCATTC
Organism: Ranitomeya variabilis; assembly: GCF_051348905.1. NCBI lineage: Eukaryota > Metazoa > Chordata > Amphibia > Anura > Dendrobatidae > Ranitomeya > Ranitomeya variabilis. The sequence continues at coordinate 698,422,385 of NC_135232.1, read as the reverse complement.
ACCTCTGTCACCTCCCCCGCAACTGAAGAAAATGTGAGTAAGGCTGCGGGACATCCGGCTCCTCACAAACTGGAGCTTTACTTGGTTTGTGAGAACTGTTGGGCATCATTAATGTAATGTGACATCACTGTGTGCAAGTGTGTTAGCCCCACCCTGTGACATCACTGTGTGCAATTACCTTTTCTTCTCATGTCATAGTGTTTATTAACCCCACCCTGTGACATCACTGTGCAATAACCTCCTGTGAGGTCAGTATTTATTAGCCCCACCCTGTGACATCATTGTATTAATTCTCTCTGTGACATAATTACTTTCTGTAGTAGGATGTCATCTTGTGCGTTTTCCAGGTGTTGTGATGCTGCTGTAGCTCCTGGCCGCGCGCAGGGACGCCGCTGTAGCTCCTGGCCGCGCGCAGGGACGCCGCTGTAGCTCCTGGCCGTGCGCAGGGACGCCGCTGTAGCTCCTGGACGCACGCAGGAAAAATGTAGTAAGAGCCTCCGGCAGCCGGTCAGGTCGGTGATTGGTTGCACTAATTAGCGGCACTCTCCCTTTCTATGGTTTGTCACTCTCTTCGCTTACGTTAGGGGCAGAGATGACATTGGCGAGCTGAGCAGATGCTGTAGTTAGCTTGCGATATTTACCTGGGACTCTTTGCATTTACTTTAAGAGCTCATTCACCTACAGCCTTTATGGTACATCTGCAGGAGATGCCATACTTGTCCAATGGGCATGCATGCCACTACTGGGACTCACTCAAATCTTTCTCCAGAACAAGGCCCTGATGTGAGCAGGCCCGGCCACCTCTCTGTTCAGGGCAGATGCCTCCAAACTGTCCCACTGTATGGACATATGGTGTCTCCATACAGCTGAGACGAGGCAGAACGGCGAGTACCAGCCCGGCCGAGTGATCTCTACTGACAGGTAAATGGCAGCGTGTCCTCCTCTAATAGTCGGGTACGTAATGACGGACTGGTTTATTTGCCATAATGATGGGCTGCAGGCACGTCGCTCCTATAATTACACCCTGGGATTTGTGACTTTTAGCTGCTTAATCCTTTGGTTTCAGAGCATTAGACCTTTATGTGACGTTACCCCTCATTTATCAAAACTTTTACTTCAACTTAGAAGATAATCCAGACGACTGCTTGTCAGATTATAGCGGAGAAATAAGTAGTGAATTTGATTAGGTAAATGTTATAATTACTCAATGTTGTTTTTGATTTTTACTCCGAGATGCATGACAAGCCGTATGAGGACTCTGTTTTATTTTTTTCACAGAGCAAGTTGACGTTTCCAAAATATATAAAAAGTGACAATTCCAGCATTTTTTATTTTAGTTTTTTTTTACTTTGATTTCTAGTCCCCGTACGGGACTTCAACCTGAAAGTATTGCAGCATATAGAAGAAATGACAATCTGCTACAAAGCTCAGCCTATGGTGGCCTTCATGGGAGTACAAAGATGGCAGCAATGCAGAGGGGGCTTCAGTAGGCTCCTGGCTGCTGTGGCAATCCATCAGCACCCCACACTCTAGGGTAGGAGACTAGTGGGCCCCTGAGCAGTCGTGTCACTCAATCGCACCAATTAAATGCCACGGCCATAGTTAGTGAGCAGTATTTAAGTGATTAAAGCTTTGATCACTGCTGTAAAATGCGGGTGCCGACTGTATAACACGGCCGGCACCTGCCCTGTATGCAGCACACTCTGCTCCTGAATCCGCACCATACAGACACAGAGATATTTGCATCATGGTGTCATCACTTCTACGCTGACACCACAGCGCACTCTGTGTCGTCGGAGGGGTGTAGTACACTCCAAAACTGATCCTGGCATTCTCGCGAAAGAAAAAAAAAAGTGTGATATTTGCAGAACTTGTGCAATATTAGGAGTTAATTAGTAACCAGGACTGGAGGAATGTGGTGACTGCAAGTAATTGACTGACCTGTGGATGGATAAGCCCCACACAAGGGGTCACTGAGGGAACATTAACCCCTTCTGATATATGTATGTCCTCAGAGGTCTGCAGTATATCACAGGTGCCCTCCGCAAATTACACCCACGCCTCCCCCCCCCCCTCCCGATCACATGGAGTTCTGGCAGCAGGACACTATGGAAGACATATTGAATATGCCATATTACTCATTGATGGTGGGCTGACTTGTAGGACCCCCATGATCTCTCACAGCGTTGCTCCTGTCCACCTGGTAACTACACCATTGTGCCGTTCATCTCCGTGTAGCTACATCACAGCCTCCTGCAAAAGGAAGGATCACAAGGACCGTTGCGAACAAGAAGTGATGAAGGGACCACCGTACCTTTTTATTTGACATCAGTAGAGCTCATTTTGAGCCAAATCACCCAATCGGAGCAACTCAGCTTAAAGTCGCTAGATAGGAATACCCCATTAAATAAATGTGTAAGTTGGGGGCATGACATGCCAGATCGGAAAGCAATATCGAGACCCCAGAACAGAGGGGCACTTCTGCACCTCTGCAGACCCTGTTTATGAGGAGAGACCCCGGTGCACAATCTTGTATTTCCTTGTCTTCCCGGGTAATTACCGTATGTTCATCCTTTATTTGCTGACATTGTGTTACATGTTCTCTGTCTTACAATTTCAGGTCGGATGTGACATTGGTATCAAAATTACGGCCGTCAAGAGTCTTTTCTGCCCGGAACAAAGATGCCGTGAAGAAGCTGGACGGTGCTTCCCAAGGTGTGATCCCCTAAACTGGAACAGGTTAACATGACCAGACCAGTCTGCGGACCCCCTAGAGACATGACTTGTGCCTCCTGTAGTGCATGGCCTCCTGGGCTGGTTTTAGGCTGCATGCATATCTATCTTCTATCTACTATATAATTGTCTAAGGGTCACTTCCGTCTTTCTGTCCTTCTGTCTGTCTGTCTGTAAAGGAAATCCCAAGTCGCTGATTGGTCGTGGCAAAACAGCCACGACCAATCAGCGACGGGCACAGTACGGTGGCAAAATGGCCGCTCCTTACTCCCCACAGTCAGTGCCCGCTCCATACTCCCCTCCAGTCAGCGCTCACAAAGGGTTAATGGCAGCATTAGCGGACCGCGTCATGCCGCGGTGTAACGCACTTCGTTAACGCTGATATTAACCCTGTGCAATATACTACATGGGCTCTGCAATATACTGCGTGGGCTGTGCAATATACTACGTGGGCTGTGCAATATACTACGTGGGCTGTGCAATATACTACGTGGTCTGTGCAATATACTACAGGGGCTGTGCAATATGCTACGTGGCTGTGCAATATACTATGTGCCTGTGCTATATACTGCATGGGCTGTGCTATATACTACGTGGGCTGTACTATATACTACGTGGGCTGTGCTATACACTACGTGGGCTGTGCTATACACTACGTGGGCTGTGTTATACACTACGTGGGCTGTGTTATACACTAAGTGGGCTGTGTTATATACTGCATGGGCTGTTATATACTACGTGAGCTGTGTTATATGCTATGTGGGCTGTTATAAACTACGTGGCTGTGTTATATGCTTTGTGGGCTGTTATACATTCCGTGGGCTGTGCTATATACTACGTGGCTGTGCTATACACTCCGTGGGCTGTGTTATATACTACGTGGGCTGTGCTATATGCTACGTGGCTGTGCTATATACTACGTGGCTGTGCAATATACTGCGTGGGCTGTGCAATATACTGCGTGGCTGTGCAATATACTGCGTGGCTGTGCAATATACAACGTGGCTGTGCAATATACTACGTGGCTGTGCAATATACTACGTGGCTGTGCAATATACTACGTGGCTGTGAAATATACTACGTGGCTGTGCTATACGCTTCGTGGGCTGTGTTATACACTACGTGGGCTGTGTTATATACTGCGTGGGCTGTTATAAACTACGTGGCTGTGTTATATGCTATGTGGGCTGTTATACACTCCGTGGGCTATGCTATATACTACGTGGCTGTGCTATTCACTCCGTGGGCTGTGTTATATACTATGTGGCTGTGCTATATACTACGTGGCTGTGCTATATACTACGTGGCTGTGCAATATACTACGTGGCTGTGCTATTTACTAAGAGGGCTGTTTTATACTACGTGGCTGTGCTATATACTACATGGCCGGCCGCGAACAATCAGCGACAGGCGCAGTCCGGCCGCGAATTGGCATGGGATTTGAACCATGCTTCGCTAATTGGTCGCGGCCGGCCGAATCCTGTGTATTCAATGTATTATTCTAAAACCTTCATAAATAACCTGACCAAAGAACTGAGGCGAGCTTCCAGGGCTGCTGAGCGCAGATGGAAAAGATCCCACTCCAACGACCACTTCATCGCATTCAAACAGTCCCTCACTACTTTCAAGACCACACTCGCCACAGCAAAACAAACCTACTTCTCATCTCTCATATCCTCCCTGTCTCACAACCCTAAACAGTTATTCAACACCTTCAATTCTCTCCTCCGTCCCCCAGCACCTCCTCCCTCCCCACTTATCTCCGCTGAAGACTTTGCCTCATTCTTCAAGCAGAAGATTGATAACATCAGAGACAGTTTTGGTCAACAAGCCCCAGAGCCCTTCCTCCCAACTTCCCTACCCTCCACCTCCAAAACCAACTTCTCCACCATTACAGAAGATCAACTCGCCACTCTACTCTCAAGATCGCATCTCACCACCTGTGCACTTGACCTGCTCCCATCCCACCTCATCCCAAACCTCACCACAATCTTCATCCCAACCCTAACCCATCTATTCAACCTATCACTAACAACTGGTGTTTTCTCCTCAAGCTTTAAACATGCCTCCATCACACCTATCCTCAAAAAGCCCTCTCTTGACCCATCCTCTGTATCTAGCTATCGCCCTATATCACTTCTCCCCTATGCCTCAAAACTACTGAAACAACACGTCTACCTTGAACTGTCCTCCCATCTCTCTTCTTGCTCCCTCTTTGATCGCTTACAATCTGGCTTCCGGTCACACCATTCCACTGAAACTGCCCTAACTAAGGTCACCAATGACCTCTTAACCGCCAAGAGCAAGCGACACTACTCCGTTCTCCTCCTCCTCGACCTGTCGGCTGCCTTTGACACAGTGGACCATTCCCTATTATTACAGACCCTCTCATCCCTTGGCATCACAGACTTGGCCCTATCCTGGATCTCCTCATACCTAACAGACCGGACATTCAGCGTCTCCCACTCACACACCACCTCCTCACCTCGCCCCCTATCTGTCGGAGTCCCACAAGGTTCAGTCCTTGGGCCCCTGCTCTTCTCCATTTACACCTTTGGCCTGGGACAGCTCATAGAATCTCATGGCTTTCAGTATCACCTCTATGCTGATGACACACAGATCTACATCTCTGGACCAGATATCACCTCCCTACTAACCAGAATCCCTCAATGTCTGTCCACTATTTCATCCTTCTTCTCCGCTAGATTTCTCAAACTTAACATGGACAAAACAGAATTCATCATCTTTCCCCCATCTCACGCGACCCCCCCAACGAACCTATCCATTACAGTAAATGGCTGCCCACTCTCCCCAGTCCCACAAGCTCGCTGCCTCGGGGTAATCCTTGACGCTGAGATCTCCTTCAAACCACATATCCAAGCCCTTTCCACTTCCTGCCGACTTCAACTCAAAAATATTTCACGACTCCGTTCATTCCTCAACCAAGAATCTGCAAAAACCCTAGTCCATGCCCTCATCATCTCTCGCCTCGACTACTGCAACCTCCTGCTCTGTGGCCTCCCCTCGAACACTCTCGCACCCCTCCAATCTATTCTAAACTCTGCTGCCCGACTAATCCACCTGTCCCCCCGCTATTCTCCGGCCTCTCCCCTCTGTCAATCCCTTCACTGGCTCCCCATTGCCCAGAGACTCCAGTACAAAACCCTAACGATGACATACAAAGCCATCCACAACCTGTCTCCTCCATACATCTGTGACCTCGTCTCCCGATACTTACCTACACGCAACCTCCGATCCTCACAAGATCTCCTTCTCTACTCCCCTCTTATCTCCTCTTCCCACAATCTTATACAAGATTTCTCTCGCGTATCACCCCTACTCTGGAACCTTCTACCACAACACATCAGACTCTCGCCTACCATCACAATCTTCAAAAAGAATCTGAAGACCCACCTCTTCCGACAAGCCTACAACCTGCAGTAACCACCGATCAACCAACCGCTGCACGATCAGCTCTATCCTCACCTACTGTATTCTCACCCATCCCTTGTAGATTGTGAGCCTTCGCGGGCAGGGTAATCACTCCTCCTGTACCAGTTATGACTTTATTGTTTAAGATTATTGTACTTGTTTTTATTATGTATACCCCTCCTCACTTGTAAAGCGCCATGGAATAAATGGCGCTATAACAATAAATAATAATAATAATAATAACATACATATTCTAGAACACCCGATGCGTTAGAATCGGGCCACCATCTAGTATATATATAATTGCCTAAGGGGTACTTCCGTCTGTTTCTAACTTTCGTCTGTCTGTCACGGAAATCCTGGGTCGCTGATTGGTCGCGAAATTGGCCCCTCCCTACTCCCCTCCAGTCAGCGGCCACATAGGGTTTTAGCAGTCCGTTAACGCTGCTATTAACCCTGTGTGACCAACTTTTTACTATTGATGCTGCCTATGCAGCATCAATAGTAAAAACATATAATGTTAAAAATAATTTTAAAAAAACAACAAAACATTATATTGTCACCTTCCGGCGCCTTTCCCGCTCCTCGCGATGCTCCAGTCCCAAGAATGCATTTTGGCAATGACCGGAGATGACGTAGCGGTCTCGCGAGACCGCTACATCATCACGTGTTATTGCCGCAATGCATTCTTGGGACTGGAGCGTCGCTAAACGCCTGGCCTGGATCCAGGGCCGCCAGAAGGTGAGTATATAACTATTTTTTATTTTAAGTCTTTTTTTTAACAGGGATATGTTGCAAAATTGCTATATACTGCGTGGGCTGTGTTATATACTGCGTGGGCTGTGTTATATACTGCGTGGGCTGTGTTATATACTGCATGGCCTGTGTTATATACTGCATGGCCTGTGTTATATACTGCATGGCCTGTGTTATATACTGCATGGCCTGTGTTATATACTGCATGGCCTGTGTTATATACTGCATGGCCTGTGTTATATATTACGTCTCTGTGCTATATACTACCTGGCCTGTGCTATATACTACGTGGCTGTGCAATATACTGAGTGGCTGGGCAATATACTACGTGGCTGTGTTATACTACGTGGGCTGTGTTATATACTACGTGGGCTGTGTTATATACTACGTGGGCTGTGTTATATACTACGTGGGCTGTGTTATATACTACGTGGGCTGTGTTATATACTACGTGGGCTGTGTTATATACTACGTGGGCTGTGTTATATACTACGTGGGCTGTGTTATATACTACGTGGGCTGTGTTATATACTACGTGGGCTGTTATATACTACGTGGCCTGTGCTATATACTACGTGCCTGTGCTATATACTACGTGGGCTGTTATATACTGCGTGGGCTATGTTATATACTGCTTTGGCTGTGTTATATACTAGGGGGTGGGCGAAAGTGGACTTGATCTGATCTGGAAGATCGGTGCCCATTTTCTTGTGTTATATAGCGCCTGTGTCCATGGGTGGCATTAGGGATGTGGATGTGTCCTCAGAGTAGGAATTACCAGTGTTTTGCAGAGGAGATTCCTAGCACATGACTTGCATCATATTTCTGTATACTCGAGTTACCGCCTGTGTAAATGGTCACTATAGCACCTTGGCTGTCAATGAGCTGACATTACAAACCCGGTGAAGTGTGAGATTACCACGCTGCCATTCATGTCAAGAGTTTTACGTTGTGTGCTCTGTTCTGCGCAACGTGAACAATGTCGTCCCGTGAGATTCTCCCGACCCTCCAACACATTCTGCTTCTCACCCTGCAGCTATCAGGACTAGTAGGTTGAAATGTATTGCCACCATTTATTGTGTTATCTCCTGACTTCTGTCGTCCTTTGTCCCTATACTTTATGATGTAGGAACCGCAGTCAATGATAAACTGGTGACCGTGATTGGGCAGCGGATGAATTACAGGAACGGGACCGCTGAGGCCGACGAGAATGTTCCTAAGGAGATCGCCCCCACTTTTACCAGACACCCACCTAAAGATCTGCAGAGAGCAGCAAAACCTATTAAAGGTGAAGTTGTGGGGTCCCAATAGCAGTTTTCTGTGTCGGCCACTGTATACGTGGCAGGGGATGGCTGGGCGAAGTTGGTGCAATGGATCCCAGAAGCTTAAAGGTAAATTGTTTCTTATATTTATGTGCCTGCAGGAATCACCTCATCGGCCTCTAATTTCCAGCAACATAATAACGACCATGACTTGAACAGTCCCTTGGCTGACGATTTTGTGGCCGTCATTGGAAAAGGTGAGTATACAAGGCATCAGTCTCTGGGGTAACCTGCTGTAGAGTTAACCATTAAAGAAGTTGTCCTGCTTAGAAAAATTAAAAAAAAATCTTTTTTTTCTGATACCTTATTTGTGAACTCTGAGTTAATGGAGGCAGGTCCCCCTGATCTGGATCCTCGTCTCCTCCATATTGGAGAGGGGTCACTAAAAGCATCTCTCGCTCTGGAGATCCTGGTGTATAGGTGTGCTGGAAAAGATTCAATATAATTTGTGTTGGGTGAGTCTGCCTAGTAAAATTTGACACATTTTGGACTGTCCTAAAATCTGTAAATGAAATCTACAGCGACTGAGCAGGTACAGAAAATGCAGCAGATTTGGGCACAAATCTGCATTTTTGTCCTTAATAAGTATATTTGCCAAGTACATATGTGCCGTACAAGCCGCATATAGGGATTTTGGGGGCTTTTGAGGAGAGGTGCCCAGTCCCTGAGGCTTCTCCATTCCCCTTTTTTTTTCTTTTTTTTTTTTAAAAGGACCAGTACAGGAGTCCCATCCAGAGAAGAATTGTGACATTGGCAAACGAGGGGTGGAAAAGTGTTCCAAGGGTGATGGAAATGGGGGACATGAACACCATACCCTTCAGTTCTGGAGGGTCTTCTGTGCCTCCTGCTGTTTTGCATCCTGGTACGATATTAATACTTTATTTTCCCATGACTTTTTCAGGGGTCTTTGAGTCTCTGCCCCCCACTCTTCAGTCGCACAGTCAGTCTTCCTTCTCAGCACAAGAGGATTCCAGTCCAGCAAAGCAGAACTTTCAGCTGCCCACCGGCGTCTACGGCAGAGCCGTCCAGCAGAACAGTTCTAGCACGGAGCATGATGTAAGGGGTCTCCGTATTAGTTTATTCCTCCAACATTGTATCTTTCAATCTAGAATTAATGACCGTTACTTATTCTGCGCAGGTTAAAGTCACAATGTCCAAATCTGCTCGGGACAAGATGAGGCAAAAGCGAGAGCATAACCTGAAAGAGCTGGTAGATGTGAAGGATCTGGGGAAACGCGAGCGGCTGTCGCAGACTGACCCTGGCCCGGTGGCAAGAGAACGTGAGTAGTTTTTCCTAAAACTACTTGTTGATTTCCGGTTATCACTGCGGCTTTTTCATTGCTTACCCAGGACAGATCTGTACATACCTGTATTAGCAGCACGGGGAAAACAAGGACAGGGGCACGCAGCAGTCACCGGAAAGCTGCAGCCCGTTTAATCGTGCGGGTTTCCAGTAGTTGGATCCCCATCACATTATTTATGTCATGTCCGAAGCTTAAGTTATCAGTAATAAAGTGCTGAAACACCTTTTTAAAGTGGAATCTTTCATTAATATCCTACATGTAGACAGTTGAGTCCAGCCAGATTCCCAATTCTGCATACTTTGCTGCCTCATTGTCTGCAGTGTGATTATTTTGGTGATTTAGTTTTTTTTGTTTGTTTTTCACATATTAAAATGATTCTGAAAAAGGGACCATCCTGATTTTAAAGGGTACCTCCCAATTGCAACGGTCTTAAAGTGAAAGGGAAGAGCGTTCTCATGTCTAGGGGTCAGTATAGGAGCCAATTATCGGCTCTCAGATTTCATTTATAGAGAAGGCCTCCCCACCCCGTCCGAATAGGAGGTATAATAACCAGCCGACAGACAACCCTTTTACAGCAGTTTGCACTTTTCTTTCTGTGAATCTTTTAGCTTGGAGACCCCGATCAGACTGTTTGGACAACATGGACATAAGCCCCCCAGCATTAAAAAGAGCTTCCAGCTTGAAAAAATCCTCAGGTAAAGATTCATGCACATCATTGTATGATGCCTTTTTTTTTTTTTTTTTTTAAATAAATGGCATATATTGTATATAATGTCTCTATCCACTGGAAAGGTGATAAATACCAGATCGGAGGGGGTCCAGCTGCTGGGACCTCCATAGTGCAGCAGAGCTAGGGGACCTTGGAGGACATTGATTGGCGCAGCAGTTGGTTCAGTGTGTCACCTACTGCTTCATTCAGTTGTGACACTAATTAAAACACAAATTTGGCTAATGACAAATGATGTGAAATTGCAAAAAAAAAAAAGTGCAACTACAATATTTTTTTCTTAATTACCTTGTTAAATATATACGGTAATATTGACCAAGCAATATGGTTCTCCGGGTCAATACGAGTACGCATATACCAAATGTACAGTGTGTGCGTTTTGTTTTGTTTTGTTTTTAAGTGGTGAAAACAAAATCTGAAATTTGTAGGGGAAAGAAAAACAACTTTGCAAGTGTGTCCATTTCTGGGACCCGTAATGCTTTCATTTCTCTGAAGCTGGGGCTGTCTGAGGGCTTTTTTTTTGCACCCTGAGCTGATGAATTTACTGATACCATTTTGGGGTAGATACAATGTTTTGATCGCCTGTTATTGCACTTTTGTGGGGAGGCCAACAAACCTGTAGTTCTGGCTATTTTTTTTTTTTGTCTTCGCCATTTACCGTTTGGATTAATTTACTTTATATTTTGGTAGATTGAATTCTATAAACGCAGTGATACCAAATGTGTATTTTTAAAATTTATTTTTTTTTTTAATGGGGAAAAAGGGGTGATTTTAACTTGTTTAAAAATATGGAAAAAAAAACATTTATTGTTCACTGTTTACTGTATTTATTAGTCCCCTAAGGGGACTTGAAGCTGCGATCATCTGATCGCTTGTACTATACATAGCATTGTATCGGCATTGCTCTGTATAGAGAAAATGACGGTTTCCTATAAACACCAGGCTGGACTTCACAGGAGAATCATCATGACCAGTATGGAGGTCTTCAGCAGACTCCCATGGTCCACCCCCCCCCCCCCCCCCCGATCACGTCACGGGCATGCTGATGGGTGCATGGAATGATGTACAGGTCCCATGCCCTCATGTGAATGATCCTGTGTATGTGATGCATGTGGTGCGCAGCTCAGCACCAATGTGACGCTTATTCCGACCCTGACGCCGTCACATTGGTTGCTGCAGCCTCCTGCGGGGCTAATGATATTACGGCTGGCAATTGAATAACTGCAAGTAGTGGGCCAAAATAATCAGTGCAAAAATCACACTGGGGACGTTCCTGTGTGCAATATGTGAGTTCTGTGGTGGATCTTCACTGCACACTTCACCATTTGTGGCCTCGCAGGTTTGTAGGAACTTGCTTTAGGGAAGGCGTTTTAGCATGTAATGCAGCAGTCATTACGAGGTGCTGACCCTGACGGGGTTAATGTGTATTGTCTGCAGCGCAGCGGAGTCCTTACAGAGATCGGTCATCTGTCAGTCGTAGCTCCGACGTCATGGACCCATCGGTGCCCAGAGAAGTCTCCAGACCGGACTTGTCTATCATGGAAGTGTTTAAATTGTTGTCCGATGAAGAGTGGTAAGACGAGGGTGAGGGGCGCTGATGATGTGTGACTCCCGTGTTGTATTACAGTGCTCCATTCTTCACTTACTGGTTAATGCATCATCTGCAGCACATCCAGTATGGTAACTTGTGGTTCCCCGAACCCGGTCTCATTCAGACGTCCGTAATGACAGCACATTTTAGCATCGTATTACGGCCGCATGTTCCAGCCTGAATCCAGGCTTTTTTTAACCTTTTTTTACCTTCAGGTCTTTGGAAAAGCCTTATTCCTTGGTTGCAGTAAGAAAAATATATATACGCTATATTTTTTTTGTACTCGCCCTCCCCAGGTCCAATGTTGAGTCTCTGCTGCTGTTCCTCATGTCTCTTGTTGTCTGCAGCCAATAACCGCTCTGCTGGAGTGCCGCTGAGCTCATCATTATTGGTGTGCTGCAGACAATAACAGACACTGGGAGCAGCTGCGGAGACTCTGTGCCCGGACCTGGGGAGGGTGAGTAAACAGTTTGCTTATTATTCTTAAAGAAACTGCAGCCAGAGAACAGTGGTTTTCTGAAATCGGAAAACCCTTTCAACAGCATCATAGGGCTGTATACTGCGGTTAGTTTGCGTCATAGACTTTTAATCAGGCGAGGACTTAAAGGGGTATTCCCATTTCCAAGATCTTATCCCAATATGTAGTAGGTGTAATAATGGTAACATTAACAAATTCCTCCTAATTAGAAATGTAGTATAGTTATTCTGATTCTCTAGGTCACTTACTCAATGTGCTGGGCATTGGAGTAGCTTAGGAATCCATTGTTAAGACCACTCATATAGTGACAGTGGTTATAACCATAGATACCTGCACTGCAAAGCCCAGCACATAGGGTAAGTGACATAGCTAATCAAAAGAACTGTACTACATTTCTAATTGGATGTATTTGCTAATATTGTTATTACACCTACTACATATTGGGATAGGATCTTGGTAAAGTGGCGGTGTTCCTGAGATAGAAATGAAGGGTGTGCTAATCTTGGAGGCATTACATTGTAACCCCAATGAGCACCTAGTGGGGGTCACGATTAATCTCTGTGAATTGGTTTTACAGGGAGAAGAAGATCGAGGGCCTGAACTTGGTCCGATCACTTTCCATCTTCCACTCGGATGTAGTTCTGGAAAGACTTCATGAACTTAAGATTGCGGTGACACAAGAGGTGAGTGCGCCCTGTGTGTCGGTCGCTGTAGTGGGAGCCATCATCGGGGCTTGCTCATCGTCACAGTCCTTTTTAGTGATTATTTTTCCACCTTACATTTTGACTGTAGGTGAAGAACCTGCGCTCCACAGTTTCCCGAGCGGCAATCGGCTGTTTAGGGGACATGTTCACACATCTGAAGAAACACATGGACCATGAGCTGGACAACTGTGTCCGCGTACTTCTGCACAAGGCCGGAGAATCAAACATTTTCATACGAGAGGATGCGGACAAGGCTCTTGACGCTATGGTCCAGAACGTGACACCAGTAAGGGCTCTTGCCGCCCTTATTAATGGAGGACTAAGGTAAAAAAAAACGCTCTCAAGTTTTCACAGGATATTTGATAAATGTATGAACGCTGGTGGTCCAGCTACAAAGACCCTCACGAGACCAGGAAGCAGAAGTGAGCATGAGCGACTGTCTATTCACTCGGGGCACTGTGGACCCCTGTTTTTGTGATTGACGTTGGGGCTCCAGCAATCATACACTCATCACCTATCTTATGTGGTTTATTGAAAAATCCTTTAAATAATTTTCTATATTTTTCAATGATTACATGATTTTATTTTTCCTCTTGTAGTCACTTGAACACCGCAGTCAAAAAATGTGCAGCGCAGCATATGTCTGATCTGGTTGAGAGGATGGGGCCAGGACGGATCCTTTCTGGAATAAAGGACGTCACGGATAGGGCGCTGCCTGCCATTGCTAAGTTTGCTCAGGACGGCTCGCAGGAGACCAGGTGAGTAGTCGCCCGCTCTCTGCAAATGATTGTATTTGTTCATTGATGCTATGTGGGGCCATGATGCTGTGTGTGGGTCTGTGGGGGCTATATACTGTTTGGGGGAACTATGAGGCTATCCTGCAGTATGTCGGTGCTATGATGCTGTGTGTGCGTCTGTGGGGCTATTTAATGTTTGGGGGAACTATGGGGCTATCCTGCAGTATGTAGGTGCTATGATGCTGTGTTTGCGACTGTGGGGGCCATATACTGTTTGAGGGAACTGCGGGGCTCTCCTGCAGTATGTAGGTGCTATGATGCGGTGTGTGCATCTGTGGGGGCTATATACTGTTTGGGGGACTGTCGGGCTATTCTGCAGTATGTAAGTGCTATGATGCTGTGTATGCGACTGTGGGGGCTATATACTGTTTGGGGGAACTATGGGGCTATCCTGCAGTATGTAGGTGATATGATGCTGTGTATGTGACTCTGGGGGCCACATACGTTTTGGGGGAGCTGTGAGGCTCTCCTGCAGTATGTCAGTGTTATGATGCTGTGTGTGGTACTGTAGGGGCATTGTACTGTGTCATACTCTATGGAGGCCATGAGAGGGTCAGTGTGGAGAGTGTGATCACAAAAGGTCTTCAGTAGGGATACAACTACTATTTGTGCTACGATACTCTCTCCTTGTCTCTTTACATTAGCAGATATGTCTGTTGTGAACTCTGTTTTTGGGCTCCCTCTTGTGGTCACAAGTGGTACTGTGTAGTGCTGTCTTTGGGCTCCCTCTGGTGGCTCTTTGTGTCTTTCTGCAGGTCTGAGGCTCATCAGCTGTCTCGTTATCTGTTAGCTGGTTTCCTATTTAGCTCACCTGGACTTTCAGTGTTTGCCTGCTGTTGATGTATTCAGTGCTATTTTGATCTCTCCTGAATTCCTTCGCTATCAGTCTCTTCAAGAGAAGCTAAGTTTTCTGTTTGGTTATTTTTGCTCATCAGTGTTCAATATGTTCTTTGGTTATTTACTTGTCCTTGTCCAGCTTGCTAATATGTGATTTCCTTGCTTGCTGGTAGCTCTAGGGGGCTGAGTTTCTCCCCTCACACCGTTAGTTGGTGTGCGGGTTCTTGAATTCTCAGCGTGGATATTTTGTATAGGGTTTTTTACTGACCGCACAGTTCCCTGCCTGTCTTCTGCTACCTAGTATTAGTGGGCCTCATTTGCTGAATCTGTTTTCATTTCTACGTTTTGTATTTTCCCCTTACCTCACCGTTAATGTTTGTTGGGGGCTTCCTATATCTTTGGGGTCATTTCTCTGAGGCAAGTGAGGTCTTACTTTCTCTATAGGGGTAGCAAGTTTCTCAAGCTGCGTCGAGACGTCCAGGAATTTAGGCACGTTCACCGGCTACCTTCAGTGTGTTTGGTTAGGATCAGATTTGCGGTCAGTCCAGTTACCACCTCCCTAGAGCTCGCTCTATGTTCAGTTACTTAGCTAGTTCATTCTGTGATCCTCAGCCACTAAGGATCATAACATATGTCCTTCAGTGATTGTGCCATGATGCCACCTACATAACCAAATATTTTTCTCTCAGTGGGGAGAGTAAGAGGGGTCCTAATTTGGCCTTTTGCTTTAAGGCCCCATGATCCGTGTTCGCCCCTGGTCATGGTCATGGTTTTCCATGGCAGATTTCCTTTCCAGCATTTCTGCAGCCCCAAGACTTTGACACATACAGCATTTTCTTTGCAGGTTCTTTGGACGAAAGATGTTGCACTATCTGATGTCTCATCCAGAATTTGACAAGATGCTGGAAAAATATATTCCAACCAAGGACTTGCCTTACATCCGAGACGTAATGAAAAATATTCAAGTGAAGGTAAGTGAGAGGAGAATCTCGCGTCTATAGGAGACATTTATAGCATAAAGTTGATGCAAACAATGCTAAGCCACAGGAACGATAAAGGATTCTGGCAGAATGTACCCTAGAATTGTTTGTGTTCCACATTTGATCACTTGTCGGCTCACAGGGTGTAGGGGAAATCCAGGACACTCCATCAGCTCGAGGGAGAAGATCGTACCACGGCAGCGTGGGCAGCCTGCGAGCGTCATCGGTGTCCCAGAACACTCACAGTACCCTGGACAGGTACGTGGTGACCCCGCCACAAGGGAATACAAAAATGCAGAAGTCATATAGTGTTCAGTATTTTTATTTTCTGTACGTCAGATGTATTTTTTTTGCTCTAGCCATACAAATGGCGTGCAGCTTTATTTTGGTACAGTCGCGGCATATGGTGTTATCACACAGTGTCATGAGATTTGGGGCCGTATCTGTGTGTCCGTCTGGGGGGATTGTCCTATCTCGGATAGTTGTGTAATGTGGAGCGGATGTGCCATAGATGCGGCTCTCATCCTGGGCCGGTCCTGTCGTGTGTTTCCTACTTGCTCGGCAATTTTCGGATCTAACATAGAAATGAACAGTTGCTGCTATCATGTGGTGTAATGTAATTTATTGAATCACTTTGTTCTCTCGCTTTACAGCGTGTTGCACAGAGACACAAAATCGTAACGGACGGACAATTACTGAACGGGACAGTCGGAGACAGTGACATGTGAGGGGATGGCTCCGGGCTGTGGCCGAGGATGTCTCCTCACAAGTAATGCGCAGCAAAGACACTAATGTTCTGACCCTATAATAGGACAGTAACCAGAAGAGTATTAAATGTCCCTGTACACCGTTACTTGTAATACTTGATATTGTGACTAGTCCTTGTGAGGCCGGACCGCTCCTCTTAGCCGGTACAGGTACTGATTTTGGATTTTTTTTTATTTCTTTAATCGTGGATCATTTTTTTCTCTCCTGTAATCAGTTCTGCTACTGGTGGGATGTGAATATGGGATTTCCATACTACATACTACTTCATTGTGCCTTCCTTGAATACCCGATGTGAAATGTATGATAATCATCTTTCCTGTTATCCGTACACAGCAACTGATTTGTTTCCGGAAGTCACAAACTTTATCTCCTCCTTATGTGCAGTATGGGGAAGGGTTAAATATTGATTAGCGGTCATTATCTTCTAATGGATCCTGATAGATTCAGATCCCATTTTTTGAGGATTATTGAGTTATTGAGAAAAGGGGGGAAAACATAGCTGCTTTCTTCCAGTGAGAGTAAGCACCGCGCCTGGCTATAGGTTGCGTCTGATATCGCTTGTGGGCTCCATTGAATGGAATGGGCTGAACTGTAATACCAGACGTAACCTATAGGTAAGAGACAAAAGAAGACGTGTTTTTTCCAATCCTGCACAACCCCTTCAAAGAAGATTGTGTTTGTGGAGTAGCCCTTAAAGTCTTTGTCCTATAGGGTAATGTATAGAGGAGGGGGACCCGTCTGTCCTATAAGGGAATGTATAGAGGAGAGGTCCCGTCTGTCCAATAAGGGAATGTATAGAGGAGGGGGTCCCATCGGTCCTATAATGGAATGTATAAAGGTGGGGGTCCCGTCTGTCCTATAAGGGAATGTATGAAGGAAGGGGTCCCGTCTGTCCTATAATTGAATGTATAGAGGTGGGGGTCCCGTCTGTCCTATAAGGGAATGTATAAAGAAAGGGGGTCCCGTCTGTCCTATAAGGGAATGTATAAAGAAAGGGGTCCCGTCTGTCCTATAAGGGAATGTATTAAGGTGGGGGTCCCGTCTGTCCTATAAGGGAATGTATAAAGAAAGGGGTCCCGTCTGTCCTATAAGGGAATGTATAAAGAAAGGGGTCCCGTTCTGTCAGGCAGAAGGCAGCTGCTCTTACTTCTTGGGTCGGCAGCCACTTTTGCAAAAAAAAAAGAAACAAACATTCCCCTGGTAATATCTAGCGTAAGACAATCCCCATCAGAAGCTGCAGTTTGACATTGATTGCAGCAGATGTACGAACAGTGCTGCAATGTTAAAGGGGATATGCATGAAGAAACGACTGCTTTTAAGGGAAGGGTCACCCCAACTAGTTGTGGCCAAATCAAATAACTGGTATTTGAGCTGCTGCGCCCAGGAGCGGCCAGTACAGAGTACGGGGCTGTGATTCAGCTCTTTACATGGTGCACATCTGGCCACTGATAACTGCTGATCATGGGGGTCCAAGACTCGACACCCCCTACCTATCGGATCTTGGTGACCAATCCTGAGGAGAGGTTAACAATTTAATGGAGGAAAAACTCTTTAGCCATAAAGTGAAAATTAAGGGAAGCTCTCAATAATTACAGGACACCCCACATTTTATTACTGTACATTAGACCTCTTGTTTGTCTGCACTACTTATATAAAGAGATTTCCATCCCGTGCCAGAGCGAAATTGTAGCAGAGATCAAATCTATTTTCATGACAAGCCTGTTGTACAATGTAGCCGGGCCCATATCAGGCTCCTATCCGCATGTGTAATATATGTTGCTTTTATATGGATACGTTTATTTGTATTAGTATTTAAAGCGGACCTGTCACACAAGATGTGATCACTCGGAAGATACAGAAGTATATGCAGTTTAGACTCTGCACAGTCCAGACTCAGATCTTCAGGATGTCTAAACACATAGGTCAATAGGTGCCCATACACATTACATGAAATGTTCCATACCCACAGACCTCGGTGGGATAGGCCTATGGTCCGCTGTATATGGGGGTCTTCCCACTGTCATTTTGCATCACCTATAAGACAGTTGGAATATCAACATTCGATCCTTTCATTCTCTGGGAAGATAAGTCGCTGCCAGAGGTGTCTGCTAGCAACTTTTTTCCATCCTAAAACTTTATTTTTAAATCCTGACTCCTCGTTGTGCTTTTTCCTCTGTTATTCCTTCTGCAACTCTTTGGGAAAAAACATTTTAATTGGTTACCAGTTGGGGGCATGTCCTTGTACAAAGACTCTGCCCAAATAGAGCCCAGTTAGAGACATGTATATCAATCCTATCTATCAGTGCCAACAGTAGGGACACAGCCTTCTATCAATGGGAATTGTAACACTCCGTTTTCAGTTTATTCATGCATTTTCAGGAGGGTTTTTTTCACGTTACACTAAAAAAAAATCAATGTATATTTGGCTTCCATGTGATGCCAACACACAGAAGTATGTATGTAAATATTTAAAAGAAATATAAAACTGAAAACTGTTATGCTTTTGTACTCAGCCCCCCTGAGTCAGTACTTTGTAGGACCACTTTTCGCTGCAATTACTGCTGTGAATCTTTTGGGGTCTGTCTCTACCATTTTTGCACATCTAGAGGTGACATTTTTGACCAATTTTCTTTGCACACTTGCTATCGTTTAGTGAGGTTGGATGGAGGTATCTGTGAACAGCAGTTTGTCTTGTCACAGATTCTCAATGATCTCACTTGACCAGAGCACCTTCTTCCACATGCTCACTGCGTGAAGAAGGTTCTTTTATCAGATGAGACCAAACTAGATCTTTTTTTTTTCTGCTAAAACCAAATCGCTGTGTAGCAGGAAACTTGACACTGCACATCACCCCAAAAACACCATCCACACCATCACACATGGTGGTGGCAACATATTGCTGTTGGGAGGCTTTTCTTCAGCAGGGACAGGGAAGCTGGTAAGAGTTGATGGGAAGATGAATGGCACTAAATACAGGACAATACTGGAGGAAAACCTGTTACAGGCTGCAAAGACTTAACATTGGGGTGTAAATAATCCTTCCAGCAGGACAACAACCCTAAACATACCGCCAGAGCTACAATAAATGGTTTAGATCAAAGCATATTCATGTGTGTGAACGGCCCAGTCACAGTCCGGACATAAATCACATTGAGAATCTGTGACAAGACGTGAACTTTGCTGATCACCGACATCTCCATCCAATCTCACTGATCGCGAGCGAGTGTGCAAAGAAGGAGCAAAAATGTCACCTCTAGACGTGCAAAGCTGGTAGAGACAGACCCCAAAAGACTGGCAGCAATAATGGTAGTGAAAGGTGGCCCTACAGATTACACAAATTACTGACTCGGGGCCGAATACAAATTCATGTTACAATTTTCATATTTATATTATTTTAAATCTTTATAAACCCACTTGTGGGCCTAATTTGCTTACCAATAAAATCCGAGTGATGGCGGTATAATAAGCCAGTCTCATAACGTTTTACACATCTGCTCTTGCTGGAGAGACTTTAAGTCCTCATAGGGGGGTAGAACACCCATTGTGATCATGTATACAGATGCGGTACGGCTGCTTTCTCTTTGGGTCTCTTGGTGACAGGTCCTCTTCCCGCTCACCACCATTTTATTTTCTTGTACATATATTCGGGGTGTAACACGTCGGCAGCGGCACTTTAACTGCGTGTAGCAAGAATAAGAGGTACAAGCTGATCATAAATGGTGCAGAGACCATTAGATTGTATAATAGCGGTCACATTGTGTAGAGTCGTCTTCTGTAACCTCTCGCTCCTCAGTTGGTGAGACACAACTCCCATCATGCCGTACAACTTTGCATAAGAAGACACAAATTTAATTGAGGCATGTAGAAATTTACTCACATAAATAAAACATAGTCTTATATCGAGGCTGAAGCGCGTGGTGTAATCTATCCAGACACACTTGGGAGGCTTGTATCACTGGTCTCCCTCCGGCTGTTGGGAGAACTACAACTTCTATCATGCCATAGACTGGGCTACAGAGCAAGTAGTGAGAGGAGGCCACCACTAGAGGGAGCTCACAGCTTAGATAAATAGTGACTCCTGCAGAGCTATTATTGCGGGTTTGATGTGAGTTGCCATTTTTCTCTTTTGTGCTAGTGTTTTGTTTTGTTTTTTTTAATTTTATTTGCGTTGTTTTAAAATCTAATATTGCACAATCCAACCGACAGGCGCTAAAATGCTGTATATTAATCTTCAGCCGTGCATGGAGAAAACAGGTTTTGTAGTCTGCTGGAGTACCGTTGTCTAAACGGCAACAAAATTATTTTTGACATTTAAAGTCAAAGTTGCAAATTATTAGCTAAAAATGTGTAGTGGATGGCAACTGCCACATTGGCGAGCAACCCAAAAACATGAGGACTGAAAAATCTGAACTGAAAAATGACATTTTGATTATAACCTTTTATGTTTTTGCTGTGTATTTTACTATACCATTGGCATCACCCCATAGGAATGGGTGGTACGTGACTACTAAGACCGCTCACTGTCTGCAGTGGTCACATGCTAGCCAGTTGTTATAAAAAAAACACAGGAAGACCATTGAAACTTCAGAGCTGGGAGAGAAGTGAATCGTTTTTCTTTGATTGTTTGCAGCTGTTTAAACAAAAAAAAGTTTTTAAAAGTTAGCCCCTTTTTAATAGCAGCTTTATAAATCCATATGCAGTGAGCGCCCCCCAGTGGTGGCTTCAGGCAGTTAAAATTAATATATTTCTGATGAATGAAAGGAAGAGACTTGCAGCTTTATTATGCAGACCTATGATGGGAGCTGTAGTTCGCAGCCACTGGAGAGCCGCAGGTTGGAGAACACTTATCCAGAGGTAAGGAATGTGAATGGATATAATCTGTGCCGAATCCTTCCTGCCCTCCATAGTGCTCTGTATATACTGTATCTGAGTATTGCTTGGTATTTGGATATCGTGGCGTCCCCCCCCCCGCACCTCTCACATTGCACATCGCCACCGTCTGAGACCCCAAATCTTACCTAGAACTGAGGAATGTGTTACCTACAGATATTTTTACATGTGTTGCTGAGTATTTTATATTTATTTTTTTACATTTGTCTGTTTTCATTTTCTTCTTCCTCACATTTGTCTTTTGGACCCTGTTAATGCAAAGTCTATACGCCGTGTACGTTACCTATATATTTTTATTGATCTATATTAATAAATAATATTTTTGGACGTTGGCGGTCTGTTTTTTTGTTTTTGTTTTTTTACGCATAATTAGGGGAGTGCTCCTTTCTCAGGCAAGAATACTGGGTTTGGAGGAATGAGACAGAAGTCGCCATCAATGCTCTGCACCAACACTACCTATAGACGTCACCTATAGCTGCATCCACTGAGGAAAGCTATTTATTTACAGGATCCCTACATAAAGCAGCTCCATCACTGGTTGGATACAACCTCAGTGTTGGGGCTCATTCACATGTCAGTTTCTGTATATGAGAACGCAGCCTTAAAAGGGGGTATTCTCATCGCCAAGACCCTATCCCAATATATAGTAGGGGTTATAATATTACCAAATGCCTCCAATTACAAATGTAGTATAGTTCCTCTGATTAGCTACGTCACTTACCCCATGTGCAGGGTATTTTCAGTAGCTTAGGTTACGACCAATAACTGTCACTATATGATTCGTTGTAAACATGGATATCTAAGCTATTGTAATGCCCGACACATGGAGTAAGCGACATGGCTAATCAGAGGAACTAAACTACACTTATGAAACTGCTTACTCTATCCAAATATTATTACACTTACTTGTACTAAATTTCAGTAACACATTTCTGAAAACATCCTCCACACCCAAGGGAATATTTGGTACCAGCCCCAAGGGTCTCGGATATTTATTTAATGATCACATACATTCTTGAAATTTGTCCAGAATTTGAGCGTTGCCGTGTTTACAAAAATAACTTATGGATGAATCATTCTGACTTCTATCATAACTTTCTTTTTCACTTCTCTCCTGTAGAAAAAAACTGTTCTGCAATTTAATGAACAGTTCTATATATTATATACCCTTGTACGTCATGGTTGCTGTTGTTTTAATATATCAGTACTGGGCAGATTACACTATGGGGCCGACTTATTTTTTTTTTTTGCCTCTTGTAATTCGTTTTTTGTTTTGTTTTTTACACCAAAATGGCACACACTGGCCAAAATGCATCAAAATTTAAATGTGTCGGTTTTGTTTTTAGAGCACTAAATATACGGATTGAGAAGAGGTTGTCCCAGTAGTATCTCCTCCAGTAAAATCCCTCTGAGTGCTTTAAGACCCCTCTCTAAATTTATAAGAGCTGCTTTTCAGGGTCTTCATAACCAATGGTAAAAGGGGTTGTCTAATGTTCATTCTTTAGAAGTGAAAAAGTGCATGGGCACTGAAGCTGCTTGTAATGATATATATAGTGACCCCACAGGGGGGAGGGGGGAAGTCGACTGACGGCACGACACAAAATGGGATGGTAAATGGGTGAGGAAGGCCCTACCACTAGGGAAATGAGGAATGGTCACCTCCTACTCATGCCTGAGCCTGACCCTGCACTCCCCTAATGCCCTAAGTGGGTCCTTCCCCAAACCTCCACTGCCATCAGGAACCTTGTCCCTTGCTGTCAGCTCACACCGCCCTGGCAAGTGCACTGGCTGGCAAGGGTGCTAGCCTCACCAATGCAGATAGTACAACACAGGGGACAGTGACAAACACAAGACAGAGGGAGGGGGTAGTAACACAACTTAGCTTCACAACAAGCTCCTTACTCCAGGCTTGGTCACTGTAGATTGCTCTATCACTGACAGCTGATGCATCAGGCGACCATTTAAAGGATGGTGGGAGTGGTCACCACCAACATCAACTGACCTAACAATTCTGCAGTTACAACAGATTGCCAGTAAAGGAAACTGGCATTAACCCCCGCTGGTCCTGAAATGAAAAAAGCTTCATTTAAATCATAGTGGAACCAGAGCTGCCACAAATCCAAAAATGGATCGTGATACTGCTCATGCTCATATCCAGAGACCTGACTATCTTCAGAGTGGCACATGTGTAAGAGAGTGAGCAGTGCTCAAGAAGACGCCGTGGCAAGAGAGTTATGTTTTATAGAAGTGTATTATAGTTACATGTTTTATATATAAAAAAGTATTTTTTATCCCTATGGCCGATTTGTGTCTCGGTTTCCTATAGGTTCTACCTCAAGGACGTCCCCGGCGTTTAGGGAGGGTTGCCCACTTGGGAAAGCATTACAAGGTTGTGGGGATATAGTTAGTACACACTGGGTAACATATAATCAAAGGGTTTGGGAATAGCCCATATTATGGAAGGGGTTAGAGCTAACAAAAAGCAGAAACACTTCCTGAGTTGAATAGAGTAGTGCTACAGGTGCAAACTGTAGGGGGCACTTCTAGTGCAGAGTTTCCAGTCAGCATGAAGACACCTCAGCATCCATGCAGAGATCCCTGGCGGGCCAGAGCCTATGGCTCGGAGTAGGCACTGGAATAAGTTTACTACTCTTCGATACGGAAGGAACCGCACGGTGAAGAGCGAGAGGCAGCGAGTCCCGGAAATGCTGTGTTGCCAGACGGAGAATCCATAGCACCAACAGATGCTGTTGAGGCGGGGACAGTTCGGGCAGAATGGAAGCAAGATCTTATCATATGCTGTGAGGAAGAAACTACAACCTAAGGATGATGTGCCCCATGCTGTATGCCGCAGCTGTATGCATCCGAACTATACAGTACAGCCGAATTTATTGCATCGGACAAAATGTCTCCTGGCGTGTGTATTACTGATAATGGTACCAAGGACAGATGTAGCTGAGGCTTGCAGCCTACAAGTAAGAGCAGAGCATGTGCAATAGCACAACACACGGGAAAACTAATCTTTTAGAAGAGCAGTGTCGGGGTGAAGAGAAGTCAAAACTGGCCCACAGCATCGGCCATGAGACCCCTTTCAAATGCAAGCTCTGCAGAAAAGAGCTTATAAGTGCATGTTCCTTTCCTAGAAAACCAGCAATCTGCAGAGGTGGGTGGTAAGCACGAACCAGGGCTGTAAATACAAAAATTGCAGGGGTTACAATCGCACCCAGGCTTTGGAGCCCAGGAGGCCCAAAAAGTCCCTATGGCCTTTTCAAAAGAACAATACTATTAAGGAGATGCAATACTTAGGGGCCCTGTTGGAGCTTTTGCATTGGGGAACATGAGCTTCAAGATACGCCACTGACACCAAACGATATACAAGGTGAAGTGTATTTGATACACTTCCGATTTTGCAAGTTTTCCCACCTCCAAAGAATGGAGAAGTTTGTAATATTTATTGTAGGTGCACTTCACCTGTGAGAAACAATCTAAAAATAAAAAAAAAACAGAAAATAACATTGTATGATTTTTACATAATTTGCATTTTATTGCATGAAATAAGTATTTGATCACCCACCAAACTAGCAGGAATTCTAGCTCTCACAGACCTGTTTGTTTTTCTTTAAGAAGCCATCCTACTCTGCACTCATTACCTGTGTTAGGCTGGTTTCACACTTGCGTTTTGATCTGCAGCATTTGTAAAAAAAAAACGCAGGTGGTGAAAAAACGCATGTAAACGCGTGCAAACGCTGCGTTTTTTAGACGCATGCCTTTTTGCATGCAGTAAAAAACGCGGCGTTTTGACGTGTTTACATGCGTTTTTTCCTGCGTTTGCATTTTTGAAACGCATGCTGAGAAGTGTGTGACAGCTGCCAATCATCAAAATCAACTAGAAAACCCACTATTAATAGAATTAGCTAGGGATAGGGTTAGGATCCCTAGGGGTAGGGTTAGTGTTAGGGGTAGGGTTAGAGTTTGGATCCCTAGGGTTAGGGTTAGGGGTAGCTTTTTATTAGAAGAATGTCCTGGTCACCAGGTCACTGATAAGCCACCCCCCAACCATCAAGGTTGATAAAGGGATCCTAACCCTAACCCTAGGGATCCATAGGGATTGGCTATTATGTTGACCTGGAGACCAGGACATTCTTCTAATAAAAAGCTTTGTTCAATGTGGACACCCCAAGATATACGGTATTGCTATAGAGTACTAAAAATATAAACTCGGAGAGTATTCACTGTCATATTGTTAGGGGTAGGGTTAGGGGTAAAGATAGAGTTAGGGTTTGGATCCCTAGGGTTAGGGTTAGGATCCCTTTATCACCCTGATGGTGGGGGGTGGCTTATCAGGGTGTATTCTTGTTTTTTTCTATAAAAACGCATGCGTTTAAAACGCAAGCAAACGCATGTATGCAAAAACGCATGCGTTTCCATAGACATCAATGTATTTTTTGCCGCAAATCAAATGCAAATAAACGCATGCGTTTTTTTGCGGCAAAAAAAAGCCTCTGAAAATTACTACATGTTGCATTTCTGCAAAAGAACGCATGCAGCAAAAAAAGCGTTTTTAATGTTAAACATAGGGGAAAAAAATGCATGCGTTTTTTTCGGTAAAACCGCTGCAGATCAAAACGCAAGTGTGAAACCAGCCTTAATTGCACCTGTTTAAACTCAGTACCGGTATAAAAGACACCTGTCCACACAATCACACTCCAACCTCTCCACCATGGCCAAGACCAAAGATCTGTCTAAGGACACTAGGGACAAAATTGTAGACCTGCACAAGGATGGAATGGGCTACAGGACAATAGGCAAGCAGCTTGGTGAGAAGCCACAACTGATGGCACAATTATTAAAAAAATGGAAGAAACACAAGATGACTGTCAATCTTCCTCTGTCTGGGGCTCCATGCAAGATCTCACCTCGTGGGGTAAGGATGATTTTGAGAAGTGTCAGGATTCAGTCCAGAACAACACGGGAGGACCTGGTCAATGACCTGAACTGAGCTGGGACCACAGTCTCAATCATTACCATTAGTAACACACTAGACCGTCATGGATTAAAATCCTGCAGGGCATGCAAGGTCTCCCTGCTCACACCAGCAAATGTCCAGGCCCGTTTGAAGTTCACCAATGACCATCTGGATAATCTAGAGGAGACATGAGAGAAGATCTGTGGTCAGATGAGACCAAAATACAACATTTTGGTATCCTCTCCACTCACTGTGTTTGACGGAAGAAGAAGGATCCATTACAATTTTACGGTAGACACATACAGTTAGGTCCATATATATTTGGACAAACACAACATTTTTCTTCTTTTGGTTATAGGCATTACCACAATGAATTTTAAACAAAACAATTCAGATGCAGTTGAAGTTCAGACTTTCAGGTTTCATTTGAGGGTATCCACATTAAAATTGGATGAAGGGTTTAGGAGTTTCAGCTCCTTAACATGTGCCACCCTGTTTTTAAAGGGACCAAAAGTAATTGGACAATTGACTCCAAGGCTATTTCATGGACAGGTGTGGGCAATCCCTTCATTATGTAATTCTCAATTAAGCAGATAAAAGGCCTGGAGTTGATTTGAGGTGTGGTGCTTGCATTTGGAAGGTTTTGCTGTTAAGTAAATATGCGGTCAAAGGAGCTCTCCATGCAGGTGAAACAAGCCATCCTTAAGCTGCGAAAACAGAAAAAACCCATCCGAGAAATTGCTACATTATTAGGAGTGGCAAAATCTACAGTTTGGTACATCCTGAGAAAGAAAGAAAGCACTGGTGAACTCATCAATGAAAAAAGACCTGGGCACCCACGGAAGACAACAGTGGTGGATGATCACAGAATAATCTCCATGGTGAAGAGAAACCCCTTCACAACAGCCAACCAAGTGAACAACACTCTCCAGGAGGTCGGCGTATCAATATCCAAATCTACCATAAAGAGAAGACTGCATGAAAGTAAATACAGAGGGTTCACTGCACGGTGCAAGCCACTCATAAGCATCAAGAATAAAAAGGCTAGACTGGACTTTGCTAAAAAACATCTAAAAAAGCCAGCACAGTTCTGGAAGAACATTCCTTGGACAGATGAAACCAAGATCAACCTCTACTAGAATGATGGAAAGAGAAAAGAATGGCAAAGGCGTGGTACAGCTCATGATCCAAAGCATACCACATCATCTGTAAAACACAGCGGAGGCAGTGTGATGGCTTGGGCATGCATGGCTGCCAGTGGTACTGGGTCACTAGTGTTTATTGATGATGTGACACAGGACAGAAGCAGCCAAATGAATTCTGAGGTATACAGAGCCATACTGTGTGCTCAGATCCAGCCAAATGCAGCCAAACTGATTGGTCGTCGTTTCATACTACAGATTGACAATGACCCAAAACATAAAGCTAAAGCAACCCAGGAGTTTATTAAAGCAAAGAAGTAGAATATTCTTGAATGGCCAAGTCAGTCACTTGATCTCAACCCAATTGAGCACGCATTTCACTTGTTAAAGACTAAACTTCAGACAGAAAGGCCCACAAACAAACAGCAACTGAAAGCCACCACAGTGAAGGCCTTGCAGAGCATCAAAAAGGAGGAAACACAGCATCTGGTGATGTCCATGAATTCAAGACTTCAGGCAGCCATTGCAAACAAAGGGTTTTCAACCAAGTACTAAAAATGAACATTTCATTAAAAATTATTGAATCTGTCCAATTACTTTTGGTCCCTTTAAAAATAGGGTGGCACCTGTTAAGGAGTTGAAACTCCTAAACCCTTCATCCAATTTTAATGTGGATACCCTCAAATGAAAGCTGAAAGTCTGAACTTCAACTGCATCTGAATTGTTTTGTTTAAAATTCATTGTGGTAATGTCTATAACCAAAATTAGAAAAATTTTGTCTCTGTCCAAATATATATGGACCTAACTGTAGTTTATAAGGTACCTGATAGATCTATAAACCTTTAATAATAAAGAAAGCTAATAGAGAAAAAGTACAAATATGTGTCAAAAGTTCTTCACATGCTATTTACGCTGTTAACATAATTCTTGAACCCTAGGAGAAAGGGGTCAATCCCAGTAACATATCTTGAAGCTTTGGGGACCCAATGGAAAATTACCAACAAGGCCGCCAACTATCCAGGGTCTTTCATAGTTTTGACATTCTCATATGGGCCAATTGGAACTTTTTTGAGTCCCCATAGACTGCAGGGCTCAGGCGTGATTACATCTCATGCACGCTTTAGAGTTACAGCCATTGTCAACCCTACCTGTCAGTAATACAATTTCAACGCTCTAAAAACAATGCAAAATATATGTTCATGGTCAATAGAATCTATAGGTTTACAGTAATAATAGCACAAGGAAATGAATAAAAAAACAAAACTATTTGTACTTCCCTTTGTGTCATTTATGTTTTGTATTGTGCCGGTGGTTTACGGTAAGAAGCAGTACCACCCAATGCGCGTTTGGGAATTTGAAACACATGATAAAATAAAGTGATTTCTCTCGCTTCTAAATGTCACCTATTGAGCAGAAACCAGAAGAAGCTTCTCAACAATTTCAAACACTCCAACAACACGCCATCTTGGAGAAGGAAATTTTTTTTCTCTAGCAAGATGCTGCTGCTGGCACCATTTTCAAACGTGGGGGGTTTTTTTGTTTGTTTTTTTTAGGAATATCAGGATAACATTAAAACTAATTACATACACATTATGTAATACTAGTCACTTCTCACAGCCAAGTCGTGAGTCAGAGTGGTCAAGGAGTCCAAGGTCAGAAGCCAGGAGGGTACGTCAGAAACAGGAGGAAGAGGAAAAAGCCGTAGTCAGGTAACGCTCCGAGGTCAGAGTACAGGGTGGATAATGGAACATAGCTGAAGGGGTTAAACAGGCGGATGGTCAGAACGAAGTCCAAGGTCAAGCAACAGATCAAGCATACAGCACTCAAGGCACAGGAAAGCACAAACTTAACATGCTGAACATACGTCTGGCAGAGTTCTGGGAGACTCAAGAAGCATGGCAATTACCTGAATTAATGAACCCCTGGAGACAGCCAACTCCTCACAGTCTCAGATTGGATAGTCAAACTGTCAATCAACACACTGACAGCTCAGCAGTCCCCTATACCAGATTGGATGGCCAAGCTGTCAGTAACTGCATCCACGACACCCTGAGGGGTGAAACTGACACATTATATATGCAATCATGCTGCAGCGCAGGCGCCACCGCTTCTGAAGGTTTTTTTGTCTTTGGTTTTTTACACGATATATACAGCTCTGGCAAAAATTAAGAGACTACTGCAAATGTTCAGTTTGTCTGATTTTTCTCTTTATAGGTATATTTTTGAGTAAAATGTAAATTGTTCTTTTATTCTATAAATTTCTGACAACATATCTCCGAATTTCCAAGCACTAAATTTAGTATTTATTTTCAGAAAATGAGAAATGGTCAAAATAGCAAAAAAGGCAGTGCTTGCAGACCTCAAATAATGCTAAGAAAACAAGTTGATAATCAGTTAGAAAATACAATACTAATGTTTTAACTCAAGATGAGTTCAGAAATCAATATTTTGTGGAATAACCATGATTTTTATTCACCGCTTTCATGCGTCTTGGCATGCTTTCCACCAGCCTTTCACACTGCTTTTGGGTGACCTTATGCCACTCCTGGTACAAACATTTAAGCAGTTCTTTGTTCGATGGCTTGTGACTATCCATCTTCCTCTTGATTACATTTTCAATGGGGTTCAGGTCTGGAGATTGGGCTGGCCATGACAGGGATTTGATGTAGTGGTCCTTCATCCACACATTGATTGACCTAGCTGTGTGGCATGGTGCATTGTCATGCTGGAAAAACCAGTCCTCAGAGTTTGGGAACATTGCCTGAGCAAAAGGAATCTACTGTTTTTCCAGGATAACCTTGGCTTGATTCATTCGTCCTTCGCAAAGATTAACCTGCCCAATTCCAGCCTTGCTGAAGCATCCCCAGATCATCACCGATCCTCCACCAAATTTCACAGTGGGTGCAAGACACTGTGACTTGTACGCCTCTCCAGGTCTCCGTCTAACCATTAGACAACCAGGTGTTGGGCAAAGCTGAAAATTAGAGTCATCAGAGAAGATTATCTTACTCCAGTCCTCTGTGGTACAATCCATATGGTTTTTGGCAAACTTCAGCCTGGCTCTCCTTTGCTTCTCATTGATGAAAGGCTTTTTTCTACCTTTACATGACTTGAGCCCTGCCTCTTGGAGCCTGTTACGAACTGTTCTTGCTGTGCACTTCACCCCAGATGCCATTTGCCATTCTTTTTTGTAGGTCACTTGATGTCATCCTGCAGTTGCTGAGTGACATTCGAATAAGATGACGGTCATCCCGGTCAGTGGAGAGTCATTTTCGCCCTCTGCCGGTCTGTAACTTTGTTGTCCCCAATGTCTGCTGCTTGACCTTGTTGTAATGTACTGTCGTCTTAGAAATTTTAAGGATGGAGGCAACATGAAGCTCACTGTATCCCTTTGCTAGTAAAGCCAGAATTGAGCCCTTCTTTTCCTCACTCAAGACTTTCTTTTCAACTCCTTTGGCATGGTTAAAAGTTATTTGTTGATTCCTATTACTTTTGGGATATTACTAGCACTTGTTTTGCCATCCAGCTTGTCCTATTGCAAGAGGATTGTGAACACCACAGCAGTGTTTTTTATACTTTTCTTCATTAAATAAGATTTGGTTCAGGTGATCACCTAATCAGAAGCACATTAAGTAGAATGAGGTGTATTCTGGCTGGTCAGACATGTAAAGAAGATGATTTTTATAAAACTGTGCAGTGGTCTCTTAATTTTTGCCAGAGTTGTGTGTATATGTGTATATATATATATATATATACAGTGGGGCAAAAAAGTATTTAGTCATTCAGCAATAGTGCAAGTTCCACCACTTAAAAAGATGAGAGGCGTCTGTAATTTACATCATAGGTAGACCTCAACTATGGGAGACAAACTGAGAAAAAAAATTCCAGAAAATCACATTGTCTGTTTTTTTATCGTTTTATTTGCATATTATGGTGGAAAATAAGTATTTGGTCAGAAACAAAATTTCATCTCAATACTTTGTAAAATAATCCTTTGTTGGCAATGACAGAGGTCAAACGTTTTCTGTAAGTCTTCACAAGGTTGCCACACACTGTTGTTGGTATGTTGGCCCATTCCTCCATGCAGATCTCCTCTAGAGCAGTGATGTTTTTGGCTTTTCGCTTGGCAACACGGACTTTCAACTCCCTCCCAAGGTTTTCTATAGGGTTGAGATCTGGAGACTGGCTAGGCCACTCCAGGACCTTGAAATGCTTCTTACGAAGCCACTCCTTCGTTGCCCTGGCGGTGTGCTTTGGATCATTGTCATGTTGAAAGACCCAGCCACGTTTCATCTTCAATGCCCTTGCTGATGGAAGGAGGTTTGCACTCAAAATCTCACGATACATGGCCCCATTCATTCTTTCATGTACCCGGATCAGTCGTCCTGGCCCCTTTGCAGAGAAACAGCCCCAAAACATGATGTTTCCACCACCATGCTTTACAGTAGGTATGGTGTTTGATGGATGCAACTCAGTATTCTTTTTCCTCCAAACACGACAAGTTGTGTTTCTACCAAACAGTTCCAGTTTGGTTTCATCAGACCATAGGACATTCTCCCAAAACTCCTCTGGATCATCCAAATGCTCTCTAGCAAACTTCAGACGGGCCCGGACATGTACTGGCTTAAGCAGTGGGACACGTCTGGCACTGCAGGATCTGAGTCCATGGTGGCGTAGTGTGTTACTTATGGTAGGCCTTGTTACATTGGTCCCAGCTCTCTGCAGTTCATTCACTAGGTCCCCCCGCGTGGTTCTGGGATTTTTGCTCACCGTTCTTGTGATCATTCTGACCCCACGGGGTGGGATTTTGCGTGGAGCCCCAGATCGAGGGAGATTATCAGTGGTCTTGAATGTCTTCCATTTTCTAATTATTACTCCCACTGTTGATTTCTTCACTCCAAGCTGGTTGGCTATTGCAGATTCAGTCTTCCCAGCCTGGTGCAGGGCTACAATTTTGTTTCTGGTGTCCTTTGACAGCTCTTTGGTCTTCACCATAGTGGAGTTTGGAGTCAGACTGTTTGAGGGTGTGCACAGGCGTCTTTTTATACTGATAACAAGTTTAAACAGGTGCCATTACTACAGGTAATGAGTGGAGGAAAGAGGAGACTCTTAAAGAAGAAGTTACAGGTCTGTGAGAGCCAGAAATCTTGATTGTTTGCTTCTGACCAAATACTTATTTTCCACCATAATATGCAAATAAAATGATAAAAAAACAGACAATGTGATTTTCTGGAATTTTTTTTCTCAGTTTGTCTACCTACCTTGAGGTCTACCTATGATGTAAATTACAGACGCCTCTCATCTTTTTAAGTGGTGGAACTTGCACTATTGCTGAATGACTAAATACTTTTTTGCCCCACTGTATGTGTGTGTGTGTATATATATGTATATATATATATATATATATATATATATATATATATATATATATATATATATATATATATATATATATATATATATATATATATATATATATATATATATATATATATATATATATACACTCACTGGCCACTTTATTAGGTACACCTGTCCAACTTCTTGTTAACACTTAATTTCTAATCAGCCAATCACATGGCGGCAACTCAGTGCATTTAGGCATGTAGACATGGTCAAGACAATCTCCTGCAGTTCAAACCGAGCATCAGTATGGGGAAGAAAGGTGATTTGAGTGCCTTTGAACGTGGCATGGTTGTTGGTGCCAGAAGGGCTGGTCTGAGTATTTCAGAAACTGCTGATCTACTGGGATTTTCACGCACAACCATCTCTAGGGTTTACTGAGAATGGTCCGAAAAAGAAAAAAAATCCAGTGAGCGGCAGTTCTGTGGGCGGAAATGCCTTGTTGATGCCAGAGGTCAGAGGAGAATGGGCAGACTGGTTCGAGCTGATAGAAAGGCAACAGTGACTCAAATCGCCACCCGTTACAACCAAGGTAGGCCTAAGAGCATCTCTGAACGCACAGTGCGTCGAACTTTGAGGCAGATGGGCTACAGCAGCAGAAGACCACACTGGGTACCACTCCTTTCAGCTAAGAACAGGAAACTGAGGCTACAATTTGTACAAGCTCATCGAAATTGGACAGTAGAAGATTGGAAAAACGTTGCTTGGTCTGATGAGTCTCGATTTCTGCTGCGACATTCGGATGGTAGGGTCAGAATTTGGCGTAAACAACATGAAAGCATGGATCCATCCTGCCTTGTATGGAGCATCTTTGGGATGTGCAGCCGACAAATCTGCGGCAACTGTGTGATGCCATCATGTCAATATGGACCAAAATCTCTGAGGAATGCTTCCAGCACCTTGTTGAATCTATGCCACGAAGAATTGAGGCAGTTCTGAAGGCAAAAGGGGGTCCAACCCGTTACTAGCATGGTGTACCTAATAAAGTGGCCGGTGAGTGTATATATATATAATATATACAGTGCCTACAAGTAGTATTCAACCCCCTGCAGATTTAGCAGGTTTACACATTTGGAATTAACTTGGCATTGTGACATTTGGACTGTAGATCAGCCTGGAAGTGTGAAATGCACTGCAGCAAAAAAGAATGTTATTTCTTTGTTTATTTTTTTTTTTTAAATTGGGAAAAGTTTTTTCAGAGGGTCATTTATTATTCAACCCCTCAACCCACCAGAATTCTGTTTGGTTCCCCTAAAGTATTAAGAAGTAGTTCAGGCACAAAGAACAATGAGCTTCACATGTTTGGATTAATTATCTCTTTTTCCAGCCTTTTCTGACTATTTAAGACCCTCCCCAAACTTGTGAACAGCACTCATACATGGTCAACATGGGAAAGACAAAGGAGCATTCCAAGGCCATCAGAGACAAGATCGTGGAGGGTCACAAGGCTGGCAAGGGGTACAAAACCCTTTCCAAGGAGTTGGGCCTACCTGTCTCCACTGTTGGGAGCATCATCCGGAAGTGGAAGGCTTATGGAACTACTGTTAGCCTTCCACAGCCTGGACAGCCTTTGAAAGTTTCCTCCCGTGCCGAGGCCAGGCTTGTCCGAAGAGTCAAGGCTAACCCAAGGACAACAAGGAAGGAGCTCCGGGAAGATCTCATGGCAGTGGGGACATTGGTTTCAGTCAATACCATAAGTAACGTACTCCACCGCAATGGTCTCCGTTCCAGACGAGCCCGTAAGGTACCTTTACTTTCAAAGTGTCATGTCAAGGCTCGTCTACAGTTTGCTCATGATCACTTGGAGGACTCTGAGACTGACTGGTTCAAGGTCCTCTGGTCTGATGAGACCAAGATCGAGATCTTTGGTGCCAACCACACACGTGACGTTTGGAGACTGGATGGCACTGCATACGACCCCAAGAATACCATCCCTACAGTGAAGCATGGTGGTGGCAGCATCATGCTGTGGGGCTGTTTCTCAGCCAAGGGGCCTGGCCATCTGGTCCACATCCATGGGAAGATGGATAGCACGGCCTACCTGGAGATTTTGGCCAAGAACCTCCGCTCCTCCATCAAGGATCTTAAGATGGGTCGTCATTTCATCTTCCAACAAGACAACGACCCAAAGCACACAGCCAAGAAAACGAAGGCCTGGTTCAAGAGGCAAAAAATCAAGGTGTTGCAGTGGCCTAGTCAGTCTCCTGACCTTAACCCAATTGAAAACTTGTGGAAGGAGCTCAAGATTAAAGACACCCAAAGAACCTAGATAACTTGGAGAAGATCTGCATGGAGGAGTGGGCCAAGATAACTCCAGAGACCTGTGGCGGCCTGATCAGGTCTTATAAAAGACGATTATTAGCTGTAATTGCAAACAAAGGTTATTCCACAAAATATTAAACCTAGGGGTTGAATAATAATTGACCCACACTTTTATGTTTAAAATTTATAAAAATTTAACTGAGCAACAAAACTTTTTGGTTTGTAAGATTTATGCATCTGTTAATAAATCCTGCTCTTGTTTGAAGTTTGAACTTATTTGCATCTTATTAAACCTGCTAAATCTGCAGGGGGTTGAATACTACTTGTAGGCACTGTATATGTATATATATATGTATATGTGTGTATGTGTGTGTATATGTATATATATATATATATATATATATATATATATATATATATATATATATATATATATATATATATATATACACACACAGGGCCGTATTTAGAGTTTCTGCTGACACTATCGGCAGTGACTTTGGCAAGAATCGCTGTTGTGAAAGTCGCCTTTTGCAGCAGATTCGGGCAACTTTTAGGCCACACCTCTGACCACACCCATTTCAACTAGTCACACCCATATCCAAGTCCCAACCACAGCCATTTAGCACTGCTGATCACACTGTTTCATATACAATAATTATAACCCCACAAAAAATATGGCCACACAGTGCTCCATACTGTATAATAGCCACACATGATGCTCAATACTGTATAATGGCCACACATGATGCTCAATACTGTATAATGGCCACACATGATGCTCCATACTGTATAATGGCCACACATGATGCTCAATACTGTATAATGGTCACACATGATGCTCCATACGGTATAATGACCCCACATGATGCTCCATACTTTATAATGGCCACACATGATGCTCCATACTGTATAATGACCCCACATGCTCAATAGTGTATAATGCCCCCCTCCCATCTTGTATGCATGGCTCATCTCCCTCCCATCCCATATGCATGGCCCATATTCCCCCCCCCCTCCTCCTGTATGCATGGCTCATATTCCCCCCCTCCTGTATGCATGGCTCATATCCCCCCTCCTGTATGCATGGCTCATAATTCCCCCCCTGTATGCATGGCTCATATCCCCCCATTATGCATGGCTCATAATTCCCCCTCTGTATGCATGGCTCATATCCCCCTCCCTGTATGCTTGGGTGGCTCAGGCTCATCTCCCATCCCACCCTGTATGCGTGGCTCATCTCCCCCTCCCTCCCTGTATGCATGGGTGGCTCAGGCTCATCTCCCATCCCCCTGTATGCGTGGCTCATCTCCCCCTCCGTATATGCATGGGTGGCTCAGGCTCATCTCTCATCCCCCTGTATGCGTGGCTCATCTCCCCCTCCGTAAATGCATGGGTGGCTCAGGCTCATCTCCCATCCCCCCTGTATGCGTGGCTCATCTCCCCCTCTGTGTATGCATGGGTGGCTCAGGCTCATCTCCCATCCCCCCCTGTATGCGTGGCTCATCTCCCCCTCTGTGTATGCATGGGTGGCTCAGGCTCATCTCCCATCCCCCCCTGTATGCGTGGCTCATCTCCCCCCAACCTGCATGCATGGGTGGCTCAGGCTCATCTCCCATCCCCCCTGTATGCGTGGCTCATCTCCCCCTCCCTCCCTGTATGCATGGGTGGCTCTGACTCATCTCCCATCCCCCCCGTATGTGTGGCTCATCTCCCCCTCCCTGTATGCATAGGTGGCTCAGGCTCGTCATCTCCCATCCCCCCCTGTAGGCTGTATGCGTGGCTCATCTCCCCCTCCCTGGCTGTATGCGTGGCTCATCTCCCCCTCCCTCCCTGTATGCATGGGTGGCTGGCTCATCTCCCATCCCCCCCCTATGCGTCGCTCATCTCCCCCTCCCTGGCTGTATGCGTGGCTCATCTCCCCCTCCCTGTATGCATGGGTGGCTCAGGCTCGTCATCTCCCATCCCCCCCTGTAGGCTGTATGCGTGGCTCATCTCCCCTTCCCTCCCTGTATGCATGGGTGGCTGGCTCATCTCCCATCCCCCCTATGCGTGGCTCATCTCCCCCTCCCTGGCTGTATGCGTGGCTCATCTCCCCCTTCCTGTATGCATGGGTGGCTCAGGCTCGTCATCTCCCATCCCCCCTGTAGGCTGTATGCGTGGCTCATCTCCCCCTCCCTCCCTGTATGCATGGTTGGCTGGCTCATCTCCCATCCCCCCCATGCGTGGCTCATCTCCCCCTCCCTCTGTATGCATGGGTGCGGGCGGCTCAGACTCGTCATCTCCCATCCCCCCTGCCCCCCCAATGCGTGGCTCATCGGCTGCCCCGCCGCCCCCCATCCACGGTTCTGCTTCATTCTCCCCGGCTCCCCCCGTCCTCCCTGGCTGTCATCATCATCATACTCACCTCACACCGCGCAGAAGAAAGGAATCCCGGCTCCACCTCTGTCCCGACTCCCAGCGGCGGCGCAGCACCCTCGTCCTGTGTGAGCGCCACGGTCAGGTGGCACCGCTCATTAAGTTCATGAATATGCATGCATATTCATGAACCTTAATGACCAGGTACTGTTATGATTTTCCCAATGGCAGGGAAATCAAAAATAACAAACGGACTAGCTCTCGGGTGATGGAAACTAAAGTGACCGTGACCTGAACCTGACACAACACTGGAAGTAGCCGGGGAGTGTTTCCTACGATGCCCTAGACACCACGCGCCAGCCGGAGATCTAACCACCCCTATCAGAGGAATATACAGGCCTGCCTTACCTCCAGAGATGAACCCCAAAAGGAGATAGCAGGCCCCCACAAATATTGACGGTGAGTCAAGAGGAAAAGACATACGTAGGATGAACAGCAGATTTAGCACAGTGAGGTCCGCTTACTAGATAGCAGAAGTACAGGAAAGAGTTACTTCATGGTCAACTTCAAAACACTACTCAAAAACACCATCCTGAAATTACTTTAAAACTCCAGTGACAACTCATGCCACTGGAGTGGCAATTTCAGTCCACGAGAGCTTCCAGCTACAGAGAGTCACATTGCAGATAGCTGGACAAAAAATAGCATTAACTAGGAACAAAATTCAACTTAGCTGAACTGGAACTTGAGGCAGGAGAATGCAACAGAATGCTACTGATACATTGTTGGCCGGCATCAGACCAGCAGCCAAGCAGGCTTAAATAGGAAACTCCCCTAATGGGTGTCAACAGGTGATCAAGGATAGAAGAAGGCAAATAAGTGGCAATACCATAAAACACCACCGGGGGAGCCCACAAACAGAATTCACAACAGTACCCCCCCCTTAAGGAGGGGGCACCGAACCCTCACCAGAACCACCAGGGCGATCTGGATGAGCACTATGGAATGCACGAACCAAATCAGGAGCATGAACATCAGATGCTGTCACCCAAGAATTATCCTCCTGGCCATAGCCTTTCCACTTAACCAGATACTGAAGTTTCCGTCTGGAAACACGGGAGTCCAAGATCTTTTCCACCACATACTCCAACTCACCCTCAACCAGCACAGGAGCAGGAGGATCAGCAGACGGAACAACCGGCACCTCATACCTCCGCAATAATGACCGATGAAAAACATTATGAATAGTAAAAGATGCTGGGAGGTCCAAACGAAAGGACACAGGATTGAGAACCTCCAGAATCCTATAAGGGCCGATAAACCGAGGCTTAAACTTAGGAGACGAGACCTTCATAGGAACAAATCGAGAAGACAACCAAACCAGGTCCCCAACACAAAGACGAGGACCGACACGCCGATGACGATTAGTGAACTGTTGAGTCTTCTCCTGGGACAACTTCAGATTGTCCACAACCTGTCCCCAAATCTGATGCATTCTATCAACCACAGCATCTACTCCAGGACAATCCGAAGACTCCAATTGACCGGACGAAAAGCGAGGGTGAAACCCTGAATTACAAAAAAATGGAGAAACCAAAGTGGCAGAACTGGCCCGATTGTTAAGGGCAAACTCTGCCAATGGCAAAAAATCAAGCCAATCGTCCTGATCAGCGGACACAAAACACCTCAAGTAAGTCTCCAAGGTCTGATTAGTACGCTCAGTCTGGCCATTAGTCTGAGGATGGAACGCAGACGAAAACGACAAGTCGATGCCCATCCTGGCACAGAACGCCCGCCAAAATCTAGACACAAACTGAGTACCCCTGTCAGACACTATATTCTCAGGAATACCATGCAAACGCACAACATTCTGAAAAAATAGAGGGACCAGCTCAGAGGAGGAGGGCAATTTGGGCAAAGGTACCAAGTGAACCATCTTGGAAAAACGGTCACACACCACCCAGATGACGGACATCCTAAGAGAAACAGGAAGGTCAGAAATAAAGTCCATAGAGATGTGCGTCCAAGGCCTCTTAGGAATAGGCAAGGGCAACAACAACCCGCTGGCCCGGGAACAGCAGGGCTTAGCCCGAGCACAAACATCACAAGACTGCACAAAAATACGTACATCTCGAGACAAGGAAGGCCACCAGAAGGACCTAGACACCAGATCCCTGGTGCCAAAAATTCCAGGATGACCTGCCAACGCGGAAGAGTGAACCTCTGAAATAACTCTACTGGTCCAGTCATCAGGGACAAACAGTCTACCAGGCGGACAGCGATCAGGCCTATCCACCTGAAACTCCTGCAAAGAGCGCCGCAGGTCTGGGGAGACAGCTGACAATATCACCCCATCCTTCAGGATGCCAGTAGGTTCGGAATCACCAGGCGAGTCAGGCTCAAAACTCCTAGAGAGGGCATCCGCCCTCACATTCTTAGACCCAGGCAGATATGAGACCACAAAGTTAAATCGAGAGAAAAACAACGACCAGCGCGCCTGTCTAGGATTCAGACGCCTGGCTGACTCAAGATAAATTAGATTTTTGTGGTCAGTCAAGACCACCACCTGGTGTCTAGCACCCTCAAGCCAATGACGCCACTCCTCAAATGCCCACTTCATGGCCAAGAGCTCCCGATTTCCAACATCATAATTTCGCTCAGCGGGCGAAAACTTTCGAGAGAAAAACGCACATGGTCTCATCACTGAGCAGTCAGGACCTTTCTGCGACAAAACTGCACCTGCTCCGATCTCGGAAGCATCTACTTCAACCTGGAACGGGAGCGAAACATCAGGCTGGCGCAACACAGGAGCAGAAGAAAAGCGGCGCTTAAGCTCCCGAAAGGCCTCCACAGCCGCAGAGGACCAATTAGCAACATCAGCACCCTTCTTGGTCAAATCAGTCAAAGGTCTAGCAATGGCAGAAAAACCCGCTATGAATCGGCGATAGAAATTAGCAAATCCCAAGAACTTCTGAAGACTCTTTAGAGAAGTAGGTTGTATCCAATCACAAATAGCCTGAACCTTAACAGGGTCCATCTCCATAGATGAAGGGGAAAAAATATATCCCAGAAAGGAAATTCTCTGAACCCCAAAAATACACTTTGAGCCCTTCACAAATAGAGAATTAGCTCGTAAAACCTGAAAAACTCTCCTGACCTGTTGAACATGAGATTCCCAGTCCTCCGAAAAAATCAAAATATCATCCAAATACACAATCATAAATTTATCCAGATATTCACGGAAAATATCGTGCATAAAGGACTGAAAAACGGAAGGGGCATTCGCGAGACCGAAAGGCATTACCAAATACTCAAAATGGCCTTCAGGCGTATTAAATGCGGTCTTCCACTCATCCCCCTGCTTAATCCGCACCAAATTATACGCACCACGTAGATCGATCTTAGTGAACCACTTCGCCCCCTTTATGCGAGCAAAAAGATCAGTCAGTAAAGGTAACGGGTACTGGTATTTAACAGTAATCTTATTCAGAAGTCGATAGTCGATACAAGGTCTCAATGAACCATCCTTTTTACCCACAAAAAAAACCCCTGCCCCCAATGGAGACAAAGAGGGGCGAATATGACCCTTTTCCAAAGATTCTCTGATATACTCCCGCATAGCAGTATGTTCAGGTACAGACAAATTAAACAAGCGACCCTTAGGAAATTTACTACCGGGAATCAACTCAATAGCGCAGTCACACTCTCTGTGAGGGGGGAGAGAATCAGTTTTAGGCTCCTGAAAGACATCATAAAAATCTGACAGAAATGCTGGGATCTCAGAGGGAGTAGATGAAGAAATGGGAACCAAAGGTGCATCCCCATGAATCCCCCGACATCCCCAACTCAGCACAGACATTGATCTCCAGTCCAAGACTGGATTATGAATTTGTAACCATGGTAATCCAAGTACTAATACGTCATGTAGATTATATAACACAAGGAAACGAATAATCTCCTGATGGTCTGGGGAAAGATGCATAGTCACTTGTGTCCAATATTGTGGTTTATTGCTAGCCAAAGGTGTAGAATCAATACCCTTTAAGGGAATAGAAACCTCCAGAGGCTCTAAATCAAACCCACAACGCTTGGCAAAGGACCAATCCATGAGACTCAGAGCGGCGCCAGAATCCACATAAGCATCCACAGTAACAGATGATAAAGTACAAATCAATGTCACGGACAAAAGAAATTTAGACTGCAAGGTACCCATAGAAAAAGATTTATCAACCTTTTTATCAACCTTCTTTATGCGTTTAGAGCATGCTGATATAACATGAGCTGGATCTCCACAATAGAAGCACAACCCATTTTTGCGCCTGTAATTCTGTCGTTCGCCTCTAGACAATACACTATCGCATTGCATATGCTCTGGTGCCTTTTCAGAGGTCACCGCCAAATGATGCACAGGTCTTTGCTCAGAAGATACCGCCATATGGTGCACAGGTTTTTGCTCAGAAGATACCGCCATATGGTGCACAGGTTTTTGCTCAAAAGATACCGCCATATGGTGCACAGATTTTTGCTCAGAAGATACCGCCATATGGTGCACAGATTTGCGCTCCCGTAAACGCCGATCAATCTGGATAGCCAATTTCATGGCATCATTCAGACCTGTAGGCACAGGGAACCCCACCATGACATCCTTCACGGCATCAGAGAGACCTTCTCTGAAATTAGCTGCTAGAGCGCACTCATTCCATTTAGTAAGCACCGACCATTTACGAAATTTCTGGCAGTATATCTCAGCTTCATCTTGCCCTTGGGAAAGAGCTATCAAGGCTTTCTCAGCCAAAATCTCTAAATTAGGTTCCTCATAAAGCAACCCCAAAGCCAGAAAAAACGCATCTACATTTAATAACGCAGGATCCCCTGGCGACAATGCAAATGCCCAACTTTGTGGGTCACCCCGCAATAGAGAAATAACAATTTTAACCTGTTGCGCAGGATCACCAGCAGAGTGAGATTTCAGAGACAAAAACAATTTACAATTCTCTCTGAAATTCAAAAAACGGGATCTGTCTCCGGTAAAAAATTCAGGCATAGGAATCTTAGGTTCAGACATTGGAGCACGTATAACAAAATCTTGTAAGTTCTGGACCTTTGTAGCCAGGTTATTCAGACCTGCAACCAAACTCTGTGGATCCATGATTCAAACAGGTGTAACCAAAGCCATTCAGAGATTAAGAGGAGAGGAAGGAAAAAAAAAGGCTGAAGACTGCAGTTTAAGCAAGGAGTACAAATAAGCACTAAGGTGCACTTTCCAAACACAGAAGGAAAAAAAAAAACCTTTTCATATCCTTTCCTGCTTTAATGCATAGTTTTAACACATGTGGGCCGGCCAAACTGTTATGATTTTCCCAATGGCAGGGAAATCAAAAATAACAAACGGACTAGCTCTCGGGTGATGGAAACTAAAGTGACCGTGACCTGAACCTGACACAACACTAGAAGTAGCCGGGGAGTGTTTCCTACGATGCCCTAGACACCACGCGCCAGCCGGAGATCTAACCACCCCTATCAGAGGAATATACAGGCCTGCCTTACCTCCAGAGATGAACCCCAAAAGGAGATAGCAGGCCCCCACAAATATTGACGGTGAGTCAAGAGGAAAAGACATACGTAGGATGAACAGCAGATTTAGCACAGTGAGGTCCGCTTACTAGATAGCAGAAGTACAGGAAAGAGTTACTTCATGGTCAACTTCAAAACACTACTCAAAAACACCATCCTGAAATTACTTTAAAACTCCAGTGACAACTCATGCCACTGGAGTGGCAATTTCAGTCCACGAGAGCTTCCAGCTACAGAGAGTCACATTGCAGATAGCTGGACAAAAAATAGCATTAACTAGGAACAAAATTCAACTTAGCTGAACTGGAACTTGAGGCAGGAGAATGCAACAGAATGCTACTGATACATTGTTGGCCAGCATCAGACCAGCAGCCAAGCAGGCTTAAATAGGAAACTCCCCTAATGGGTGTCAACAGGTGATCAAGGATAGAAGAAGGCAAATAAGTGGCAATACCATAAAACACCACCGGGGGAGCCCACAAACAGAATTCACAACAAGGTACCATGTGACCGCTCACACAGGACGAGGCGAGGGCGTGCAGTCAATGAGAGCAGACCAGGCATCGCTGGAGCAGGTGAGGTGAGTATGATTGTATCATGATGTCTTCAAGGAGGCAGCGGCGGGTGGGGTTGGGGGGTGTGACCCCGGCCGGACCGGACTTTATAAAAAAACAAACAAAAAAAAAACAAAACACACACCTGCTCAGGTACCGCCCCGCCCTAGGCACGTGCCTTCAAGTGCCTAGTGGCAAATACGGCCCTGTGTATATAGTTTTCATGGGCCCTGGGCGAAAGAGTCCCGGTGGGCCCCTTAGACACACACCACAATTCATAATGCACGGATATGGCAGAGAAATATAGGTATAGTACAATGCCAAAGACTTCACTTACTTCTTACATTACATGAGTGATATCTATTGTGCATTCTACATTAGCTCAGAAACCGGAAAGTATAGTCCTCTATCCAGAATAATGAGCCCCATATATTGCTCCAAACAGAATAATGAGCTCCATATATTGCCCCATACAGTATAATGGCCCCATATAGTGCTTTACTTTAGCCCCAACCCTAACTTTAGCCCCAACCCTAACCCTAGCCCTAACCCTAACCCTAGCCCTAACCCTAACCCTAGCCCTAACCATAGCCCTAACCCTAACCCTAACCCTAGCCCTAACCCTAGCCCTAAACCCAGCCCTAACCCTAGCCCTAACCCTAGCCCTAACCCTAACCCTAATGGGAAAATGGAAATAAATACATTTTTTTAATTTTTAAATTTTTCATAACTAAGGGGGTGATGAAGGTGGATTTAATTTACTATTTATAGTGTGTTTTCTAGCGGATTTTTAATTGGCAGCCGTCACACTAAAAGACGCTTTTTATTGCAAAAAAATTTTTTTGCGTTACCACATTTTGAGTGCTATAATTTTTCCATATTTTGGTCCACAGTCATATGAGGTCTTGTTTTTTGCGGGACGAGTTGATGTTTTTATTAGTAACAATTTCGGGCACGTGACATTTTTTGATCGCTTTTTATTGCGATTTTTGTGAGGCAGGATGACCAAAAACCAGCTATTCATTAATTTCTTTTTAGGGGGAACGTTTATACCGTTCCGCATTTGGTAAAATGGATAAAGCATTTTTATTCTTCGGGTCAGTACGATTACAGCGATACCTTATTTATATAATTTTTTTATGTTTTGGCGC
The DNA here is from genome assembly GCF_051348905.1 of Ranitomeya variabilis. Lineage (NCBI taxonomy): Eukaryota > Metazoa > Chordata > Amphibia > Anura > Dendrobatidae > Ranitomeya > Ranitomeya variabilis. Next base: position 698,377,656 of record NC_135232.1, on the reverse strand, counting down.
TTTTATACGATAAAAACTATTTTATAGAAAAAATAATTATTTTTGCATCGCTTTATTCTGAGGACTATATCTTTTTTATTTTTTCACTGATGATGCTGTATGGTGGCTCGTTTTTTGCGAGACAAGATGACGTTTTCAGCGGTACCATGGTTATTTATTTCAGTCTCTTTGATCGCATGTTATTCCACTTTTTGTTCGGCGGTATGATAATAAAGTGTTGTTTTTTGCCTCGTTTTTTTTTTTTTTGGTGTTCACTGAAGGGGTTAACTAGTGGGACAGTTTTATAGGTCGGGTCGTTACGGACGCGGCGATACTAAATATGTGTACTTTTATTGTTTTTGTTTTTTTTTTATTTAGCTAAAGGAATGTATTTATTGGAACAATATATTTTTTTTATTATTATTTATTTAGGAATTTATTTTTTATTTTTTTTTTACACATGTAATTTTTTTTTTTTTTTTACATTTTTACTTTGCCCCAGGGGGCATCACAGAAAAGTGACAGATCGCCGATCTGACACTTTGCTGTCCACTGTGTCAGATCGGTGATCTGAAGTGCACAGCTCCAGGCTTCCCGGCGCCTGCTCTGAGCAGGCGCTGTGAAGCCACCTCCCTGCAGGACCCGGAGGCAGCCCCGTGGCCATTTTGGATCCGGGGCTTGCAGGGAGGAGACGCTTGGTACAAGGTGAGCACATTGCCTTGTACGGATCGTTTCAGGGAAGCACGCAGGGAGCCCCCTCCCTGCGCGATGCTTCCCTGTACCGCCGGAACACTGCGATCATGTTTGATCGCAGTGTGCCGGGGGTTAATGTGCCGGGGACGGTCCGTGACCGCTCCTGGCACATAATGCCGGATGTCAGCTGCGATAGTCAGCTGACACCGGGTCGTTATCGGCTGCGCTCCCCCCGTGTGCACGGCTGATCGCGCTGGATGTACTTTTCCGTCCTTGGGAAGTAGGGCCCACCCCACATGGACGGAATAGTACGTCCAATGACAGAAAGGCGTTAAGGAAGCCATCCTCCCATCAAAGTTTTTATCCTCTTAATATATTGCAGTCACCATATTATACACTCACTGGCCACTTTATTAGGTACACCTGTCCAACTTCTTGTTAACACTTAATTTCTAATCAGCCAATCACATGGCGGCAACTCAGTGCATTTAGGCATGTAGACATGGTCAAGACAATCTCCTGCAGTTCAAACCGAGCATCAGTATGGGGAAGAAAGGGGATTTGAGTGCCTTTGAACGTGGCATGGTTGTTGGTGCCAGAAGGGCTGGTCTGAGTATTTCAGAAACTGCTGATCTACTGGGATTTTCACGCACAACCATCTCTAGGGTTTACAGAGAATGGTCCGAAAAAGAAAAAAAATCCAGTGAGCGGCAGTTCTGTGGGCGGAAATGCCTTGTTGATGCCAGAGGTCAGAGGAGAATGGGCAGACTGGTTCGAGCTGATAGAAAGGCAACAGTGACTCAAATCGCCACCCGTTACAACCAAGGTAGGCCTAAGAGCATCTCTGAACGCACAGTGCGTCGAACTTTGAGGCAGATGGGCTACAGCAGCAGAAGACCACACCGGATACCACTCCTTTCAGCTAAGAACAGGAAACTGAGGCTACAATTTGTACAAGCTCATCGAAATTGGACAGTAGAAGATTGGAAAAACGTTGCTTGGTCTGATGAGTCTCGATTTCTGCTGCGACATTCGGATGGTAGGGTCAGAATTTGGCGTAAACAACATGAAAGCATGGATCCATCCTGCCTTGTATGGAGCATCTTTGGGATGTGCAGCCGACAAATCTGCGGCAACTGTGTGATGCCATCATGTCAATATGGACCCAAATCTCTGAGGAATGCTTCCAGCACCTTGTTGAATCTATGCCACGAAGAATTGAGGCAGTTCTGAAGGCAAAAGGGGTCCAACCCGTTACTAACATGGTGTACCTAATAAAGTGGCCGGTGAGTGTATAGCGCTGTGTGCATACAAATGCTCACTTTGCCTTTCTACCCAGCTAATTCTTCTGTTTTCTCTGCTCTGTGTAGAAACAGGAAGTCTCTTGTCCCTGCAGGATTATTCCCCTCTACAACTCCAGTCCTGACCCAGCTGCTCCGCTTCTTGTAGCTGCAATAGTCTTTTGCAGTGACTCTTGACTTGTGCAAAGTAAACTGACCTCCTGTTTTTACAGTTTTTAATCACCTGATGTCATAGACCTAGTGGAGAAGAGAACAATTAGCTGGGTAGAAAAGCAAAATGGGCAATTGTAAGTGCACAGTGCTGTATAATATGATGATTGCAATATATTAAGAGGATAAAAACTTTGATGGGAGGAGGAGGAGTGCTTCTTTAAGAACCGTGTGCTCTTCATGTCTGAATTAGGACCTTGATAGTTAGTCTCCAACCATTGTTTGAAGCCAAAAGGATACAGGGGCCGATTCATCAAACTGTTTCTGACAGTATACGGATTTAAAACACTCTGAAAAGTTGCTAAATGTTGCGTAATTGAAGTTGTGCAACATTTTTGCAACTTTGGCATTTTGTCATCAGTTTCGTTCAGCTCAGCTAAAGTGGTGAACATCCGCCCGTCTAATTCAAGTTTAATTATGTCGTCCTTGACTGGAAAAATATCTGTGGCGAGGCACATAGAGGTGCAAGCCACTTGTAACATGCACCAAATTCATTCATTGTCCGGCAAAAGGTTTCGTGTCTATGAAACTTCCCATTTATTGGGATACAAAAATGATAAAGGGCAAGACAAGTACAATAACAAACAAGACTATCACAAATGTCACCAAGAGGAAAAAAGAAAACCTTATTGATATTTTTCCCTTGACGAGGACCAGAGATAAAAGGTAAAAGATCAAAACTCATAACTATATAACGGTCTACAAGATGGGGGCAGGTCCTTATCTCTGCAGGATGTGAGGGCAGGTCCTTAGCTCTCTGTGGGATGTGAGGGTGGGTTCTTAGCTCTCTACAGGATGTGAAGGCTGGTCCTTAGCTCATAGCAGGACATGACAGCAGGCCCTTAGCTCTCTGCGGGATTTTAGGAGCAGGTCCTTTGATCTCTACTGGATGTGACAGCGAATCCTTTCCTCCACAAGATGTGAGGGTGGTCCTCTGCTCTCTACAGGTTGTGATGACTGGTCATTTGCTCTCTACAATATGTGAGGATGGGTTCTTTGTTCTCTACAGGGCATGAGGGTGGGTTCTTTCCTCTCTACGGGATGTGAGGGTGGGTCTTTAACTCTCTGCAAAATGTGACTGTGGGTCATTAGCTCTCTGTGGGATGTGAGGGTGGGTATTTACCTCCCTGTGGGATGTGAGGGTGGGTCCTTAGCTCTCTGCGGGATGTGAGGATGGGTCCTTAGCTCTCGGCGGGATGAAGGGGCTGGTCCTTTTTTCTCTAGGGGATGTGAGGGCCGCTCCTTTGTGCTCCACAAGATGTGAGGGCAGGTCCCATGCTCTCAACAAGATGTGGGGGCAGGCCCTCTACTGGTTGTGAGGGCAGGTCCTTTGCTCTCTTTGATATGTGAGGGTGGGTCCTTTGCTCTCTACAGGATGTGATTGTGGGTCCTTTCCTCTATGCAGGATGTGAGGGTGGGTCATTAGCTCTCTGTGGGATATGAGGGCAGGTCCATAGCTTTCTGCGGAATGTAAGGGTGGGTTCTTGGCTCTCGGCGGGATGTCAGGGCAGGTCCTTGGCTCTCGGGATGTGGAGGTGGGTCTTTTGCTCTCTACCAGATGTGAGGACGAGTCCTTTCCTCTACAGGATGTGAGGGCGGGTCCTTAGCTCTCTACAATATGTGAGAGCGGTGTCATGATCCAGACGAGGTTTTGAGTCCTGTTTTCCCTTTTCCCGGTCTGGTCATGTTAAGAGTTAACCCTTCTCAGCCTTTGTCTGGGTTCAGGTTGGCTATTTATCGCCACTGCTTCCTGCAGGCGATGTCATTTATAGTTTTTGCCTAGTGCTGCTGTAGCTGACTCTGATTGCTCTGATTTTGTAACAAATGGAAACAGAGGCACAGAAGTTGAAGTTCACATTCGATTTTATTATGATTTAATGTGGAACCTCGGGACCACGGTCTGGGGGGCTCTGAAGGGGGCGTGACTGCGTGAGCCCCAGACACCCGTGGTAAGTCCCCTCGAACAGGGTCAGAGTGGAATGCCTGGGGGACACGGGTGCTACCTCCAGTTAGACCCCGGACTCGTGGCTGCTGTCCCAGCGGGACAAACGGATGAGCAAGGTTAGCAGTAGATGTGGAGCTAACCAGATGATACCAGGTGTACGGGTAGGAGCTGGTACAGGCGGTACTGGCATCGTCCGGAGATGAGGATGGCGGATTGGCGGGACAAGACGTAACTGGCGTAGACAGAGCGGATGTCGTCCAGGAGCTGGGTAACAGGTGGCTGATGATCTGCGGAGACAGACAGTTTAAGCGGAGCACTGGCAGAGAACTTCAGAAACAGAAGCATATGCTAGCAGGAACCGGAAGAAGCAACAGTGAATACTAGTTGCTCCGGCGCTCCCTCCCTATGGTGGAGGAGCTAGAAATAGTAACCATCAAGACGCCATTGGCCAGAAGTCCTTTCTGAAAAATTCGTGCTGTCTCTTTAAGAGACCGGAAGCGAGCGCGCGTGTGAGCTAAGCACTCTGCCCGAGAACCTGCTGGCAGCGTGCCGGGAAGCAGAGGAGGAAGGGAAGGCAGAGGCTGTATCCTGACAGCGTGGAGCCTGCACAGAGCAGGAGTCCCGACGGGGACCCTGCGAAGGTACAGAAACCAGACCGGGTGTAACAGATTTGTCCTGCTGCGTTTGCTGTCTGAATCCGTGTTTCTGTTTTCCTCTACTCCCATCTTGACTCCGTGTTTCCCTTTAGTGTGCTGACTCCCTGGTTTTGACTTGGCTTGTATCCTGACCTGCTTCTGCATTTTGTCTTTTGGCTTATCCGCTTCTGACCGTTACTGACTCCCTGGCTTGTCTCTGACCGTGTGTTTGCTTATTCCTTTGGTACTGAGCTACAGTCTAGGATTTGACCCGGCTTGTTTGACTATTCTGCTGCCACCTGTGGTAACCTCACTGCTGCACTGCAGGTCAGCTCTGTTTAGGTGCAGTCCTGCTTCCACTCTACTGCCATCTAATGGAGCCTGCACCTACCTGCATTACAGCAGCGTGACAGGCAGGTCCATTACACTCAACGGGATGAGAGGGCAGGTCCTATACTCTCGACAAGATGTGGGAGCGGGTCCTTTGCTCTCGGCAGGATGTGGGGGGAGTCTTTTGCTCTCTACAGGATATGAGGGAAGGGCTTTTGCTCTCTATGGGATGAGAGGGCAGGTTCTATGCTCTCTACAAGATGTGGGGGCAGGCCCTTTGCTCTCTACAATATGTGAGGGTGGGTCCTTTGCTCTCTACGGGAGGTGAAGGTGGGTCCTTTCCTCTTTACAGGATGTGAGGGCGAGTCTTTAGCTCTCTGTAGGATGTGAGGGCGGATCCTTAGCTTTCTGTGGGATGTGAGGTTGGGTCTTTACCTCTCTGTGGGATGTGAGAGCAGGTACTATGCTGTTGACAAGATGTGGGGGCAGGCTCTTTGCTTTCAGCAGGATGTGGGGGCGGGCCCGTTACTCTCTATGGGATGTGATGGCAGGTCCTTTGCTCTCTACAGTGTTATGATTCTTGTGGCTTAGGATCACAAATCTGACCAGCTAAGATGGAACATAGAACGAGCTTTGGGGATGTGGTAACTAGACTGACTGAAGGAATATAAAGGGTGGGTTCTTAGCTCTCTGCAGGATGTGAGGGCGGGTCCTTAGCTCTCTACAGGATGTGACTGCGGGTACTTAGCTCTGCAGGATGTGAGGTTGGGTCCTTGTCTCTCAGCGGGATGTGAGGATGGGTCCTTAGCTTTCTACGGGATGTGAGGGCTGGTCCTTGGCTCTCGGTGGGGTGTTGGGGCGGGTCCTTTACTCTCTACCTGATGTGAGGGCGAGTCCTTTCCTCTACGTGATGTGAAGGCATGTCCTTAGCTCTCTGCTGGATGTGAGGGTGGGTCCTTAGCTCTGTGTGGGATGTGAGGGCAGGTTCTTAGCTCTCTGCAGGATGTTAGGGTGGGTCCCTAGCTCTCTGCAGGATGTGAGGGTGGGTCTCTTCCTCTCTTAGGGATGTCCTTAGTGTTCTGAGAGATATGAGGGCATGTCTTTAACTCTCTGAGGGATGCAAAGTAGGGTCATTTGCTCTCAGTGGGATGTGGGGGTGGATCTTTTTCTCTCTTTGGGATGTAGGGGCAGGTCCTTAGCTCTTGACGAGATGTGAGAGCGTGTCCTTAGCTTTCGGCGGGATGTGGGAGCGGGTCCTTAGTGCTCTGCAGGATGTGAGGGTGGGTCCTTTACTCTCTACACAATGTGGAAGCAGGTCCATAGATCTCAGTGGGATGTGGGGGTGGATCCATAGCTCTTGGTGGGATGTGGGGCAGGTCTTTAGTGCTCTTTGAGATGTGAGGGCAGGTCTTTAGCTTTCTGCAGGATGTGAATGTGTATCCTTGCCTCATGGCAGGATGTGAAGGCAGTTCTTTTGCTCTTTATGGGATGTGAGGACGGAACTTTGGCTCTCGGTGGGATGTGAGGGTGGATCCTCAGCTCTACCGGATGTGAGGGTGAATCCTTTCCTCTCTGCGGGATGTGAGGTGGGTCCTTTCTTCTCTATGGACTGTGGGGGTGGATCCTTAGTTCTCGGCAGGATGTGGGGGCCAGTCCTTAGCTCTCAACAGGATGTGGGATCAGGTCCTTTGCTCCCTACGGGATGTGCGGGAGGGTCCTTTGCTCTCTGCGGTATGTGAGGGTGAGTCCTTAGCTTTCTGTAGAATGGGGAAGGGTCCTTAGCCATCTACAGGATGGAGCAGGTCCTTAGCCATCTACAGGATGGAGCGGGTCCTTAGCCATCTACAGGATGGGGCGAGTCCTTAGCTATCTACAGGGTGGGACGGGTCCTTAACCATCTACAGGATGGAGCAGGTCCTTAGCCATCTACAGGGTGGGGTGGGTCATTATCCATCTACAGGATGGGGCAGGTCCTTATCCATCTACAGGATGGGGCGGGTCCTTAGACATCTACAGGATGAGGCGGGTCCTTAGCCATCTACAGGATGAGGCGGGTCCTTAGCCATCTAAAGGATGGGATGGGTCCTTAGCCATCTACAGGATGGGGTGGGTCCTTAGCGATTTCCATGATGGGTGGGTCCTTAGCCATCTACAGGATGAGGGTGCGGGTCCTTAGCCATGTACAGGATGGGGGTGCGGGTCCTTAGCCATCTACAGGATGAGGGCGCGGGTCCTTAGCCATCTACAGGATGAGGGAGCGGGTCCCTTGTTTTCTACCAGATGAGATGGATGCCTAGGTTTCTACAGGATGGGAGCAGGTCTTTAGCTCTCTACTGGATGGGGGGGGGGGGACAAATCTTTAGGCTCTCCTCTATCACTCTACACACAGAAATAACAATAAACATTTGCATTGTGCTTGTCACATAATGGAAAATGCTATTGGACAACCGCAAAAGAAATGCACTCTGAGAAGTGAGGTAAAGAAAGCTCCAACATTTGTAATGCTGGCAGAATGCAGATGAACAAAAAAAGAGGGCAAGTTGTATAGTATGAGAATTGGGACAGTTACTGGACATATTAGACTCTAATGTGCTCCAAAATCAGTTTTAACTTACGAGGAAGCAGGAACATGATTTTTTTATACAGGTCTTGTTTGAAAGGACTTTCACTTTAAAATAATAGATAGATAAATGCATTTCCAGTAAATGGGTTGTCTGAGTAGTTTTCCACAACAAAATGTGGGACGGTGACTAGTGGGTGTAATGTCAGTGGGTGTAACCTCAGTGGGTTTATTTTGCACAGAGCTTCAGGTTCAATCCTAAGATTGCAGCTCTTGTAAGTACATCACCCTCTCCCTGTTATAATACAGTATATTTTATATAGATATTAGATTACAATGTATTAATGTTATACTAATCAATGTATCTCTCCACCTATCTGTGCATATTCTGTATATTAATTTCTTAATAAATGTATTATTTTTAGACCCATAGACACTCACCAATTCCAGGAGCGCAGAACTCTGTCCTGAACCCATGTAAGTACGATTTTAAAAACAAAAAAAAATAGCTTGAGCTCCTAGTTACAAATTTTCAATGCTGTATTACTCCAAAACTAAAAAAATTGCACCGCTCTGTGCTATCCAAAGCTGCAGGACAAGAGGAGAGAAAGAAAGTGACACGTTTCGGCTACAAACTGCCGTCTTAATCTTAAACTCAGAATGAAAAATGTAATTTTTTTTTTCATCTAGGAGCTGTAACGTCGCCTTTGTTTTTCATATTATATTTAGCCAATTCATCTTTTTGTTCCAAAGTTTTCCTGTTCTGATTTTTATTTTAATTATTTTTTTGTTTTTTTTGCCATAACAGGTGGTGAAAAAAATGCCGGAATATAACAAAGGATCAGGTGGCAAAAAAGATGTAAATGGGGAAAATGAAGAAACCAATCTAGCTAATAAAAAGGAAAAAGATGGCAAAGCAAATAAAAAAGAGAAAAATATATTTACCAGGTTTAAAGGTAAAGTAAAATGAGCAGAATTATTATATCCTTCTTCTTCTTATTATTATTATTATTTTCTATTTTTATCAGACTTTTTGAAAAAGAGAAAACCTAAAAAGAAGAAGTCAGAAAGTAATAAAACTCCACAATTGTCTCCTACTAAAGATGCATGGGACATTAAAGGTAAGTCCACCGATCAGTCGTCACTAAATATAATGCAAAATTCACCCTGAGGAAGTAAATAGAAAATGAAAAATAAATTATTGTTGTTAGTATTGTATCAAACTCGGTAAATACTGATCATATACCGCACAAGACCAGAAGCAGAACCACAAATACCCAATATAAAGTGTAAATGCAGGCATAGGCAATTTTCCTTTTTTTCCTCCCCTTCTTCCAAGAACAATAACTTTTTTTTTTTTTACCATCCGCATAGCCATACAAGGGCTTGTGTTTTTTTACGTAACTAGTGGAACTTTTGAATGATACCATTCAATTTATTATGTGATGCACTGGAACGCAGGAAAAAAATTCCTAGTGCCTTGAAATGGCAAAAAAGTGAATTTCAACAGTTGTTTTTGTATTAAAATGTTTTTGCTTTTGTCACCATTTTCTGAGACTTGTAACTTTTTCATTTTTCAGAATATGGGGCTGGGTGAGGGCTTATTTTTTTGTGCCCTGAGCTGATGTAGTATTGTCCTGATGAGGAAGTTTGAAACTTCGAAACGCGTTGACCAATAGACTGCATTAATTGATTCCTGCCTTTCCATCATCCTTCAACAGTTTGGGGTAGAAACAATGTTTTGATCGCCTCTTATTGCCTTTTATTGCAATGCTGCAGCAGGCAAAAAAAATGTAATTCTGGTGTTTTTATTTTTTTAAATTTTTTTAATATTGTCATAGATCAGACTTTTACAAACGGTGATAGCATATGTGTCTATTTTTAATTTTTTTATTGTTTTATTTTTAATAGGGCAAAAAGGGGGGTGATTTGAACTTGTGTTTTTTTTTCTTTCACATTTTTATAAACGTTTTCTTTCACTTTTTACTGTATTTAATAGTCCCCTTAGGGGACTTGAAGCAGCACTGCTATGTATAGAGAAAATCATGATCTCATATGAATGGCAACCATGGCCTGACTTTGCCAGGAGGATTGTAATGACAGGCACAGGGGTCATCAGCAAACCCCCACCTCCCATCCTTGCAGATTTGAACCTTAAAAAAACTTTTTTTTTTTCTTCATATGTGCAGCCTGTCAATTTTTTCAGCATATTCACCCATTAAAATTAATGTAAAAGAAAAACACAAGTAAAAATATTCTTATTATTTGTCATTATAGCGCATTTTGTTCCATGGCGCTTAATTACATGTGAGGAGGGGTATAGATAACCAAAAACAAGTACAGTAATCTTGAACTATACATGTGACCGACTGGTACAGGAGGAGAGAGGGCTCACAGTCTACAGGGGACGGGTAACGCCAATACAATAGGTTTATTTTATGCAGGGTTTTTCCTGCCATCAATCCAATATTTGCAGCAGGCAAATCTGAACATGGTCACATACCCTTAATGTAAGATAGATATGATATCCCTACAAAAATACTTCAAAATAATAAAATTAAATATCTTTATTGAATACTCTTTTTTAATAGAATTCAATAAAGATATTTAATTTTATTATTTTTTGTAGGAATATTATAATTTTTTTTTTGTACATACTCTGGAAAGCTTTCGTGAATAGTTTAGCTGCGACAGGAAGGAGAAAGAGAGATATTATAATTTTTTGCCACGACGGTAAAAAAAAATGCAGGGAACTAAAAAAATACATAGATTGGCAAACAAAGGATAAATTGAGGAAAAAACCAACCATTAATAAGTAATGGTTCCCCAATTGTATGTGTTAAAAAAAAGTTCCTGTGCTGAGATAATCTTATAAATGTGCGCCTGCTGTGTACTGTGTAATGGCTGTGTCTGACCGTGCAGAGCTGCTCCAGTTCATGGTGAACACGTATCACAGCTCCTGGGCAGGGGAGGAAGCAAAAGAGTATACGGAAAGGACAGCAGGGGATCACAGCTGATTTGTTTCTGTGAGATAAAACATTTGCTTGTTGATTTTAGACATGTTTTTCTTACAGAAAGTATCAGCTGCGATTCAGTCCTGTAATGTCTGTATACTCTCTTTTGCATCTTCCTCTGCCCAGGAGATGTGGTAGGATCAGACCATGTTCCTGTACAGTAAGACATGGCCATTACAAAGTACACAGCAGGGGCACATTTATTAGATTATCTCAGCACAGGAATATTTTATACAAACACATCCAACTGTGGAAATTATTACTATTCCAAGATCTATTGATTAAAATCAACTTTTGTTTGTGGGACAACCCCTTTAATTTTCTTCTATTTGCTTCTATTTTTATCATCAGAGATTGAAATGGAGTCAGTAGCTGCTATAGGCGCAACATACCATACTGGTAAGTCACTGGATGGATTTATGGATGGATACAGTGGATATCCAGACTCTCAAGGGGAGCAGGTGGGGAGACTTGTCACCTGTGCGACTTTGTCCCCACCAGCAGCATTTCATAGTCAAACACACATGGCTGAAATCATACTTATGGATCGTGAAGCATGTGTCCTCTGACAGGTTCACTTTAAAAGTAACATGACGCGTTTCATCCCCATGCTGGAGCCATTCATCAGGCTGTTTCTAGTTATATGGATTATCAATATCAGATTGGCGGGCATCCAACACCACCAGCTATCACCTTATAATCTCCGGAGGCGGAAAGATGAAAATGCATTGAGTGGAGCATAATTGTATTTCTGATCAACTGCTATTCAATATTTACACCTGCCCGCCGCTGGAGGTATTAATTACTGATCAGTGGGTGTGCCTGGTGATGGAACCCACTAAATGTAATGTTAATGACCTATCCTATGTCAGGACAACCCCACTAATCTGCAACAACCTACAAACATCTTCCGCATTGGGAGATGAGAGGCACTGATGCAGCAGTGTTGGCCTATGCCCGTGCAAATGCATGCACAGACCGCAGGTATTGTATTCATTAGAGTAGGACGGGTGCACGAATTCTGCTGTTCTTGCACACATCCCGGCAGGCATCCTGATGCTGAAGTGAGCAGTGCATGAAAACCTTTCAAATATTTCAATTTTGTCGCATTATATATCCTGACTCTGATCCTGAGTTATGGCTGGAGAATACTGGGAGAGACCTGACTTGTCTGATACAGTCCCCCGGTCGGCTTCTCCCTGCACCGCTCCCAATGATTGACAGGTCCTTCCGTATGTACATACATACAACAGTTTATTCTAAAAAGTTACCTGAAATGACAGGTATACTTCCCCAATCATGACTTTTTTTTTGCAGATTTTGAAGAACAGGATGAGCAAACAGAAGTACTAAAAAATCTTTTGGAGAGAACTAAAGAACCGAATATTCCAGATCAGCAGAGCGTGAAAGCTTGTGATACCTTTCCTGCTACAAAACAGATTAAGATCATGACAATATGTCCAAAAGATGCTCAAGACCCCGTTTTGGCCCAAACATTAGTGACTCTGGCAAATGCTATGCAAATGGATCCTAAGTCGTCCAAACAGTATCAACAGCAGTTGCAGTTTGTCATAAGGCTCGCTGCAAAAAGTGGTGTCCTCGAAATGAATAATATCCACTGTCTGCTGAGCTGGGCAAAAACAATATATCCCAAGTAAGTTCCTCATATTTATCACTATAGGCCAGAGAGAAAGAGGGAGACATCTCAGAGTGGGTCATATCATTGGCAATGTTGATGTGGGACTGGATCGATTGACTATCTGAGTGCTGGATGGGTCTACAGTGATAGTTTTGACCATTTATTACCCATCCAGTATGTAGTTGATAAATACTAGTTTAGCGGAAGTCCAGTTGCCAGAACTGGGGATCCCAGCCTTCCATTCCCCACATCAGCAATACCTTGACTAGAAGGAGTTTGCATGAAGCAGCACTGAGCATGCTTGGCCACCACTCTGCTCGCTCAGAATCCTAGCTATGGCCTAGCTGCAGGAGAAATCAAAATTGTCATGAATATGCCGCACTCTGCTGGGACCTGTGGTACATCTGAGATTAGAAGAATGCAGCGATTAGCTGAGCACAGATCCTCTTTATATCTACACGGCCATTCATGAATTAAAGGGAACCTATCACCCCGTTTTTTAAAGATTAGATAAAATTAGTGTGAAATAGGGGCAGAGCTGGGCTTTACATTAGTGCCTTTTTGGTGCCTTTATTCCCCCGTTAGGCTGCCGAAATACCTTTGTGAAGTGGCCGTTTTGTCCTGTCACTCAAGTTGGTCAGGTCAGATGGGCGTGGTTAAATAGCGGTTCCTCCCCCCCTGCTTCTCGGCGTGTCTTTCGTAAACGCGATCTGTGAATGGCACAGATCGCACTTTTTTTTAGCAGTTGCGCAGTGAATTTGCCTCCGGCGCCTGCGCATTATGTTTTGCCCAACTGTGGGCATAGCATATTTTATATCATTGCGCATGCGCGGGTCGTAACTTTAGCCTTGGTGCCCCGGAAGTGATCATATGGGCATAGTGTTTATCTGGATGCCGGTAAAATTTTCTCAGCCCGAACTGCGAGCGTAAGTTTGGTGCCAAACTTACGCTCGTAGTTCGGGCTTAGAAAATGTTACCGGCATCCAGATAAACACTATGCCCATATGATCACTTCCGGGGCACCAAGGCTAAAGTTACGACCCGCGCATGCACAGTGATGTAAATTATGCTATGCCCACAGTTGGGCAAAGCATAATACGCAGGCGCCAAATTAGACGTTACTACGCAGGCGCTAAACACAACGCCAACGGCGGGACTAAACTTCGCAGAGAAACGCAAGAGGTGGGGGAGGAACCGCTATTTAACCACGCCCATCCGACCTGACCAACTTGAGTGACAGGACAAAACGGCCACTTCACAAAGGTATTTCGGCAGCCTAACGGGGGAATAAAGGCACCAAAAAGGCACTAATGTAAAGCCCAGCTCTGCCCCTATTTCACACTATTTTTATCTAATCTTTAAAAAACAGGGTGATAGGTTCCCTTTAACAAGTTTCTTGTGGCATGGAAAGGGTTTATAGTTCTTGTTGTCTATTGGCTGTACAGCTTATTGGAACCACTCCCTTCCATTATATAAGCCTGTGCCTGGCTTCCCTCCATGTGAGCAATAGAATCTTCATTCCATTACTGGCAGCATTGGAGAAAGTGGTCTGGGGAGTCGCTCTTGTCATCTTGAGATTGTTGCATGCGGTTTGTGGTGAATACCTTTACTTTCCCCTTCTGTCTTTCTTTTGTGTTGCTTTTCTGCCTCTTTACTGTGTACCCATTTTCCCTTTGAATTTTATCCTGTGTGTCTGTCGTTTGATTGTGCCTTGGTTGCCCCCTGTGTGTCCAGCCAGTGTTACCCTTTTTCTCCTGCCTCTTTCCTCTCTGGGAGGAGGGTGAGAGCTGCGTAGGATCTCATAGGAACACAGAGAGGTACAAGAACCAGGCATCTCCACCTTCTCTGTAAATTAAGGGGCAATAGAGGGTCCCCCTTCACTGACTTTCTTACAGTCACAGCGTAACAGGAATCCAGGCTGTAGGACAAAAACTTATCTAGCACTTATTACCAAACCAGAGAAAAGAAGAATGTCACCATAAAACATTTATAGGGAATCTGTCACCACTCCTGCTACTCCAAGAGCAGAATGATGTTGGGGAAGAGACCCCAATTCCAGTGATGTGTTACTTACTGGGTTGCTTGTCGCAGTTGTGATGAGATCATGGCTTGATATGCTAGCGATCTAGCAGCTCTCTGAATGCTGAGCTCTGTATAACCCCCTTGTCACGATCCATTTTTAGATTTGTGGCAGCTCTGGTTCCACTCTGTTTTAAATGTAGCTTTTTTCCTTTCAGGACCAGCGGGGGGTTAATGTCCGTTTTTCCCTTGCTGGAAATATACTGCAGTTGCAGAGTTGCTGGGTCAGCTGATGTGGGTGGTGACCACTCCCACCATCCTTTAAATGGTCACCTGATGCATCAGCTGACTGTTGGTGATAGAGTTTCTCTATGGAGCCCAGCCTTGCAGTGGCAGATCTTTGTTGTCTGTTGTTTCTGGAGTTTGGAGTACAATTTCAGTGTCATCTGCGGACGAGGTTCCTGATGGTGGTGGGGGGAAGGACCCACTTAGGGCTTTAGGGGAGTGCAGGGACAGGCTTGGGTTTGAGCTCAGGTGGTGACTAGCCCCCATTTCCCTATCAGTAGGGCCTTCCTCTCCCCATTTCCATCCTGTTGTGTTGTGTGTTGCATCGCGACACCCATCCACACCACTGATTGGCAGCTTTCAGTGTACGCTGCGCATTGGCAGAAAGCTGCCAATCTGTATTAGAGGGCAGGGTTATACAGAGATCATAAATATGGAGGACTACATGGCAGCAGGATTACTAGTCCTCTAGTGATAATCTCTTGTTGATTAAAGAGATTTTATCCAAACTACAGAAAGTAGCCCGGTACGAGATACATCCCTGGAACTAGAATCTCCATCTCTACATTATGCTGCTTTCAAATTAAGTGGTCAAAAAATAAAGTTAGATTCCCTTTAAGTATATGGTCAACTATAGACCATTCATCAAATGACGAAGCCCAAGTCCTGGAGTGCAGTTATAAGAGGTACAGACGTAGCAGTCACATCAGGCCTTGGTGCTAGGAGAACATGTCCATTTCAGCAAATAATGGCATTTCCCATTAAATAATTTTGGCGCATATTTTCTTACAAGTTTGCATTGTACTGTTCCTCTTTTATTCATCCTGAAAATGAATTAATAAATTGACAACTGGGTTTAAACATCCCTCCATATTAAACGGTGTCAATATAGAGGGGGCACAATATGTCATTGTTCATAGTGCAAGACAGTGGGGGATCTCACCTTTTTGACAAAGGGAATGATAACACCCAGTTGTCTATTTAATCTACATTTCAAAGAGGAATAAAAGACAAAACACAAAGCAAAAGTTCTATGAAAAGATGTTCAGGAATTGATAGGAGGATGCAATATCAGGAGAACGGATAGGTGTTTATTGTGTGTTTTCATGAGTCTATATAAACACCCCCGATGCAATGCTTTGTATGGTCATTATTCAGCTATGGAAAGAAAAATCACTTATTGCAAAAAAACATAGAATATTCCTCTTCTCGTCTATGCCAAATTATTTTAACATCTGCATTGGTTTATCTTCTGTACAACAGTTTCATTAGAAAACACTTATATGAGGCCCAACTGGGAGAACTGCTGTCTACAGATGATATACGCCAACTTGTAAATGAGGCCCAACTGGGAGAACTGCTGTCTACAGATGAAATACGCCAACTTGAAGACCAATATACACAAAAACAAAAGGAAAGTTCATTTCATGTATATCATAAAAGAAATAATAATAGGGCTTCCCCATTAACATTTAATCCCATCTTCATTAGTGAATTCTAAATTAATAGAGGAGGTCCTCTGTATAGGATCCTCATCAGTTGGGCAGGGTGGAGATCTGCTCTAGTGGATCTGTCATGTCCTGCCGAACACAGACAGCCCATTTATTGGAATGGAAACAGTGTATGTAATACTTAATTTCTCCTGTGGTGGTGCTGCAGAGAAATTAAACACTTCCTGCTAAAACCACCAGTGATCAGCTGTGATTTGTGGGGAAACTTGGTACTAAGACACTTTTGTGATCATTATTGTCAAAGCAGCTACTAAGCAAGCAGGGATTGTCACAATGCAGAATTCCTTCAAAGGGAACCTATCACTGAGTTTTTTGCCACCTAATCTGAGAGCAGCATCTCAGAGACAGAGACCTGATTGCAGTAATGTGTCACTTACTGGGCTGCTTGCTGTAGTTTTGATAAAATTGCTGTTTCATAAGCAGGATATTATCACTAGAGTACTTGTAAACCTGCTGCCATGTAGTCCTCCATATTCATGATCTCTGTATAACCCCCACCCCCACCACTGATTGGCAGCTGCCTATAAGCAGCGTACACAAAAAGCTTCCAATCAGTGGTGTGGGCGGGGTTACAGAGGTCAGCATTCAGAGAACTGCTAGATCTGCAGCCAAAAATACAGTTTTTAATCATAACTGCAGCAAGCAGCCCATTAAGTGATATATTGCTGGAATCAGGGTCTCTGCCCCTACATCATGCTGCTCTCAGATGGTGTAGTAAAATGCTGATGACAGATTCTCTTTGAGAATATTGGTTGTTGTGTCTCCTTCATTATTTTTACAGGAGTATAGAGTATATTAAAAGGCAGACCCAACACAAGAAAAGATGATATTTTGGTCCAAATTATTCAAAATATACCAAACTTTATTTTATAAAAATTACAAACACAAGTGAAGGGGAATGAGACACAAAACCATAACCCCAAAGAAATGCTATATAAAAAGGAGGCTCGTCCCCCTGGGCATCTAGAAGGGAGCATATGTTGATAACTAGCCTCTCTAACATATAATCCCATAACATCAGAATACACAGAGACAGCCTATATGTAATTAAGTAAATAGCCCACTATCTACCATGATCACTTCTCGGAGTCTGTTTGAATAGATCCAAATACTCAGCCCCAACGCGCGTTTCGGAGAAGCACCTTCGTCAGGGGGAACCGAAACGCGCGTTGGGGGGGGGAGGTGCCCCCTCAGGACATCTGTATCACAGTTACTAGAAGGTGATTATGTTGAGTATTTGAATCTATTCAAACAGATCTCGGAATAGTAACAACTCCGAGAAGTGATCATGGTAGGTAGTGGGCTATTTACTTAATTACATATAGGCTGTCTCTGTGTATTCTGATGTTATGGGATTATATGTTAGAGAGGCTAGTTATCAACATATGCTCACTACTAGATGCCCAGGGGGACGAGCCTCCTTTTTGTATAGCATTTCTTTGGGGTTATGATTTGTGTCTCATTCCCCTTCACTTGTGTTTGTAATTTTTATAACATAAAGTTTGGTATATTTTGAATAATTTGGACCAAAATATCATCTTTTCTTGTATTGGGTTTGCAAACAATAGTGATGATAGGTCACACAGTCCTTTATATGTATAGGTATCTGTTGATAATATAATGAGATTGTGCAATATGCAGATATGCTTTATAAGCTGTTATTTTATATTAAAAGGCAGGCAGAGAATGAATTCCTAAAGACACTACTGGAGATAAGTGGGATGTGAATATTTTCACACTAGCAGCACTCTTGTACATGGGCTGTATGTATATGGGTTTGTATCTCAGTCTAATTAACTTAAAGAAGCACTCCCATAAAACATTTTTATCCTCTTGATATATTGCAGTCACCATATTATATAACCCTGTGTAATTATAATTGCTCATTTTGCCTTTCTACCCAGTTAACTCTTCCTGTTTCTTCACAGGGCAGAGAAAAGAGAAGACTAATTTGCATGCATGAGTCATTCCCCTCTTCAACTCCTGACTCAGCTGCCTCACCAATCCCCCCTGCCAGGGACTTTTGCAGTGACTTATGAGTCATGCAGGGAAAATCGACCTTCATGTTTTAATCACGTGATGTCATACACCTAATGGAATAAGAGAAGAATTAGCTGGGTAGAAAGGCAAAATGAGCAATTGGAAGTACATAGTGCTATATAATATGGTGACTGTAATATATTAGGATTAAAACTTTGATGGGAGGAGGAGTGCTTCTTTAAATAAGGCTGAACTGATAAACTTTTTTCTAATTGACATTCCTCTTATTTGGATAGTGTATAGTCAACTGTGCTGTTCTATTGAGTGGGACAGATAAACAGTTTAGAAAAGAGGTCCCATGTAGGACAGGTAAACACAGCTATGTGAGCAAAGAGAAATCCCATGGAGGACAGTTAAAAAAAGCCTGTAAAGCATGGTGGAGAAGTCCCATGTAAGGAAGGTTAAACAAGCCTGTGCAGGGCAGATAGAACTTACTGCAACTCCTCCTGAACATAATGCTATATGTTTTGAAGAGCGTGTAGTAAAACACAGAGTTACTAGAAAAAAAATTAAAAAACTATAGGCAGTTTTAGGTTTGATTTTAATTTCCTTTCTCCCATTGTTCTTTTTTTATTTTTTACTCTATTTGTAATTTGCAGAGAAATTATGTTAACATTACATTTACACAGGAGGATCTGAAGAAGTGGTGGAACAATGCATTAGAAGAAATGGAGAAAAGTTGGAAACAAACCCCATCTAGTCTTTATGAAATATCTCACATCATCCTAAAGGTATATTAAAAATAAATACTTTAATTTTTACAAGAGAGATTCTGATATTAAACATGGACCCAGTCATGCTATTGGCAGTGAAAAATGGGCACATACATAAACTTACAGGCATTTACACAGCAAAATACAGGAAAATTAAGGCCCATCTAATGTATCACCCCAAAATACCGACTTTTGGACATTGATTTTCCAAGCTTTGTGTTAGGCTCATCTGGTAAGGTGGATCCTCCAAGCCCAAGTTCCTGGTGGGCACACAGCCTGCAGGCATCAGTGCAGCAGCTGGGTGAGGCACGCAGGACACAGAGAGCAGAGCTACTGGAATCAGGAGACGTCCTGGAGACCACAGACAGGTTGCAGACGTCCTCTAGTCCGCAGACAGGTAGTGTTACTGGTAGCCCCAGACGAACCAAAGATGTCCTGGAGAGCACAGACAGATAGCAAGGTTACTGGAAGCTGCAGGCAGTCCGTAGACATCCTGGAGACTGTAGACAGGCAGCAGACATCCTGGAGTCCGCAGACAGGTAAAGTTACTGGAAGCCTCAGACAGACTGGAGACATCCTTGAGATCACAGATAGGTAGCAGGGTTACTGGAAACACCAAGCAGACGGGAGACATCATGGAAACCACAGACAGGTAGCAGGATTACTGGAAGCTGCAGGCAGACAGAAGACGTCCTGGACATCACAGACCAGTAGCAGAGTTACTGGAAGCCACAGGCAAACAGGATCATTGCACTAACAAACTGAAAGTCTTAGGAATACTGAAGTCTTAAAACCAAGACACCTGTGTGTGTTTTGGTAGGCGATATATAAGCCAGGACAGAATCACATGGGATCGTGCCAGGCTATCTACAAAGACCTGCATGGAGCTCAGAGTGTAAATGATCAGGGTGAGGGAAGCAAAGCACGGATCCAGGACAAGTGCATAACACCTCACCTATTTTCTATCCAGATTTGTAGCAGTGTAACGCCAAAACTTGGACTTTTGGCAAATTTTGCATATCATTGCAGTCTTCATAAGTAGGTAGAGAGGAAGCTGCTGCTACTGTCTCTTGACTTTTGAATCTTAAGGGCACCCAAAAGAATGGATATAGCTGGGATTGCTGAGGATCTATACTTAGGCCATGGTGCCTCAGAGAGCCCAAAATAAGTGATATAGATATAGGGAGAGAATATACACCTTGGCCCTAGAGGTGGAGGGAACCAAAAAGGTAGGGATGTAGCTGTAGAAAGTACTGAGAATACAGCCACATTTGGGCCCTGGTGCCTAATTGAGCCCCAAACTAGCGATGTTGGCCATCAGGGGTGCAGAAGTTATAGTTCCATCTGGGCCAGAGGGAGTCCAAAACTAGAATTGCAGGGTATGCGGAGGTTAGAGTCATACCTTGGCCCCAGCGCTTAGAGGAGCGGAAAAGTAGGGTTGATGCTATAGGGTTGCAGACGGTACAGCCACCCAGGAGACTGAGAGTACCAAATGTAGGGATGTTGCTATAGGAATTTCAGAAGTTACAGCTGCCCCTGGTCTTAAATCCTTAGGGGAATCAAATGTAGGAATACTGTTGTAAGGCCATGTTCACACGTTGCGTTTTTTTCCACAGGCAAAACCTGCTCTCTTAGCAGTAATAAGCTTGCCTCAAAAAAGCAGGTTTTGCTTAGTTTTTGTTGCGTTTCTTGCTGCGTTTTTGGTGCATTTTTTCATGCTTTTTTGTCAGGATACATTTGTCTCTTGTGCATGTTGTCAAAGTTTAGTTCGTAAAAAAAATCTGATTCTACTTCATCAGGTTTTGGCACAAAAAAACGCAGCAAAACCTGATGCCTGCATTTTTGCAGCGTTTTTTGCACCACCCATTGCTTTGAATGGGTGAAAAACACTGAAATAAGTGACATGCTGCATTTTGCAAAAACTAAGGTATTGCACAAAATACTGAAGACAAAAAAAAAACAAGCTGTGTGCATGACATTTCTGAAATCTCTTAGACTTTGCCAGTACTGTAAAACGTAGCTGAAAATTTGCATGAAAAAACGCATACAAAAACGTAACGTGTGAACATAGCCTACAAGTGCAGGGGTTGTCAATAAACCTGGGTCCCCAAGCCTGCCATTTATGAAGAGACCAGCATGATGAATGATGTGTGATTGTTGGAGATCAGTAGTAGATACTCATTCCCAAGTATAGTACACAATGTATTTTGCTGATTAATTAGCATTTTTTAACAGATGTTTATGGGAGTTATCAACTCAGCTAAGGAAATACCAGATGATTTTGTAAGCAGAGTGATGCCGATGGTGGAAAGTGAATTTCTGCAATTCCTAAATAGGTACAGTAAGAATTCTACAATAAGTTCCTTTCTATGAAGTTCTTTCCGCAATTACATAGACGATTGAGACAGATTGTGGGGGGATGAGTCTTTTTTTACAATTTCACTTTACACTTTTGAAATGTCAGTGGGAATTCAGCTACATAAGTCTATGCTTGATTTATATATATGAAGAAAAAAAATTTTGCAAAAAAAAGTTGCAATTTTCAATCTAGTAGGGGACAGAGTAAAGTGTGGGAACACAGTTCTGGACAGAATTGGTATGTGTTACTGTATATCTAAAGATGCAACTAGTTTAATTACATATCAATTGACAAGTTCATACATTTTGAGGAAATGACAGCATCGCAACCACAAGGAAAACAGACTTCACGATAATTTAGCCAACCCTCCATTATATATGAAACTGCCATTACATTTGTATAAAGTCGCCTTTGTTTTCCGTGAAGGACTATAAATATTTATCTTTTGGTAATTCTAAGATGAGGAAGTATAAGGCACCTAGCATTTATTGTTGTCATCCAGTGATACATTGTAATGTTTTGTTTTAGATACAAATCATCATTTAATAATTATCAGAAAAAGAACCGGACAAAGTCTAATTTCACAGAAATAATCATGACCAACATTGACTACTGCAGCCATTTCAGGTAAGGATCTTGACAGAACACATTTTCGCTATGACAATAGGTATTGTGTGATTGTAAGATTGTGGGTCGTCCATGGGCATATTGCATTAGGGGATATGAGGCTGTTGCTGAGTACACAAGGTACTCTGTTGTAGCTGCAGTCCGAGGTTGACGTTCTACCATACAGGTTCAAAGACTCCGGGCATTACAATGCTGCCAGGCCGCCTTATGGCAAGTGCAGCTACAGGGAGAATATTATCATTCTTCTTCCCAGGAGCCGCCGACTTTCAAGGGAGTCGGTTTGAACAGTCGTTCGAAAGCACATCACTTGGTTCACCTTGCCGTGGCAAAACAGTTCAGTGCACCTTTCCACCTACTTGTTTTCTACAGCCTTCTGTGGCATCATGAAGCATAAGCTGTCAATCGAGGTGGTGGGTGGAAATAGAGAGAAAATAAGTAGGTGGGAAGGTATGGCCCCAACAAGGTGTGCTGAGCACCAGTACTTGGTTTGGGCAATAATTCTGCTCTAACAGACTCCCTTTAAATCGTAGAGGCATGTGCAGAGTGGCTACAGTCATTGCACAGTACATAAGCGGTGGCTGTAAGCACGCCTCAGCACTTTGATAGTTCACGGTTTAGTGCATCTGTGCAGAGCCGGCTGTCAAAGTGCTGGGGCATGTTAACAACTGCAACTCTCAAAGCTGTGAACGATTACTATATAATTGAAAAAAAAAAAACATTTAAAGCGAATCTGTCAGTAGGTTTTTGCTAAATAATCTGAAGACAGCATGAGGAAGGGGTAAAAACACTGAATTCAACAATGTGTCACATGTCCGGCTGTGTGCTGTTGTTTATTTACACTGAAGGTTTTATCACCTGGTGATTATGTTTGCTGTGACCAGCTGGCCTGCACTTCAGTGTCCAACTCCGTCCCTTCTGTGAAAAGCAGCTCACTGTCTATAGACTATGTACATACAGAGCCTGATGTGGGCAGGATTAGCTCTCTCAGCTCTGCTGCCTTGCTAAATCTAAAAACTCTTATTGTGTCAGAACTGCTGCACCCAGTAAACTAAGTGATACATCATTAGATTTAGGGTCTCTGCTGACATCATGCTGATCCCAGATGAGAAAGCAAAGACCTAGTGACAGATTCCCTTAAAGAAAATAAGCACCCCACAGGTATGAACAGACTCTAGACCTGCCAAAAATCTCTTCTATAAAGAGGTTATCTGCTTCTGAAGGAAACCTAGGTTGGTCAGGTTTGACCAGTATGGGGGATGTCCCTATACAGAGGTCAGTTCATATGTTCTATTGTCCCTTTTCATCTTAGAGACTTTGTTAAACGTATCGGAGCCAATGAAGAAGAAAAGCAGAAAATGAATTTAATCCTTCAAGAGATTGAAAAAAAGAGAGACAATATCCTCCTCCAGAACTTGTTTAAAGATGAAGAAGTAAGTATCTGAAAGTGCAACTTAACGGTCATGCTGGTGGTGTGGACTCACTGCGCCACAGGCCAGGACTACCCTGGAGGGGCATAAATAAGCAGCTACCTGGTATTCACTAGAGCCTCTGATGGTGTGGTGTGGTTATGCTTGAGCTGCAGGTAGCAGGTTTAGCAGATTCAGGTACAGGCACAGACTGGACAAAACAAGGGCTTAACAACTAAGTAGCAAGGCCGACTAGACACTAAAGTTGCTCAGGCACCTCCCTACAGGGGAGGGTACCTTAAATACATGATGCCTCTTAGCTATAGGCTAGGGAAACACAGAGTGAATGTGCTGCCCCTTTAAGAAGCAGGGAGTGCATGAACGCCTTAAGAGCGTTGCCGAGAGATCTCCATGGCGTGTGCAGGCTCAGAGACCTTGGCGTAGCAGCAGGAGCCAGATGAGGGGAAACAGCCACGCGGTTGTGGCAGTGAACATGTAGCCCCCCTCTTCAAGCCCACAAGATATCTGCAGAAGAAGTAAGGCATGAACATTCTCCTTGGGCTCCCACAACTTTCTTTGGGACCAAAACCTTTCCAATCCACTAGGCCAGGAAAATTTCTTACTTCTCACTCTCTTCATGGCCAGGATGCTCTCCACCTCACAGAAATCCTCAGAGCAGATTGCACATTTGTGGAACCAGGATTTTTGAAGAAGTGGCTCAAAACAACTGGCTTAAGGAGAGATACGTGGAAGGAGTTAGCTGCAACTTGGACAGGTGCTGGTGAAGCAGCCAGAGTCAGAACATTTAAACGGGCATTCACTGACCACAAGTAGGTCAGGATTTGATACTGCTTGTCTCGTTGGAGGGTCATTTTCTGGAACAACTCCTAGAGTGGAGGGGTATTGGGTTCCGCGGGGTCCATGGCCTCAGTACACGGTCACACTGGTAGTGTGGAGTCACTGCGCCAAGGCCAGGCCTACCCTGGAGGGGTATAATTAATGGCTACCTGGTATTCACTACAGACTCTGGTGAGGTTAGGCTTGAGCTGCAGATAGCTGTCAGGTACCACTCCAGGGCGGTCTCCAGTGCTGCAGCAGCTGACCCCAAGTGTCACGGACGGATGTACAGACTCGGAGTCCCAGGCAGTATGGAATCAGAGTCCCAGGAAAGACTCTTGGTACAGGGACGTAGGTATGGACTCTAAGTCCAAGGCAGGACCAGAACAAGATAATTGACAGTATGGACACTGGTGCTGGTTCAAACAGTGCGGATACAGCTTTAGGCGGGTCTAGGTACTGGTACAGACAGGACAATTAAGTAGCAAGTGCAAGACTGACTAGACACTAAAGTTGATCAAGCACCTTCCTACAGGGAAGGGTACCTTAAATACATGATGCCTCACAGCTATAGGCTAGGGATCCATTATGAAGTGAGCACGCTGCCCCTTTAAGGGAGCCCAGCCATGTGCTAAGCATGTTGTCAGGAGACCTTTGTAGGCTCAGAGACCTGGGATCTGCTGCGGGAGCCAGAGCAGGGGAACAGCAGACCGGTCATGGAGATAACCATGTCAGTGTCTCTGCCGGGGGGAGGGGGAACAATCATGCAGGGATGCCGGCATTACATAAACATGTAATTGTGTATATGCTGTAACCCCTTAAACTTCCTGTAGATCCGTTGGGATCTGAGTCCTAAGACCCTCATGATCACTTAAAACACAGTGCCAAAGCTCCAAAACGGAAACTGCTTTCTTCAGCACACAGAAATAACAAAACCAGTTCTTTCTTCGGCATATGGATTATAAATGAAAACAAAAACAGTCCTTTTAATCAAAAGTTTCTCACCAACTTGGTGTCACTGGAACTTTTCAGACTACTGTATAACACACACACAGTATTCACCAGCTCTGTGTTTCACCAGCCCCTGCACACTACTACCTCCTGAGCTACACTACATGCATTTTGTTAGGCCAGTAAGACCCGGACTGGAGTATGGGAGCGACCTTTCCCACCCAGGCTCTTTTGGTGGCTCCTAAATCCCGGAACCAGAATTCAGTCAGTCAGTTAAAAACCATATAAGTAACCTATTATTACTGGTGAAATTTCTTCCAGGACTTACATCACTGAGGCCAGCCACCTCACTGACATATATCAGCCATCAGGACCTTACCTCCTGCTTTCTTACAATACACACACATATATTAAAGGGGTTATCCAGTCAAAAATGAAAGTCTGCAGGACTATAGTGTGATTTCAGAATTATGAATCCTCAAATTGCATACATCCCGATGGGTTGTCCAGTCATTTTAGACCGGACATCCTCTTTAAGCACATAAAGGTTTAGTTACAGTTTAACCCCTTCATAACATCTGAGTTGCCCACCAGGGCCGTGGGGTACTCGGTACCGGGTCCGGTACTTAAGGGGACGTGTCATGACGGTAACACGGTCCGTGGCCCTGGGCGCCCAAGTAAAATGGATATTGATTAAAGTTCGTGTTTGTGACGCCACCTGTTGTATTCGGTCAGTGGGGACTGACGCAGCTTAGAGGGGTCCTCTGGGGTGGTGTTGTGGCAGCTAGATGGTATAACTTCCCACAGGTGAAGTAGGTCCCCAGGGCTCTCGATGCGTAGGTGAAGATGGTGAGTGGTGCAGTAAAGAATGGAGGACACAGGTTTGCAGTCTTTTACCTGGTTTACTGAAGCTTCAGGCAACCGCAGTCCAGGGCACCAGACAACAGGTACAGGCAGGGTCCGGCCGGTTGGGAAATGAATCCAAAGTCCTCTGACCAGGTGGAGCTAAAAGCCTTCCCCAAAGCGTGGTGGTGTTGTAGTCCCTTACTGCCAGGGTCGGACTGGCCCACCGGAGTCCCGGCTGGTTGTATGGGGGGCGTGAGCTGTATGATGCCCTATGGGGCAAGGAGGGGGTGTGAGCTGCATGATGCCCTATGGGGCAAGGGGGGTGAGCTGCATTATGCCCTATGGGGCAAGGAGGGGGTGTGAGCTGCATGATGCCCCATGGGGCAAGGGGGGGTGAGCTGCATGATGCCCTATGGGGCAAGGGGGGGTGAGCTGCATGATGCCCTATGGGGCAAGGGGGAGCTGAGGTGCATGATGCCCTATGGGGCAAGAGGGGGTGAGCTGCATTATGCCCAATGGGGCAAGGGGGGTGAGCTGCACGATGCCCTATGGGGCAAGGGGGGTGAGATGCATGATGCCCTATGGGGCAAGGGGGGGTGAGCTGCATGATGCCCTATGGGGCAAGGAGGGGGTGTGAGCTGCATGATGCCCCATGGAGCAAGGAGGGGGTGTGAGCTGCATGATGCCCCATGGAGCAAGGGGGGGTGAGCTGCTTGATGCCCTATGGGGCAAGGGGGGGTGAGCTGCATGATGCCCTATGGGGCAAGGAGGGGGTGTGAGCTGCATGATGCCCTATGGGGCAAGACTGGGTGAGCTGCATGATGCCCTATGGGGCAGGGGGTGAGCTGCATGATGCCCTATGGGGCAAGGGGGGTGAGATGCATGATGCCCTATGGGGAGGGTGAGCTGCCTGATACCCCATGGGGGGAATGAGTTGCATGATGCCCTATGGGGGGAGTGAGCTGCATGATGCCCTATGGGGGGAGTTAGCTGCATGATGCCCTATGGGAGGAGCTGTATGATGCCCTATGAGGGTGAGCTGCGTGATACCCTATGAGATGGGGCAGTGTGATACCCTATGAGGGGGCTACATTATATTCCATGAAGGGGCTGCATTATACCTTATGAGGGGGGTTGCACTATACTCTAAGGGGGCTACATTATACCCTATGGGGGCTGCATTATACTCTGAGGCTGGTTGCATTATATTCTATGGGGGGGCTACATTATATTCTATAGGGGGCTGCATTATATTCTGTGAGGGGGATACATTGTACTCTATAAGGGGGCTACTTTATTTTCTTTGAGGGGGCTACCCCAACCCCTGCTACATAATTAAGATGTGTACTACCTTACATTATACCCCGATATTAGCGTGTTTTACCGCACAATTGGTGGTCTTGTATTTATTTCTATGTAGCTACATAGTGGGCCCCAAGAATTATTTTCTCTGGTGGGCCCAAGGTGCTCCAGTCCGACACTGCTTACTGCCTAAGGCTTCTAATAAGGTCCCCCGAGTTCCTCTCTGTCCCCCATATAGGTTAGGACACAAACCCATATGACAGGTGAACTGGGCCTTTTTACAGGGTCTCTATCATGACCCGGGCCCTATAGTTATCACTGTGTCTGTGATTTATAATCCAGCTGTCCTGCCAGTTTCAGCCATGCCACTTTAGAGTTCAGCACGGCCACAGTCTTCCGGCTACCAGAATCTGCACTAGCCAGGGAGGTAGCCACTTCACAGCTCTGCTCCACTGGTGTTATTCTCCTGTGCTTTCTTTCTACTGCACTCGTTCTACAAGTTGTTCTTTCCTTCTGTTCTCTTCCTCCAGGAGCTGTAGTACCTCGGACTACACGGCTCCTTCAGACCTTCCGACACTATATGTCTGTCTGCTCTCTTCTCTGTCTGTTCCAGACTGCTCACTGACTTCCCCTCCAGCCAGAATATAAGGAAGTTCCCCTTAATCCGGGTTCAGAGCTCCCCCTTCTGGCCTGGAGTATGAACATGTTGTATGTAAGTGATTACCTGGTGAAAGTTAGGCTGGGTTCACATTACGTTATAGGCATCCGTTAGACGGACTACATTACACCGTGGCATAACGCAGTGTAACCTAGTCCATTAACTCCACCATTAAGTCATATGTTGGACGCATCGCTAGCGCACGCCCACAATGGGCGTGCGCTAGCAATGTGCCGTCATTGAGTGACGGACCCTGGGACGCGGGCTGCAGCGTTTCCGGGTCCGTCACTGCTAGCGCAGATAGAGCATCTGCTAGCTTTATCTGTGCTAGCGCGATGACATATGGACACTTGCGTTAACAGCAGCCCATTAACGCACGTGTTGAACGGGCTGCTGTTAACGCAAAGTGAACCTGGCCTTATCCTTCATCACTTCCAAGCGTGACATCACTCTCCCCAAGGGGAAAGCAATGCCACTGTGATGACCAGGACCCTGGGGCGTTACACATCCGCCACATATGTACAGTGCTTGCCAGAAGCAGGTGTATGAAGCGAGCTCATGCAGCGAGCCCGCCCAATATCAGGCAGGTGATGGCGTTGTATTACAGCCAGGACCTGATATTAATAATCGTGGGTGGCGAGGTGCTCTGCCCATGATTGTAAACTCGTTAAATGCTGTTGTCAATCTCTGACAGCAGTATTTAACACACGCTGACGTGCGCGAGTCATTAACTCTGCCCATCCACGCGTCCGTGACGTGATTGCGGGTCATGTGGGACCCCCATGCCTGTCATTACAGTGCTCCTTTGAAACCGTGACTGTGGCCAGGCTTCAAAGGAGACCATGATTTCTGCTATATGCATCTTGATGTCTCCTAAAGGGGGCTAACAACAACAGCAAAACATAAAAACAGGGTTTTAAAAAATATGAAAAAAGTTCAAAACACACCCCTTTCGCTCCATTGAAAATAAAGATATTACAGAAATAAAAAAATATACATATGGGGTATCGCCGCGTTCAGAAATGTCTGCTCTATCAAAAGATAAAAACAATTACCCCGATTGGTAAATATAAATATATAAAAAATTAAAGAACCCCAAAATTACGCTTTTTTGGTCGCCGCAATTCCACAAAAAATGCTGTAACAAGCGATCAAAAAGTCACATTTATCCCAGATAGTACAAATAAAAACATTGTTTCGCCCCACAAAAAATAAGCCATCACGCAGCTCCATCGGCTGACAAATAAAAAGGTTATGGGTCTTGGTAAATGGCGACACAACCAACATATTTTTTTGCAAACTTAAAGTAACTGGACATATTTGGTATCGCCATAATCGTATTGATGAGGAGAATCATACTGCATGGTCATTATTACCACAAAACACTATGTTGTAAAATGAATGGTGTCATTCAAAAGTACAACTCATCCCGCAAAAAAAACCCCTCATATGTCTATGTGGACAGAAATAAAAGAGTTATGACTCTGGGAAGAAGGGGAGGAAAAAACGGAAGCTCAAAACACAGAAAGCTCTTGGCTCTAGCATGGTATTTTCCTTATTGGCAATAACATTATGAATAGAGATTTGGAAATCGATTAGCAGGACCCTGGTGCAGAGGATACATCAGTAGTCCATGGCTGCTGGACAGGAACCCTGCAAACAACCTCCTACCTGCAAGAATTCCCTGCGCCTCTTCCAATATGTAGGCCTGACTGGTTGCCATCATTGCAGTGTGACACACAAATAACATCGCACTGGACCTTCTACCTAGAAAAGTTATCAGGGGTTTAGACAGGAAAAAGAAGATTTGCAGGGCTCCCGTCCGTCAGCAGTGAACAACTGCTCATGGGAAGACACATTTTTTGTTATATTTCTGGTGGTTTAGGAGAGTCTATTCTTATACATGTCCGTAGCAGCCCATTGCATAATCCGACGTGCCCATCATCCACCATTCACCTATCATCCACCATGGATTTTCACCGCCGTTGCGCTGGTCTTTGCTGACAGGCTGCAGTGGGCATGTCTTGCCTACAGCGCTTATGACCGCTGCAGCTGGTTAGGTCTACATTAACATGATAGCTGAGCCCCCACCATAAAATGTATACCTGGACAGCCCCCTTTAATGTGTTCCCGTTGTCGGCCTGTCAATACATGGACACTATAATATACCACTTGGAACACTTTAATACTACTTTAAGCAAACTTTTTTTATCCAGTGTAATCTCAGAAGGCTGAGCAAGACAAAAGGACTGAACAGTCTGGAAATCATGCGGAAAATCATTTCTAAAGCCAAAGACCGTCTGTCCTCTCTATCTACATTGTCTGACGAATGTCGCCAGGTGAGATATTGAATGTTATAATTGACAATAGAGTGCACTTACTGTGCACAACCACTTAGTTTCTGCCTAGCCTAGGCATCCCTCATTGTAAGACTTGAGAACTTTGTATAACTGGAGAAAATATTAATGCAGTCTTTATGAGACTCCTTTTTTTTTTATAAAGTTCCAAATTTCTCTGCATAGACAAAGAGATACATGATAAAATTCTAGCCACCACTAGAGGGAGCCTAGGAGCCTTCTGTATACCTTGTGGTGAAACAGTATGCAGTGAGCTCCCTCTAGTGGTGGCTGCAGGCAGCCAGAATTGTATTATTTAAAGGCAATCAGTCATTCATAACTATTTAGATTTACTCTTGTTCAGTTTTACTAGCATAAAGAAATTAAAGTTATAAAACACGAGTGTTGGTCACCTCACCATTAGCAAGCTTACTCAGCCTTGCTAATCATAGCTTGTGCAGACTTTACAATCTAAGCATTACTTCAATTGCCAACTATAAGAGCTTCTAGATAACTACTGAGTCAGTAGTGGAACATATCTGATGAGACAGATCTAAATGTATTTTCTCTATAGGTTGTGGCTGCTAAAATCCATATGCACCTAGTGACCAAATATCTAACAGAAATAAAGGAAATAAGGAATTGCGATATAGATGAGCAGAAGTCACTGGCCACCCAAATGCGTGAGACGGAAAAGCTCCTGAGGCAGTTCAGTATTGACCATGTAAGTACAGGCAGGGGCTGTAGTAATGAATAACTGTGGGGGAAGACTATGTGCATCTGCTCCAACTCTCCCAACCTCTGCATACACATGCACACTCAGGATAAAGGAGTATGCTCCAGGAAAGGCCGTACTGGGCCCCTGGCCCTCAAGGGAGGCCAGCATGACAGGGTCACGGGGAATGGCAGAGCCTCAGGGTAGGCAAGGGCAAGTCGGGGTTAAATAGTTTCTTTGGACTGTGTATTTTTGAATTGGACACAGGGGGGCGGGGTTTGGATGAGGCAGGGAGGAGCAAGCAGGGGGAGCTTTCTGAGGGGGTGATCTGGAGAAAAAACTGCCAATTTCACCTCAGCAACTGCCACGATCACCTACTGGTCCGGCGGTTGCTGAAATCCCCACCCTCCCTCCCTTCTCTTTTTCGATTTTGTTTAATCGCGTTTATTTTTAAGGTTATGTTTTTGTTTAACCCCTTCGTGCCATGCGCCGTACTAGTACGGCGCTGCCGGCACTGCATTAGTGCCAGCTGCAGTACTAGTACGGCGCCCCGATCACCGCGGTCTCACGCTGAGCGCCGCGGTGATCGGGTGCGGGTGTCAGCTGTATATGACAGCTGACACCCCGCAGCAATGCCCACGATCGGCGCTGTCGCCGATCGCGGGCATTTAACCCCTCTGATGCCGCTGTCAATAGTGACAGCGGCATAGAGGGGGATCGCGCAGGGACGGGGGCTCCCTGCGCTCTCCCACCGGAGCAGCGCGATGAGATCGCGCTGCTCCGGTGACCTGGAAGGAGTCCCTGGATCCAAGATGGCCGTGGGACTCCTTCCGGGTCATGAGATGACCCTGCTTGCCGGCGTCTGCTGAGAATTCCTCATAGCAGGCGCCGGCAAGCCTCTACAATGTGCCTGTCACATCGGTGATCTGACAGAGTGCTGTGCACAATGTCAGATCACCGATCTGTGATGTCCCCCCCTGGGACAAAGTAAAAAAGTAAAAAAAAAAGTTTTCCACATGTGTAAAAAAAAAAAAAAAAAAAATTCCTAAATAAAGAAAAAAATATATATATATTCCCATAAATACATTTCTTTATCTAAATAAAAAAAAAACCACACAATAAAAGTACACATATTTAGTATCGCCGCGTCCGTAACGACCCCACCTATAAAACTATATCACTAGTTAACCCCTTCAGTGAACACCGTAAAAAAAAAAAAAAAAAAACGAGGCAAAAAACAAC
The DNA here is from genome assembly GCF_051348905.1 of Ranitomeya variabilis. Lineage (NCBI taxonomy): Eukaryota > Metazoa > Chordata > Amphibia > Anura > Dendrobatidae > Ranitomeya > Ranitomeya variabilis. The sequence continues at coordinate 698,345,503 of NC_135232.1, read as the reverse complement.
GCTTTATTCTCATACCGCCAAACAAAAAGTGGAATAACACGCGATCAAAAAGACGGATATAAATAACCATGGTACCGCTGAAAACGTCATCTTGTCCCGCAAAAAAAAAGCCGCCATACAGCATCATCAGCATAAAAATAAAAAAGTTATAGCTCTCAGAATAAAGCGATGCAAAAACAATTATTTTTTTATATAAAATAGTTTTTATTGTGTAAAAGCGCCAAAACATAAAAAAATTACATAAATGAGGTATCGCTGTAATCGTACTGACCTGAAGAATAAAACTGCTTTATCCTTTTTACCAAACGCGGAACGGTATAAACGCCCCCCCTAAAAGAATTTCAGGAATTGCTGGTTTTTGTTCATTCCGCCTCCCAAAAATCGGAATAAAAAGCGATCAAAAAATGTCATGTACCCGAAAATGGTACCAGTAAAAACGTAAACTCGTCCCGCAAAAAACAAGATCTCACATGACTCTGTGGACCAAAATATGGAAAAATTATAGCTCTCAAAATGTGGTGATGCAAAAACTATTTTTTGCAATAAAAAGCGTCTTTTAGTGTGTGATGGCTGCCAACCATAAAAATCCGCCCAAAAAACGCTATAAAAGTAAATCAAATCCCCCTTCATCACCCCCTTAGTTAGGGAAAAATAATAAAATTTTAAAAAATATATTTATTTCCATTTTCCCATTAGGCTACTTTCACACTAGCGTCGGTACGGGGCCGTCGCGCTGCGTCGGCCCGACGTACTGACGCATACTGTGCAAGCGCCGCACAACGGGGGCAGCGGATGCTGTTTTTCCACGCATCCGCTGCCCCATTGTGAGGTGCGGGGAGGTGGGGGCGGAGTTCCAGCCGCGCATGCGCGGTCGGAAATGGTGGACCGTCGGCACAAAAAAAGTTACATGTAACGTTTTTTGCTGCCGGCGGTCCGCCACAACACGACGCAACCGTCACACGACGCTTGCGACGTGTGTCAATACGTCGCTAATGTTAGTCTATGGGGAAAAAACGCATCCTGCAGATGACTTTGCAGGATGCGTTTTTTTGCCAAAACGACGCATTGCGACGTATGCAAAAAAACGCTAGTGTGAAAGTAGCGCTAGGGTTAGGACTAGGGTTAGGGTTGGGGTTAGGGTTTCAGTTAGAATTGGGGAGTTTTCACTGTTTAGGCACATCAGGGGCTCTCCAAATGCGACATGGCGTCCGATCTCAACGCGTTTGTTTGCGTTAAAAACGCATGCGTTTTTATAGAAAAAAAACAGAACACACACTGAAAAGTCACCCACCACCATCAAGTTGATAAAGGGATCCAAACCCTAACCCTAACCCTACCCCTAAACTCATCCCTAACCGTTTAATGAACATTTTCTGACAGTCATAGTGCCTTGTATTTAAGTGCCACGTATTTCAGTGCCACGTATTTCAGTGCCACGTATTTCAGTGCCACGATAATTCAGTGCCACGTCTTTCAGTGCCACGATATTTCAGTGCCACGATATTTCAGTGCCACGTATTTAAGTGCCACGATATTTCAGTGAAATACGTGGCACTGAAATATCGTGGCATTTATGTGAAATACGTGGCACTTAAATACGTGGCACTTAAATACGTGGCACTTAAATACGTGGCACTTAAATACGTGGCACTTATATACGTGGCACTTATATACGTGGCACTTATATACGTGGCACTTATATACGTGGCCACTGAAATATCGTGGCACTTATATACGTATATACATATATAAACGTATTTCAGTGCCACGTATTTCAGTGCCACGTATTTCAGTGCCACGTATTTCAGGTTAGGGGTAGGGTTAGGGGTAGGGTTAGGGTTTTTTGTTTTTTTCTTGATTTCTTGTGTTTTTCTATAAAAACGCATGCGTCTAAAAAACGCATGCGTTTTACTGCGTTTACATGCGTTTTTTCACACATGCGTTTTTTAAAAAAACACATGCAGATAAAACGCAAGTGTGAAACCAGCCTTACCCTTGGGAAATTAAAAACATGGGGGCTAAAATATAATTTTAGTGGAAAAAAAAATATTTTTTATTTTCACGGCTCTGCGTGATAAACTGTAGTGAAACACTTGTTGGTTCAAAGTTCTCACAACACATCTAGATAAGTTCCATGGGGGGTCTAGTTTCCAATATGGGGTCACTTGTGGGGGGTTTCTACTGTTTAGGTACATCAGGGGCTCTGCAAATGCAACATGACACCTGCAGACCAATCCATCTAAGTCTGCATTTCAAACGGCGCTCCTTCCCTTCTGAGCTCTGCCGTGCGCCCAAACAGTGGTTCCCCCCAATGTATGGGGTATCAGCGTATTCAGGACAAATTGGACAATAACTTTTGTGGTCCAATTTCTCCTGTTACCCTTGGGGGAAAAAAAATTGCGGGCTAAAACATCATTTTGTGGAAAGAAAAAATGATTTTTTAATTTTCACAGCGCTACATTCTAAACTTTAGTGAAACAACTGGGGGTTAAACGTGCTCACCACACATCTAAATAAGTTCCTTAGGGGGTCTTCTTTCCAAAATGGTGTCACTTGTGGGGGTTTCCACTGTTTTGGCACGTCAGGGGCTCTCCAAACACGACATGGGTTCCGATCTCAATTCCAGCCAATTTTGCATTGAAAAGTCAAATGACGCTCCTTCCCTTCCGAGCTCTGCCATGCGCCCAAACAGTGGTTTATCCCCATATATGAAGTATCAGCGTACTCATGACAAATTGCACAACAACTTTTGGGGTCCAATTTATCCTGCTACCCTTGGGAAAATAAAAAATTGGGGGCAAAAAGATCATTTTTTGTGAAAATTAATATTAATTTTTTTTACGGCTCTACATTATAAACTTCTGTGAAGCACTTGGAGGTTCAAAGTGCTCACCACACATCTAGATTAGTTCCTTAGAGGGTCTACTTTCCAAAATGGTGTCACTTGTGGGGGTTTCCACTATTTAGGCACGTCAGGGGCTCTCCAAACACGACATGGGTTCCGATCTCAATTCCAGCCAATTTTGCATTGAAAAGTCAAATGGCGCTCCTTCCCTTCCGAGCTCTGCCATGTGCCCAATCAATGGTTTACCCCAACATGTGGGGTATCGGCATACTCAGGACAAATTGTACAACAACTTTTTTGGTCCAATTTCTCCTGTTACCCTTGGTAAAATAAAACAAATTGGATCTGAAGTAAAAATTTTGTGAAAAAAAAGTTAAATGTTCAATTTTTTTTAAACATTCCAAAAATTCCTGTGAAGCACCTGAAGGGTTAATAAACTTTTTGAATGTGGTTTTGAGTACCTTGAGGGGTGCAGTTTTTAGAATGGTGTCACTTTTGGGCATTTTCTGTCATATAGACCCCTCAAAGTCACTTCAAGTGTGAGGTGGTCCGTAAAAAAAATGGTTTTGCAAATTTTGTTGCAAAAATGAGAAATCGCTGGTCAACTTTTAACCCTTATAACTCCCTAACAAAAAAAAATTATGTTTCCAAAATTGTGCTGATGTAAAGCAGACATGTGGGAAATGTTGTTTATTAACTATATTATGTGATATAACTCTCTAATTTAAGGGCATAAAAACGAAAAATTTGAAAATTGCTAAATTTTCATAATTTTCGACAAATTTCTGTTTTTTTCACAAATAAATGCAAGTCATAGCGAAGAAGTTTTACGACTATCATAAAGTACAATAAAAAAAACAAAAAACAATCTCAGAATCACCAGGATCCGTTGAAGCGTTTCAGAGTTATGACCTCATAAAGTGACAGTGGTCAGAATTGTAAAAATTGGCCGTGTCACTTAGGTGAAAACAGGCTTTGGGGTGAAGGGGTTAAGGGGAAGGAGTAATTTTTGTCATAGCAGTTAGGCGGGGGGAGGGAGGTCCTCGAAGTTGGTGGAAAGAGGGCAATGGTGGATTGTAGGGGGGGGGGACCTCTAGTGGTCCTGGACTCCCCCGGAGTGGATTGCGAGTGGTTGTGGTAGATCAGCCCGTGGAGGGGCTGATTAAAGGATTTGGTAATCGGTTGGTTTGGCCGGGTTGGTCATTATCTGCCTCCGAGCTGGTGCTTAGCGGCTGGAGGCAAGACTAAGCCTGGAGGCCAAGGTACACAATTTGAATTTATGCAAGGTTATTTTTTAGGCTTCGAGGACCACCACTCCCTGGGGGGGATATTGTTTACATGTTGTATTGTATGTTTAATAAAAGGCTGCTGTGGCCATTTAATCCAAATTTGGTGTAATGTCATTATTCAGGAGGGGACCTTATGATAAGGCAGTTTATGATAGATCGGATTCAGTAAGTAATTAAGATTAGGCTACTTTCACACTAGCGTTAACTGCATTACGTCGCAAATGCGTCGTTTTGCCGAAAAAACGCATCCTGCAAAAGTCCTTGCAGGATGCGTTTTTTTTGCATTGACTAACATTAGCGACGCATTTGCGACGCAATGACACACGTCGCAACCGTCGTGCGACGATTGCGCCGTGCTGTGGCGGACCGTTGGGAGCAAAAAACGTTACATGTAACGTTTTTTGCTCCCGACGGTCTGCTTTTTCCGACCGCGCATGCGCGGCCAGAACTCCGCCCCCACCTCCCTGCACTTCCCCGCACCTCACAATGGGGCAGCGGATGCGCTGGAAAAATGCATCCGCTGCCCCCGTTGTGCGGCGGAGACAGCGCTAGCGTCGGGAACCTCGGCCCGACGGACTGAGCCCGACGCTAGTGTGAAAGAAGCCTTAGGCAATTTAAGTCAGTAAAGGCGGTCATGAGTCACGTGTACCCCTTACGTCACGCGTAGACACTTCTGCCAGCTGCGTATCTTCTAGGAGAACAAGAGGATCACACATTAAAATTCAACATGCCCGATTCTTCTCTTCCCCAACATCATAAGCTGGGAGCAAATGGGAAGGCGTCCATACATATTATATGGTCAGCCTGATTTTATCTATTATGTCTAAGTAAATGTGAATCTAATGTATTCAGCCGCCTGTGATACTTGTACAGTTTGCAGTTCTTGTGGGGTATTTTTGTGACAGATTTAAATCATGAACTGAAAGTCACATCTGTGCACATGTACATGTTCCGCTGACAGTGTAGGCACGAATACTGTGTGGTTTCATCACAGGTTCCTTTTTTTAGATTTTCACTAGCTAAATATAATTCTTTCCATGTCATTGTGCATTTTACTCTCATTTTGAATCTGTATGTCTCGTTATTTGTGTTTCCTGCACCCCAGATGACTAATATGTATTCCCAATTAGAAAATACAATACAAACACAATACAACTGGTAAGGAGGGGTATATATGTAACAGAGTGCAGGGTTGCGTATGTCACCACGGAACAGACAGACCAACTGTTCAAGGGGATTTATTAACAGGGGTAAAATTCTCCTCGCAGGGAGTAAAACAGTAAACAGTTAAGCGGAATCAAAGGGTTAACGAGTGTTCTTGTAACTTATCAGCTCAGGGAGGTCCTGACTGGAGGGTCCTTTTCCCAATGTGGATACAGTCACCAGCAGGGCTTGAAATCCTGAAGTCTCTTCTGTGTCTCCTGGAAGGTCCGGGGTTAAGTCTCTCTGCAATCTGTTCTTCGCAAAGTGAAAGTGAAACCAGGAAATAGCACAGTCTCCGTGACTGCTGCAAGAGCCTCTATGCATCAGGCTGACAGTCTCCCTGTATTAACGCTGTCACACACACTCTGGGTAGTTACTTATCACACTCAGGGAATCTTTGCTTGTCACTGCGGTCACCAGGGATTCTTTGCTTGTCTCTGCGGTCACCAGGGCTGCACAGTCACTGTCTCTGATTCTGGAGGCTTCCAAATCTACACCCTCACATCCAGCCGTCACTCTGGTGGGTATCTCAGCCTCAGTGCCCTCACGGGGAGCACTCTGTCATGGGGAGCGCGGCGCTGCAGCCTGCTTTCTCTCTCGCACGCTGTCCCCTCTCTGGCGCGCTCCCTCTCCCACACTTTTTCTGACCACTCCCCTCTCCTTTCCCAGCAGTCACCACGTCCCCTCTGTCCAGGGCAGAAAGTCTTCCCCCCAACAAACCAGCTGTCTGACTAAGTGGTTCCAGGCAAGGAGCAGGGAAAGCAACCTCCTTACATTCCCCCTCTCTTAAAGCTCGCCATTCCACGGGCGAGGACTCTTCGTGCTTCTCTTTGTTCTTTGGAGAGGAGTCAGATACCTGCGATTCTCGCATCTCCTTCTGCCTTTCTTCTTGTACATACTCCCAGACTAAATGGTTTAGGAGCTGCTCATCAGTCAGGTTGAGATATGCTTTCTCTGCTTCATCAACAACTGCTGATTTCTTCTTTTTCTTCTTCTTCTTAGCTTTGCCGCTAGCAGATGTCTGCGTAGAGGATTCATCCTCCTCCCTGTCGTTATCGGAAACTTTAGGGACTTCTTGTTCAGGCTCCTCAGTTTGGGGGCTTAGTACAAGCAATTCTTCTCCATAGCTCCCCCTCTTTTTGACAGGAGCATTCTCGTCAAAGCTTGAGTCAGATGAATTAAGACCATGCAGGCCGGACTCTTTGTCATCTGCGCCGGGCTCTGCGGACATCACTTCCCAGGGCTTCTCAACCACACGCCCTGTCTCACACAGCTGTTCCATTTCCCCTGTCCGATCAGGAACTGGTGAGCTGACAGCCAGCACATTCTCCACCTCAGGGGACGACATCAGTGGTTCCTCCTTCTCATCGGCTCGGACCTTGAAAACGAGTGTCGCAGGAACACTTGGCACTTTCTCTCCTTCTTCAGGACCTCGTGCTGGGCAGGGTAGTAAAGCACTTTGGTGGTCCTCTCGAGTGAACGTCACTTTCTTCCTGCCGGACTGAGTCTCACCAACAAAACCTTCAGACCCAGGCTGTATATCCACCAGGTTCGCCTTTACGTGTTGGGACAGCGCAGTCATTTCACCAGAGATGCTTGACACCTTCTCCACCTCTCCTTGGCGTCCGACATTGTGGTACTGTCTTGTCCTAGGTGGAACTCTTCTCTTCCTGCCGTACCATTCCCTCCAGGGGCGACGTACCCTCCAGTTAGCAGGACCCTCAGAGGGGTGAGCGGATCTCTGCCACCGCTCTTCTCGGGTAGGGCAATTTCTGGACATGTGTCACACCTTTCTGCACGTCCAGCACTCACGTCTGCGTCTGTCTGGAGGGCGCTTCAGTTTGGATCGTCGACCTCGGCAGGGGACATCTCTCATCTGCGGTTGTTCTTCATCCCAGGATACGGAGTTACACTCTGGGGCCGCCACCGAAACCTTCTTTATGTGGCGCACCTCTCCTATATCTCTTTCTGGTGGCTTCCGCACGTTACCTCGGGATATGCTGCTGGTCCCCAAAACAGCAGTAAGAGCTTTCCCCAGACTCTCAATCTCCTCCCAGATTCTTCTTATCTTCAGCTGGGAATCCCGGGTCCACATCGCCTCCTCTTCATTTTGACTGGGTGCTCCGCAGTTGTAGCATCTAGGCAGTCTTCTTTGCCGAGCGGCACTAGTCTCACTTTGGAGGGCGGTTGCTGCAGCAGGGATCTTCTTATATTCAGCCACCTCCTCACGGACTCGCTTAAGCTCCTTCTTCAAGTCTTCTACCCATTGAGGGGCTGTTACCTCCCTGCTCCATACCTTTCCCACTGGCACTACCACCCCTTGCTCTTGCTCGCGTGCCTCACTCCCGACCTCAGAGAAAGTCATATCTAGCTTTACACGCATGCGCTCTCGCAGGGCCTGTTTCATCAATACATCTCGCAAGCCTGTCACCAGTTGGTCTCGCAGTACAACGTCAATTGACCCCACACCTATGCCGTCCTTTTGTATAATGGCAGTATGAAGCTCCTGCAGTGCGTTCATATATTGCGTCACGGTCTCCCCCTCTCTCTGTACCTGCCGGAACAGTCGCATGCGCAGCTTCCCTACGTCAGTGGGGTCCCCATGCGTCTCCTCAAGTATACGTAACACTTTGTCCAGGGTATCTCTCGCCTGGGGGGGTCTTAGCAAAACAGAGTCCCGTGCATCCCCCTCTAGGGCCATCACAGCCATTTCCGCCTGCAGAGCCGGTGTCATAGGATGTATCCGCATCATCCCTCGGATGCGCTCCGTCCAACCCCACAACATGACATTACTCCCTGAAAATTTTGGCAGGTTAGCTAACATGGCTCCCAGGGAGATGCTAGACCTGGGGCTTCCCTCAACTGCTTGGTCTGCCCCTTCCGTGCTACCGTGTGACATCCTGCCGACTACGCCAAGTGTAACAGAGTGCAGGGTTGCGTATGTCACCACGGAACAGACAGACCAACTGTTCAAGGGGATTTATTAACAGGGGTAAAATTCTCCTCGCAGGGAGTAAAACAGTAAACAGTTAAGCGGAATCAAAGGGTTAACGAGTGTTCTTGTAACTTATCAGCTCAGGGAGGTCCTGACTGGAGGGTCCTTTTCCCAATGTGGATACAGTCACCAGCAGGGCTTGAAATCCTGAAGTCTCTTCTGTGTCTCCTGGAAGGTCCGGGGTTAAGTCTCTCTGCAATCTGTTCTTCGCAAAGTGAAAGTGAAACCAGGAAATAGCACAGTCTCCGTGACTGCTGCAAGAGCCTCTATGCATCAGGCTGACAGTCTCCCTGTATTAACGCTGTCACACACACTCTGGGTAGTTACTTATCACACTCGGGGAATCTTTGCTTGTCACTGCGGTCACCAGGGATTCTTTGCTTGTCTCTGCGGTCACCAGGGCTGCACAATCACTGTCTCTGATTCTGGAGGCTTCCAAATCTACACCCTCACATCCAGCCGTCATTCTGGTGGGTATCTCAGCCTCAGTGCCCTCACGGGGAGCACTCTGTCATGGGGAGCGCGGCGCTGCAGCCTGCTTTCTCTCTCGCACGCTGTCCCCTCTCTGGTGCGCTCCCTCTCCCGCACTTTTTCTGACCACTCCCCTCTCCTTTCCCAGCAGTCACCACGTCCCCTCTGTCCAGGGCAGAAAGTCTTCCCCCCAACAAACCAGCTGTCTGACTAAGTGGTTCCAGGCAAGGAGCAGGGAAAGCAACCTCCTTACATTCCCCCTCTCTTAAAGCTCGCCATTCCACGGGCGAGGACTCTTCGTGCTTCTCTTTGTTCTTTGGAGAGGAGTCAGATACCTGCGATTCTCGCATCTCCTTCTGCCTTTCTTCTTGTACATACTCCCAGACTAAATGGTTTAGGAGCTGCTCATCAGTCAGGTTGAGATATGCTTTCTCTGCTTCATCAACAACTGCTGATTTCTTCTTTTTCTTCTTCTTCTTAGCTTTGCCGCTAGCAGATGTCTGCGTAGAGGATTCATCCTCCTCCCTGTCGTTATCGGAAACTTTAGGGACTTCTTGTTCAGGCTCCTCAGTTTGGGGGCTTAGTACAAGCAATTCTTCTCCATAGCTCCCCCTCTTTTTGACAGGAGCATTCTCGTCAAAGCTTGAGTCAGATGAATTAAGACCATGCAGGCCGGACTCTTTGTCATCTGCGCCGGGCTCTGCGGACATCACTTCCCAGGGCTTCTCAACCACACGCCCTGTCTCACACAGCTGTTCCATTTCCCCTGTCCGATCAGGAACTGGTGAGCTGACAGCCAGCACATTCTCCACCTCAGGGGACGACATCAGTGGTTCCTCCTTCTCATCGGCTCGGACCTTGAAAACGAGTGTCGCAGGAACACTTGGCACTTTCTCTCCTTCTTCAGGACCTCGTGCTGGGCAGGGTAGTAAAGCACTTTGGTGGTCCTCTCGAGTGAACGTCACTTTCTTCCTGCCGGACTGAGTCTCACCAACAAAACCTTCAGACCCAGGCTGTATATCCACCAGGTTCGCCTTTACGTGTTGGGACAGCGCAGTCATTTCACCAGAGATGCTTGACACCTTCTCCACCTCTCCTTGGCGTCCGACATTGTGGTACTGTCTTGTCCTAGGTGGAACTCTTCTCTTCCTGCCGTACCATTCCCTCCAGGGGCGACGTACCCTCCAGTTAGCAGGACCCTCAGAGGGGTGAGCGGATCTCTGCCACCGCTCTTCTCGGGTAGGGCAATTTCTGGACATGTGTCACACCTTTCTGCACGTCCAGCACTCACGTCTGCGTCTGTCTGGAGGGCGCTTCAGTTTGGATCGTCGACCTCGGCAGGGGACATCTCTCATCTGCGGTTGTTCTTCATCCCAGGATACGGAGTTACACTCTGGGGCCGCCACCGAAACCTTCTTTATGTGGCGCACCTCTCCTATATCTCTTTCTGGTGGCTTCCGCACGTTACCTCGGGATATGCTGCTGGTCCCCAAAACAGCAGTAAGAGCTTTCCCCAGACTCTCAATCTCCTCCCAGATTCTTCTTATCTTCAGCTGGGAATCCCGGGTCCACATCGCCTCCTCTTCATTTTGACTGGGTGCTCCGCAGTTGTAGCATCTAGGCAGTCTTCTTTGCCGAGCGGCACTAGTCTCACTTTGGAGGGCGGTTGCTGCAGCAGGGATCTTCTTATATTCAGCCACCTCCTCACGGACTCGCTTAAGCTCCTTCTTCAAGTCTTCTACCCATTGAGGGGCTGTTACCTCCCTGCTCCATACCTTTCCCACTGGCACTACCACCCCTTGCTCTTGCTCGCGTGCCTCACTCCCGACCTCAGAGAAAGTCATATCTAGCTTTACACGCATGCGCTCTCGCAGGGCCTGTTTCATCAATACATCTCGCAAGCCTGTCACCAGTTGGTCTCGCAGTACAACGTCAATTGACCCCACACCTATGCCGTCCTTTTGTATAATGGCAGTATGAAGCTCCTGCAGTGCGTTCATATATTGCGTCACGGTCTCCCCCTCTCTCTGTACCTGCCGGAACAGTCGCATGCGCAGCTTCCCTACGTCAGTGGGGTCCCCATGCGTCTCCTCAAGTATACGTAACACTTTGTCCAGGGTATCTCTCGCCTGGGGGGGTCTTAGCAAAACAGAGTCCCGTGCATCCCCCTCTAGGGCCATCACAGCCATTTCCGCCTGCAGAGCCGGTGTCATAGGATGTATCCGCATCATCCCTCGGATGCGCTCCGTCCAACCCCACAACATGACATTACTCCCTGAAAATTTTGGCAGGTTAGCTAACATGGCTCCCAGGGAGATGCTAGACCTGGGGCTTCCCTCAACTGCTTGGTCTGCCCCTTCCGTGCTACCGTGTGACATCCTGCCGACTACGCCAAGTGTAACAGAGTGCAGGGTTGCGTATGTCACCACGGAACAGACAGACCAACTGTTCAAGGGGATTTATTAACAGGGGTAAAATTCTCCTCGCAGGGAGTAAAACAGTAAACAGTTAAGCGGAATCAAAGGGTTAACGAGTGTTCTTGTAACTTATCAGCTCAGGGAGGTCCTGACTGGAGGGTCCTTTTCCCAATGTGGATACAGTCACCAGCAGGGCTTGAAATCCTGAAGTCTCTTCTGTGTCTCCTGGAAGGTCCGGGGTTAAGTCTCTCTGCAATCTGTTCTTCGCAAAGTGAAAGTGAAACCAGGAAATAGCACAGTCTCCGTGACTGCTGCAAGAGCCTCTATGCATCAGGCTGACAGTCTCCCTGTATTAACGCTGTCACACACACTCTGGGTAGTTACTTATCACACTCGGGGAATCTTTGCTTGTCACTGCGGTCACCAGGGATTCTTTGCTTGTCTCTGCGGTCACCAGGGCTGCACAATCACTGTCTCTGATTCTGGAGGCTTCCAAATCTACACCCTCACATCCAGCCGTCATTCTGGTGGGTATCTCAGCCTCAGTGCCCTCACGGGGAGCACTCTGTCATGGGGAGCGCGGCGCTGCAGCCTGCTTTCTCTCTCGCACGCTGTCCCCTCTCTGGTGCGCTCCCTCTCCCGCACTTTTTCTGACCACTCCCCTCTCCTTTCCCAGCAGTCACCACGTCCCCTCTGTCCAGGGCAGAAAGTCTTCCCCCCAACAAACCAGCTGTCTGACTAAGTGGTTCCAAGCAAGGAGCAGGGAAAGCAACCTCCTTACATATACACTGCTCAAAAAAAAAAAAAGGGAACACTAAAATCCCACATCCTAGATATCACTGAATGAAGTATTCCAGATGTAAATCTTTATTCATTACATAGTGGAATGTGTTGAGAACAATAAAACTTAGAAATTATCAACATAAATCACAACTAATATCCCATGGAGGTCTGGAGTATCGGAATGATGCTCAAAATCAAAGTGGAAAATGAAGTTACAGGCTGATCCAACTTCAGTGGAAATGCCCCAAGACAAGGGAATGATGCTCAGTAGTGTTTGTTGCCTCCACATGCCTGTATGATCTCCCTACAATGCCTGGGCATGCTCCTGATGAGGCAGCGGATGGTCTCCTGAGGGATCTCCTCCCAGACCTGGACTAAAGCATCCGCCAACTCCTGGACAGTCTGTGGTGCAACGTGACATTGGTGGATGGTGCAAGACATGATGTCCCAGATGTGTTCAATCGGATTCAGGTCTGGGGAACAGGCAGGCCAATCCATAGCTTCAATGCCTTCATCTTGCAGGAACTGCTGACACACTCCAGCCACACGAGGTCTGGCATTGTACTGCATTAGAAGGAACCCAGGGCCAACCGCACCAGCATATGGTCTCACAAGGGGTCTGGGGATCTCATCTCAGTACCTAATGGCAGTCAGGCTACCTCTAGCAAGCACATGGAGGGCTGTGTGGCCCTCCAGAGAAATGCCACCCCTCACCATTACTGACCCACTGCCAAACCGGTCATGCTGAAGGATGTTGCAGGCAGCAGATCGCTCTCCACGGCGTCTCCAGACTCTGTCACATCTGTCACATGTGCTCAGTGTGAACCTGCTTTTATCTGTGAAGAGCACAAGGCACCAGTGGCGAATTTGACAATCCTGGCGTACTGTGGCAAATGCCAAGCATCCTGCACGGTGTTGGGCTGTGAGCACAACCCCCATCTGTGGACGTCGGGCCATCAGTCCATCCTCATGGAGTCGATTTCTAACCATTTGTGCAGACACATGAACATTTGTGGCCTGCTGGAGGTCATTTTTCAGGGCTCTGGCAGTGCTCCTGCTGTTCCTCCTTGCACAAAGGCAGAGGTAGTGGTCCTGCTGCTGGGTTGTTTCCCTCCTATGGCCCCCTCCACATCGCTTGGTGTACTGGCCTGTCTCCTGGTAGCTCCTCCAGTCTCTGGACACTACACTGACAGACACAGCAAACCTTCTTGCCACAGCTTGCATTGATGTGCCATCCTGGATGAGCTGCACTGCCTGAGCCACTTGGGTTGTAGAGTCCATCTCATGCTACCACGAGTGTGAAAGCACAACCAACATTCAAAAGTGACCAAAACATCAGCCAGAAAGCATTGGTACTGAGATGTGGTCTGTGGTCCCCACCTGCAGAACCACTCCTTTATTGAGTGTGTCTTGATAATTGCCAATAATTTTCATCTGTTCTATTCCATTTGCACAACAGCATGTGAAATTGATTGTCAAACAGTGTTGCTTCCTAAGTGGACAGTTTGATTTCACAGAAGTTTGATTTACTTGGAGTTATTATTATTCTGTTGTTTAAGTGTTCCCTTTATTTTTTTTGAGCAGTATATATAATTATATAGTGGTAGAGCGGCTCACTCTGCTGGACACAGAGGTAAAACTGGAACACTGTCTCTTTGAGAAAAGGCTTGGTTTATTGTAGCAGCATAAACCAAGCTGGAAAAGTAAAGAGAATATATGGGGTAGAATAAGGTTTATGTACCTTATTTCATTTTATTTTAAATATACTCTAACAAAATTATATGTATTTACTATCTTTTGTGTGGTGTCACTCTTTATATCCAACCAGTGGATTTTTGGATGTGATAATTGTTGATTTGTAGAAAAATGTTTGCAATTCCAAAATGTTTCACAGGATATTTTTGTTCAACCCCTTTAATTAAATTTGAAAGTCTCCACTTCGATTGTATCTCAGGTGTTTCATTTTAAATCCAAAATTGTGGCCTGCAGAGCTGAGATTCGTGAACATTCTATCACTGCCCAAATATTTTTGGACCTATCTGTATATCTAGTCTTATCAGTCATGGCTGTATCCCGGACTATACCCCTAATAATAGTTCTCCCTTTTACAGTTAAATGTTGATCAACGGTCAGAAGCCGCCTGGGCGAATGATGTGATCGACAAGGTGGCCGATATCATAGCATCTGACCCTAAGGATTTGGAAACCATTAAGCAAGACGTGTTTGCCCTTGGCAACACATGCCCAGATATCAGGTAAGGAGTCAAAAGGGTGACCAAAAAATAAATGTGACCTTCCAGATGTCAAAAAAGTAAAGAAAATTACAAACCATGGCTGCCATTTTTCAGAAACAGCTCTACCTTACCTGTCTGCAGGTCGTGAGTGGTAACGCAGCTAAATCTCACTGGATCCAAGATCTAATACCATATTGTAGCGCCCCCACTGCCGCAGGGCCGAGGGGTACCCGGTACCGGGCCCCTGAGTCTCTGCTTCTGGGGTTGTCACGGCGGCTAGGCCCCGGTCCTTGACCCTGCCGTGGGGCGCACAGTGAATGATAGGTGTGGATGTTGGTGGTGCAGTTGTGGGATGCAGGTCGCGGTAAATAACGAGGACACCAGGTTGCAGTCTCTTTACCTCTTTACTGGAGATCTCTGAATCCTCAGTCCAGAATACGGTTCACCAGGCTGCGCAAGTCCGGCCGGTCCAATGGCACTTCCAGAGTTCACTTCACAGGTGGAAATCGGTGCCTTCCTTCTTAGCGCTATGTGTTGTAGTCCTTCCCTGCTGTGCTTACGGAAAGTACCCCACAACCGTTGTGTCTGTTTCTTAAGTTCCCTCACAACTCGATTAAATGATGTTCTTCTAATCGTCCGTCCCTTCCTGATGTTACAGTTAGAACGGCACCCGTTTGTTGGGTAGGCCTGGAGTTCTTCCGGGACCCTAGAGACGCCCCTCTCCTGCAATTGCCTCCCAAGACTTCATAGGTGATATGTGTTAGACAGCCCGCCTTAAACTGACTGTCCTGCCGCTGTTTAGAGTATTGCTTGAAGCTGAATGTTATAATACTCCCTCGGCGTTCCGGCCACCGGTAGTGCGCCTCAGTAGGGTGTTGCTCCGGTCTTACAGCACGACCCCTACTGGAATTCTCCTATCGCTTGATCTCGTTTCTCACTCAGCACAATCTATCTCGCTTCTAGTCCTTTCTTGGGCCCCGCCGCTTCCCGGAGCTGGCGCGGACCCGTTACGTTCTTTCCAATGCCAAGCCTCTGTCAGGATCCCACCCCTGACAGAGACCCTACTGTCTCTTCCTCCACAACACCCTCTGCCACTAGGTGTTGCTTCGTCCAATCCAGTCCGCTTTCTCATCTAACTTCCTGCCTGACCCCCAGTTTACCCACTATGGTGGGGAGTGGCCTAATGAATAGAACCCTTAGCTCCCCCCGGAGGCCCGGCTGTGAAATGTATTGGTGTCTGTGATACCTGATCAGATGAACTCCTTCAGTGCCATCGGACGCACCATGGCTCCCCATAGTGGCGGAGCCACAGTACTGCAACGACCAGGACTCTGGGGCGCTGCACTATGATACACTCACAGGCAGAATGCATTTTTGTAAAAAAAAAAAAAAAAAGCAGCCATGTTTTTCTAATCCTGCACAACCCCTTTAAATGTAGGGTGAAACTGGGGGCAGCATTATTAAGGCAGTCATCAGGTCACATGTACAGGTACGAGGAATAGTCACATTACCGTGCTTTGTGCGCATACAACAGATGGGGGGTCTGCTGTACATCCATATGACTGCCCACGTACAGCATGGGAGTTACTACTCAAACTCCTCTTGCATAAATTGCAGAATAATTTACCTCTATTCCTACAGGAGACGACACGTAAAGTCCTTTTTATGCATCAAAAAAGACCTGTCGAATTCTCAGAGGATATCTGCAGTGAATATCTTGAACATCACCAACCTGGAAGACCCACAAGGCAGACAGCTGTTCACAAATATCCCATGTTGGCCATGTCATTTTCTAAGATTTTGGTGAAGCATTTTTTTGCCATTTTTTTTGGCAGAAAACATTAAAGGAAATCTGCCAGCAGTTTTTTGCAATATAATCTGAGAGCAGCATGAAATAGGGGCCGAGACCTTGATTACAGGGATATGTCACTTACTAGGCTGTGCTGTTGTTTCAATAAAATCAGGGTTTTATCAGCAGGAGATTATCATTTCAGAACTAAGTGGCTGGTGCCTCCTGGTCCAACCCCAACCCCACCACTGATAAGCAGCTTTTTGTCAATGCACAGTACATACAGAAATCAGCCAATCAAAGGTATGGGCGGAGTTATACACAGAAAGCGGCCAATCAGTGGTGTGGATGGGGTTATACAGAGTTCAGCATTCTTGAGCTCTGCTAGATCTGCAGCAGATAAAACAGTGATTTTATCAAAACTGGACCAATCAGACCAGTAAGTGACACATCACTGAAATCAGGCTCTCAGCCCCTGCATCATACTGCTCTAAGATTACATAGCAAAAATCTGCTGACAGATTTTCTTTAATTTGCGTAATGGGCTACAATTTTTGCGTTTTATATGATGTAACTAAAGTCCTTAAATCACAATGGTTGAAGGTCATAAAATATCCCCAAATCTCTTGGAAGTCATTGTAAGGCAACGTTGACACGGCCATATTTTCAAACCAACTGCAGCGCTTGGACCAATGTTATTCTAAAGGACTGTTTAGATGAGAGATAAATTTCACAGACGAAAGAAAATTGTAGCATGCACTAATTTATTCCGTATATATGATGAGCCATACAAGTCAAATCTATAGGTGCTCAAAGAAAAATCAGATCACATATACATCAACCATATAGCATCTGTTTTTTTGGTTTTACAAATACATTGCAATTCTTTAATATAGGAAACTGTATTGAGTCTTGTAAGTGTTTAACCCCTTCCTGACATCAGACGTACTATCCCGTCGAGGTGGGGTGGGCCCGTATGACCGCCGACGGGATAGTACGTCATCACCGATCAGCGGCGCTCACGGGGGGAGCGCGGCCGATCGCGGCCGGGTGTCAGCTGCATATCGCAGCTGACATCCGGCACTATGTGCCAGGAGCGGTCATGGACCGCCCCCGGCACATTAACCCCCGGCACACCGCGATCAAACATGATCGCAGTGTACCGGCGGTATAGGGAAGCATCGCGCAGGGAGGGGGCTCCCTGCGGGCTTCCCTGAGACCCCCGGAGCAACGCGATGTGATCGCGTTGCTGCGGGGGTCTCCTACCTCCTTCCTGGCTGCAGGTCCCGGATCCAAGATGGCCGCGGCATCCGGGTCCTGCAGGGAAGGAGGTGGCTTACCGAGTGTCTGCTCAGAGCAGACACTTGGTAAGCCTGCAGCCCTGCACAGCAGATCGTCGATCTGGCAGAGTGCTGTGCACACTGCCAGATCAATGATCTGTGATGTCCCCCCCTGGGACAAAGTAAAAAAGTAAAAAAAAATTTTTTCCACATGTGTAAAAAAAAAAAAAAAAAAAAATTCCTAAATAAATAATAAAAAAAATATATATATTATTCCCATAAATACATTTCTTTATCTAAATAAAAAAAACAAAACAATAAAAGTACACATATTTAGTATCGCCGCGTCCGTAACGACCCAACCTATAAAACTGCCCCACTAGTTAACCCCTTCAGTAAACACCGTAAGAAAAAAAAAAAAAAACGAGGCAAGAAACAACGCTTTATTACCATACCGCCGAACAAAAAGTGGAATAACACGCGATCAAAAAGACTGATATAAATATCCATGGTACCGCTGAAAACGTCATCTTGTCCCGCAAAAAACAAGCCGCCATACAGCATCATCAGCAAAAAAATAAAAAAGTTATAGTCCTGAGAATAAAGCGATACCAAAATAATTATTTTTTCTATATTTTAGTTTTTATCGTATAAAAGCGCCAAAACATAAAAAAATGATATAAATGAGATATCGCTGTAATCGTACTGACCCGAAGAATAAAACTGCTTTATCAATTTTACCAAACGCGGAACGGTATAAACGCCTCCCCCAAAAGAAATTCATGAATAGCTGGTTTTTGGTCATTCTGCCTCACAAAAATTGGAATAAAAAGCGATCAAAAACGGTCACGTGTCCGAAAATGTTACCAATAAAAACGTCAACTCGTCCCGCAAAAAACAAGACCTCACATGACTCTGTGGAGCAAAATGTGGAAAAATTATAGGTCTCAAAATGTGGAGACGCAAAAACTTTTTTGCTATAAAAAGCGTCGCTGGTTTCACACTTGCGTTTTTGTCTGCAGCGTTTTTTGCACAAAAAAACGCATGTGTTTTTTCCCTATATTTAACATTGAAAACGCATGCGTTTTTTTTGTACGCGTTTGGTCGCGTTTTCAAACGCATGCGGTTTTTTTCTGCATGCGTTCATTTTCAGAAATACAACCTGCAGTATTTTCTTGCATTTTTAAGCACATGCGTTTGTTTGCGTTAAAAACGCATGCATTTTTTCGAAAAAAAACAGAAAACACACTGAAAAGCCACCCACCACCATCAAGGTGATAAAGGGATCCAAACCCTAACCCTAACTCTACCCCTAACCTCACCCCTAACCGTTTAATGAACATTTTCTGACAGTCATAGTGCCACGTATTTCAGTGCCACGTATTTCAGTGCCACGTATTTCAGTGCCACGTATTTCAGTGCCACGTATTTCAGTGCCACGTATTTCAGTGCCACGTATTTCAGTGCCACGTATCACGTCTTTCAGTGCCACGTATCACGTATTTCAGTGCCACATATTTCAGTACCACGTATTTCAGTGCCACGTATTTCAGTGCCACGTATTTCAGTGCCACGTATTTCAGTGCCACGTATTTCAGTGCCACGTATTTCAGTGCCACGTATCACGTATTTCAGTGCCACGTGTTTCAGTGCCATGTATTTAAGTGCCACGTATCACATATTTCAGTGCCACGTATTTCAGTGCCACGTATTTCAGTGCCACGTATTTCAGTGCCACGTATTTCAGTGCCACGTATTTAAGTGCCACGTATCACATATTTCAGTGCCACGTATTTCAGTGCCACGTATTTAAGTGCCACGTATCACATATTTCAGTGCCACGTATTTCAGTGCCACGTATTTCAGTGCCACGTATTTCAGTGCCACGTATTTAAGTGCCACGTATCACATATTTCAGTGCCACGTATTTCAGTGCCACGTATCATGTATTTCAGTGCCACGTGTTTCAGTGCCACGTATTTAAGTGCCACGTATCACGTATTTCAGTGCCACGTATTTCAGTGCCACGTATTTCAGTGCCACGTATTTCAGTGCCACGTATTTCAGTCACGTTTAGGGTTAGGGTTAGGGGTAGGGTTAGGGTTAGGGCTAGGGTTGGAGGTAAAGTTAGGGTTGGGGCTAAAGTTAGGGTTGAGGCTAAAGTTAGGGTTAGGGTTTGGATTACATTTACGTTTGGATTAGGGTTGGGATTAGAATTATGGGTGTGTCAGGGCTAGGGGTGTGGTTAGGGTTACCGTTGGGATTAGGGTTAGGGGTGTGTTTGGGTTAGGGTTTCAGGTAGAATTGGGGAGTTTCCACTGTCCAGGCACATCAGGGGCTCTCCAAGCGCGACATGGCGTCCAATCTCAATTCCAGCCAATTCTGCGTTGAAAAAGTAAAACAGTGCTCCTTCCCTTCCGAGCTCTCCCGTGCGCCCAAAAAGGGGTTTACCCCAACATATGGGGTATCAGCGTACTCGGGACAAATTGAACAACAACTTCTGGGGTCCAAGTTCTCTTGTTATCCTTAGGAAAATAAAAATTTGGGGGGCTAAAAATCATTTTTGTGGGAAAAAAAAGATGTTTTATTTTCACGGCTCTGCGTTATAAACTGTAGTGAAACACTTGGGGGTTCAAAGTTCTCACAACACATCTAGATAAGTTCCTTGGGAGGTCTAGTTTCCAATATGGGGTCACTTGTGGGGGGTTTGTACTGTTTGGGTACATCAGGGGCTCTGCAAATGCAACGTGACGCCTGCAGACCAATCCATTTAAGGCTGCATTCCAAATGGCGCTCCTTCCCTTCCGAGCTCTGTCATGCACCCAAACAGTGGTTCCCCCCCACATATGGGGTATCAGCGTACTCAGGACAAATTGGACAACAACTTTTGGGGTCTAATTTATCCTGTTACCCTTGTGAAAATACAAAACTGGGTGCTAAAAAATCATTTTTGAGAAAAAAATAAAAATTATTTTCATGGCTCTGCGTTATAATCTGTAGTGAAACACTTGGGGGTTCAAAGCTCTCAAAACACATCTAGATAAGTTCCTTAGGGGGTCTACTTTCCAAAATGGTGTCACTTGTAGGGAGTTTCAATGTTTAGGCACATCAGGGGCTCTTCAAACGCAACATGGCGTCCCATCTCAATTCCAGTCAATTTTGCATTGAAAAGTCAAATGGCGCTCCTTCCCTTCCAAGCTCTGCCATGCGCCCAAACAATGGTTTACACCCACATATGGGGTATCATCGTACTCAGGACAAATTGTACAACATTTTTTGGGGTCCAATTTCTTCTCTTACCCTTGGGAAAATAAAAAATTGGGGGCAAAAAGATCATTTTTGTGAAAAAATATGATTTTTTATTTTTACGGCTCTGCATTATAAACTTCTGTGAAGCACTTGGTGGGTCAAAGTGCTCACCACACATCTAGATAAGTTCCTTAGGGGGTCTACTTTCCAAAATGGTGTCACTTGTAGGGAGTTTCAATGTTTAGGCACATCAGGGGCTCTCCAAACGCAACATGGCGTCCCATCTCAATTCCAGTCAATTTTGCATTGAAAAGTCAAATGGCGCTCCTTCCCTTCCAAGCTCTGCCATGCGCCCAAACAATGGTTTACACCCACATATGGGGTATCAGCGTACTCAGGACAAATTGCACAACATTTTTTGGGGTCCAATTTCTTCTTACCCTTTGGGAAAATAAAAAATTGGGGGCGAAAAATTATTTTTGTGAAAAAATATGATTTTTTATTTTTACGGCTCTGCATTATAAACTTCTGTGAAGCACTTGGTGGGTCAAAGTGCTCACCACACATCAAGATAAGTTCCTTAGGGGGTCTACTTTCCAAAATGGTGTCACTTGTAGGGGGTTTCAGTGTTTAGGCACATCAGGGGCTCTCCAAACGCAACATGGCGTCCCATCTCAATTCCAGTCAATTTTGCATTGAAAAGTCAAATGGCGCTCCTTTCCTTCCGAGCTCTGCCATACGCCCAAACAGTGGTTTACCCTCACATATGGGGTATCAGCGTACTCAGGACAAATTGTACAACAACTTTGGGGGTCCATTTTCTCCTGTTACCCTTGGTAAAATAAAACAAATTGGAGCTGAAATAAATTGTGTGTGAAAAAAAGTTAAATGTTCATTTTTATTTAAACATTCCAAAAATTCCTGTGAAACACCTGAAGGGTTAATAAACTTCTTGAATGTGGTTTTGAGCACCTTGAGGGGTGCAGTTTTTAGAATGGTGTCACACTTGAGTATTTTCTATCATATAGACCCCTCAAAATGACTTCAAATGAGATGTGGTCCCTAAAAAAAAATGGTGTTGTAAAAATGAGAAATTGCTGGTCAACTTTTAACCCTTATAACTCCGTCACAAAAAAAAATTTTGGGTCCAAAATTGTACTGATGTAAAGTAGACATGTGGGAAATGTTACTTATTAAGTATTTTGCGTGACATATGTCTGTGATTTAAGGGCATAAAAATTCAAAGTTGGAAAATTGCAAAATTTTCAAAATTTTCGCCAAATTTCCATTTTTTTCACAAATAAACGCAAGTTATATCGAATAAATTTTACCACTAACATGAAGTACAATATGTCACGAGAAAACAATGTCAGAATCGCCAAGATCCGTCAAAGCGTTCCAGAGTTATAGCCTCATAAAGGGACAGTGGTCAGAATTGTAAAAATTGGCCCGGTCATTAACGTGCAAACCACCCTTGGGGGTGAAGGGGTTAATAACTGCCGCTGTATAAAAACAGATTTCATACGGATAATGAATGACAAAGAATCTTCCACGTTTTCTACATGAAATTCTGACAATTCTTTATACTCTTGAGTGAACTCCGCCTAAAAGAGATTTCAATCCAATCAGATATCCTATTTACTCACTGACATCAACATTTTTACATGTTGTATAATTGTATATTCTATCTGTCTATCTATCTCACTCCTCATCATTTACATGTTTTTACTATATCAGATTTCTTACGCACAGTTTGTATATTTAAATATTGTTACTTTGATAGCATGGAAATTGTGTTTTTTTTCCCTTCTTAATAAATGTATTTTACTCTAACATTTATCATTTTCATAAATATCTGTGAAATAAAGGTAATTGATCTTAGTTACAAGATTGTGAATTGGGTAATTTTCATTGGTCCCGATATCGTGTCCAAAAACTAATAAAGAGAAGAACATGGAAATTGTCCCAACTATGGTTCTCTCATGTGTGTGTGTCTACCTATGATCACAAGTTTACCGTTTACCAAAATAATTTTTTTTGTATATACATTACTGATCCTGTACTGATCCTGACTTACATCCTGCATAATACTCCAGAGCTGCACTCACTATCCTGCTGGTGCAGTCACTGTGTACATACATTACATTACTGATCCTGACTTACATCCTGCATAATACTCCAGAGCTGCACTCACTATCCTGCTGGTGCAGTCACTGTGTACATACATTACATTGCTGATCCTGTACTGATACTGAGTTACATCCTGCATTTTACTCCAGAGCTGCACTCACTATCCTGCTGGTGCAGTTACTGTGAACATACATTATATTACTGATCCTGAGTTACATCCTGTATTATACTCCAGAGCTGCACTCACTATTCTGCTGGTGCAGTCACTGTGTACATACATTACTGATCCTGAGTTACATCCTGTATTATAATCCAGAGCTGCACTCACTATTCTGCTGGTGCGGTCACTGTGAACATACATTACATTGCTGATCCTGTACTGATACTGAGCTTCATCCTGCATTATTCTCCAGAGCTGAACTCACTATTCTGCTGGTGCAGTCACTGTGTACATACAGTACATTGCTGATCCTGTACTGATACTGAGTTACATCCTGCATTATACTCCAGAGCTGCACTCACTATTCTGCTGTGCAGTCACTGTGAACATACATTACCTGTACTGATCCTGAGTAACATCCTGTATTATACTCCAGAGCTGCACTCACTATTCTGCTGGTGCAGTCACTGTGTACATACAGTACATTTCTGATCCTGTACTGATCCTGAGTTACATCCTGTATTATACTCCAGAGCTGCACTCACTATTCTGTTGGTGCAGTAACTGGTAACTGTGTACATACAGTACATTGCTGATCCTGTACTGATACTGAGTTACATCCTGCATTATACTCCAGAGCTGCACTCACTATTCTGCTGGTGCAGTCACTGTGAACATACATTACATTACTGATCCTGTACTGATACGGAGTTACATCCTGCATTATACTCCAGAGCTACGCTCACTATTCTGCTGGTGCAGTCACTGTGAACATACATTACATTACTGATCATGTACTGATACTGAGTTACATCCGGCATTATACTCCAGAGCCGCACTCACTATTCTGCTGGTGCAGTCACTGTGTACATACATTACATTACTGATCCTGAGTTACTTCCTGTATTATACTCCAGAGCTGCACTCACTATTCTGCTGGTGCAGTCACTGTGTACATACATTACTGATCCTGAGTTACATCCCGTATTTTATTCCAGATCTGCACTCACTAGTCTGCTGGTGCAGTCACTGTTTACACATATCCTACTACTGATCCTGTACTGATCCTGAGTTACATCCTGCATTATACTCCAGAGCTGCACTCACTATTCTGCTGGTGCAGTCACTGTGAACATACATTACATTACTGATCCTGTACTGATACTGAGTTACATCCTGTATTATACTCCAAAGCTGCACTCAGTATTCTGCTGGTGCAGTCTCTGGGTACATACATTACATTACTGATCCTGTACTGATGCTGAGTTACATCCTGTATTATACCTCAGAGCTGCACTCACTGTTTTGCTGGTGCAGTCACTGTGTACATACATTACATTACTGATCCTGAGTTACATCCTGTATTATACTCCAGAGCTGCACTCACTATTCTGCTGGTGCAGTCACTGTGTACATACATTACTGATCCTGAGTTACATCCTGCATTATACTCCAGAGCTGCACTCACTATTCTGCTGGTGCAGTCACTGTGTACATACATTACATTACTGATCCTGTACTGATCCTGAGTTACATCCTGTATTATACTGCAGAGCTGCACTCACTATCCTGCTGGTGCAGTCACTGTGAACATACATTACATTACTGATCCTTTACTGATCCTGAGTTGTATCCTGTATTATACTCCAGAGCTGCACTCACTATTCTGCTGGCGCAGTCACTGTGTACATTCATTACATTATGATCCTGAATTATATCCTGCATTATACTCCAGAGCTGCACTCACTATTCTGCTGGTGCAGTCACATAATGCACAGCCCAGTCACCTATGTAGTATATTGCACAGCCCATAGTCACCCGTGTAGTGTAATGCACAGAAAAAAACTTCCTTTATTCACTTCAAATCATATTCAGTGGAGGATAAAACATCAGCAACAACATGGATTAAAATGCGATATCAACGCGTTTCTGGTGAACAAGCACCCTTAATCATCATATCCAATATATGACTTGTCTCACACTTTTATACTAAGATCCGGTGAACACACCGGTGTTGTAATTAATTAGCATGATTGCTGAGGAAGTGGGGACACATGAAAATGAATAAAAACTAACTCAGGGCTGTCCCACACGTCCAGATAATTCCGGTACCGGAATAAATCGGTACCGGAGTTATCCGTGTCCGTGTGCCTGGGAACTCACGTAGGCCATACGTGCGGCACACGTGTGCCGCCCGTATGGCGAGTGGGTACCACACGGAGCGTGTGGTACCCACGCGTGTGGTACCCTGCATCGCGGATTCATATGTTCCCTGCAGCAGCGTTTGCTGCAGAGAAAATATGAAGAATAGTGTTTAAAATAAAGATCTATGTGTCCGCCTCCCCCCCACCCCCTGTGCGCCCCCCTGCTGTTCAGAAAATACTTACCCGCCTCCCTCGCTGCTTCCTGGTCTGGCCGCGGCTTCTAGTGTATGCGGTCACGTGGGGCCGATCATTTACAGTCATGAATATGTGGCTCCACCTCCCATAGGGGCGGAGCCGACTATTCATGATTGTAAATGATCGGCCCCACGTGACCGCATACAGGAGAAGATGGGGGCAGAGAGGAAGGAGTGACAGCCAACGTGGGAGCGGGTGAGTATTTTCTGAACAGCGGGGGGGGCGCACAGGGGGTGGGGGGGCGGCGGACACATAGATCTTTATTTTAAACACTATTATTCATATTTTCTCTGCAGCAAACGCTGCTGCAGGGAACATATGAATCGCGGCTTCAGCACCATGTGGGGGGGGACAGCGCTTACTGTAGCGCTGTCTCCTGCACGCACACGGACCCCAGACGGAGAACGTCCGTGTGAGGTCCGTGTTTTACACGGACCCATTGACTCTATTGGGTCCATGTAATCCGTGCGCTCCCACGAACACTGACATGTCTCCGTGTTTGGCACACGGAGACACGGTCCGCAAAAAATCAATGACATCTGAACAGATGCATTGATTTTTATGGGTCTACGTGTGTCAGTGTCTCCGGTACGTGAGGAAACTGTCACCTCACGTACCGGAGCCACTGACGTGTGAAACCGGCCTAAGAACAGGTACTTTGGCTAGATAAAAATATGGAATAAACAATGTGTGATTCACAAGATTAAATAGTGTTGAAGCCATGAATTCTGTTACATAAAATTAGTAGCAAGAAATATCTGAAATGTATCCAATTTTGGTTGGCATCATTATTTCACAAACATAAAAAGTTTGCTATGATTATTAACACGTCCAGTATAAAGGCAAATCTAATGCTATCAAACAGTTTTTAGATCTAAATGTGATGGAATAATTCAAACACCATATTAGCGATCTATTGTAATTAGTAGCAGATTTAGTATAGCGGTACAACCTTGGTATTAGTTAAAAAAAAAAAAAAGAAAGAAAGAAAAAGGAAAAGAAAATACCCAACACATGTTAATTGCTGGCACAAATTAGGTGAGACATCCTGGAATTTAAAATTCGTTACATATTGTATATAAATACAAAGTCTCCTATCAGTGGAGGCAAGTACTAGGATGTAAATAGACTCGTGGTCAGATCCTCAAAGGGGAAAAAGCAGAGCTGCGTGCGTCTGATGCCGTTATGCTTGATTACCCAGAATCAGTTCGAGTGCTATAGAGAGACAGTGGAGATTTATGTTCTGATATAGCCCATAAAGAAAACAGGTTCTGAAATCTAAATAGACTCTAGGTCAAGTCCTGTAGAGGAAATAAGGGAACTACGCTAGTCTATTGCCGCTTATTTGTAACTAGCTGAAGAGCCCGGCGTTGCCTGGGCATAGCAAATATCTGTGGTTAGTTATAGCACCTCACTTCCCTTATTTTCCCATCATGCCTCTCATTTTCCCCATCACATCTTTCATTTTCCCCCTCACATCTCTCATTTTCTCCCTCACACCTCTCATTTTCCCCCTCACTCCTCTTATTTTCCCCCTCACTCCTCTCATTCCCCCCTAACACTTGTCATTTCGACCTCACATCTGTCATTTTCCGATCACTCCACTATTTTCCCTCACTCCTCTCATTTTGCACTCACACCTTTTCATTTTCACCTCACACCTCTCATTTTCACCTCAGTATATACATGTTTGTCATCTCCCTTATATATAGTATACACCTGTATGTCATCTCCTGTATATAGTATATACCTGTATGTCATCTCCCCTGTATATAGTATATACCTGCTGTGTGTCATCTCCCCTGTATATAGTATGTACCTGTATGTCATCTCCTCCTATATATAGTATATACCTGTATGTAATCTCCTCCTGTATATAGTATATACCTGTGTGTCATCTCACCTATATATAGTATATATCTGTGTGTCATCTCCTCCTGTATATAGTATATACCTGTATGTCATCTCCTCCTATACATAGCATATACCTGTATGTCATCTCCTCCTGTATATACTATATACCTGTAGGTAATCTGCTCCTGTATATAGTATATACCTGTGTGTCATCTCCTCCTGTATATAGTATATACCTGTATGTCATCTCCCCTGTATGCAGTATATACCAGTGTGTCATCTCCCCTGTATATAGTATATATGTGTGTGTCATCTCCTCCTGTATATAGTATATATCTGTGTGTCATCTCCTCCTGTATATAGTATATATCTGTGTGTCATCTCCTCCTGTATATAGTATATACCTGTGTGTCATCTCCCCTGTAAATAGTATATATCTGTATGTCATCTCCTCCTGTATTAGACCTCGTTCACACGTTATTTGGTCAGTATTTTTACCTCAGTATTTGTAAGCTAAATTGGCAGCCTGATAAATCCCCAGCCAACAGTAAGCCCACCCCCTGGCAGTATATATTAGCTCACACATACACATAATAGACAGGTCATGTGACTGACAGCTGCCGGATTCCTATATGGTACATTTGTTGCTCTTGTAGTTTGTCTGCTTATTAATCAGATTTTTATTTTTGAAGGATAATACCAGAGTTGTGTGTGTTTTAGGGCGAGTTTTGTGTGTCAAGTTGTGTGTGTTGAGTTGCGTGTGGCGACATGCATGTAGCGACTTTTGTGAGATGATTTTTGTGTGGCGACATGTGTGTAGCAACTTTTTGTGTGTCGAGTTGCATGTGACAGGTTAGTGTAGCAAGTTGTGTGCAGCAAGTTTTGCGCATGGCGAGTTTTGCGCGTGGCGAGTTTTATGTGTGGTGCCTTTTGAGTATGTGCAAGTTTTGTGTGAGGCAACTTTTGCATGTGTTGCAACTTTTGTGCATGTGGCAATTTTTCCGCGTGTGCAAGTTTTGCGTGTGGCGAGTTTTCCATGAGGTGAGTTTTGCACGTGTGGCGAGTTTTGCATGTGGAGAGTTTTGCGCGTGACGAGTTTTGAGCGGCGACTTTTGTGTTTCGACTTTTATGTGGCGAGGTTGGTGTATGTGTGGTGAAATGTGCGCTGAGGGTGGTATATGTGTTCGAGCACGTGGTAGTGTGTGGCGCATTTTGTGTGTGTGTTCATATCCCCGTGGTGGTGTGGTGATTATCCCATGTTGGGGCCCCACCTTAGCAACTGTACAGTATATACTCTTTGGCGCCATCGCTCTCATTCTTTAAGTCCCCCTTGTTCACATCTGGCAGCTGTTAATTTGCCTCCAACACTTTTCCTTTCACTTTTTCCCCATTATGTAGATAGGGGCAAAATTGTTTGGTGAATTGGAAAGCGCGGGGTTAAAATTTCACCTCACAACATAGCCTATGACGCTCTTGGGGTCCAGACGTGTGACTGTGCAAAATTTTGTGACTAGCTGCGACGGTTCAGATGCCAATCCCGGACATACACACATTCAGCTTTATATATTAGATATATTTGTTCCCTGGTAAAGGGCAACTTTAATGATCTATATTGTATGATATCATCTAGTAAAATAAATTTCTAAATATAAATAAACTGAAAATGAGATTTTTTTGGGTGGTAAAAAAACAACAAAACATATAAATTTATAGTTTTTGCATATGATTATTCAATATATGCATAATTAAGCAGCATTAATAGAAAAGCATAATGTCCGTCCTCTTGTTTAGACCGTGCGGTATTCTGGTGCCAAGTTTGAAAATCCACCAGGCTTCTCTGTTTCTCAATGTTACCTCTGTATACCCTCCTCTGAATGGTTTGTGCGTTTTTTCTATTGCATAAACTTTGAGTGATTCAAGATTAGATTGATGTTGATTAATAAAATGTTTGGAAACTTGTGATGTGTTTCTATTAATATTAACATTTTCTACATCATAAATATGTTCTCAAATTCTTGTTTTAAGTTGGTGTATAGTGCTACCAACATATTTTAAGATGGCAAGCTGTACATTCCATAATATAGATTACATTGTTTGTGTTAGTTTAGAAACGTTTTTATTGTATATGTATTCTGGTTACTGACATCCGTGAAATCGAGACTTTTTTTGAAAATTTGCAGGTTTTACAGGCTATTGCACCACATTTATGGAAACCTTTTGTGCTGAGCCAATTAGAAGATTGAGTACAATTGGGGACATTTAAAGAAATAGGCGAAAGGCTACAACCTAAAGAGTCACACAGAGAGGTTACAATAAATGGCACTTAGGCCTCTTTCACACGTCAGTGTCTCCGGTACGTGTAGTGACAGTTTTCTCACGTACCGGAGACACTGACACACGTAGACCCATTAAAATGAATGGGTCTATGCACATGTGTGTGTTTTCACACGGACCGTATGTCCGTGCTGAAAACACGTCGACATGTCCGTTTTCTACCGGCAGCACGGACCACAATACGGACAGCACACGTGCACACGGAGAACAGTGTGCACTCTCCTCCGTGTGCACGTACCGCCCGCAGGAGAGACAGCGCTACACTAAGCGCTGTCCCCCCGCTGTGGTGCTGAAGGCGGAATTCATCTCTTCTCCCCCGCTGGAGAGAAGAGATGAAAGATCAAGTTTTTGTTTTTTTTTGTGAAAAATAAAGTTTGCATGTGCCCCCCGCCTCCCCCCTCAGTGCGCCGCCTGGTCCCTTGCCGCAGAAATACTCACCTAGCTCCCGCGATGTCTCCTCTGTCCTCTCCGCGCTGGCAGCTTCTCCTGTGTGAGCGGTCACGTGGTACCGCTCATTACAGTCAGGGAATATTCACTGACTGTAATGAGCGCTCCCACGTGACCGCTCACACAGGAGAAGCTGCCGGCGCTGAGAGGACAGAGGAGACATCGCAGGAGCTGGCCGGGTGAGTATTTCTGCGGCAAGGGGCCAGGCGGCGCACTGAGGGGGGGGGGACGCGGACGCACATGCAAACTTTATTTCCCCCCCCCAAAAAAAAAAAAGAAAAGATCTTTCATCTCTTCTCTCCAACGAACGCTGGGGGAGAAGAGATGAATTCTGCCTTCAGCACCACATGCGGGGGGGACAGCGCTTAGTGTAGCGCTGTCTCTCCTGCATGGTCCGTGTGGTCCTCAGGCGGCACACGGGCGGCACACGAATGCCGCACGTATGTGCCACTTGAGCACACGGACATACGGACACGGATATCTCCGGTACCGGTTTTTTCCGGTACCGGAAATATCAGGACGTGTGAAAGAGCCCTTACAAAGAGCTGAAAAAATAGTGGAACAAAGACCACGTTTCAAACCGAATCAAAATAAGAGCATTTGCTCCACTAATCCAGTTACTCTGGTTTTTCAATATAGTAATCAATTTTCTTCGATTAGAAAACTGATTAATGATAACTTATTTATTTTGAGAGAAGATCCTGACATAGCCAGAATATTAGAAAACGGATGCAGAATTGTGTCCAGAAAGGCACCCTCTTTGGGTTGTAGCCTTTCGCCTAGTTCTTTAAATGTCCCCCGTACTCAATCTTCTAATTGGCTCAGCATAAAAGGTTTCCATAAATGTGGTGCAATAGCCTGTAAAACCTGCAAGTTTTCAAAAAAAGTCTCGATTTCACGGATGTCAGTAACCAGAATACATGTACAATCAGGGCCCCTAGGTTTTTGAGGGCCCAGGGCAAAAGAGTCTCAGTGGGCCCCCCCCCCCTTAACACATACCACGATTCAAGATCGCATATAACACAGCCCACGTAGTATATAACAGCCACGTAGTATATAGCACAGCCCACGTAGCATATAACAGCCCATATAGTACAGCCACATATTATATAACACAGCCCACGTAGTATATAACACGGCCCACATAGTATATAGAACAGCCATGTAGTATATAGCACAGCCCATGTAGCATATAACAGCCCATATAGTATATAGCACAGCCACATAGTATATAACACGGCCCACGTAGTCTATAGTACAGCCATGTAGTATATAGCACAGCCCACATAGCATATAACAGCCCATATAGTATATAGCACAGGCACATAGTATATAACACGGCTCATGTAGAATATAGAACAGCCATGTAGTATATAGCACAGTCCACGTAGCATATAACAGCCCATATAGTATATAGCACAGCCACATAGTATATAACACGGCTCATGTAGTATATAGAACAGCCATGTAGTATATAGCACAGCTCACGTAGCATATAACAGCCCATATAGTATATAGCACAGCCCATGTAGTATATAACACAGCCATGTAGTATATAGCAGAGGCATGTAGTATACAGCACAGCCCCCCTCCCCCCAAGAATGGCCCCATAGTCCAGTACTCACTGTTATAGTTACAAAAAAAAAAACACTCCTCACCTCTCAACGTGCCCGCGCTGCTCCCTGCTCCGGTCTCGGTGGCTGCCGCTGCACTGCCTGACACACAGGCCCTAGGCAGTTGCCCGCTGCCGGCCCCTAACACCGGCCCTGAATGGGCCCCCCTGTCTCGCCAAGTCCCCGGCACTAGCCCAGGTACGCTGGGTGCTGATGCCGGCCCTGTATACAATAAAAACATTCCTAAACTGTAACACAAACAATGTAATCTATATTATGGAATGTACAGCTTGCCATCTTAAATATGTTGGTAGCACTATACGCCAACTTAAAACAAGAATTTGAGAACATATTTATGATGTAGAAAATGTTAATATTAATAGAAACACATCACAAGTTTCCAAACATTTTATTAATCAACATCAATCTAATCTTGAATCACTCAAAGTTTATACAATAGAAAAAACCCACGAACCATTCAGAGGAGGGGATACAGAAGTAACATTGAGAAACAGAGAAGCCTGGTGGATTTTCAAACTTGGCACCAAAATACCGCACGGTCTAAACAAGAGGACGGACATCATGCTTTTCTATTAATGCTGCTTAATTATGCATATATTGAATAATCATATGCAAAAACTATAAATTTATATGTTTTGTTGTTTTTTTACCACCCCAAAAAATCTAATTTTCAGTTTATTTATATTTAGAAATGTATTTTATTAGATGATATCATACAATATAGATTCGTAGAGAAACTTGGCACTCAACAGTTTTATACCCACAGCGTCACACAGTGGCGGACACTGACAGCTTTGGGCCCCTGTGCAAGAAATGTGTCTGGGCCCCCCTCCCTGCCCAGCATCATACCTCCCAACTTTTGAAGATGGGAAAGAGGGACCAAGCTTGCGGCGCGCAACGTGCGCCGCGGCAAATTTTAGGCCACGCCTCTGGTCACACCCATTCATAACTAGTCACACCCATATCCACGTCCCAACCACACCCATTTAGCACTGCTGATCACACTTTCATAAAGAATAATTATAAATAAAAAAATATGGCCACACAGTGCTCCATACTGTATAATGGCCACACATGATGGTCAATACTGTATAATGACCGCAGATAATGCTCCATACTGTATAATGACCGCACATGATGCTCCATACTGTATAATGGCCACACATGATGCTCCATACTGTATAATGACCGCACATGATGCTCCATACTGTATAATGACCGCACATGATGCTCCATACTGTATAATGGCCGCACATGATGCTCCATATTGTATATTGACCGCACATGATGCTCCATACTGTATAATGACCGCACATGATGCTCCATACTGTATAATGACCCCTCATGATGCTCCATACTGTATAATGACCGCACATGATGCTCCATACTGTATAATGACCGCACATGATGCTCCATACTGTATAATGGCCGCACATGATGCTCCATATTGTATATTGACCGCACATGATGCTCCATACTGTGTAATGACCGCACATGATGCTCCATACTGTATAATGACCCCTCATGATGCTCCATACTGTATAATGACCGCACATGATGCTCCATACTGTATAATGACCGCACATGATGCTCCATACTGTATAATGACCGCACATGATGCTCCATACTGTATAATGACTGCACATGATGCTCCATACTGTATATTGACCGCACATGATGCTCCATACTGTATAATGACCGCACATGATGCTCCATACTGTATAATGACTGCACATGATGCTCCATACTGTATATTGACCCCACATGATGCTCCATACTGTATAATGACCGCACATGAGGCTCCATACTGTATAATGACTGCACATGAGGCTCCATACTGTATATACTGTGCACTGTACTATGTGCACATATATAGTGTTATATACACTGAGCTCACATTATAATATAGTATATTATAATGTGAGTTCCTGCAGCCTGGTCAGTGCTCAGTGCATATAACACTATATATGTGCACATAGTACAAATATACATCTGATATATAATGTGGGATGTCCTGGAGTCGGGCTCAGGGTCACACAGTGCAGGGTGAGGATCACTGTGACTTATTGCTGCAGCTTCAGCTTACATGCAGATCGGGTGACGCTGGAGCCGAGACCTTATCTGTATGTAAACTTAAGGTGGTGCAATAAATCTCACAGTACAGAGAGATCCTCTACAGAAAGCAGATAAGAAAGCAGGAGTGAGATGAAGCCCGTCACATACCTCCTGCCCGGGACCCCATGGCTTTCTACTAACTTCATCTCTCCTCTCCGGCGCGCAGGTGACGTCAGATCAGCAGACACACAGGCTCCTGCTGTGTCTGCAATAGGAGGATGCCGGCCGGCACTTGTACACTGCTAATACAGTGCGGGGCCTGCACCCGTGCACCGATCTACTGCAGCAGCACAAAGCCGGGCCCCTGTATGTCCCTGCCTGCAAGGGCCCCCCTCCACCTCCGGGCCCCGGTGCGGCTGCACCGGTTGAACTGGCGGTAGGTCCGCCCCTGGCGTCACAGCACGCCACCAGCACTGGGAGCCGCACACCGCACACAGTGTGGGCCAATCTTCCCCCAGCGACATAGAGCGCTCCTCATTTCGGACCACATACACCACATATAAAGTTGGTGATATCTCATAACACCAGAAAGGCTCTTTACCAGGTCATATACACTGACCTAACACTCCAGATAAAGTCAAAGTTGCTCTGAGGAAGGTCCTGATAGGACCGAAACCGTTCAGCAATTGACTAATTTCTCTGGATGTGAAATAAAAACTTTATAAAATAGTATAAAACTGTTGAGCGCCAAGTTTCTCTACGAATTTGTGATTGAGGGTCGGATACCCTACTTGAGCACCTACGCCTTCTTTCCTCAGAGTGCCTTGTATATATTTTTATATCATACAATATAGATCACTAGCTGTACTACCCGGCTTCGCCCGGGTTAATGACTGCTGTTAGCAAAATAGAATGTGTTAACAAAAATTTATTCTGCACACAAAAACCACAAAACAAATAGATAGAAATGTAATTATTAAAAGGCAAAAACTAAGCAAATAGAAGCATTTCACAACATATATTAGCTTTGTTATACTGAGAATGTCTTTGTTGCCTATATTAACCAATCAGAGCTCAGGTTAATTAACTGTAGCAAAATAGAAGCTGAGCTGTGATTGGTTGCTATTGGCAGCCTGATAAATCCCCAGCCAACAGGAAGCCCTCCCCCCTGGCAGTATATATTAGCTCACACATACACATAATAGACAGGTCATGTGACTGACAGCTGCCGTATTTCCTATATGGTACATTTGTTGCTCTTGTAGTTTGCTTATTAATCAGATTTTTATTTTTGAAGGACAATACCAGACTTGTGTGTGTTTTAGGGCGAGTTTTATGTGTCAAGTTGTGTGTGTTGAGTTGCGTGTGGCGACATGCATGTAGCGACTTTTGTGAGATGAGTTTTGTGTGGCGACATGCGTGTAGCAACATTTTGTGTGTTGAGTTGCATGTGACAGGTTAGTGTAGCAAGTTGTGTGCAGCAAGATTTGTGCATGGCGAGTTTTGCGCGTGGCGAGTTTTATGTGTGGTGC
This sequence comes from Ranitomeya variabilis, assembly GCF_051348905.1. NCBI lineage: Eukaryota > Metazoa > Chordata > Amphibia > Anura > Dendrobatidae > Ranitomeya > Ranitomeya variabilis. The sequence continues at coordinate 698,310,404 of NC_135232.1, read as the reverse complement.
ATTTTGAGTATGTGCAAGTTTTGTGTGAGGCAACTTTTGCATGTGGTGCAACTTTTGTACATGTGGCAATTTTTCTGTGTGTGCAAGTTTTGCATGAGGTGAGTTTTCCATGAGGTGAGTTTTGCACGTGTGGCGAGTTTTGCGTGAGCCTAGTTTTGCATATGGCGAGTTTTGCATGTAGCGAGTTTTGAGTGGTGACTTTTGTGTTTCGACTTTTATGTGGCGAGGTTGGTGTGTGTGTGTGGTGAAATGTGTGCTGAGGGTGGTATATGTGTTCAAGCACGTGGTAGTGTGTGGCGCATTTTGTGTTTGTGTTCATATCCCCGTGTGTGGTGAGTATCCCATGTCGGGGCCCCACCTTAGCAACTGTACGGTATATACTCTTTGTCGCCATCGCTCTCATTCTTTAAGTCCTCATTGTTCACATCTGGCAGCTGTCAATTTTCCTCCAACACTTTTCCCTTCACTTTTTCCCCATTATGTAGATAGGAGCAAAATTGTTTGGTGAATTGGAACGCGCGGGGTTAAAATTTCACCTCACAACATAGCCTATGACGCTCTCGGGGTCCAGACGTGTGACTGTGCAAAATTTTGTGGCTGTAGCTGCGACGGTACAGATGCCAATCCCGGACATACACACATACATACATACACACATTCAGCTTTATATATTAGATATACCTGTATGTAATCTCCTGTATATAGTATATACCTGTGTGTCATCTCACCTATATATAGTATATATCTGTGTGTCATCTCCTGTATATAGTATATACCTGTATGTCATCTCCTCCTATACATAGCATATACCTGTGTCATCTCCTCCTGTATATACTATATACCTGTAGGTAATCTGCTCCTGTATATAGTATATACCTGTGTGTCATCTCCTCCTGTATATAGTATATACCTGTATGTCATCTCCTCCTGTATGTAGTATGTACCTGTATGTCATCTCCTCCTCTATATAGTATATACCTGTGTGTCATCTCTCCTGTATATAGTATATATCTGTGTGTCATCTCCTCCTGTATATAGTATATACCTGTGTGTCATCTCCCCTGTAAATAGTATATACCTGTGTGTCATCTCCTGTATATAGTATATAGCTGTATGCCATCTCCTCCTGTATTAGCCCTCGTTCACACGTTATTTGGTCAGTATTTTTACCTCAGTATTTGTAAGCTAAAATGGCAGCCTGATAAATCCCCAGCCAACAGTAAGCCCACCCCCTGGCAGTATATATTAGCTCACACATACACATAATAGACTGGTCATGTGACTGACAGCTGCCGGATTCCTATATGGTACATTTGTTGCTCTTGTAGTTTGTCTGCTTATTAATCAGATTTTTATTTTTGAAGGATACCAGACTTGTGTGTGTTTTAGGGCGAGTTTCGTGTGTCAAGTTGTGTGTGTTGAGTTGCGTGTGGCGACATGCATGTAGGGACTTTTGTGAGATGAGTTTTGTGTGGCGACATGCGTGTAGCAACTTTTTGTGTGTCGAGTTGCATGTGACAGGTTAGTGTAGCAAGTTGTGTGCAGCAAGTTTTGCGCATGGCGAGTTTTGCGCGTGGCGAGTTTTATGTGTGGTGCCTTTTGAGTATGTGCAAGTTTTGTGTGAGGCAACTTTTGCATGTGTTGCAACTTTTGTGCATGTGGCAATTTTTCTGCGTGTGGCAATTTTTCTGCGTGTGCAAATTTTGCGTGTGGCGAGTTTTGCACGTGTGGCGAGTTTTGCATGTGGAGAGTTTTGCGCGTGGCGAGTTTTGAGCGGCGACTTTTGTGTTTCTACTTTTATGTGGCGAGGTTGGTGTATGTGTGGTGAAATGTGCACTGAGGGTGGTATATGTGTTCGAGCACGTGGTAGTGTGTGGCGCATTTTGTGTGTGTGTTCATATCCCCGTGGTGGTGTGATTATCCCATGTTGGGGCCCCACCTTAGCAACTGTACAGTATATACTCTTTGGTGCCATCGCTGTCATTCTTTAAGTCCCCCTTGTTCACATCTGGCAGCTGTTAATTTGCCTCCAACACTTTTCCTTTCATTTTTTCCCCATTATGTAGATAGGGGCAAAATTGTTTGGTGACTTGGAAAGCGCGGGGTTAAAATTTCACCTCACAATATAGCTTTGACGCTCTCAGGGTCCAGACGTGTGACTGTGCAAAATTTTGTGCCTGTAGCTGCGACGCCTCCAACACTTTTCCTTTCACTTTTTCCCCATTATGTAGATAGGGGCAAAATTGTTTGGTGAATTGGAAAGCGCGGGGTTAAAATTTCACCTCACAACATAGCCTATGACGCTCTCGGGGTCCAGACGTGTGACTGTGCAAAATTTTGTGGCTGTAGCTGCTACGGTTCAGATGCCAATCCCGGACATACATACATACATACATACATACACACACACACACATTCAGCTTTATATATTAGACTAGCTGTACTACCCGGCTTCGCCCGGGTTAATGACTGCTGTTAGCAAAATAGAATGTGTTAACAAAAATTTATTCTGCACACAAAAACCACAAAACAAATAGATAGAAATGTAATTATTAAAAGGCAAAAACTAAGCAAATAGAAGCATTTCACAACATATATTAGCTTTGTTATACTGAGAATGTCTTTGTTGCCTATATTAACCAATCAGAGCTCAGGTTAATTAACTGTAGCAAAATAGAAGCTGAGCTGTGATTGGTTGCTATTGGCAGCCTGATAAATCCCCAGCCAACAGGAAGCCCTCCCCCCTGGCAGTATATATTAGCTCACACATACACATAATAGACAGGTCATGTGACTGACAGCTGCCGTATTTCCTATATGGTACATTTGTTGCTCTTGTAGTTTGCTTATTAATCAGATTTTTATTTTTGAAGGACAATACCAGACTTGTGTGTGTTTTAGGGCGAGTTTTATGTGTCAAGTTGTGTGTGTTGAGTTGCGTGTGGCGACATGCATGTAGCGACTTTTGTGAGATGAGTTTTGTGTGGCGACATGCGTGTAGCAACATTTTGTGTGTTGAGTTGCATGTGACAGGTTAGTGTAGCAAGTTGTGTGCAGCAAGATTTGTGCATGGCGAGTTTTGCGCGTGGCGAGTTTTATGTGTGGTGCATTTTGAGTATGTGCAAGTTTTGTGTGAGGCAACTTTTGCATGTGGTGCAACTTTTGTACATGTGGCAATTTTTCTGTGTGTGCAAGTTTTGCATGAGGTGAGTTTTCCATGAGGTGAGTTTTGCACGTGTGGCGAGTTTTGCGTGAGCCTAGTTTTGCATATGGCGAGTTTTGCATGTAGCGAGTTTTGAGTGGTGACTTTTGTGTTTCGACTTTTATGTGGCGAGGTTGGTGTGTGTGTGTGGTGAAATGTGTGCTGAGGGTGGTATATGTGTTCAAGCACGTGGTAGTGTGTGGCGCATTTTGTGTTTGTGTTCATATCCCCGTGTGTGGTGAGTATCCCATGTCGGGGCCCCACCTTAGCAACTGTACGGTATATACTCTTTGTCGCCATCGCTCTCATTCTTTAAGTCCTCATTGTTCACATCTGGCAGCTGTCAATTTTCCTCCAACACTTTTCCCTTCACTTTTTCCCCATTATGTAGATAGGAGCAAAATTGTTTGGTGAATTGGAACGCGCGGGGTTAAAATTTCACCTCACAACATAGCCTATGACGCTCTCGGGGTCCAGACGTGTGACTGTGCAAAATTTTGTGGCTGTAGCTGCGACGGTACAGATGCCAATCCCGGACATACACACATACATACATACACACATTCAGCTTTATATATTAGATATACCTGTATGTAATCTCCTGTATATAGTATATACCTGTGTGTCATCTCACCTATATATAGTATATATCTGTGTGTCATCTCCTGTATATAGTATATACCTGTATGTCATCTCCTCCTATACATAGCATATACCTGTGTCATCTCCTCCTGTATATACTATATACCTGTAGGTAATCTGCTCCTGTATATAGTATATACCTGTGTGTCATCTCCTCCTGTATATAGTATATACCTGTATGTCATCTCCTCCTGTATGTAGTATGTACCTGTATGTCATCTCCTCCTCTATATAGTATATACCTGTGTGTCATCTCTCCTGTATATAGTATATATCTGTGTGTCATCTCCTCCTGTATATAGTATATACCTGTGTGTCATCTCCCCTGTAAATAGTATATACCTGTGTGTCATCTCCTGTATATAGTATATAGCTGTATGCCATCTCCTCCTGTATTAGCCCTCGTTCACACGTTATTTGGTCAGTATTTTTACCTCAGTATTTGTAAGCTAAAATGGCAGCCTGATAAATCCCCAGCCAACAGTAAGCCCACCCCCTGGCAGTATATATTAGCTCACACATACACATAATAGACTGGTCATGTGACTGACAGCTGCCGGATTCCTATATGGTACATTTGTTGCTCTTGTAGTTTGTCTGCTTATTAATCAGATTTTTATTTTTGAAGGATACCAGACTTGTGTGTGTTTTAGGGCGAGTTTCGTGTGTCAAGTTGTGTGTGTTGAGTTGCGTGTGGCGACATGCATGTAGGGACTTTTGTGAGATGAGTTTTGTGTGGCGACATGCGTGTAGCAACTTTTTGTGTGTCGAGTTGCATGTGACAGGTTAGTGTAGCAAGTTGTGTGCAGCAAGTTTTGCGCATGGCGAGTTTTGCGCGTGGCGAGTTTTATGTGTGGTGCCTTTTGAGTATGTGCAAGTTTTGTGTGAGGCAACTTTTGCATGTGTTGCAACTTTTGTGCATGTGGCAATTTTTCTGCGTGTGGCAATTTTTCTGCGTGTGCAAATTTTGCGTGTGGCGAGTTTTGCACGTGTGGCGAGTTTTGCATGTGGAGAGTTTTGCGCGTGGCGAGTTTTGAGCGGCGACTTTTGTGTTTCTACTTTTATGTGGCGAGGTTGGTGTATGTGTGGTGAAATGTGCACTGAGGGTGGTATATGTGTTCGAGCACGTGGTAGTGTGTGGCGCATTTTGTGTGTGTGTTCATATCCCCGTGGTGGTGTGATTATCCCATGTTGGGGCCCCACCTTAGCAACTGTACAGTATATACTCTTTGGTGCCATCGCTGTCATTCTTTAAGTCCCCCTTGTTCACATCTGGCAGCTGTTAATTTGCCTCCAACACTTTTCCTTTCATTTTTTCCCCATTATGTAGATAGGGGCAAAATTGTTTGGTGACTTGGAAAGCGCGGGGTTAAAATTTCACCTCACAATATAGCTTTGACGCTCTCAGGGTCCAGACGTGTGACTGTGCAAAATTTTGTGCCTGTAGCTGCGACGCCTCCAACACTTTTCCTTTCACTTTTTCCCCATTATGTAGATAGGGGCAAAATTGTTTGGTGAATTGGAAAGCGCGGGGTTAAAATTTCACCTCACAACATAGCCTATGACGCTCTCGGGGTCCAGACGTGTGACTGTGCAAAATTTTGTGGCTGTAGCTGCTACGGTTCAGATGCCAATCCCGGACATACATACATACATACATACATACACACACACACACATTCAGCTTTATATATTAGATTAAAGTTCCCCTTTACCAGGGAACAAATGCTATTACAAATAAGCGGCAATAGACTAGCGTAGTTCCCTTATTTCCTCTACAGGACTTGACCTAGAGTCTATTTAGATGTCAGAACCTGTTTTCTTTATGGGCTATATCAGAACATAAATCTCCACTGTCTCTCTATAGCACTCGAACTGATTCTGGGTAATCAAGCATAACGGCATCAGACGCACGCAGCTCTGATTTCTCCCCTTTGAGGATCTGACCACGAGTCTATTTACATCCTAGTACTTGCCTCCACTAATAGGAGACTTTGTATTTATATACAACATGTAACGAATTTTAAATTCCATAATGTCTCACCTAATTTGTGCCAGCAATTATCATGTGTTATGAAATAATGATGCCAAACAAAATTGGATACATTTCAGATATTTCTTGCTACCAATTTTATGTAACAGAATTCATGACTTCAAAACTATTTATTCTTGTGAATCACACATTGTTTATTCCGTATTTTTATCTAGCCAAAGTACCTGTTCTTAGTTAGTTTTTATTCATTTTCATGTGTCCCCACTTCGCTCAGCAATCATGCTAATTAATCACAACACCGGTGTGTTCACCGGATCTTAGTACAAAAGTGTGAGACAAGACATATATTGGATATCATGATTAAGGGTGCTTGGTCACCAGAAACGCGTTGATATCGCATTTTAATCCATGTTGTTGCTGATGTTTTATCCTCCACTGAATATGATTTGAAGTGAACAAAGGAAGGGTTTTTTTTCACTATCTCGTTGAGCTGGATTCCTCATCATTTTCTTAATTCTTCTACTCCCTGACACAGCTGTTCCATTCTCCGAGTTGTCGACTATGGTGAGCTGGACTTTGTTTCATTTAGCATAATGCACAGCCCATAGTCACCCGTGTAGTATAATGCTCAGGCCATAGTCATCCATGTAGTATAATGCACAGCCCAGTCACCCATGTAGTATAATGCACAGCCCATAGTCACCCATGTAGTATAATGCACAGCCCATAGTCATGTAGTGTAATGCACATGCAAGGGGGTGGCAGGTCCCCTCAGTTGCACCCTCCTCTCCTTTCATATGGTATTGTGATGTTTCCCTTTAATAACTGTACATAGGGACAGCAACAGTTAATATTGTGGGCTGGCCCAGTAGCAGAGAGGCTGGACTTGCAGCCACAAGGGAAGAGGAAGCTGTTGCTTCCTCAGAACTGCCCGGATACGTTGGCCAGGGCAGACGTGTATGAAAGACGGAGCACTGCCAGACCCCCCGGACGGGAGAGGTCTGTTGCCCAGGACTCTAAGGACTTCAAGGACCTCAAGGACTCCAGGGACTCAGGAGGGGTCCCGAAGACTACAGGACTAACGACCGCAATACGGGCCCCAGGACTCTGGAAGGCCCCCCGCTGAAGGGGTCTCAGATGCCCAGATTCCAGAGTGTGGACTACTGCAGATCTTTGGCTGCTGCAGCTGCTGTGGGTGCTGTAGAAAGTGTATGGAGAGATCAGGAAATCCAGTGTTATACTCGTGCCCCTCTTCATCTTTTTTCTTCATCTTTCATCATTGTTCAATAAAAGTTCCTTTTCCCTGTTGGAATGCAGCTGCTTTTCGGACCCTTATTTGTCTGGACTGCTGTGATCAGAGGAAGAGAAGGTAACCTGTGGGGAAAAGCGGTGTTGGTCCTGTCTATCTCTGTGCAAGGGACGGGGGGTGCTCACTGGCCGTTTGCTCAGTTGACTCTGTCTATGTACTGTGCCTTTAAACAACTAGCCACAACTACCCCCCAGTTGCCATTGTTACATTTTGTATAGTCGCAGCAAGATGGACACCCGCAGCCTAGAGACTGATGAATGGAATATGTGAGACTTGTGATTTTGAAGTGTCCGCCATAGAAGTTGAGATGGCAGCTGACTGGGACTGTAAGTCTGAAATATGTGATGTGCTGCCCGACCTGGAAGAGATGGAGCTGTCAGCTGACAGCGACCCTGAGATTTGTGACGTATTGCCAGCCATGACAGAGTTGCAGATGGCGGATGTTGTGGACTTGGAAATTGCGCCGATCACTGAAAAGATGGCAGCCGTGGGTGTGAAAACTGAAGAAATTGACTCCTTTCATTGGCATCATGTAGAGAATTTGGCGCCAGAAGAGAGAAGGCCGCACCCCATTTGTGAGCGATGCCCACCCAAAATGGGCGTGGGAGAGAAAGGAACTGCCACTCCTCCAATATAACCAGGAGAAAAGGGTGGAACAGCAGAAGGTGACCCAACCCACGAATGGGTGGCACCCAAAGGTACCCAACAGTTTGCCTGTGAAGGAGGCACCATTGCCGGCTGGCATGGAAAGGAGCAGTATGTCGTTCCGCGGCATCCCCCAGGATTGGAGATGGTCTAAGGCCCGGGTGGAGAGGGGCCTGAAGTTCGAACTCTGGTGGTCAGAAGAATTGGAAGAGCGAACCCCGTTTCTGCGGCTGTTTCAGCGATAGGTGGAGGACCCTGAGGATGACGAGGATTACGAGGGCCTGGTGATGCCCCAATGGGAGCCTGCAGGTGTGCGAAAGACACTGGAAGCGGCCTTGCTAGGCATCATGGCTGTCGCAGTTACTGGTAATAGCAGTTTTGCCAGAGGACTTCCTATGGACACAGCAATGAGTAAAAGCTCCCCACCTGGAAATTCTGCCACCCTGCTTCCAGCTCACCTGCTTCCCGCGGCTCTGCCGTCTTCACCGGAGTCGTCCCGTCGGTCCCCTCCGTTGTTGTCTGCAGCAGCGATGGCCCTGCGCTTTCTCCGGTTGAACCCGTGTCGACTGATGTCCGCGGCCTGCACACCGAGGAGCCTGGAGCGCCCATTGCTATGGAGGCCCAGTGGATCTATGAGGTAAGCCAGGAGAAGAGACAAAAGGAGCGCCATATTATCCGGGAATTTTAGCACCCCGGCGGAGGAACCGCAGCAGGCTGGATGACCCGCGGCCTTGTCAGGTATTTGAATAGCAACACAGGCTATGGCTTTGTACAGGAGCTGGAAACCGGGGCCAAGGTCTGCATAAATGCTGGCTCCATTATGTTCCGCGGTCTTCTACGAGAGGGGGATTACATGTCTTTTGTAAAGGAAGAAGGTCCCCGGGGGCCCTACACAGTGGCTGTCAAACTGGCCTCTGATGGGGAGACCAGCCCACCACAGGAGGCCCCACATGTGGAATGGCCGGCTGCTGCGGCTGCAGTTGCCCCAGACGCACAGGGGAGAGCAGTGCCTCAGGGCAGTGAGGCAGCCGCAAATGCCTCAGCAGAGCCGAAGGCTCAAGGAGCCGCAGGACCATCACTGGAGGGAGTGTGGAGCTGGAGAAAGAGCGGAGACTCCTCCTCTAGTGAGTCCTCATCCAACGTGTACATGGTAGTACAGGGTCCCCATGCGACCCACTATGCAACTCAGTGGCCATCTGCAGACTGAGCAGCCCCTTAAGGAATTAATGTTAATTGGTGCCGATTGCACCCTGCACATATGAGGGACTGTTCCTTGTCTCCAAGAGGACAATGGACCTTGCATGGCGGTCAAGGACAATGCTGTTTGTGGTGGCCACCTGTTGATGGCCACATTTGTTTCTTTTCCCCTCCTCTCAGTTTTGTCTACATCCATTGGTGTTCCCCCTGCTGGATCACGGGACCAGGACCCTATGGGGTTAGTAGCAGTGGACTACGGATGTGGCTGCTGGACTGCCTGTTCCTGAACATTGTCCCCACTTCAAACCATGGACTAGCCCCCTGTTTGTAAAAGCAGCCCACCACCGCTAAAAGGAGCCCATGATCCGCTGAAAGGAGGGAGGGGGAGACTGTCCTCAGAAGGATCAGAGTCACGTGGATCCCTACACAGGAAAAGGACTGTTGGGTCTGGAAGCTTCCCACTTCAAGGACTGTGGCTGCCGGTGTTAAAGGGATTACCAGCCGTTAAAGAACTGAGTGTGTTTTATGAACTGCTGTTTCATGTTTTGCCAAGTTTGCCATGGCTGGGGACAGCCATGTTTAAGAAGGGGGGAATGTAAGGGGGTGGCAGGTCCCCTCAGTTGCGCCCTCCTCTCCTTCTGTATGACCCCCCGTGCACATTATATTCATATGTTATATGTTTATTATGGTAATGTGCTTTAGTGATGCTATGCTCTGTACCGTCATATGATACACCTGTATTGTATGGTATTGTGATGTTCCCCTTTAATAACAGTACATAGTTAGGGACAGCAACAGTTAATATTGTGGGCTGTATATATATATTTGCACTGAAGAAACCATGAATTGTCAAAAAGCTGTTAGTTAAAAAACTTCCTAAAAAAATGCTATATGCCACCCTTCATATAAACAATTACCTTAGTCGGAGCAAATATAGCAATCATCATGAAGCGCTGTTATCCAGAGAAGGTCCTTGTAGCTAGTAGATGGTCATATCCAAGTGTCCACAAATATATCTCCCAACGATATGCACAGAGATGGTCCTCGATGTTCCCAAAACTAGAGGGAAAGGGTGTTAACCTGTCCCGGCCGGTGACAGGCACCCCTCACCTTAATAGGTAGCGTTTTGTGGGCTGGCCCAGCAGCAGAGAGGCTGGACTTGCAGCCATGAGGGGAGGGGAAGCTGCTGCTTCCTCAGAACTGCCTGGATACATTGGCCAGGGCAGATGTGTATGACAGACAGGGCACTGCCAGACCCCCCCAGACAGGAGACTCTTATGGACTTCAAGGACCTCAAGGACTCCAGGGACTCAGGAGGGGTCCCGAAGACTACAGGACTAATGACCACAATACGGGCCCCAGGACTCTGGAAGGGCCCCCCCGCTGAAGGGGTCTCAGATGCCCAGATTCCAGCGTGTGGACTACTGCAGATCTTCGGCTGCTGCAGGTCTATGTGTGCGGCTCTAGAGAGTGCAGGGAGAGATCAGGAAATCCAGTGTTGTACTCATGCCCCTCTTCTTCTTTTTCTTCATCTTTCATCATTGTTCAATAAAAGTTCCTTTTCCCTGTTGGAATGCAGCTGCTTTCCGGACCCTTATTTGTCTGGACTGCTGTGACCAGAGGAAGAGAAGGTAACCTGTGGGGAAAAGCTGTGTTGGTCCTGTCTATCTCTGTGCAAGGGACGGGGGGTGCTCACTGACCGTTTGCTCAGTGGACTTTGTCTATGTACTGTGCCTTTAAACAACTAGCCACAACTACCCCCCCCCCCCCACACTCGCCCTTGTTACACACAGCCCAACTCTATAGTTTCCCCATAAATAGCTGATAGATGTCATCCAATCTCACCCGACTCTCCATTACACAGGAGCACTTGGCTCGACTGAGAGCTCCTGTGTTTTTATGAGAAAGCCACTGCCAGTCTCATCCTGGAGACAGTAGTGTAGCTACTGGGGGGGGGAACAGAAGGTGAGGGTGCTCCAGGCCCCGTGCCACAGGGGCTCACCTGAAGCTATGGCCAATCCAAACTGTATCAGCATGCACAGGGATTCGAAATAGTTGAACTCTGCGGTACAGCAGGGAGACATGATCTTAGGTGAGTATAAGGGTATGTTCTCACTGTCAGTAAACGCTGCAGGTTGGACACTGTGTACATTCGCAGCATCCAATCCGCAGCTGTCAGATATTAGAGCATCCCATCTCCACTAAGCGTGCCCTGACGCCTCCGGCTTCCCTGCGGAGACGGACATGCGATGCATCTTTCCAGACACCAGCATGTGTATTTATCTTTAGGTCAGTCTCCGCAAGATAAATATCACTAGTGCAATGTCTTGGGTGCAGTGATTCCACATAGTTCAATGAACACATGCGAATCACCTGCGTTCAAAAGCCGGCAGTTCTTTGGACGGAGCGGACATGTGCTGCGTCCAAAGCTCTGTCGATTACTGACCGTGGGGGCGTAGCCTAAGATATTTTTATTTTATTTTAAAAGTGCTCGTGGGGGCTACTGGGGGCCATGCATGTAGTGTTGTGGGGGCTGCTGGAATAGTTGGGGCCATGCATTCTGTGTGTGGGGGCTACTGATGGCCGTGCATACAATGTGGGAGAGCCATACATGCAATTTGTAGGGCTACTGGGGACTATGCATACAGTATGGGAGGGCTACTGTGAGGCCACACATATAATGTGGGGGTGCTACTGGGGGCAATACATACATTGTGGGGTGGGCTACTGAGAACCATGCATACAATTTTAGAGGGCAACTGGGGGCCATGCATATGGGGGGCAACTGGAGGCCATGCATACAGTGGGGGGAGGCTACTGGGGGACATGTATACAATGTGGGAGGGCTACTATAGGGCCATGCATACAATGTGGTGGGCTGCTGGAAGTAGCGCATATAGTGAGGGGGCTACTGGAATACTGGGGACCATGCATATAGTGTGGAGAGGAGGCTACTGAGGTCCATGCATACAATGTGGGGGGCTACTGGAGGCTATGCATAAAATGTGGGGGGGGGGGCTACTGGACTACAGGGGGCCATCCATACAGTGTGGATGGCTACTTGAGGCTATGCATACAGTGTGGGGGACTACTGGAAGACTGAAGACAATACATACAGTGTGAGGGAGTACTGAAAGCCTGTGGGCCATGCATACAGTGTGGGGGACTACTGGGAGCTACGCATACAGGGAGGGGCCCTGCTGGAATACTGGACGCCATGCATGCCGTGTGGGAGACTACTGGGGGCCAAGCATACAGTGAGAGGGAGGCTACTGGTGGACCCAGCATACAGTGTGGGGAGGCTCCTGGGGCCCCAGCATACAGTGTGGGGAGGCTCCTGGGGGTCCATGCATACAATGTGGGTGGACTACACATACAATGTGAGTGGGCTACTTTGGAGCCATGCATACAATAAGGGAGCTACTGGGGCCCTGCATACAGTGTAGGGGGAAATGGGGGGCAAAGCATGCAATGTGGGGGGCTATAGGAATATTGGAGGTCATGCGTACAGTGTGGGGAAATATAGGAATACTGGGGGCCAAGCATACAGAGGGGGGACTACAGGGGGCCATGCGCACAGTGTAGGGGTCACTAGGGGCCATCCATACATTGTGGGGGGACTACTGGAGTACGAGCATAGAGTGTGGGGGGACTACTGTGGGCCATGCATACAGTGCAAGAGGACTAATGGGTGCCATGCACACAATGTGTGGGGACTAATGGAGGCAAGTACACAGTGTTTTGGAGGTCTAATGGGGGCCATCCTACAGTGTGGGAGGGCTACTGTGGGGTCTGTTGTGAACTCTGTTTTTGGGCTCCCTCTAGTGGTCACAAGCGGTACTGTGTAGTGTTGTCTTTCTGCAGGTTGGCAGCATCAGCTGGTTCGTTATCCTTGGTTGGTTTCTTATTTAGCTCACCTGGATACTCAGTTCCTTGCCTGCTCTCAATGTATTCAGTGCTCTTCAGATTCCTTGTGACTACCTTGCTCCCAGTCTCTCCAAGACAAGCTAAGTTTTTGTTTGATCATTTTTTGATTATCAGCATTTATTATGTTTTTAGTCCAGCTCGCTAAAATGTGATTTCCTCGCTTGCTGGTTGCTCTAGGGGACTGAGTTTCTCCCCCCACACCGTTAGTTGGTGCGGGGGTTCTTGAAATCTCAGTGTGGATATTTTGTAAGGGTTTTTTACTGACCGCACAGACCCCTTTACTATTTTCTGCTATCTAGTATTAGTGGGCCTCATTTGCTAAATCTGTTTTCACCCCTGTGTATGTGCCTTCCTCTTACCTCACCGTTATTATATGTTGGGGGCTTCTATATCTTTGGGGATTATTTCTCTGGAGGCAAGAGAGGTCTTTCTTTCTCTCTAGGGGTAGTTAGTTCCTCAGGCTGGCTCGAGACGTCTAGGATTTTTAGACACGTTCACCGGCTACTTCTAGTGTGTTTGGATAGGTTCAGATTTGCGGTCAGTCCAGTTTGCCACCTCCCTAGAGCTTGTCCTATGTATGTTACTTAGCTGGAGTAATTTGTGATCCTCAACCACTAAGGATCATAACAGTAGAGCAGGCCTCAAAAGTGTTTAATGCATCGCAGAAGTGGGATAAAAAGAAGACCTGAGTACATTTTTTTTTTTCCTCCCGCTTTTCCTTTGCTGCAGTCTGTTTTGCTTCTTTCATCCCCTTGAACTCTGGGTGGTTTTGAGCTCAGCTGCAGACATGAATGTTCAGACTCTGACTTCTAGTGTGGATCATCTGACTGCACGGGTGCAAAGTATTCAGGATTTTGTTATTCATAGCCCTATGTCAGAACCAAAGATACCCATTCCGGAGTTGTTTTCTGGTGATAGATCTAGGTTTCTAAACTTTAAGAATAATTGTAAGTTATTTCTATCTCTGAGACCTCGTTCCTCTGGTGATTCCGCTCAGCAAGTTAAAATTGTTATCTCCTTGTTGCGTGGCGACCCTCAAGATTGGGCTTTCTCTTTGGCGCCAGGAGATCCTGCATTGCTTAATGTAGATGCATTTTTTCTGGCTCTTGGATTGCTTTATGAGGAGCCTAATCTTGAGAATCAGGCAGAAAAAGCGTTGCTGGCTATCTCTCAAGGTCAGGATGAAGCAGAGGTGTATTGTCAAAAATTTCGGAAATGGTCGGTGCTTACTCAATGGAATGAGTGTGCCCTGGCTGCAAATTTCAGAGAAGGTCTTTCTGAGGCCGTTAAGAATGTTATGGTGGGGTTTCCCACCCCTACAAGTCTGAGTGATTCTATGGCTTTAGCCATTCAGGTTGATCGGCGTTTGCGGGAGCGCAAATCTGCTCATCCTTTGGCGGTGTTTTCTGAACAGAGACCTGAGTCTATGCAATGTGACCGAACTCTGACCAGAATTGAGCGACAAAGTCATAGACGTCAAAATGGGTTGTGCTTTTACTGTGGTGATTCTACTATGTTATCTCAGCATGCTCTAAACGCTTAAAAAAAATCGCTAAACCTGTCACCATTGGTACTATGCAGCCTAAATTTATTTTGTCTGTTACTTTGATTTGTTCTTTGTCATCCTACCCTGTTATGGCTTTTGTGGATTCGGGTGCTGCCCTGAATCTGATGGATTTGTCGTTTGCCAGGCGCTGTGGTTTTGTCCTGGAGCCTTTGGAATTTCCTATTCCTCTGAGGGGAATTGATGCTACGCCATGGGCTGAGAATAAGCCTCAGTATTGGACGCAAATGACCATGTGCATGACTCCCGTACATCAGGAGGTGATTCGCTTTCTTGTTCTGCATAATTTGCATGATGTTGTCGTTTTGGGTCTGCCATGGCTGCAGGCTCATAATCCAGTTTTAGATTGGAAAGCTATGTCTGTGTCAAGTTGGGGTTGTCAGGGAATTCATGGCGATGCTCCGTTGGTGTTTATTGCTTCTTCCACTCCTTCTGAGGTCCCTGAGTTTTTGTCTGACTACCAGGATGTATTTGATGAACCCAGGTCCAGTGCCCTGCCTCCTCATAGGGATTGTGACTGTGCTATAAATTTAATTCCTGGTAGTAAATTCCCTAAGGGACGACTTTTTAATCTGTCTATACCGGAGCATGCCGCGATGCGGAGTTATATAAAGGAGTCTTTGGAGAAGGGACATATTCGCCCATCCTCTTCCCCTCTTGGTGCAGGATTTTTTTTTGTGGCCAAGAAGGACGGTTCTTTGAGACCGTGTATAGATTATCGTCTTCTGAATAAAATCACAGTCAAATTTCAGTATCCTTTACCACTATTGTCTGATTTGTTTGCTCGGATTAAGGGTGCCAGTTGGTTCACCAAGATAGATCTCCGTGGTGCGTATAACCTTGTGCACATTAAGCAGGGAGATGAATGGAAAACAGCATTTAATACGCCCGAAGGCCATTTTGAGTACTTGGTGATGCCTTTTGGACTCTCTAATGCTCCTTCTGTGTTTCAGTCTTTTATGCATGACATCTTCCGAGAATATCTGGATAAATTTATGATTGTTTATCTGGATGACATTTTGGTCTTTTCTGATGATTGGGAGTCCCATGTGAAGCAGGTCAGGATGGTGTTTCAGGTCCTGCGTGCTAATGCTTTATTTGTGAAGGGCTCAAAATGCCTCTTCGGAGTACAGAAGGTCTCCTTTTTGGGTTTTATTTTTTCTCCTTCTACTGTGGAGATGGACCCAGTCAAGGTCCAGGCTATTCATGACTGGACTCAGCCCACGTCTGTTAAGAATCTTAAGAAGTTCTTGGGTTTTGCTAATTTTTACCGTCGTTTCATCGCTAATTTTTCTAGCGTGGTTAAACCTTT
Source organism: Ranitomeya variabilis (assembly GCF_051348905.1). Classification (NCBI taxonomy): domain Eukaryota; kingdom Metazoa; phylum Chordata; class Amphibia; order Anura; family Dendrobatidae; genus Ranitomeya; species Ranitomeya variabilis. The sequence continues at coordinate 698,294,613 of NC_135232.1, read as the reverse complement.
GACGGATTTGACCAAGAAGGGTTCTGATGTGACTAATTGGTCTCCTGCGGCCGTGGAGGCCTTTCGGGAGCTGAAGCACCGGTTTTCTTCAGCTCCAGTCTTATGTCAGCCAGATGTCTCTCTCCCCTTCCAGGTCGAGGTTGATGCTTCTGAGATTGGAGCAGGGGCTGTTTTGTCGCAGAGAAGCTCTGATGGCTCTGTGATGAAACCATGTGCTTTCTTTTCAAGAAAGTTTTCGCCTGCCGAGCGGAATTGTGATGTTGGTAATCGGGAGTTGTTGGCTATGAAGTGGGCATTTGAGGAGTGGCGACATTGGCTCGAAGGAGCTAAACATCGTGTGGTGGTCTTGACTGATCACAAAAATCTGATTTACCTTGAATCTGCCAAGCGCCTGAATCCTAGACAGGCTCGTTGGTCGTTGTTTTTCTCCCGTTTCAACTTCGTGGTCTCATATCTGCCTGGTTCGAAGAACGTGAAAGCTGATGCACTTTCTAGGAGTTTTGTGCCTGACTCTCCGGGAGTTTCTGAGCCGGCTGGTATTCTCAGAGAGGGAGTGATTTTGTCTGCCATTTCCCCAGATTTGCGACGAGTGCTGCAGAAATTTCAGGCGGATAGACCTGACCGTTGTCCACCAGAGAGACTGTTTGTCCCGGATAGATGGACCAGCAGAGTTATTTCCGAGGTTCATTCTTCGGTGTTGGCGGGTCATCCTGGGATTTTTGGTACCAGAGATTTGGTGGCTAGGTCCTTCTGGTGGCCTTCCTTGTCGCGGGATGTGCGTTCCTTTGTGCAGTCTTGTGGGATTTGTGCTCGGGCTAAGCCTTGCTGTTCTCGTGCCAGCGGTTTGCTTTTGCCTTTGCCTATTCCGAAAAGGCCTTGGACGCACATTTCCATTGATTTTATTTCGGATCTTCCGGTATCTCAGAAAATGTCTGTCATCTGGGTGGTGTGTGATCGGTTTTCCAAGATGGTCCATTTGGTGCCCATGCCTAAGTTGCCTTCTTCCTCCGATTTGGTTCCTCTATTTTTTCAGAATGTGGTTCGTTTGCACGGCATTCCTGAAAATATTGTGTCTGATAGAGGATCCCAGTTTGTGTCCAGGTTTTGGCGGACTTTTTGTGCTAAGATGGGCATTGATTTGTCTTTTTCGTCGGCCTTCCATCCTCAGACTAATGGCCAAACCGAGCGAACTAATCAGACGTTGGAAACTTATTTGAGATGTTTTGTTTCTGCTGATCAGGATGATTGGGTGACTTTTTTGCCATTGGCCGAGTTTGCCCTTAATAATCGGGCTAGTTCTGCTACTTTGGTTTCGCCTTTTTTCTGCAATTCTGGTTTCCATCCTCGTTTTTCCTCGGGTCAGGTTGAGCCTTCTGACTGTCTTGGGGTGGATTCTGTGGTGGATAGGTTGTAGCAGATTTGGAACCATGTGGTGGACAATTTGAGGTTGTCACAAGAGAAGGCTCAGCGCTTTGCCAACCGCCGCCGCGGTGTGGGTTCCCAACTTCGTGTTGGGGATTTGGTGTGGCTGTCTTCTCGGTATGTTCCTATGAAGGTCTCCTCTCCTAAATTCAAGCCTCGCTTCATCGGTCCCTATAAGATCTTGGAAATCCTTAACCCGGTGTCTTTTCGTTTGGATCTCCCAGCATCGTTTGCCATTCATAATGTGTTCCATAGGTCTTTGTTGCGGAGGTATGTGGTACCTGTGGTTCCTTCTGTTGAGCCTCCTGTTCCGGTGCTGGTCAAGGGCGAATTGGAGTACGTGGTGGAGAAGATTTTGGATTCTCGTATCTCTAGACAGAGGCTTCAGTATTTGGTGAAGTGGAAGGGCTATGGTCAGGAGGATAATTCCTGGGTTGTCGCCTCTGATGTTCATGCGGCCGATTTGGTTCGTGCCTTCCATGCGGCTCGTCCTGATCGCCCTGGGGGTCTTGATGAGGGTTCGGTGACCCCTCCTCAAGGGGGGGGTACTGTTGTGAACTCTGTTTTTGGGCTCCCTCTAGTGGTCACAAGCGGTACTGTGTAGTGTTGTCTTTCTGCAGGTTGGCAGCATCAGCTGGTTCGTTATCCTTGGTTGGTTTCTTATTTAGCTCACCTGGATACTCAGTTCCTTGCCTGCTCTCAATGTATTCAGTGCTCTTCAGATTCCTTGTGACTACCTTGCTCCCAGTCTCTCCAAGACAAGCTAAGTTTTTGTTTGATCATTTTTTGATTATCAGCATTTATTATGTTTTTAGTCCAGCTCGCTAAAATGTGATTTCCTCGCTTGCTGGTTGCTCTAGGGGACTGAGTTTCTCCCCCCACACCGTTAGTTGGTGCGGGGGTTCTTGAAATCTCAGTGTGGATATTTTGTAAGGGTTTTTTACTGACCGCACAGACCCCTTTACTATTTTTTGCTATCTAGTATTATTGGGCCTCATTTGCTAAATCTGTTTTCACCCCTGTGTATGTGCCTTCCTCTTACCTCACCGTTATTATATGTTGGGGGCTTCTATATCTTTGGGGATTATTTCTCTGGAGGCAAGAGAGGTCTTTCTTTCTCTCTAGGGGTAGTTAGTTCCTCAGGCTGGCTCGAGACGTCTAGGATTTTTAGACACGTTCACCGGCTACTTCTAGTGTGTTTGGATAGGTTCAGATTTGCGGTCAGTCCAGTTTGCCACCTCCCTAGAGCTTGTCCTATGTATGTTACTTAGCTGGAGTAATTTGTGATCCTCAACCACTAAGGATCATAACAGGGGTCCATCATGCTGTGTATAGGCAGCTGTGGGCTCAACATGCTGTGTATGTTGAAGCTGTGGGGGGCATCATGCTGAGTAGGGAGAACTATATGTGGGGACTCTGGACTTTATTAAATTTTACGTGGGCACTTAAGAAGCATAATTGGTATAGGCCACTCAGGGTATTGTGACTGTCAACTGGGCGCACTAGAGTCATTATTACTATTTATAGTATTATCTAGGGGCAAAATGTGGACACAAATTTAACATCTAAAGGGCATAAAGGAGGCATTTTACTTTGTAGGAGGCACAGCTGTGGGCATTATTACAGTGGGGGACAAAAGTATTTAGTCAGCCACCAATTGTGCACGTTCTGCCACTTAAAAAGATGAGAGAGGCCTGTAATTGACATCATAGGTAGACCACAACTATGAGAGTCAAAATGAGAAAGCAAATCCAGAAAATCACCTTGTCTGATTTGGCAAGATTTATTTTGCAAATTATGGTGGAAAAAAGTATTTGGTCACCTAAAATCATGCAAGACTTCTGTCTCTCACAGACCTGCAACTTCTTCTTTAAGAGGCTCCTCTGTCCTCCACTCATTACCTGTAGTAATGGTGCCTGTTTGAACTTGTTATCAGTATAAAAGACACCTGTCCACAACCTTAAACAGTCACACTCCAAACTCCACTATGGTGAAGAGCAAAGAGCTGTCGAAGGACACCAGAAACAAAATTGTAGCCCTGCACCAGGCTGGGAAGACTGAATCTCCAATAGGCTAGCAGCTTGGTGTGATGAAATCAACTGTGGGAGAAATAATAAGAAAATGTAAGACATACAAGGTCACTGATAATCTCCCTCGATCTGGGGCTCCACCTAATATCTCACCCCATGGGGTCAAAATGATCACAAAAAAGGTTAGCAGAAATCCCAGAACCATAAGGAGGAACCTAGTGAATGACCTGTATAGAGGTGGGACCACCATAACAAAGGCTACCATCAGTAACACACTACGCTGCCAGGGACTCAGATCCTGCAGTGCCAGACATGTCCCCCTGCTTAAGTCAGTACATGTCCAGGCCCATCTGAAGATTGCTAGAGAGCATTTGGATTATCCAGAAGATTATTGGGAGAATGTCATATGGTCTGATGAAACCAAAGTAGAACTGTTTGGTAGAAACAAAACTCGTCGTGTTTGGAGAAGACAGAATGCTGAGTTGCATCCAAAGAATTCCATACCTACTGTGAAGCATGGGGGTGGCAACATCATGATTTGGAGCTGTTTCTCTGCAAAGGGACCAGGAAGACTGATCCATGTACATGAAAGAATGAATGGGGCCATGTATCGTGAGATTTTGAGTGCAAACCTCCTTCCATCAGCAAGGGCGTTGAAGATGAAACGTGGATGGGTCTTTCAGCATGATAATGATCCCAAGCACTCCACCAGGGCAACAAAAGAGTGGCTTCATAAGAAGCATATGAAGGTCCTGGAGTGGCCTAGCCGGTCTCCAGATCTCAACCCCATAGAAAACCTTTGGAGGGAGTTGAAAGTCCGTGTTGCCCAGCGACAGGCCCAAAACACCATTGCTTTAGAGGAGATCTTCATGGAGGAATGCGCCAACATACCATCAACAGTGTGTGCCAACCTTGTGAAGACTTACAGAAAACATTTGACCTCTGTCATTGCCAACAAGGGATATATAACAAAATATTGAGATGAACTTTTGTTAATGACCAAATACTTATTTTCCACCATAATTTGCATAATAAATCTTGACAAATCAGACAAGGTGATTTTCTGGATTTGTTTCCTCATTTTGACTCTTATAGTTGTGGTCTACCTATGATGTCAATTACAGGCCTCTCTCATCTTTTTAAGTGGGAGAACTTGCACAATTGGTGGCTGACTAAATACTTTTTTCCCCAATGTATGTGGGGTTCTAATTGGGTCAGTAATAGGGTCACATACGGCAGCAGCAGCTCAGCATTGTACATTGGGATATCAGCAGGATGAGGAATTTGTGCAGGTTGGGGATAGATGGGGACGGTGCTGGAAATTTGAGAAGTCAAATGTGTCTGTGTTGTAATCTCTGTAGATGACTCGAGGCTGGAGAAGTTGTCATGTCGGTCAGGGCCAGATGGAAATGACAGCGAAAATTAACGTCTCAAACAGAAAGAATGTTATCTGTAAGTCACCATCAATAACTGTACTGTAATATCTTACATGTTCTGCAGCATTGGTATCTACCACTATACGGTCACTATATGGTATTAATACCAGTGTTAACCTTCATATTGAGACTTTCAGTAACAGTGCAGTCATGTGCTGGGGTTCCCCTATACCTATGATTAGGGACCGTAGTTGTACACAAAGTTAGGCTATGTGCACACGTCTGGAAAGTATGCAGAACTTTCCTGAGAAAATCCTGAGGTTTTCTGCAGGAATTCTGCACGCGTTTTTATCGCGTTTTTTGTGCGGATTTTTCGCGTTTTTTTCCGGAGGTTCCCAATGCAATAATATAGTGGGAAATCCACTTAACCCCTTAATCCCATATGACGTACTATCCCGTCGAGGTGGGGTGGGCCTTAATTCCCACCGACGGGATAGTATGTCATAGCGATCGGCCGCGCTCACGGGGGGAGCGTGGCCGATCGCGGCTGGGTGTCAGCTGCCTATTGCTGCTGACATCCGGCACTATGTGCCAGGAGCGGTCACGGACCACCCCCGGCACATTAACCCCCGGCACACCGCGATCAAACATGATCGCAGTGTACCGGCGGTACAGGGAAGCATCGAGCAGGGAGGGGGCTCCCTGCGTGCTTCCCTGAGACGATCGGTACAAGGCGATGTACTCACCTTGTACCGAGTGTCTCCTCCCTGCAGTCCCCGGATCCAAAATGGCCGCGGGGCTGCATCCGGGTCCTGCAGGGAGTACTTTCGGGTGCCGTGCAGGCGCTGGTAAGCCTGCAGCGATGTGAGTGAGATCGCCGATCTGATAGAGTGCTATGCTATGCTATGCTATGATGTTCCCCCCTGGGACAAAGTAAAAAAGCAAAAAAAAATTTCCACATGTGTAAAAAAAAAAAAAAAAAAACCTAAATAAAGAAGAAAAAAAAATATTATTCCCATAAATACATTTCTTTATCTAAAAAAACCAAAAAAAAACAATAAAAGTACACACGTATTTAGTATCGCCGCGTCCGTAACAACCCAACCTATAAAACTGTCCCACTAGTTAACCCCTTCAGTGAACACCGTAAGAAAAAAAAAAAACGAGCCAAAAAACAACGCTTTATTATCATACCGCCGAACAAAAAGTGGAATAACACGCGATCAAAAAGACGGATATAAATAACCATGGTACCGCTGAAAACGTCATCTTGTCCCGCAAAAAACAAGCTGCCATATAGCATCATAAGCAAAAAAATAGAAAAGTTATAGTCCTCAGAATAAAGCGATGCCAAAATAATTATTTTTTCTATAAAATAGCTTTTATCGTATAAAAGCGCCAAAACATAAAAAAAGATATAAATGAGGTATCGCTGTAATCGTACTGACCCGACGAATAAAACTGCTTTATCAATTTTACCAAACGTGGAACGGTATAAACGCCTCCCCCAAAAGAAATTCATGAATAGCTGGTTTTTGGTCATTCTGCCTCACAAAAATCGGAATAAAAAGTTATCAAAAACTGTCACATGTCCGAAAATGTTACCAATAAAAACGTCAACTCGTCCCGCAAAAAACAAGACCTCAAATGACTCTGTGGACCAAAATACGGAAAAATTATAGGTCTCAAAATGTGGAGACGCAAAAACTTTTTTGCTATAAAAAGCGTCTTTTAGTGTGTGACAGCTGCCAATCATAAAAATCCGATATAAAAAACGCTATAAAAGTAAATCAAACCCCCCTTCATCACCCCCTTAGTTAGGGAAAAATAATAAAATTAAAATTTTTTATTTATTTCCATTTTCCCATTAGGGCTAGGGTTAGGGTTAGGGCTAGGGTTAGGGCTAGGGTTAGGGCTAGGGTTGGGGCTAGGGTTGGAGCTAAAGTTAGGGTTGGGGCTAAAGTTAGGGATAGGGTTGGGGCTAAAGTTAAGGTTAGGGTTGGGGCTAAAGTTAGGGTTAGGGTTGGGGCTAAAGTTAGGGTTAGGGTTTGGATTACATTTACGGTTGGGATTAGAATTAGGGGTGTGTCAGGGTTAGGGGTGTGGTTAGGGCTACAGTTGGGATTAGGGTTAGGGGTGTGTTTGGATTAGAGTTTCAGGTAGAATTGGGGAGTTTCCACTGTTCAGGCACATCAGGGGCTCTCCAAACGCGACATGGCGTCCGATCTCAATTCCAGACAATTCTGCGTTGATAAAGTAAAACAGTGCTCCTTCCCTTCTGAGCTCTCCCGTGCGCCCAAACAGGGGTTTACCCCAACATATGGGGCATCAGCGTACTCGGGACAAATTGGACAACAACTTTTGGGGTCCAAGTTCTCTTGTTATCCTTGGGAAAATAAAAATTTTGGGGGCTAAAAATCATTTTTGTGAAAAAAAAAAGAATTTTTATTTTCACGGCTCTGCATTATAAACTGTAGTGAAACACTTGGGGGTTCAAAGTTCTCACAACACATCTATATAAGTTCCTTGGGGGGTCTAGTTTCCAATATGGGGTCACTTGTGGGGGGTTGTACTGTTTGGGTACATCAGGGGCTCTGCAAATGCAATGTGACGCCTGCAGACCAATCCATCTAAGTCTGCATTCCAAATGGTGCTCCTTCCCTTCCGAGCTCTCCCGTGCGCCCAAACAGTGGTTCCCCCCCACATATGGGGTATCAGCGTACTCAGGACAAATTGGACAACAACTTTTGGGGTCCAATTTCTCCTGTTACCCTTGGGAAAATAAAAAACTGGGGGCTAAAAATTATTTTTGTGGAAAAAAAAGGAATTCTTATTTTCACGGCTCTGCGTTATAAACTGTAGTGAAACACTTGGGGGTTCAAAGCTCTCAAAACACATCTAGATAAGTTCCTTAGGGGGTCTAATTTCCAAAATGGTGTCACTTGTGGGGGGTTTTAATGTTTAGGCACATCAGGGGCTCTCCAAACGCGACATGGTGTCCCATCTCAATTCCAGTCAATTTTGCATTGAAAAGTAAAATGGCGCTCCTTCCCTTCCGAGCTCTGCTATGCGCCCAAACAGTGGTTTACCCCCACATATGGGGTATCGTTGTACTCAGGACAAATTGCACAACAACGTTTGTGGTCTAATTTCTTCCCTTACCCTTGGGAAAATAAAACATTGGGGGCGAAAAGATCATTTTTGTGAAAAAATATGATTTTGTATTTTTACGGCTCTGCATTATAAACTTCTGTGAAGCACTTGTTGGGTCAAAGTGCTCACCACACATCTAGATAAGTTCCTTAAGGGGTCTACTTTCCAAAATGGTGTCACTTGTGGGGGGTTTCAATGTTTAGGCACATCAGGGGCTCTCCAAACGCAACATGGCGTTCCATCTCAATTCCAGTCAATTTTGCATTGAAAAGTCAAATGGCGCTCCTTCCCTTCCGAGCTCTGCCATGCACCCAAACAATGGTTTACACCCACATTTGGGGTATCAGCGTACTCAGGACAAATTGCACAACAATTTTTGGGATCCAATTTCTTCTCTTACCCTTGGGAAAATAAAAAATTGGGGGCGAAAAGATCATTTTTGTGAAAAAATATGATTTTTTATTTTTACGGCTCTGCATTATAAACTTCTGTGAAGCACTTGGTGGGTCAAAGTGCTCACCACACATCTAGATAAGTTCCTTAGGGGGTCTACTTTTCAAAATGGTGTCACTTGTGGGGTGTTTCAATGTTTAGGCACATCAGGGGCTCTCCAAACGCAACATGGTGTCCCATATAAATTCCAGTCAATTTTGCATTGAAAAGTCAAATGGCGCTCCTTTCCTTCCGAGCTCTGCCATGCGCCCAAACAGTGGTTTACCCCCACATATGGGTATCAGCGTACTTAGGACAAATTGTACAACACCTTTTGGGGTCCATTTTCTCCTGTTACCCTTGGTAAAATAAAACAAATTGGAGATGAAATAAATTTTGTGTGAAAAAAAGTTAAATGTTCATTTTTATTTAAACATTCCAAAAATTCCTGTGAAACACCTGAAGGGTTAATAAACTTCTTGAAAGTGGTTTTGAGCACCTTGAGGGGTGCAGTTTTTAGAATGGTGTCACACGTCACACTTGGGTATTTTCTATCATATAGACCCCTCAAAATGACTTCAAATGAGATGTGGTCCCTAAAAAAAAATGGTGTTGTAAAAATGAGAAATTTCTGGTCAACTTTTATCCCTTATAACTCCCTAACAAAAAAAAATTTTGGTTCCAAAATTGTGCTGATGTAGAGTAGACATGTGGGAAATGTTACTTATTAAGTATTTTGCGTGACAGTTGTAGCGCCCCCACTGCCGCAGGGCCGAGGGGTACCCGGTACCGGGCCTCTGAGTCTCTGTTTTGGGGTTGTCACGGTGGCTAGACCCGGTCCGTGACCCTGCTGAGGGGCGTACAATGAAGGTGGAGGTATGGTGATGATGTTATGATGTGGTGCAGGTCGCAGTAAATAACGAGGACACCAGGTTGCAGTCTCTTTACCTCTTTACTGAAGGTTTCAGGATCCCCAGTCCGGAATACGGTTAACCAGGCTGCGCAAGTCCGGCCGGTCCGATGGCACCTCCAGAGTTCCCTTTGCAGGTGGAAATCTGTGCCTACCTTCTAGCGCTTGTGTGTTGTGGTCCTCCCCTGCTGTGCTTACGGGATAGTCCCCACAACTGTTGTGTCTGTTTCTGAAGTTCCCTCACAACTCGATTATGATGTTCTGCTTCGTCCCCCAGATGATATGGCTAGGACGCACCCGTATGACGGGTAGGCTCGGAGGTCTTCCGGGACCCTAGAGTCACCCCTCTCCAAATGTTGCCCCCTATGTCTTCTTAGGTGATTTGAGTGAGACAGCCCGCCTATAACTGACTGTCCTGCCGTAGGTTTGAAGTAAGGCCTGGAGCTCAATACTTCCTCGGCGTTCCGGCCACCGGCTACGCGCCTCAGTAGGATGTTGCCTCGTCTTACAGCACGACTCCTACTGGTGTTTCTCCTTGTTGCGTTGATCTCATTTCTCACTCAGCACAATAAACCTCGCTTCTTGTCCTTTCTTGGGGTACCGCCGCGATGAAGTGCAGGCGCGGTCCCGTAACGTTCTCTCTGTTCGCTAGGCCTCTGTCAGGATCCCACCTCTGACAGGGACCCCCCTGAATCTTTCCCTGCAACACCCTCTGCCACAGGATGTTGCCTGGTTCCAACCCAGTCAGCTTCTCACTAACTTCCTATCCAACCCCCAGTTTTACCAGATTGTGAGGAGTGGCCTAATACATAGCACCCTTAGCTCCCCCAGGAGGTCAGACTGTGAAGTGTATTGGTGTCTGTGATACCTGGTCAGGTGAACTCCTTCAGTGTCAATCAGACGTACCATAGCCCCCCTTAGCGGCGGAGCATCAGTACTGCAACGACCAGGACTCTGGGGCGCTGCACTCCCCCCCGGTTAAATCCAGTACTCCTGGACTGGGAAGAAAACAACAATACATGTCAGCAAAAGACATACAATTTTGAAATGCAATAACAATAAGTAAATTTTAACAGAGCTTCCCTTTATGGGAGGTGAGGACACTTGAACGTTACAAACATGGTTAAATACTTTAAATAACATACTATAAATAACTTTTTCTTACCCAACCGGGTATTCTACTAAGTGCAAATTTTTGAACAATAATTTAACGATGCTTTTAAGGACGTACACACTGAATCCACTAAAGACCTTCTTATAAAACACTATAAGGCTAATCAACTTTTCTTCATTTTCCATCTTCACATCTTCAGGACCGCCTGTCTATCTGCCCCAGGCCTACTGCCTCTCGTTCTGTTGCAGGACCGCCCCTTTCCGCCCGGGCCTACTGCCTTTCTGCTACTATACACAGTATAGAACTTATCTTCCGTCTCTCAGTTCAGGATCACCGAGCCATCTCTGTATGGCTCCTAGGAGGACTCACCGACTAACCCCATCCGGGTTCGCTTCCTGTCCTCATTCTTCTAGCAACATCATTAAACATTTCTCACAATTAACTAGCTCACTACATATAACTCTCATATGTAAGCATTATTAGTACTTCCTTTCAAAGCATCATCATTCTGTAAGTGCTATGGATGAACGTTCCCTTTAAGAAGGGACCAAGTCTCTATGAGGTAGTGCAACTTCTCAAGCTGCAAGTCCGCATACAGCAAGGACTCCGGTACTGCTTCCAGGAACAGTTTCTTCGCAAAGAGTCCTTTTCTTTGTAAAACCAGTAGAGGGCACCTTTAAGAAGGTGCAAACTATTTACAATGAGTTTGTAATCATGCAGTGTTCATGATCCAGCAGTTCTTTTCAACAATGATAAGACGAAAAACAAAAACAAAAGCAGAAGAAGGGATCCCGGGTAAACAAAGGGATCCCTTTAAGAGTAACCCTGGTCGGGTTGTAGCAGCAGAAAGACACATAGATAGACAAACAGTTAACTATTTACAGGTTCAAAATATTAGGACATTTACTTGAACCACTCAGGAGGCAGCACCGGCGGAGGCAACCCCTTTGGATATTGTCTGCCGCCTGGTACTGCGTAAGGGGGTTCGTTGTCCCATCTGGGGGTCTGCGTACCCACTGTCTTCAGCTCTGGGGCAGCAGGGGCACCGACCACCTGAGGAAGCGCCTCCTTGGCCACGACGGTGGTTGAGGTGACGATGCTGCAGGTCGTGGTTTTGACAATGGTGCACGTTGGAGTGACCACGGTGGTCTTGGTGATGATCGTGGGCTGACCACAAGGGGGCACCTTCGCTATGGGGGACAGCTTCACCGGCACCTTAGTCGGGGGTGTCACGGGGTTTCGCTTCTTATGGACATTCAGGGCGAACCACCCCTTTTCCCCGAAATGCCGGGTGTAAGTGACTTCGTCCCCCGGGTAGAGATCCCGGTCTGGATGGCCCTCTCTGAGATGAGACTCCACATCCCGCCGGTTGACGAAGACTTCGGGGTACAGGCCCGGCTCTTTTATAAAGCCCCAGCCTCCGCGGACTTGAAGGTGACGACGGTGCCCTGCCTGCGCGGGGCCTGATGAGCGGTGGGGTCCTTGCGGGCCCGGTCCTTGACAGCCAAGTCTTTTTGGTGGTAGGCCTCTAGTCCGGCCTGGTACGCCTTTTCCTTCTCCTCCCACTGCTGTTCCAGCTGGGCCTGGTATTCCTCCCAGCTCACGGCCTGCACCATCTCCCCTTCCTGTGTCTTCACCCCGGGGAACCCCATGAGGTTGGATCCTGGGTTCACCCAGCGGCACACTGTGCGCTCCGCATGGACCTCACACAGCAGGGTAGTTGGTGGAATCGGGGCTTTCAGGAAGTGTTCCATACCCGTTGCCTCCTCCCATGGTAACAGGCGCTGGAGTCTATGGGTCCCAGGGAGAGGGGGTGCCGCGACGGGGCCTATCAACAGACCCTCAGCCAGCGGGATAGGGTCGGCGGACTCACCAGTCGGTGTAGGCCCCTCCTCCTTGGTCGGCTCCGCTGGCGGTATGGTCGATGGGAACGTCGGCTGGAGTTCCGGCAGCGACGCAGGGTCAGACGTTGGAAGGTCCTCCACCGGCGCCTCCATCCGCAGCTGGAGGAGTTGTTCGATCAGGCCCTCCATTTCAATCTGCAGAAGGCCGGTCCCAATTGCGGAGAGCTGATCACTGTGCTCGTCCGGGTGGCTGGGGGAGTCCTCGGCTCCGACCCCGCATTCCTGGTCTGAGCGACTGGTCATGGCGTCCTCCACGTGGGTCGCTTCCTGGTCTTTTTCCCGCTCTCTCCTTCGTGGGCGGTTTCGTTTTCTCTGCCTCCGCACACCATTGAGAATCAGGAGGCGGATCTCGGCTGCTGACGGACACGTCCTCAAGGTACAGAAATATTTAGAGTGGGCAGCCATTGTCTTTCGCGCTCTTCAGCTGGTCCACGCCTACTCTACGCCCTTCTTCTCCTCCTGCGCTCTCCTCAGCGCTGTAATGGCGGCTGGTTTTGGCGGCAAATGGCAATACACAGTCTAAGCAATAAGTCACAGTCTAAGTATAATAAATCACAGTTCCAAGGCACACATGACCTGATTCTTCAGGCTTAAGTAGATCCTGTTCGTGACGCCAAGTTGTAGCGCCCCCACTGCCGCAGGGCCGAGGGGTACCCGGTATCGGGCCTCTGAGTCTCTGTTCTGGGGTTGTCATGGTGGCTAGACCCGGTCCGTGACCCTGCTGAGGGGCGTACTGTTGTGAACTCTATTTTTGGGCTCCCTCTAGTGGTCACAAGCGGTACTGTGTAGTGTTGTCTTTCTGCAGGTTGGCTTCATCACCTGGTTCGTTATCCTTGGTTGGTTTCCTATTTAGCTCACCTGGATACTCAGTTCCTTGCCTGCTATCAATGTATTCAGTGCTCTTCAGATTCCTGGTGACTACCTTGCTCCCAGTCTCTCCAAGACAAGCTAAGTTTTTGTTTGTTCAGTTTCTGATTATCAGCGTTCATCATGTTTTTTGTCCAGCTTGTTAAAATGTGATTTCTTTCTTGCTGGTTGCTCTAGGGGACTGAGTTTCTCCCCTCACACCGTTAGTTGGTGTGGGGGTTCTTGAAATCTCAGTGTGGATATTTTGTAAGGGTTTTTTTACTGACCGCATAGACCCCTTTTCTATTTTCTGCTATCTAGAATTAGTGGGCCTCTTTTGCTGAATCTGCTTTCACCCCTGTGTATGTGCCTTCCTCTTACCTCACCATTACTATCTGTTGGGGGCTTCTATATCTTTTGGGGATTATTTCTCTGGAGGCAAGAGAGGTCTTTCTTTCTCTCTAGGGGTAGTTAGTTCCTCAGGCTGGCTCGAGACGTCTAGGATTTTAGACACGTTCACCGGCTGCCTCTAGCGTGGATGGATAGGTTCAGTTTTGCGGTCAGTCCAGTTTTCCACCTCCCTAGAGCTTGTCCTATGTTTAGTCACCTTGTTGGAGTATTTGTGATCCTCAACCACTAAGGATCATAACAGTATAGCAGGCCAAAAAGTGTTTTATGCATCGCAGAAGTGGGATTAAAAGAAGACCTGAGTACATTTTTTTTTTTTTTTTTTGTGCTGCAGTCTGTCTAGCTTCTTTCATCCCCTTGAACTCTGAGTGGTTTTTGAGCTCAGCTGCAGACATGGATGTTCAGACTCTGACTTCTAGTGTGGATCATCTTGCTGCACGGGTGCAAAGTATTCAGGATTTTGTTATTCATAGCCCTATGTCAGAACCAAAGATACCCATTCCTGAGTTGTTTTCTGGAGATAGATCTAGGTTTCAGAATTTTAAGAATAATTGTAAGTTATTTCTATCTCTGAGACCTCGTTCCTCTGGTGATTGCGCTCAGCAAGTAAAAATTGTTATCTCCTTGTTGCGTGGCGACCCGCAGGATTGGGCTTTCTCTCTGGCGCCAGGAGATCCTGCATTGCTTAATGTGGATGCATTTTTTCTGGCTCTTGGATTGCTTTATGAGGAGCCTAATCTTGAGAATCAGGCAGAAAAAGCGTTGCTGGCCCTCTCTCAAGGGCAGGATGAAGCAGAGGTGTATTGTCAAAAATTTCGGAAATGGTCAGTGCTTACTCAATGGAATGAGTGTGCCCTGGCTGCAAATTTCAGAGAAGGTCTTTCTGAAGCCATTAAGGATGTTATGGTGGTCTGAGTGACTCTACAAGTCTGAGTGATTCTATGGCTTTAGCCATTCAGGTTGATCGGCGTTTGCGGGAGCGCAAATCTGCTCATCCTTTGGCGGTATTTTCTGAACAGGGACCTGAGTCTATGCAATGTGATCGAACTCTGACCAGAATTGAGCGACAAAGTCATAGACGTCAAAATGGGTTGTGCTTTTACTGTGGTGATTCTGCTCATGTTATCTCAGCATGCTCTAAACGCTTAAAAAAGGTTGCTAAACCTGTCACCATTGGTACTATACAGCCTAAATTTATTTTGTCTGTTACTTTGATTTGTTCTTTGTCGTCCTACTCGGTTATGGCCTTTGTGGATTCGGGTGCTGCCCTGAATCTGATGGATTTGTCATTTGCCAGGCGCTGTGGTTTTGTCCTGGAGCCTTTGGAATTTCCTATTCCTCTGAGGGGAATTGATGCTACACCATTGGCTGAGAATAAACCTCAGTATTGGACGCAAATGACCATGTGCATGACTCCTGTTCATCAGGAGGTGATTCGCTTTCTTGTTCTGCATAATTTACATGATGTTGTCGTTTTGGGTCTGCCATGGCTGCAGGCTCATAATCCAGTTTTAGATTGGAAAGCTATGTCTGTGTCTAGTTGGGGTTGTCAGGGAATTCATGGCGATACTCCATTGGTGTCTATTGCTTCTTCCACTCCTTCTGTGGTCCCTGAGTTTTTGTCTGACTACCAGGATGTATTTGATGAGCCCAGGTCCAGTGTCCTGCCCCCTCATAGGGATTGTGACTGTGCTATAAATTTAATTCCTGGTAGTAAATTCCCTAAGGGACGACTTTTTAATTTGTCTATACCAGAGCATGCCGCGATGCGGAGTTATATAAAGGAGTCTTTGGAGAAGGGACATATTCGCCCATCCTCTTCCCCTCTTGGTGCAGGATTCTTTTTTGTGGCCAAGAAGGACGGTTCTTTGAGACCGTGTATAGATTATCGCCTTCTGAATAAAATCACAGTCAAATTTCAGTATCCTTTGCCACTATTGTCTGATTTGTTTGCTCGGATTAAGGGTGCCAGTTGGTTCACCAAGTTAGATCTCCGTGGTGCGTATAATCTTGTGCGCATTAAGCAGGGAGATGAATGGAAAACAGCATTTAATACGCCCGAAGGCCATTTTGAGTACTTGGTGATGCCTTTTGGACTCTCTAATACTCCTTCTGTGTTTCAGTCCTTCATGCATGACATTTTCCGAGAATATCTGGATAAATTTATGATTGTTTATCTGGATGACATTTTGGTTTTTTCTGATGATTGGGAGTCCCATGTGAAGCAGGTCAGGATGGTGTTTCAGGTCCTGCGTGCTAATGCTTTATTTGTGAAGGGCTCAAAATGCCTCTTCGGAGTACAGAAGGTCTCCTTTTTGGGTTTTATTTTTTCTCCTTCTACTGTGGAGATGGACCCAGTCAAGGTCCAGGCTATTCATGACTGGACTGAGCCCACGTCTGTTAAGAGTCTTCAGAAGTTCTTGGGTTTTGCTAATTTTTACCATCGTTTCATCGCTAATTTTTCTAGTGTGGTTAAACCTTTGACGGATTTGACCAAGAAGGGCTCTGATGTGACTAATTGGTCTCCTGCGGCCGTGGAGGCCTTTCGGGAGCTAAAGCACCGGTTTTCTTCAGCTCCAGTCTTATGTCAGCCAGATGTCTCTCTCCCCTTCCAGGTCGAGGTTGATGCTTCCGAGATTGGAGCAGGGGCTGTTTTGTCGCAGAGAAGCTCTGAGGGCTCTGTGATGAAGCCGTGTGCTTTCTTTTCAAGAAAGTTTTCGCCTGCCGAGCAAAATTATGATGTTGGTAATCGGGAGTTGTTGGCTATGAAGTGGGCATTTGAGGAGTGGCGACATTGGCTCGAAGGAGCTAACATCGTGTGGTGGTCCTGACTAATCACAAAAATCTGATTTACCTCGAGTCTGCCAAGCGCCTGAATCCTAGACAGGCTCGTTGGTCGTTGTTTTTCTCCCGTTTCAACTTCGTGGTCTCATACCTGCCTGGTTCGAAGAACGTGAAAGCTGATGCACTTTCTAGGAGTTTTGTGCCTGACTCTCCGGGAGTTTCTGAGCCGGCTGGTATTCTCAGAGAGGGAGTGATTTTGTCTGCCATTTCCCCAGATTTGCGACGAGTGCTGCAGAAATTTCAGGCGGATAGACCTGACTGTTGTTCACCAGAGAGACTGTTTGTCCCGGATAGATGGACCAGCAGAGTTATTTCCGAGGTTCATTCTTCGGTGTTGGCGGGTCATCCTGGGATTTTTGGTACCAGAGATTTGGTGGCTAGGTCCTTCTGGTGGCCTTCCTTGTCGCGGGATGTGCGTTCCTTTGTGCAGTCTTGTGGGATTTGTGCTCGGGCTAAGCCTTGCTGTTCTCGTGCCAGCGGTTTGCTTTTGCCTTTGCCTGTCCCGAAAAGGCCTTGGACGCACATTTCCATGGATTTTATTTCGGATCTGCCAGTATCTCAGAAAATGTCTGTCATCTGGGTGGTGTGTGATCGTTTTTCCAAGATGGTCCATTTGGTGCCCTTGCCTAAGCTGCCTTCCTCCTCCGATTTGGTTCCTTTATTTTTTCAGAATGTGGTTCGCTTGCACGGCATTCCTGAAAATATTGTGTCTGATAGAGGATCCCAGTTTGTGTCCAGGTTTTGGCGAACTTTTTGTGCTAAGATGGGCATTGATTTGTCTTTTTCGTCGGCCTTCCATCCTCAGACTAATGGCCAAACCGAGCGAACTAATCAGACGTTGGAGACTTATTTGAGATGTTTTGTTTCTGCTGATCAGGATGATTGGGTGACTTTTTTGCCATTGGCCGAGTTTGCCCTTAATAATCGGGCTAGTTCTGCTACCTTGGTTTCGCCTTTTTTCTGCAATTCTGGTTTCCATCCTCGTTTTTCCTCGGGTCAGGTTGAGTCTTCTGACTGTCCTGGGGTGGATTCTGTGGTGGATAGGTTGCAGCAGATTTGGAGCCATGTGGTGGACAATCTGAAATTGTCACAGGAGAGGGCTCAGCGCTTTGCCAACCTCCGCCGCGGTGTGGGTCCCCGACTTCGTGTTGGGGATTTGGTGTGGCTGTCTTCTCGGTATGTTCCTATGAAGGTTTCATCTCCTAAGTTTAAGCCTCGCTTCATCGGTCCTTATAAGATCTTGGAAATCCTTAACCCGGTGTCTTTTCGTTTGGATCTCCCGGCATCGTTTGCCATCCATAATGTGTTCCATAGGTCTTTGTTGCGGAGGTATGTGGTACCTGTGGTTCCTTCTGTTGAGCCTCCTGCTCCGGTGCTGGTCGAGGGCGAATTGGAGTACGTGGTGGAGAAGATTTTGGATTCTCGTATCTCTAGACGGAGACTTCAGTATCTGGTTAAGTGGAAGGGCTATGGTCAGGAGGATAATTCCTGGGTTGTCGCCTCTGATGTTCATGCGGCCGATTTGGTTCGTGCCTTCCACGCAGCTCGTCCTGATCGCCCTGGGGGTCTTGATGAGGGTTCGGTGACCCCTCCTCAAGGGGGGGGTACTGTTGTGAACTCTATTTTTGGGCTCCCTCTAGTGGTCACAAGCGGTACTGTGTAGTGTTGTCTTTCTGCAGGTTGGCTTCATCACCTGGTTCGTTATCCTTGGTTGGTTTCCTATTTAGCTCACCTGGATACTCAGTTCCTTGCCTGCTATCAATGTATTCAGTGCTCTTCAGATTCCTGGTGACTACCTTGCTCCCAGTCTCTCCAAGACAAGCTAAGTTTTTGTTTGTTCAGTTTCTGATTATCAGCGTTCATCATGTTTTTTGTCCAGCTTGTTAAAATGTGATTTCTTTCTTGCTGGTTGCTCTAGGGGACTGAGTTTCTCCCCTCACACCGTTAGTTGGTGTGGGGGTTCTTGAAATCTCAGTGTGGATATTTTGTAAGGGTTTTTTTACTGACCGCATAGACCCCTTTTCTATTTTCTGCTATCTAGAATTAGTGGGCCTCTTTTGCTGAATCTGCTTTCACCCCTGTGTATGTGCCTTCCTCTTACCTCACCGTTAGTGTTGAGCATTCCGATACTGCAAGTATCGGGTATCGGCCGATATTTGCTGTATCGGAATTTCCGATACCGAGATCCGATAGTTTTGTGGTATCGGGTATCGCAACAACATTAATGTAATAATGTGTAAAAGAGAGAATTAAAATAAAAAATATTGCTATACTCACCTCTCCGACGCAGCCTGGACCTCAGCGAGGGAACCGGCAGCGTTGTTTGTTTAAATTTCGCGCTTTTACTTGGTTACGTGAAGTCCCGGCTTGTGATTGGTCAGGGCGGCCATGTTGCCGGGACGCGGACCAATCACAGCAAGCCGTGACGAAATTACGTCACGGCTTGCTGTGATTGGTCCGCGTCCCGGCAACATGGCCGCCATTAACCAATCACAAGCCGTGACGTCACGGGAGGCTGGACATGCGCGTATTTTAAAAAGCGCGCGTGTCCAGCCTCCAGTGACGTCCCGGCTTATGATTGGTCACGGCGCCATGTTGCCGGGACGCGGACCAATCACAGCAAGCCGTGACGAAATTACGTCACGGCTTGCTGTGATTGGTCCGCGTCCCGGCAACATGGCCGCCATTAACCAATCACAAGCCGTGACGTCACGGGAGGCTGGACATGCGCGTATTTTAAAAAGCGCGCGTGTCCAGCCTCCAGTGACGTCCCGGCTTATGATTGGTCACGGCACCATGTTGCCGGGACGCGGACCAATCACAGCAAGCCGTGACGAAATTACGTCACGGCTTGCTGTGATTGGTCCGCGTCCCGGCAACATGGCCGCCATTAACCAATCACAAGCCGTGACGTCACGGGAGGCTGGACATGCGCGTATTTTAAAAAGCGCGCGTGTCCAGCCTCCCGTGACGTCACGGCTTGTGATTGGTTAATGGCGGCCATGTTGCCGGGACGCGGACCAATCACAGCAAGCCGTGACGTAATTTCGTCACGGCTTGCTGTGATTGGTCCGCGTCTCGGCAACATGGCCGCCCTGACCAATCACAAGCCGGGACTTCACGTAACCAAGTAAAAGCGCGAATTTTAAACAAACAACGCTGCCGGTTCCCTCGCTGAGGTCCAGGCTGCGTCGGACAGGTGAGTATAGCAATATTTTTTATTTTAATTCTTTATTTTACACATTTATATGGATCCCAGGGTCTGAAGGAGAGTTTCCTCTCCTTCAGACCCTGGGAACCATCAGGAATACCGTCCGATACTTGAGTCCCATTGACTTGTATTGGTATCGGGTATCGGTATCGGATTGGATCCGATACTTTGCCGGTATCGGCCGATACTTTTTCGATACCGATACTTTCAAGTATTGGACGGTATCGCTCAACACTACTCACCGTTATTATCTGTTAGGGGCTTCTATATCTTTTGGGGATTATTTCTCTGGAGGCAAGAGAGGTCTTTCTTTCTCTCTAGGGGTAGTTAGTTCCTCAGGCTGGCTCGAGACGTCTAGGATTTTAGACACGTTCACCAGCTGCCTCTAGTGTGGTTGAATAGGTTGTTTTGCGGTCAGTCCAGTTTTCCACCTCCCTAGAGCTTGTCCTATGTTTAGTCACCTTGCTGGAGTATTTGTGATCCTCAACCACTAAGGATCATAACAGCGTACAATGAAGGTGGAGGTATGGTGATGATGTTATGATGTGGTGCAGGTCGCAGTAAGTAACGAGGACACCAGGTTGCAGTCTCTTTACCTCTTTACTGAAGGTTTCAGGATCCCCAGTCCGGAATATGGTTAACCAGGCTGCGCAAGTCCGGCCGGTCCGATGGCACCTCCAGAGTTCCATTTGCAGGTGGAAATCTGTGCCTACCTTCTAGCGCTTGTGTGTTGTGGTCCTCGGTTATGATCCGGTGACCTTGGAGCCTCATGAGACTTTCTCAGGAGTAGGTGGAACCTGTACTGACCGCAAACCCTAAACTGTCACCGCAACTAGAAGTAGCCGTGGGGTGTACCTAACACATCCTAGACACCTCGACACAGCCGGAGGACTAAATACCCCTATAGATGGAAATGGGAATTCTATCTTGCCTCAGAGCAGAACCCCAAAGGATAGGCAGCCCCCCACAAATATTGACTGTGAGTATTAGAGGAAAGACACACACAGGCAGAAATCAGGATTTAGCAAAAGAGGCCACACTAGCTAAATAGGAAAGGATAGGACAGAATACTAAGCAGTCAGTATTAAAACCCTAAAAATATCCACAGCAGATAATACAAAAATTCCACCATCTAACTAAAGACATGGAATGTATATCTGCATCTCCTGAGAATCCAACTTGACTGAAATATCCAAACACAGTCTAAGCTGGACAAGAAAAAACATTGAATAGTACTGAATTGTAAAGCACACAGCATGTGTGCTGTAGAAACAAAACCAGACACTTATCTTTGCTGATTTGGCAGCAGGGCAGGAGGAACCAGACAGAGATGCAAAACCTCCAAGAACAATGGACAACTGGCAAGGGCTAATGAATCCTGCACACCTAAATATCCCAGTCATAGCTGCAATCAGCAGGGACACCTGCCCAGGATTGCGACCCAGGGACAACTGCATTACTACCAACAACCACCGGAGGGAACCCAAGAGCAGAATTCACAACAGTCCTCCCCTGCTGTGCTTACGGGATAGTCCCCACAACTGTTGTGTCTGTTTCTGAAGTTCCCTCACAACTTGATTATGATGTTCTGCTTCGTCCCCCAGATGATATGGCTAGGACGCACCCGTATGACGGGTAGGCTCGGAGGTCTTCCGGGACCCTAGAATCGCCCCTCTCCAAATGTTGCCCCCTATGTCTTCTTAGGTGATTTGAGTGAGACAGCCCGCCTATAACTGACTGTCCTGCCGTAGGTTTGATGTAAGGCCTGGAGCTCAATACTTCCTCGGCGTTCCGGCCACCGGCTACGCGCCTCAGTAGGATGTTGCCTAGTCTTACAGCACGACTCCTACTGGTGTTTCTCCTTGTTGCGTTGATCTCGTTTCTCACTCAGCACAATAAACCTCGCTTCTTGTCCTTTCTTGGGGTACCGCCGCGATGAAGTGCAGGCGCGGTCCCGTAACGTTCTCTCTGTTCCCTAGGCCTCTGTCAGGATCCCACCCCTGACAGGGACCCCCCTGAATCTTCCCCTGCAACACCCTCTGCCACAGGATGTTGCCTGGTTCCAACCCAGTCAGCTTCTCACTAACTTCCTATCCAACCCCCAGTTTTACCAGATTGTGAGGAGTGGCCTAATACATAGCACCCTTAGCTCCCCCAGGAGGCCACGCCTCCTGACGAAGCCTGCTCGGCGAAACGTACGTCGAGGCTTTCTCCTGTCCACACCACGCCGGAGCCCGGTGCCCGCCATGTCCCAAGGTAATATACCGGCCATATGTCCAGCATATACATTTTATGCCTAGGACTGGTGGTTAGGCATCGGAGGTACTTGTATGCCCTATTCTGATTATGCACAGGCTTTAATGGCACTTGATTTGCTGGAGTTGCTCCTTAGATACATTTGTTATTTCAGCATTTACTCAATTTTTTTTTTTTTTTTTTGGAGGTGCTCCTTAGCGTGCGTTGCCATTATTATTATTTTGTCTCCTTCTGGGCATTTCCTTTTGCTCAGTGTGCAATATCAGTATTTACCTTCATTGTTAGTACTGTATTTTTGGGCGTTTTCCGGCAGGGTTGTGCCCAGGTTATCTGGATTTGCTGTGTCCTTCCCCAGCCACCTATTAACACCTTGTTGGCTGTTGGCATTTGTTTGGCATGCTTTTTCCCCCCTCCACCGTTTTTGTCTATGTGTGATTATTGTTCTTCTGTGTACTTGACACTTTAATAAAATTATTTCAGTTTTGGTACCTCTTTAGCTTGGTTGCTGTTTTGTTATTTAGAAGTGCTTTTTCCATCCTGCAACCTAGCATATTGTTTATAGGTTTATATGTTATGGCATAGAGGTAAGCCCTCTGCTGGCCAGGAGGGCATTTTTTGGTCAATGTGAAGTGTATTGGTGTCTGTGATACCTGGTCAGGTGAACTCCTTCAGTGCCATCAGACGTACCATAGCCCCCCTTAGCGGCGGAGCATCAGTACTGCAACGACCAGGACTCTGGGGCGCTGCACATATCTCTGTGATTTAAGGGCATAAAAATTCAAAGTTGGAAAATTATGAAATTTTCAAAATTATGAAATTTTCAAAATTTTTGCCAAATTTCCATTTTTTTCACAAATAAACGCAAGTTATATTGAATAAATTTTACCACTAACATGAAGTACAATATCTCACGAGAAAACAATGTCAGAATCGCCAAGATCCGTTGAAGCGTTCCTGAGTTATAACCTCATAATGGGACAGTGGTCAGAATTGTAAAAATTGGCCCGGTCATTAACGTGCAAACCACCCTCGGGGCTTAAGGGGTTAAAATCCGCAAAATTAATGAACATGCTGCTTTTTTTTCCTCATGCGTTTTTTTTTTGGCGGAAAAAAGCGCAACATTTGCACAAAAATTGCGGAAACCATTAAAAATGATGGGATGCTTAATGTATGCGTTTTTTAAGCGAAAAAACGCGCAAAAAACGTGAAAAATCTGCGAACAATCTGGAACGTGTGCACATGGCCTTACCTGGTTAGGGGCCCGCTCAGATGTTTCACCCCCCACTACCCCCTGAACTGAACCCATAGCTACACCTCTGCCTGGAGAACAAAAGGATGGGCCATCTGAAAGCCTGAAGTGCCAGATCCTGCTCTCCCCCTGACATAATGGAAAGTAGTAAGGGCCCCATGCAAATTAGACATTAGTCAGCCGATCCCGTGAATACCAGCAGGTTCAGCCAACTTTAAGTTGAATGTGTATATGACCCTTTAAAAAAGGAAAACCTTTCGATTACCTAGAGCACACAATGACCCCAAAAAAGTAAAAAGAAACTAAAATACTATATAAAAAAAAGAATGACAGGATTCAAAACCGCAAATAAGTGATATACACCTCAGAGTTGGATCTGCCCCCCCCCCCCCCACAATATGCACCACATTTAATTGCCTATGCTACATTTTATACCCTCAGTCTTTGGGTCAAGTTTCTTGAGCAGTCGCTGTATCACTAAGTAAATGTGCTGGACCATCAAGTAAGGAATATTCACTATGAGTACTTAAAGGAGTTGTTTAAGATAATAAAAAATGGACCGTAGTCAGGGCTGCCACCAGGAATTTCAGGGCCCCATACTGGCAACATTTTCGGGCCACCTTGAGTCTCAGGCTCCACCTCAACCCCGCCTCCTACCCCCTCAAACCTTCCACAGTCCCACCGCCCACTCTTAGAAAAACTCCACTTCTGCGCCACATCCTCATCAATCACACATTAAAGCCGGCATCACACTTACCATGTGGAAAATCAGTCCGAGTCTCCCTGCCGAGAGTTACGCGAGTGTAATGCGAGTGTCATGCGAGTACAATCCGATTTCTCACACCTAGCATCCGATTTACATCCAAATGCAGTGCGATTGCTATCCGATTGCAATGCGATTTTAACACGAGCTTTTACATACAGCAATTCTCTGTCATTTACACATCGTTTTCAAAGGAAATATTCGTCAAAACAGACACACATATACAGTGGAAAGTATTCAGACCCCTTTACATTTTTCACTCTTTCTTTCATTGCAGCCATTTGGTAAATTCAAAAAAGTTCTTTTTTTCACATTAGTGTACTCTCTGCACCCCATCTTGACTGAAAAAAAACAGAAATGTAGAAATTTTTGCAAATTTAATAAAAAAGTAAAACTGAAATATCACATGGTCATAAGTATTCAGACCCTTTGCTCAGTATTTAAGTCACATGCTGTCCATTTCCTTGTGATCCTCCTTGAGATGGTTCTACTCCTTCATTGGAGTCCAGCTGTGTTTAATTAAACTGATAGGACTTGATTTGGAAAGGCACACACCTGTCTATATAATACCTCACAGCTCACAGTGCATGTCAGACCAAATGAGAATCATGAGGTCAAAGGAACTGGCCAAGGAACTCAGAGACAGAATTGTGGCAAGGCACAGGTCTGGCCAAGGTTACAACAGAATTTCTGCAGTACTGAAGATTCCTAAGAGAACAGTGGCCTCCATAATCCTTAAATGGAAGAAGTTTGGGACCACCAGAAGTCTTCTTAGATGTGGCCGTCCAGCCAAACTGAGCAATCATGGGAGAAGAGCCTTGGTGAGAGAGGTAAAGAAGACTCCCAAGATCACTGTGGCTGAGCTCCAGAGATGCAGTAAGAAGATGGAAGAAAGTTCCACAAAGTCAACTATCACTGCAGCCCTCCACCCGTCAGGCATTTATGGCAGAATGGCCCAACGGAAGCCTCTCCTCAGTGCAAGACATATGAAAGCCCGCATAGAGATTGCTAAAAAAACACATGAAGGACTCCCAGACAATCAGAAATTAGATTCTCTGGTCTCATGAGACAAAGATAGACCTTTTTGGTGATAATTCTAAGTGGTATGTGTGGAGAAAACCAGGCACTGCTCATCACCTGCCCGATACAATCCCAACAGTGAAACATGGTGGTGGCAGCTTCATGCTGTGGGGGTGTTCTTCAGCTGCAGGGACAAGGCGACTGGTTGTCATTGAAGGAAACATGAATGTGGCCAAGTACAGAGATATCCTGGATGAAAACCTCTTCCAGAGTGCTCTGAACCTCAGACTTGGCTGAAGGTTCACCTTCTAACAAGACAATGACCCTAAGCACACAGCTAAAATAACAAAGGAGTGGCTTCAGAACAACTCTGTGACCATTCTTGACTAGCCCAGGAAGAGCCCTGACCTAAACCCAACTGAGCATCTCTGGAGAGACCTGAAAATGGCTGTCCACCCACCTTCACCATCCAACCTGACAGAACTGGAGAGGATCTGTAAGGAACAATGGCAGAGGATCCCCAAAATCTAGGTGTGAAAAACTTGTTGCATCATTCCCAAAAAGACTCATGGCTGTACTAGCTCAAAAGGGTGCTTCTACTCAATACTGAGCAAAGGGTCTGAATACTTATGACCATGTGATATTTCAGTTTTTCTTTTTTAATAAATTAGCAAAATTACTACATTTCTGTTTTTTTTCAGTCAAGATGGGGTGCAGAGTGTACATTAAAGAAAAAAAATGAACTTTTTTGATTTTACCAAATCGCTGCAATGAAACAAAGAGTGAAAAATTTAAAGGGGTCTGAATACTTTCCGTACCCACTGTATATATATTAGATCGATAGCTAGATAGATAGAAGAAAAGTCAGCAAAGCATGTTTGCGTACAATAAAATCACACTGACAGGTTAGAATAGAATAGATATATGCACATAGAATACATAGGTATATAGATGTTAGTGGCACACACATATATACAGTATATGTATATACACTGCTCCAAAAATAAAGGGAACACTTAAACAACAGAATATTACTCCAAGTAAATCAAACTTTTGTGAAATCAAACTGTCCACTTAGGAAGCAACACTGTTTGACAATCAATTTCACATGCTGTTGTGCAAATGGAATAGACAGCAGATGGAAATTATTGGCAAGTATCAAGACACAACAAACAGGTGCCGCGCTAGCAGGAGGAACTGTGACTAGGAATTAATCTCAGTCACCTACCTCGCTATTATGAACTGACGTGTCCACTTGGGACACTGGGCTGCTGCAGACCGTCCTCTGCTGTCTTGGAAGATCTGTGATTCAAACAGTGCAGCCGCGCTAGTAATGCACTACCATCCGGGGAGCGTCCTCCCGTAGTGCTGAAAACCCCACCAGTCTCTCCGCTGTAGTACCCGGCAGGCAGCTACGGCCGATGGCGCCGCCGTGCAGTGGCGTGGTGAGTGGGGGGCGTGGCTACTAGGTGACGTCACCAGTCCGTATGACGGACACTAACAAGGGCCAATCCCGACGCGTTTCGAGGGTGCCGACCCTCTTTCTCTTGAATGGCCCTTGTTAGTGTCCGTCATACGGACTGGTGACGTCACCTAGTAGCCACGCCCCCCACTCACCACGCCACTGCATGGCGGCGCCATCGGCCGTAGCTGCCTGCCGGGTACTACAGCGGCGAGAGTGGTGGGGTTTTCAGCACTACGGGAGGACGCTCCCCGGATGGTAGTGCATTACTAGCGCGGCTGCACTGTTTGAATCACAGATCTTCCAAGACAGCAGAGGACGGTCTGCAGCAGCCCAGTGTCCCAAGTGGACACGTCAGTTCATAATAGCGAGGTAGGTGTCTGAGATTAATTCCTAGTCACAGTTCCTCCTGCTAGCGCGGCACCTGTTTGTTGTTTTTTGATTTTATTATTGGTTGGCAGGGTTGCACACTACGTGCCAAGGTGCCTGCAGCTGAAGTTTCGGGCCAGTACATAGCGCCAGTGTGTTACTTTACAGTGTCTGGTAAGTATCAAGACACACTCAAGGAGTGGTTCTGCAGGTGGGGACCACAGACCATATCTCAGTACCAATGCTTTCTGGCTGATGTTTTGGTCACTTTTGAATGTTGGTTGTGCTTTCACACTCGTGGTAGCATGAGACAGACTGTACAACCCACACAAGTGGCTCAGGTAGTGCAGCTCATCCAGGATGGCACATCAATGCAACCTGTGGCAAGAAGGTTTGCTGTGTTTGTCAGTGTAGTGTCCAGAGGCTGGAGGTGCTACCAGGAGACAGGCCAGTACACCAGGAGAAGTGGAGGGGGATCTAGGAGGGCAACAACCCAGCAGCAGGACTGCTACCTCAGCCTTTGTGCAAGGAGGAACAGGAGGAGCACTGCCAGAGCCCTGCAAAATGACCACCAGCAGGCCACAAATGTGCATGTGTCTGCACAAACGGTTAGAAACCGACTCCATGAGGATGGTCTGAGTGCCCGACGTCCACAGATAGGGGTTGTGCTCACAGCCCAACACCATGCAGGACGCTTGGCATTTGCCACAGATCACCAGGATTGGCAAATTCGCCACTGGCGCCCTGTGCTCTTCACAGATGAAAGCAGGTTCATACTGAGCACATGTGACAGACGTGACAGAGTCTGGAGACGCCGTGGAGAGCGATCTGCCTGCAACATCCTTCAGCATGACCGGTTTAGCAGTGGGTCAGTAATGGTGTGGGGTGGCATTTCTTTGTAGGGCCGCACAGCCCTTCGTGTGCTCACCAGAGGCCATTAGGTAACGAGATGAGATCCTCAGACCCCATGTGAGACCATATGCTGGTGCGGTTGGCCCTGGGTTCCTCCTAATGCAGGACAATGCCAGACCTCATGTGGCTGGAGTGTGTTAGCAGTTCCTGCAAGATGAAGGAATTGAAGCTATGGACTGGCCCGCCCATTCCCCAGACCTGAATCCGATTGAACACATCTCGGACATCATGTCTTGCTCCATCCTCCAGCGTCACGTTGCACCATAGACTGTCCAGGAGATGGTGGATGCTTTAGTCCAGGTCTTTGAGGAGATCCCTCAGGAGACCATCTGCCGCCTCATCAGGAGCATGCCCAGGCGTTGTTGGGAGGTCATACAGGCACATGGAGGCCACACACACTACTGAGCATCATTTCCTTGTCTTGATGCATTTCCACGGAAGTTGGATTGGCCTGCAATTTGATTTTCCACTTTGCTTTTGAGCATCATTCCAACTCTAGACCTCCATGGGATATTAGTTGTGATTTACATTGATCATTTTTAGATTTTACTGTTCTTAATGCATTCCACTATATAATGAATAAAGATTTACAACTGGAATATTTCATTCAGTGATATCTAGGATGTGGGATTTTAGTGTTCCCTTTATTTTTTTGAGCAGTGCATATTCTGCTGTATGTGTATATATCTATTCTATCTATTCTATTCTAACCTGTCAGTGTGATTTTACTGTATGCGGCACATGATTTGCCGGCTTTTCAAAGGACACCGGTTCTTAAAAATCAGACAACACTCGCATGGTCCGAGTGCTGTGCGATTTATTTCTCGCACCCATAGGCTTGCATTGGCGAGTCTCGGCCGAGTCTCAGTGACAATCGCAGCATGCTGCGATTTTACACGCACGTAGAATATGCCGGAGAAAAAATACGGTGATGTGAGCTGCCCCATAGATTAACACTGGTCTGAGTGCTATGCGATGTTTTCTCGCATAGCACTCATCCGTATTCTACGCTAGTGTGACCCAGGCCTAACAGTTCCGATCACCAGATCACATACATAGCCAGCAACTTTTGTTTTGGCCAAAAGATTTTTTAATCCACCACCATGACCAGGTAGACTCTTTTGGCCAGGCTCCACTCTAGTGTAACTTATTAAACATTTGCTAAATTATCCAATACAATTATAGGCACCATATTTTTCAGGCTATAAGACGCACTGGACTATAAGATGCACCTAGATTTTAGAAGAGGAAATTAGGAAAAAAAAAAAATGGAAGCAAAAAATGTGGTCAATTCTGTACTTAACATCCCCTATCCTGGTATATCTGGTCCCCTCATCCTCATCCTGATACACATGGCTCCCTCGTCCCTACCCTGGTATGAATGACCCCCTCATCCCTATCCTTGTGTGCATGGCCCCCTTATCCCTATCCTGGTGTGCATGGCCCCCTAATCCCTATTTTGGTGTGCATGACCCCCTCATCCCTATCCTGGTAGGAATGATCGCCCTCATCCCTATCCTGGTATGCAGGGCCCCCATCTCATCCTAGTATGCATGGTCCCATCCCTATCCTGGTATGCAGGGCCCCATGCCTATTCTGGTATGATTTTCCCCCATCCTGGTCCTGGTATGCATGGCCCCATCCTTATGATTGGCCCCACCCCTATCTTGTTCCGATGCCAGCAGCTACTTTATGCTTATAAGCAGTGAGTATTCATTGCTCTTTAGTAGCGTGCACAGTGTCAGCCAGAGCCTTCCTGCAGCTGCTGGGTTGTCACTTGTTCCACTACTTAAGAGAAATGAATATTCACCTCTCTCCATGCCCAGAGAGGTGAATATTCATTTCTCTTAAGTAGCTGCACACGTGACCATCGGCAGCTGCAGGAAGGCTCCAGCTGACACTGTGCGTGCTACTGAAGAGCAATGAATACGTACTGCTCTCCACGCACATGGTGTGCAGAGCAGTGAGTATTCCGGCAGCTGCCCTTTGGCTTACAAGCAGCGCATGATGTCCCTGCCATGCACTGCTTACAAGCATAAAGCTGCTGCTGGCATCTGAACAAGATGCTGTGAGGGAGCACAGGGAAGGTAAGTGTAATAGTTTTTTTTTTTTTATGTTTTCTGATGGGGCCATGCATACCAATCATAACGATGGGGCCATGCATACCAGGACTGGGAAGGGGGACAATCATACCAAAATGCTATTAAATAGAAATGAATATTCATTGCCCTCTGTCATGATCTCTGCAGGCAGAGATCATAGCAAGCCTATAGAGGGACAAGCTCTCGGAAGATGGAACTATACTGACCATGAACTAAGCCTGCCGCGCAACTAGAAATAGCCAGGTAGCATTTCCTATTTATCGCTAGATGCCCAGCTCTGGCCTAAGACCTAAATAGCTAGCAGAGGGAAATATAAGACCTGGCTCACCTCTAGAGAAATATTCCAAAGAAGACAGTAGCCCCCCACATATAATGACGGTGAGTTCAGATGAAACAACAAACGCAGCAGGAAAATAGTCTTAGCAAATTTGAGGTCCGCTTACTAGATAGCAGAAGACAGATAGTATACTTTCATGGTCAGCAGAAAAACACTAACAAAACACCATCCAGAGATTACCTTAAACTCTGGCATTAACTCATAACGCCAGAGTAGCAATCCCTGATCAACGAGAGCTTTCCAGACACAGTAACAAAACTTCAGCTGTGAACTGGAACAAATAGGCAAAACAAAACATGGACAAAAGTCCAACTTATCTAGAAGTTGTCTAGAAGCAGGAACAAGCACTGAGAGGCATCAGATAACATTGTTGACCGGCAAGAAACCACCAGAGAAATGAGCTTAAATAGCGACACCCACTACTGATGGAACCAGGTGAAAAGGAAAGAGTCCAATTCCACAAGCGGCCACCGGGGGAGCCCAGAATCCAAATTCACAACAGTACCCCCCCCTCAAGGAGGGGGCACCGAACCCTCACCAGATCCACCAGGGCGACCAGGATGAGCCCTATGGAAGGCACGAACAAGATCAGAAGCATGAACATCAGATGCATTGACCCAAGAATTATCCTCCTGGCCGTAACCCTTCCAGTTGACCAGATACTGGAGTTTCCGTCTGGAAACACGAGAGTCCAAAATTTTCTCCACAACGTACTCCAACTCACCCTCAACCAACACCGGAGCAGGAGGCTCAACTGAAGGTACAACAGGTACCTCATACCTGCGCAATAACGACCGATGAAAAACGTTATGAATGGAAAAGGACGCAGGGAGGTCCAAACGGAAAGAAACAGGATTAAGAATCTCCAATATTCTATAAGGGCCGATGAACCGAGGTTTAAACTTAGGAGAAGAGACCCTCATAGGGACAAAACGAGAAGACAACCACACCAAATCTCCAACACAAAGCCGAGAACCAACACGACGATGACGGTTGGCAAAATGCTGAGTCTTCTCCTGGGACAACTTCAAATTGTCCATAACCTGCCCCCAGATGTGATGCAATCTCTCCACCACCGCATCCACTCCAGGACAATCCGAGGATTCCACCTGACCGGAGGAAAATCGAGGGTGAAACCCCAAATTACAGAAAAACGGGGACACCAAGGTGGAAGAACTGGCCCGATTATTGAGGGCGAACTCTGCCAATGGCAAAAAAGCAACCCAATCATCCTGGTCAGCAGAGACAAAACACCTCAGATATGTCTCAAGGGTCTGATTAGTCCGCTCGGTCTGGCCATTAGTCTGAGGGTGAAAAGCAGATGAAAAAGACAAATCTATGCCCATCCTAGCACAGAATGCCCGCCAAAATCTAGACACAAATTGGGTACCTCTGTCAGAAACAATATTCTCAGGAATACCGTGCAATCGGACAACATTCTGAAAAAACAGAGGAACCAACTCAGAAGAAGAAGGCAACTTGGGCAGAGGAACCAAATGGACCATTTTAGAGAAACGGTCACAGACCACCCAGATGACAGACATCTTCTGGGAAACAGGCAGATCTGAAATAAAATCCATCGAGATGTGTGTCCAAGGCCTCTTAGGAATAGGCAAGGGCAACAGCAGTCCGCTAGCCCGAGAACTACAAGACTTGGCCCGAGCACAAACGTCACATGACTGCACAAAGACTCGCACATCTCGTGACAGGGAAGGCCACCAGAAGGATCTTGCCACCAAATCCCTGGTACCAAAAATTCCGGGATGACCTGCCAATGCAGAAGAATGTACCTCAGAGATGACTCTGCTGGTCCAATCATCCGGAACAAACAGTCTATCAGGCGGACAACGATCCGGTCTATCCGCCTGAAACTCTTGCAAGGACCGCCGCAGATCAGGAGAAACGGCCGACAAAATTACTCCCTCCCTAAGGATACCTGTGGGTTCAGAATTACCAGGAGAGTCCGGGTCAAAACTCCTAGAAAGGGCATCTGCCTTAACATTCTTAGAACCCGGTAGGTATGACACCACAAAATTAAAGCGAGAAAAAAATAAAGACCAGCGCGCCTGTCTAGGATTCAGGCGTCTGGCAGTCTCAAGATAAATCAAATTTTTGTGGTCAGTCAATACCACCACCTGATGCCTAGCCCCCTCGAGCCAATGGCGCCACTCCTCAAAAGCCCACTTCATGGCCAAAAGCTCCCGATTCCCAACATCATAATTCCGCTCTGCGGGCGAAAATTTGCGAGAAAAGAAGGCACAAGGCCTAATGACGGAGCAGTCGGAACCTTTCTGCGACAACACTGCCCCAGCTCCGATCTCCGAAGCGTCAACCTCAACCTGAAAAGGCAGATTCACATCAGGCTGACGCAACACAGGGGCAGAGGCAAAACGGCGCTTAAGCTCCTGAAAGGCCTCTACAGCATGAGGGGACCAATTAGCAACATCAGCGCCTTGTCTGGTCAAATCAGTCAGTGGTTTAACGACATCCGAAAAACCAGCAATAAATCGGCGGTAAAAGTTGGCAAAGCCCAAAAATCTCTGAAGACCCTTAAGAGAGGAGGGCTGAGTCCAGTCACAAATAGCTTGCACCTTGACGGGATCCATCTCAATGGAAGAGGGAGAAAAAATATACCCCAAAAAGGAAATTTTCTGGACCCCAAAAACGCACTTAGACCCCTTCACACATAAAGAATTAGACCGCAGAACCTGAAAAACTCTCCTGACCTGCTGGACATGAGAGTCCCAGTCATCAGAAAAAATCAGAATATCATCCAGATATATTATCATAAATTTATCCAGAAAATCGCGGAAAATATCATGCATAAAAGACTGGAAAACTGAAGGGGCATTAGAAAGACCAAAAGGCATGACCAAATACTCAAAGTGGCCCTCGGGCGTATTAAATGCGGTCTTCCACTCATCCCCCTGCCTGATCCGCACCAAATTATACGCCCCACGAAGATCAATTTTAGAGAACCACTTAGCACCCTCTATACGAGCAAACAAATCAGTAAGCAATGGCAATGGGTATTGATACTTAACAGTGATCTTATTCAGAAGCCGATAATCAATACATGGTCTCAAAGAGCCGTCTTTTTTTGAGACAAAGAAAAACCCAGCTCCCAAGGGAGAAGAAGATGGACGAATATGTCCCTTTTCCAAAGACTCCTTTATATATTCCCGCATAGCAGCATGTTCCGGCACAGACAAATTAAACAAACGACCCTTTGGATATTTACAACCCGGTATCAAATCTATGGCACAATCGCACTCACGGTGCGGAGGTAACGACCCAAGCTTGGGTTCGTCAAAGACGTCTTGATAATCAGAGAGGAACTCAGGGACTTCAGAGGGAATGGACGACGAAATAGAAACCAAAGGTACGTCCCCATGAATACCCTTACATCCCCAGCTCAACACAGACATTGCTCTCCAGTCCAAGACTGGGTTGTGAGACTGCAACCATGGCAATCCCAGTACCAAATCGTCATGTAAATTATACAGCACCAGGAAACGAATAATCTCCTGGTGATCCGGATCGATACGCATGGTTACTTGTGTCCAGTATTGTGGTTTATTATTAGCCAATGGGGTGGAGTCAATCCCCTTCAGAGGAATAAGAGTCTCCAAAGGCTCTAAATCAAAACCACAACGATTGGCAAAGGACCAATCCATAAGACTCAGAGCGGCGCCAGAGTCAACATAGGCGTCCGTGGCAATGGATGACAAAGAACAAATCAGGGTTACAGACAAAATAAACTTAGACTGAATGGTGCTAATGGAAACAGACTTATCAAGCTTCTTTGTACGCCTAGAGCATGCTGATATAACATGAGTAGAATCCCCACAATAGAAACACAATCCATTCTTCCGTCTAAATTTCTGTCGCTCGCTCCTGGACAGAATTCTATCACACTGCATACTTTCTGGCGTCTTTTCCATAGACACCGCCAGATGGTGCACCGGTTTGCGCTCCCGCAGACGCCTATCAATCTGAATAGCCATTGTCATGGACTCATTCAGACCTGCAGGCAAAGGGAACCCCACCATAACATCCTTAACGGCATCAGAGAGACCTTCTCTGAAAGTTGCCGCCAAGGCGCACTCATTCCACTGAGTAAGCACAGACCATTTACGGAATTTTTGGCAGAAAACTTCAGCTTCGTCTTGCCCCTGAGATAGTGCCATCAAAGTTTTTTCTGCCTGAAGTTCCAAATGAGGTTCCTCATAAAGCAAGCCCAAGGCCAGAAAAAACGCATCCACATCGCGTAACGCAGGATCCCCTGCTGGCAATGAGAAGGCCCAATCTTGAGGGTCACCCCTGAGCAAGGAAATCACAATCCTAACCTGCTGAGCAGGGTCTCCAGCTGAACGAGACTTCAGGGACAAATAAAGCTTACAATTATTTCGGAAATTCTGGAAGCTAGCTCTATTCCCTGTGAAGAACTCCGGCAAAGGAATTCTCGGCTCAGATACCGGAGCATGTACCACAAAATCTTGTAAATTTTGTACTTTCGTGATGAGATTATTCAAACCCGCAGTTACACTCTGGAGATCCATTATTGTCAGGTGCACACAGAGCATACAGAGATTAGGAGGAGAGAGAGAAAAAAGACTGCAGCAAGGCAGACTGGAGGAAAAAAAAAAAAAAAAAAAAAAAAATTCCAGCAGACTTCTTATAACTCTCCTTTCTCAACCTGGGTCTTTAACACTTTAACGGCCGGTCAAACTGTCATGATCTCTGCAGGCAGAGATCATAGCAAGCCTATAGAGGGACAAGCTCTCGGAAGATGGAACTATACTGACCATGAACTAAGCCTGCCGCGCAACTAGAAATAGCCAGGTAGCATTTCCTATTTATCGCTAGATGCCCAGCTCTGGCCTAAGACCTAAATAGCTAGCAGAGGGAAATATAAGACCTGGCTCACCTCTAGAGAAATATTCCAAAGAAGACAGTAGCCCCCCACATATAATGACGGTGAGTTCAGATGAAACAACAAACGCAGCAGGAAAATAGTCTTAGCAAATTTGAGGTCCGCTTACTAGATAGCAGAAGACAGATAGTATACTTTCATGGTCAGCAGAAAAACACTAACAAAACACCATCCAGAGATTACCTTAAACTCTGGCATTAACTCATAACGCCAGAGTAGCAATCCCTGATCAACGAGAGCTTTCCAGACACAGTAACAAAACTTCAGCTGTGAACTGGAACAAATAGGCAAAACAAAACATGGACAAAAGTCCAACTTATCTAGAAGTTGTCTAGAAGCAGGAACAAGCACTGAGAGGCATCAGATAACATTGTTGACCGGCAAGAAACCACCAGAGAAATGAGCTTAAATAGCGACACCCACTACTGATGGAACCAGGTGAAAAGGAAAGAGGATGACAAGTCCAATTCCACAAGCGGCCACCGGGGGAGCCCAGAATCCAAATTCACAACAGCCCTCCAAGCCCATGGGCATAGAATGCAGTGAATATTCATTTCTCTTCAGCAGCGGGCTCAGGAGTTAGCCCAGCAGCTCTGCTGATGCCGCTCCCCTGCCAGAGCCGGTACATCCAGACTATAAGACTCACCCCACATTTTCCTCCACATTTTTGGAGGAAAAAAGTGCATCTTATAGTCCGAAAAATATAGTATATTTTTATTTAATCTTCAATTTTTAAAATGACCAATAATATCACATACAAGGCACAGATACCACCACACCATGACCAGACCACATATTGCCACCTGAGTGACCTAATAATACCACATACAAGAAACAAATACCACCACACCACGACCAGATCACATATTACCATTATATACGTAGTGACCTATAGTATCACATATTACCACCACAGTGCACGAATAATACTGATCATTAATAAAAACCACAATACTAATATTACAATAAATTGCAGCAGATTTCAATGCAAGACACCCTACACAAGAAAACTGTCTATTCCCATTTGATTTAGGTGTATCCATATAAATAGCCCACCCAAAAAAGTTTGCCTCATCACTGAACATAATGTTCTGTGTAAACTGTGGGTCCTGTTCCAATTTTTGTTTTGCCCATTCTGCAAATTCAGTGCGCCGATCTGCCATTAGTTGAACATCCCTTCAGCGGATATTAGCTACTCACAAATGGCACCCTTACAAAATCCAGCTACTGCAGCATCTCAACGAGGATGACTGAGATCGACGAGCTGAATTTGCAGAATGGGCAAAACAAAAATTGGAACAGGACACTCAGCTTACACAGAACATTATGTTCAGTGATGAGGCAAACTTTTTTGGTTGGGCCATTTATATGGATACACCTAAATCAACTAGGAATGGTGACAGTTTTTCCCATTGGAAAAAATGAAGTTGGATCCAAAATGGCTGACTTCAAAATGGCCGCCATGGTCACCACCCATCTTGAAAAGTTTTTCCCCTTCCCATACACTAATGTGCCACAAACAGGAAGCTGATATCACCAACCATTCCCATTTTATTTAGGTGTTTCCATATACATGGCCCACCCTGTACATATTGAGATGATACAAAACACTTCACTTTAATCCATCAGGGAGATTTATCCAGCTGTTCATTCTTTGAGATTGAAAAGGTGGAGTCCAAACCTTGGAGGGAACTGACAGAAAGAATTAACCCTGCGGGAAGCATATTGAATCCTTCATCTAGACCCAAAGTATCCAAATGGTATAAATTACAAAAACAATTTATTTTAATCGCTTAATTCATATTAAATTAACACATCATTTATGAACATTAATGTTGGGTGTCGAGTTCCCGCCGCTGCACAGGGGGAATCTCGAACCATGTCCACTGCGGTCTCCTATTCTTCTCCAGCTGCAGTGGAACCTGCTCAGCAGAGACGTCGATCCCAGGGTCTGGCTCAAGCTGATACTGTGTGCTTGGGTACTGCTGCCTTTCCAGGCTCTGCCTTTGTAGCCAGCACTGTTCAGCAGCAAGCAGGCATTTCAGGGACTAAGTCCTGCCTTTCCCACACTGAGCATGCCCATGGGACGACCTCCCATTGGAGGTTGGGAATCACATGCTCAGGTCCTGTTGCGGCTCCTATTGGACCATCAGGAAGGTCCCGGAGCGCTACTGCTATAAAAGGTTCAAGGCCAAGTGGCCATGCGCTAGTGTAAACTTATTGACTTGTGTGTGGATGAATGTCTGTTGATGGATGAAAGCTCCGAATCATTTCCATCCCTAGTGTTGTTGCCTGCTCCCGAATGGTATAGCTCCTAGCGCCCGACAGTGCTATCCTGTACAATTGCACAAGTTGCTAATCCAGTTAGCAGCGACCGGCAGAGCAGCACCGTGCGCAGATAGTGCGCTTTCCTAGCCCTACTTACGGTGGTTAGTGGCTTCCGCCAGAGTGGCGCTGCACGCACTCCTGTGTGGAAAATATTTACTTTAGTTTCCCTGGCACTGCAGTAGCGGTGTCAATCACAAGAGATCTAGAGGGACTCTTACCCTGAGTTCCCTGAAGAAGGCACTGCGCCGAAACGCGCATTGGGGCTCGAGGCAGCGTGGTTCCCCAGGTAATATGACTGGTTAGCCCATACTATCTCTTTGCGTTTACTCACCCATAACCATGGATATGATATGTATGTTTGGGTAATACACTGCATTTATGCTTTACTAGATGGTGACCCGATTCTAACGCATCGGGTATTCTAAAATATGTATGTATGTATATAGCAGTCACATAGTATATAGCACAGGCCATGTAGTATATAGGAGCCATGTAGTATATAGCAGACAAATACTACGTGGCCTGTGCTATATACTATGTGGCTGCTATATACATACATACATACATATATATTGTAGAATACTTGATGCGTTAATACAGGCCACGCAGTATATAACACAGCCCAAACAGTATATAACACAGCCCACGTACTATATAACACAGCCCACGCAGTATATAGCAGCCACGCAGTATATAACACAGGGCACATAGTATATAGCACAGCCCACACAGTATATAACACTGCCCATGTAGCATATAGCACAGCTCATGCCGTATATAACACTGCCCATGTAGTATATAGCAGCCATGTAGCATATAACGCAACCCACGCAGTATGTAGCAGTGTGGGCACCATATCCCTGTAAAAAGAAAAAAAATTAAAATAAAAAATAGTTATACACTCACCCCCTGGGATCCAGCAAAGCGCCGACAATGCGATCGCGCCTGCCGCCATCTTCCGTTCCCAGGATGCATTGCGAAATTACCCAGATGACTTAGCGGTTTCGCGAGACCGCTAAGCCTTCTGGGTAATTTCGCAATGCATCTCTGGGAACGGAAGATGGTGGCAGGCGCGAGCGCATCATCGGAGGATGGAGGAACCCTCACCACTGCAGTTTGTTACCATCAAAATTAGATATATCCTTAGAGCTATCTCAATATTTGGGAAAGTCTCCTGCACACCCTTTTCCATGATAAGCTTGTACATGAAAAGTTCAGTGCTGATATCTTTTGGCTCATCGTCTGTGAATAAATTGGCAAATGTTACAAACTGACACAGTTCATCGATAAATGTAATGTCCAAGTCATCTGAATAAGACCTGACGAGTTGATCTGCTGTGGCCTTAAGCTCTTCTGAAGACAGTTCTGTCAGATGGCTAAAAAACCTAAATTTGCTTGATATATCTTTATATGCTTGAAGACGTTGATCAATAGAAGTGATAAACTGATCAATGATAGGCAAGAAAGTTTCTGTTCTGTATTTTTCAGAAGGGCTGAGTTGTACTTCTTCCGTATGGCCATAATCCAATGGATTGAGACACACGTTTCGGCGCCTGTGTCGAGTTATTGTCTGAACATACTCACATGAACCAGGCAGCTCTTCGCCTTGCTTCTCATAAATTTTGAAGGAGTCACGCTTTGATGCAACATAGTTTTTTAAGCTGGTCAGTGACGCCACAGCAGTGTTTAGATCAGTTTTGCATGTTGCTGAATAGGTAGCGCCTAGAAACTTCTGTTGGGATCGGAGAAGGCTGCCTCATGCCATTAGCTAAGCATTAGGTACAGGGAGGGTACTAAGGAAGTCTGGCTAGCCAGGTCAGTGGATGCTGACGCAGGTCAGGTACCATGACTCTGCCGCTCTGCACCAGCCACTGAGATGTAGGACCGTAGCCAGGTCCCCACACTTTCAACAGTTTCTCGTTTATTAAATGTTCCTTAACATTAGAAGCGGTTCACAGCAAAGAGACATGTATTTTACATGTTTTGAGATATTTATCCCTATGTTGGTGGGAGGCCCCCGCCTGGTGGGTGGCCCAGGGCCCGGGCCCCTTGGGCCCACCCCTAAATCCGGGCCTGCTATATACACCCCTTTGTATCATAGTGGGCTAATTTGATTACTACCCTATTTTGCACAATGCACTTGCACTTTCTGAAATGAATATGTGGCTATAATCTGGTATATACGGCTGTAATATTATTTGCCTGTTGGGTCCTGTGCTATTTCTCTTTTTTGGTAATCTTTGTCATCTTTTTGTCATTCCTAAAAAAATAAGCATGATGTGATTTTACTGGTTATTTAATAAAGATTTTTTTTATTACTATTTGGTTCTTGTAGTGCCGTTCTCTTTAGGTTTTCCTGTTTGTTTGCACTGAATCTATAACATATTTCCGAGCACCCCTAGTATATTGGTTGGTGGTGCATGTATGGTCTGGTATATATGATTTGTGTTATAAAAGGTTCGCCGCTCGGCCATGCCCTAGTGTAAACTTATTAACTTGTGTGTGGATGAATGTCTGTCGATGGATGAAAGCTCCGAATCATTCCCATCCCTAGTGTTGTTGCCTGCTCCCGAATGGTATAGCTCCTAAGGCCTGACAGTGCTATCCTGCACAATTGCACAAGTTGCTAATCCAGTTAGCAGCGACCGCCAGAGCGGTGCCGTGCCAGATAGTGCGCATTCCTAGCCCTACTTAGGGTGGTTAGTGGTGTCCGCCAGAGTGGCGCTGCACGCACTCCTGTGTGGAAAATATTTACTTTAGTTTCCCTGGCACCGCAGTGGCAGTGTCGAGCGCAAGAGATCTAGAGGGACTCTAAAGGTACCTTCACACTAAGCGACTTTACAACGATAACGATAGCGATCCGTGACGTTGTAGCGTCCTGGATAGCGATATCGTTGTGTTTGACACGCAGCAGCGATCAGGATCCCGCTGTGAGATCGCTGGTCGTTGCTGAAAGTCCAGAACTTTATTTCGTCGCTGGATCTCCCGCTGACATCGCTGAATCGGTGTGTGTGACACAGATCCAGCGATGTCTTCACTGGTAACCAGGGTAAACATCGGGTTACTAAGCGCAGGGCCGCGCTTAGTAACCCGATGTTTACCCTGGTTACCATTGTAAAAGTAAAAAAAAACACATACTCACATTCCGGTGCCCGGCGTCCGCTTCCCTGCACTCCTGCATCCTGTGTAAGTGCCGGCCGTAAAGCAGAGCGGTGACGTCACCGCTCTGCTCTGTGGGAGATGCCGGAGATGTTCGGCGCTGACACAGGATGCAGGAGGAGTGCAGGGAAGCGGACGCCGGGCACCGGAATGTATGTGTTTTTTTTTTTTTACTTTTACAATGGTAACCAGGGTAAACATCGGGTTACTAAGCGCGGCCCTGCGCTTAGTAACCCGATGTTTACCCTGGTTACCAGGGGACTTCGGCATCGTTGGTCGCTGGAGAGCCGTCTGTGTGACAGCTCTCCAGCGACCACACAACGACTAAACAGCGACGCTGCAGCGATCGGCATCGTTGTCTGTATCGCTGCAGCGTCGCTTAGTGTGAAGGTACCTTTACCCTGAGTCTTGGGGCAGAGTTCTGTGTCGCCTTGCTTGCGCTCTCTATGCGGTATCACGGCCCTGTGACGCAACAGGGTTCGCTTCCTTCATACTGGGTGAAGCTAACCCGTGTGTGTACTCACATTACACCGCCATATAGTCCGTCATTACCAAGCAGCAGGTGTCTTAGCTGCACGGTGAATCCCGTGCTGCAAACGCACCTTATATCATCTCCAATTATTATTTGGTGCGTTCCGCCAGTCCTATCAATTAATAAATTAATCTTTCTACTAGTGAGGATTTCACAACATATTGTTAGGTTAAGTGATATTCAATAGCTCATTTAGTTTCACAGCTCAACATGTTCAAGTATGCACAAAGCCGCACGCCCTGTCTGCTTCATCCAATTTAATTTTAATTACCATCACATTTGTGGGTCGTCTCTATTGTACAGATATACTCCTATCTATTTGTCATTATTTATCCTATGACTAAGGGCACTGACATGCCAGAAACACATCAGGTTTTCTTTTTAGATTTTTATGTTTTTAGTTCTAATAAAAGTTAATTTTATACTACCTGGATGGTTGTGCTATACCCATAGTCGGACTGGAGCACCTTGGGCCCACCATAGAAAATCATTCTTGGGGCCCACTATGTAGCTACATAGAAATAAATACAAGACCACCGATTGTGCAGTAAAACACGCTAATATCAGGGTATAATGTAAGGTAGTACACGTCTTAATTATGTAGCAGGGGTTGGGGTAGCCCCCTCATAGAATATAAAGTAGCCCTCTCATAGAATATAATGCAGCCCCCTCATAGAATA
This sequence comes from Ranitomeya variabilis, assembly GCF_051348905.1. NCBI lineage: Eukaryota > Metazoa > Chordata > Amphibia > Anura > Dendrobatidae > Ranitomeya > Ranitomeya variabilis. The sequence continues at coordinate 698,252,858 of NC_135232.1, read as the reverse complement.
TAATGCAGCCCTCATATGGTATAATGCAGCCCCCCTCATAGAATATAATGTAGCCCCCCATATAACCCTCTCCACCATCTCCATCATTGTTCTCCCCTTCCACCCCATCATTGTCCTCATCACTACCTCCATCATTGCCTTCTTACCAACCACCCCATCATTGCCCTTTCCACCACCATCATTGCCTACTCCCCCACTACCCCCATCATTGCCCTTTTCACCACCTCCATCATTGCCTTATCCCCACCACCCCCATCATTGCCTTTTTCACCACATCTATCATTACTTTCTCCCCATCACTCCCATCATTGCCCTCTCCATCTCCTCTATCATTGCCTTCTTCCCCACCACCTCTATCACTGCCTTCTCCTCGACCACCCCCATCATTGCCTTTTCCACCACCTCTATGATTGTTTTCTCCCCCACTACTCACATCATTGCCAATTCCACAATCTCCATCATAGCCTCCTGCCCCATCACTCCATCATCCTTTACACCACCACCATCATTGCCTTCTCCTCCACCATCCCCATCATTGCTTTCTCCCCCACCACTCCTATCATTGCCCTCTCCATCTCCCCCCACCACCCCCATCATTGCTCTTTCTACCACCTCTATGGTTGTTTTCTCCCCCACTATCCACATCATTGCCCATTCCACCACCTCCATCATTGCCTCCTGCCACACCACCCCATCATTGCTTTCTCTCCCACCACTCCCATTATTGCCCTCTCCATCTCCTCCATCATTACCTTCTCCCCCATCACACACATCATTGCCCTCTCCACCATCTACACACACTCACACACCTCTCTGCATGTTCCTCCGCAGACAGAAACACACTCACACACACCTCTCTACATGTTCCCCCGCAGACACACACACACAGCACCACTCACCTCTCTGTCCATTCCCCAGCAGCATCTTCATCGCTGGCAGCTTTCTCTCCGGAATAGCCGTGTGCTGAATGATGATGTCATCCAGCCGTGCTGCTGTATCAGACAGGAAGCACCGGACAGGAAGCAGGATGGATACCTGCAGCTCCGCTGCCATATTCTCCTGTAGGCAGCGGAGCTGCAAGCATCGCTCTCTGTCTGCTGCACATGAGGGCATTCTGGCCAGGGCCCCCTCAGAGCCTTGGGGCTGGATAAACAGGCCAGATTGCCCTTAGTGTTAGCCGCCTGCAGGGCCCCCCTTCACCTCCTCTTTTCTGTGCTTGGGGGAAAAATGGCCAGACGGATGGAGGAGCTTTTAATATAGTGTCTGGGGGAGGAAGAGTAGATGTGCTAAAAAGGGGATAGATAGAATAGACAGAGAGAGTGAGACAGTAGGGGTCAATGAGGATTTAGTGGGACTGGGATATGCAAGGAACATAGGAAGGTGAGAAGGAGTAATACATGTGATAATATTATTAAATAATAATAATAATAATAACCCCGACGCGCATTTTGCTGCTATTAGCCTTGCTTTCTCCTTGAGAAAGCAAGGCTAATAGCAGCGAAACGCGCGTCGGGGTGCGTGCAAGGGTCTGCCCACGCCAGGTGAGACATGTTTGTCCAACTGTCCCTTCCTCAAGGACACAATATGGGGCAATAGATATAATAATAATAATCTTCATTTTTATATAGCGCTAACATATTCCGCAGCGCTTTACAGTTTTGCACACATTATCATCGCAGTCCCCGTTGGGGCTCACAATCTAAATTCCCTATCAGTATGTCTTTGGAATGTGGGAGGAAACCGGAGTACCCGGAGGAAACCCACGCAAACACGGAGAGACCATACAAACTCTTTGCAGATGTTGTCCTTAGTGGGGCTTGAACCCAGGGACTCCAGCGCTGCAAGGCTGCTGTGCTATCCACTGCGCCACCGTGCATATGAATGAATGCCTGACATACAGAAAGTGTACCGGAGGATGGGAATCTCCCGTATGATTATTAGTTGGGGCTTATAATGCAAATAATAATTATGGTTTATCCTCAATGTGATTTATAGTCTTTGGGCACAGAGTTGGAATATCCCTGTCTGCATCTATATTATAATGCAATTGTGTGTACTGAACATTTACTATGTGGCAGACCTCATTTGTCTGGTGTCTTCTTTTGCACTTCATTGCTATTTGCACAGTCATTTTTTGACATGTGCCTGTGTTTTTAGTATATGTACTATTCTGAATAAAGTTTGTTATATTTTTATATAAACTTCCATTGGTTCTCCTGATTTATGTGGCTCAAGATGATGTGTGCTCTAAATAAGCTAATTACTGATAATGATTCAATTACAATGGTAGTGATACAATTTTAATTTTGACTCTTAATCTGCTAATCTTAGCTAGTAGGTTTATAGTGTGTGCTCCTTTGAATATCTTATTAAAGCTCCTCTGCATTTTGTGCAGGGATGAAAAATAAAATAAATAAATAAATAATTAATGATATATAGGTGTCTTCCGTGGACCGGTTTTTATATGTACTTACAAATGGAAAAAATAGAACATTTTATTAATGCTAAAAACATCTTTTATTGGTAAAAAGTTTAATTAATTAAAATCAGTTATAAATTAAGAAGTACCTGGTTATATGAATCTCCCTGTGTTTCTGTATCTTAGAATTAGAAAAAACACGGGAAATAAGGATATCAAATTTTTTTTTTATTATATAAATGAAAAAATAATGAATAAAAAGTTCCTAATAAAGTGAAAGATAATAAATAGAAAAAAATATAATAATAGATAAAAAGTGAAAATAAGGAGTTAAAGGTAAAAATAAGGGGGAATTCCACTGGAACTGAGTAGATAAACAGCCCCTATGGTACATGCAAAATTGTTCAGGTTACTCTCATCTTTTCTCTATATTATCTTTACATATATATGCAGCGCCCCAGAGTCCTGGTCGTTGCAGTACTGTGGCTCCGCCACTAAGGGGAGCCATGGTACGTCTGATGGCACTGAAGGAGTTCATCTGACCAGGTAATCCAGACACCAATACATTTCACAGCCGGGCCTCCAGGGGGGAGCTAAGGGTTCTATTCATTAGGCCACTCCTCACATACTGGTAAAACTGAGGGTCAGGCAGGAAGTTAGGAAGAAAGCTGACTGGGTTGGAACCAGGCAACACCTTGTGGCAGAGGGTGTTGTGGGAGAAGATTCAGTAGGGTCCCTGTCAGGGGTGGGATCCTGACAGAGGCCTGGCTACAGGAAAGAACGTAACGGGACCGTGCCTGCTCAGTATAGCGGCGGTGCCCAAGGAAGGATTAGAAGCGAGATAGATTGTGCTGAGTGAGAAACGAGATCAAAGCAACAAGGAGAATACCAGTAGGAGTCGTGCTGTAAGACCGAGGCAACATCCTACTGAGGCGCAAACAACCGGTGGCCAGAACGCCGAGGAAGTATTTCTATATACAGCTTCAGGCAATACTTCAAACCTATGACAGGACAGTCAGTCTCAGGCGGGCTGTCTCACCTAAATCACCTATGCAGTCTTGGGGGGCAACTTGTGGAGAGGGGCGACTCTAGGGTCCCGGAAGAGCTCCGAGCCTACCCGTCAAACGGGTGCCGTCCTAACCGTAACATCAGGGAGGGACGAAGGATTAGCAGAACATCATCTAATCGAGTTGTGAGGGAACTTAAGAAACAGACACAACAGTTGTGGGGACTTTCCGTAAGCACAGCAGGGAAGGACCGCAACACATAGCGCTAGCAGGAAGGCACAGATTTCCACCTGCAAAGAGAACTCTGGAGGTGCCATTGGACCGGCCGGACTTGCGCAGCCTGGTTATCCGGAATCCGGACTGAGGACCCAGAGACCTTCAGTAAAGAGGTAAAGAGACTGCAACCTGGTGTCCTCGTTATTTACTGCGACCGGCACTACACCGCACCACTACCACCATCCACATCCATCATATCGTTCACTGTGCGCCCCTCGGCAGTGTCACGGACCGGGGCCTAGCCACCGTGACAACCCCAGAGCAGAGACTCAGAGGCCCGGTACCGGGTACCCCTTGGCCCTGCGGCGGTGGGGGCGCTGCAAAACTTGGCGTCACGAACAGGATCTACTTAAGCCTGAAGAATCAGGTCATGTGTGCCTTGGAATTGTGATTTATTTTGCTTGAACTGTGACTTATTGCAAAGACTGTGGATTGCCACTTGCCGCCAAAAGTTCCCGCCAAAACCGCCGCCATTACAGCGCTAAGGAGAGCGCAGGAGAAGACGAAGGGCGTGGAAGTGGGCGTGAACAAGCTGGAGAGCGCGAAAGACAATGGCCGCCCAGTCTAAATATTTCTGCCCCTTGAGGACGTGTCCGTCAGCAGCCGAGATCCGCCTACTGATCCTCAATGGGGGGCGGAGACAACGAAAGCGAAACCGCCCACGAAGGAGAGAGTGGGAAAAGGACCAGGAAGAAGAAGCGAGCCACATGGAGGACGCCATGGCGAGCCGCCCGGAGCCGGAGCGTGGGGTCGGAGCCGAGGACTCCCCCAGCTACCCGGAGAGGCACCGCAGCCAGACCTCCACAGTTGACACTGACCTCCTGCAGACCGGAGCAGACGAACTGATCCACCAACCCCGGCGGACGCAGCTGAGCACTGAGGCCGGGTGGAAGAAGACCATCATCGGGAGCCTCGCCAGAAGTCTGTCGGCAACCCCATCTGGTCCGGAGCAAGAAAGAAGTTCCAGCGCTCCGAAGCCAGAAAGCAAGGCCCTGCCGGAAAGCGAGGTGCTGCAAACAGAGATGACAACGTCGCAGCGCAAGGCTCCGCAGCCAGCGTTCCAGACCCCAGTGGAGACGGAGCAGACCGGCACCGGAGGGACCGCATCTGAAGCAGGTATGAAGGACGACCCTGCCCTGACGACCGACACCACTCCAGTGACTGCTAGTGCCACAGCTGCTGACTCCGTTCCAGTGACTGATCTTGCAGCAGCCGCTACCTCTGCTGCAGCAAGTGCCCATACTCAAGTTGCGCAGACCTCCATCGCTGTGCATGATTTAACCGTACATGCAAGACGGATTAACGGCGTTTGTCCAGCACTGGGTGTAACCCTGGACCTCACTTTTCCCAGACCAAGAGGGGTTAAGTGCCAGGTGCAGCCCTGGAAGCCGTTTAACTAAACCTCGGAAACCTGAAACTGTACATAGTTAACTGTTTGGTTCCCTGCTTTTTGCTACTAATACCCGACCTGGGTTATTCTTAAAGGGATCCCTTAGTTTACCCGGGATCCCTATTGCTCTTTGGTTATTTTCTATCTTTTCTATGTTATCAAGAACTGCCGCAATCATGAACAGTGCATGATACAAACTGCTTGTAAATAGTTTGCACCTTCTTAAAGGTGCTCCCTACTGGCTTTACTTAAAGAAGGACTCTTTGCGAAGATACCGCACCGGAGCCTTTGCTGAGTATGGACTGGTAGCTTGAGAAGATGCGCTACCTCATAAAGACTTGGTCCCCTCTTAAAGGGGATGTTCACTTGTGTACTTAAAGAATGGTATTGCTTTAAGACGGATAGATAGCAATAATGTCTTGACCAAAGGAAAATGATGATGCTTACATGTAAAAGTTATATGTATCCAACTAGTTGATTGTAAGAAATGTTTAATGAGGTTGATAGAAAGATGAGGACAGAAAGTGAACCCGTACGGGGTTAGTCAGTGAGTCCTCTTAGGAGCCATACAGGGATGGCTCAGTGATTTCAAACTGAAAGTAATGTTATGTTCTATACTGTGTATAGTAGTTGAAAAGGCAGTAGGCCCGGGCTGAAAGGGGCGGTCCTGTAAAGAAAGGAGAGGCAGCAGGCCTGGAGCAGTTAGGACAGGCGGTCCTGCAGACGTAAAGTAGGAGAATGTAGCAGAGTTGCTCAAGCCTTATAATGTGTTATAAGAAGGTCTTTAGTGGATTTAGAGTGTGCATCCTTAAAGGCAATGTTAAATTATTGTTCAACAATTTTGCACTAAGTAGAATACCCGGTTGGGTAACAGGAGTTGTTTATAGCCTGTAATTTATAATATTTAACCATGTTTGTAACGTTCAAGTGTCCTCACCTCCCATAAAGGGAAGCTCTGTTCAAATATGCTTATTGTTATTGCACTCAACAAAATTGTATGTCTTTTTGCTAACCTGTATTGTTGTTTTCTTCCCAGTCCAGGAGTAATGGATTTAACCGGGGGGGAGTGCAGCGCCCCAGAGTCCTGGTCGTTGCAGTACTGTGGCTCCACCACTAAGGGGAGCCATGGTACGTCTGATGGCACTGAAGGAGTTCATCTGACCAGGTATCACAGACACCAATACATTTCACAGCCGGGCCTCCAGGGGGGAGCTAAGGGTTCTATTCATTAGGCCACTCCTCACATACTGGTAAAACTGGGGGTCAGGCAGGAAGTTAGGAAGAAAGCTGACTGGGTTGGAACCAGGCAACACCTTGTGGCAGAGGGTGTTGTGGGAGAAGATTCAGTAGGGTCCCTGTCAGGGGTGGGATCCTGACAGAGGCCTGGCTACAGGAAAGAACGTAACGGGACCGTGCCTGCTCAGTATAGCGGCGGTGCCCAAGGAAGGATTAGAAGCGAGATAGATTGTGCTGAGTGAGAAACGAGATCAAAGCAACAAGGAGAATACCAGTAGGAGTCGTGCTGTAAGACCGAGGCAACATCCTACTGAGGCGCAAACAACCGGTGGCCGGAACGCCGAGGAAGTATTTCTATATACAGCTTCAGGCAATACTTCAAACCTACGGCAGGACAGTCAGTCTCAGGCGGGCTGTCTCACCTAAATCACCTATGCAGTCTTGGGGGGCAACTTGTGGAGAGGGGCGACTCTAGGGTCCCGGAAGAGCTCCGAGCCTACCCGTCAAACGGGTGCCGTCCTAACCGTAACATCAGGGAGGGACGGAGAATTAGCAGAACATCATCTAATCGAGTTGTGAGGGAACTTAAGAAACAGACACAACAGTTGTGGGGACTTTCCGTAAGCACAGCAGGGAAGGACCGCAACACATAGCGCTAGCAGGAAGGCACAGATTTCCACCTGCAAAGAGAACTCTGGAGGTGCCATTGGACCGGCCGGACTTGCGCAGCCTGGTTATCCGGAATCCGGACTGAGGACCCAGAGACCTTCAGTAAAGAGGTAAAGAGACTGCAACCTGGTGTCCTCGTTATTTACTGCGACCGGCACTACACCGCACCACTACCACCATCCACATCCATCATATCGTTCACTGTGCGCCCCTCGGCAGGGTCACGGACCGGGGCCTAGCCACCGTGACAGCCCCAGAGCAGAGACTCAGAGGCCCGGTACCGGGTACCCCTCGGCCCTGCGGCGGTGGGGGCGCTGCATATATATATATATATATATATATATATATATATATATATATATATATATATATATATATATATATATATATATAAAACCAAAACGCCCCATGTATTACTGGGAAGTAAAGATAAAACGCATACATATATGTATATATATATACACACATATATGCACTGCAATCGTGCCCCTCCATGCGTCTTAATTTAATTTCCACCTCTTGATCATTATAAATGTGGAGATTTATGTGTGTGTATTCATTGCTCTCCACTAGTGTCCCAGTACCTACATACTGTCATGTAGGTTCATCTAAACCATGTGGTTACAGAAGAGAGGGGCTACTAAAAAGCATACAGTTCTATTTCTTGATTTAGACCATTGGGGGCTAGGCTGTCCAAGGTGAATATCCACCTGGACTCCACCCTTGACATTGCTTTTAAATAATCTCCTCCTCGGGAATTGCATTCAACCACCTGGATACCCCAAAAAGAGACTCCACGGCAGGAACAGTTGTGTTTATCCAAAAAATGACGGGATAGTGGGTGGCCCATGAACCCCTTACTTATGTTATCAAGGTGCTCTTTAATCTTGTCTGTTAATCATCTTTTAGTGCGACCTACGTAAATCTTGTCGCACGGGCATTTTAGTACATAAATGACCCCTGTAGTCTGACAGGTGATGTGATAGTTAATGGAGTACTTGTTTGCTTTATTAGCATCCTCAAAGCTTGTGCGAATCTCCTTTTTGGCTGAAATTCGTGTACAGCATGGGCATTTCCCACATGGCATAAAGCCAGATGGTTGTACTTTTGGATTAGTTAGATATGTTTGTTTTTTGTTTGTATCATTACTGGGAATCACTGGTTTGGTAGTTGGTGCAAGTAGGAGACCCAAGTTTTGGGCCTTTGTATAAACAAATTTGGAAACGGGGGTAACAAATCCCCAATACACTTATCCCCTTTTAAAATAGGCCAGTGTTTATGTATAATTTTTTTGAAGCATTTATAGCCTGAATGGAATTGGGTTACTATTGGCACTTGTCGTATTTGTTCTTTTGATAGTAGGAGGATTATAGGTGCTTTTAGTTTTATAAATCAAGGATTCTCTCGGTATAGTTTCCACCTCATTTCTTGTTTTGTTTAGGGCAGATGGATTGTAGCCTTTCTCTTTAAATTGTGCCAGTAAACAGTCGCTCTCCTTGCGGTAGTCCTCGGTATCCGTACAGTTTCTCCTAATCCTCAAGAATTGGCTTTTAGGAATATTCGATAGCCAAACTGGTAGATGATGGTGTGTTTGCAGGTAGTACTGTTTCTCATATAAAAAATAATTATGCTTTAGAATGAAGTCGATACTATCCTCTATGAATTGGATCTGTGTGTTATTGTAGGTACCCAGGCTTTTAAGAAAAAATTCTGCTGATTGGCAACCTTTCTGCGGGTCAATAACAGTATAGAGAGACTTAATATCCAAGGTTCCTAGAATGAAACCGTGATTCCATTTTATTGATTCTAAAATTTGTAAAGTGTGAGTAGTATCTTTTGGATACGCAGGAAGTAGAGGCATGCATTTCTGTAAATGAGTGTCCACATATTGGGATAGGTTAGTCGTTAGACAATTTATCCCCGATATGATGGGCCTACCTGGTGGATTCTCAATACTCTTATGTATTTTTGGAATATGTTAAAAAATAGCTGTAGAAGGGGTTTTATTGTTTATGAACTGGTATTCTTTTTTATTAAGGCGCTGGTACCTTCTTGCCACTCACTGGGATGTTACCGTCCAGGAACCTCGGCCTCAGGCACAGACCGCACCACAATCCGCTGAGCTAATTTAAGCAATACAAACAGCACTGCTTTCAGAGGATTACCTCGCCATCTTCACCGCATGTGTTTTTTTCTAAACAGGATGTGGTGAGTGCCGGCTGATTCTTATTGATACTGCCACAATTGTTGTGGTTAGTAATAACCCATTTGATTTAAGGTACTGCTGACATTTTTACTCTATTTATTTATTAGCATTCAATTTGTCACACCGTGGAAAGAGAAATGCTCAATCACATATAGGAACACTCCGGATGCAGCCTATATAGTCTTATAAAAAGACATTTGGTTTATCACACCGAGAAACACTTAACCCCATATAGGAACACTCCAGGTGCAGCCTATAAAACCTCATATGAGGATAAAATCGCTGTAACCAGGTGCAACCCTTTACCCATAAGGATTCTCATACAACACACAAACAGCCATAATAGAAGTAAGTATATTGATATTTCAGCCTTAGTTTTAGCGCAGTGGTTTGTAATATTATTATTTAGGTGTTAAATTTTCTGTCCTGCACAGAACCTGTTTTAACCACATGCAGCTTCCAAGGCCCCCACCTTATCTTTTCAGGTGATTAAGCGCCAGTGTATATACATTTTTTTCTCTTTAATAGTATTAAATGTCTATTGGTAAATTAAAGAAGTCTCGCAAACAAAATAAATTAACTAGAGACTCTTATGTCAGCCACAGAATACGATGTGGTGGACATTACGGAAAGCTGGCTGGATGAAAGCCATGACTGGATGACAAATATGGAGGGTTAGACTACATTTATAAAGGACAGGAAATACAGAAAAGGTGGAGGGATGTGTATTTTTATTAAATCTAACTTAACACCAGTGCTCAATGATGACATTAGAGGAAGCTGCGACAATGTAGAGTCAGTATGGGTAAATGTACATAAGTTTGCTACAAACCTCCTAAGGCCGGTGTCACAATTGCGAGTGCAATGCAAGAACTACCCGGAACTGCTGCTGGCACTCGGGACCGGAGCGTGCAGCTGCATGTATTTCTATGCAGCCGAACGCTTCGGTCCCGAGTGCCAGCGGCAGTTTCGGGTATTGATGCGGGCATGCTGCGATTTTACACGCAAACAGAATACGCCTGAGAAAAAATACGGTGATGTGAGCTGCCCCATAGATTAACACTGGTCCGTGTGCTATGCGATGTTTTCTCGTATAGCACTCTTCCGTATTCTACGGTAGTGTGACGCCGGCCTTAGATGTGGGCTCCGGCGGTGAGCCCACATCTTTCCCAGCACATGTCAGCTGTTTTGAACAGCTGACATGTGCCCGGAATAGCCACGGGTGGAATCGCGATCCACCCGCGGCTATTAACCCGTTAATTAATCCACCCACTGGTGACCTCGTCACGTGATCGCGGGTCACCGGTGGGTTGGCATGACAATCAGAGGTCTCCTGGAGACCTCTATGGTTGTCACTGCCGGATTGCTATGAGCACCACCCGGTGGTCGGCGCTTATAGAAAGTCAATAAATGATCTGATCATTGCCTGTATGTAGCAGAGCCGATCGGGTTATGGTAGCTTCTAGTCTCCCACGGAGACTATTGAAGCATGCGAAAAGTAAAAAAAAAATGTTTTTAAAACTATAAAAAATTAAAAATATATAAAAGTTTAAATCCACCACCCTTTCGCCTCATTAAAAATAAAACAGTAAAAAGAAAATCGAACATACATATATTTGGTATCGCCGGGTTCAGAATCACCCAATCTATAAATAAAAAAAGAATTAACCTGATCGCTAAACAGCGTAGCAAGAAAAAAAGTAAAAACGCCAGGATTTTTGGTCACCGCAACATTGCATTAAAATGCAATAACGGGTGATCAAAAGATTGAATCTGCACCAAAATGGTATCATTAAAAACATCAGCTCGGCACGCAAAAAATAAGCCCACACCCAACCCGAGATCAAAGAAAAAAAGGATATGCTACGGGTATCTGAAAATGGCGCAATTTTTTATTATTTTTTTACAAAGTTTGGAATTTTTTTTACACCACTGGAGAATCATAATGGCAGGTCAGTTTTAGCATGTAGAGAACCTAATAAAAAAGCCAAACAAAAAACAAATGTGGGATTGCTCTTTTTTTTGCAATTTCACCGCACTTGGAATTTTTTCCCGTTTTTGAGTACAAAACAAGGTAAAACCAATGGTGTCATTCAAAAGTATAACTCGTCCCGCAAAAAAGAAGCTCTCACATGGCCATTTTTACCAAAAAATAAAAGGGAAGCAAAAAATGAAAATACAAAACCAAAAATACCTCTCGTCGTTAAGGGGTTAAAAGACGATAATAACAAGATGATAATAATAGAGGACAAAAAAAGGCAGAGATATTAAATAGGTGAGTCGCCCGCCAGGGCCGTGGGGTACTCGCTACCGGGTCCGGTGTTCACAGGGGGATGTCACTGTGGCGACCCAGTGTGTGGCCCAGGGCGCCCATGTAAAAGGGGAAGGTCTTTAAAGGGATAAAGTCTATTGTTCGTGACGCCACCTGTGGTATTCGGTCAGGGTGACCGACGCTGCTTCAAGGGGTCCTCTGGGGTGATGTTATGGCAGCTAGATGGTATACCTTCCCACAGGTGAAGTATATCCCCAGGGCTTCCCAGTGTGTAGATGGTAGAATGGTGAGAGGTGCAGTAAGGAACGAAGACACAGGTTTGCAGTCTCTTTACCTCATTTACTGAAGACTTCAGCAGCCACAGTCAAGGGCAATGGATCACAGGGCAGGTAGGGTGCAGCCGGTTTGGAGGCAAGTCCAGAGTCCCCTTATCCAGGTGGAAAATAGAAGCCTTCCTTTGCGCTGTAGTGGTGTAGTCCCTTACTGCTAGAAGCTTCACATAAGGTCCCCACAGATGTTATCTCTCGCTCTCTGTCCCCCGGGTAGGATAGGACATAACCCGTATGACTGGTGACTTGAGCCTGTTTATAGGATCTCTTAGATGATCCGGCTCTGAAGGGTGTCACCGTGGCTCCTGGGTGGTGGGTCGGACAGGGAACTTGAAGTTCAGCTGTCCTGCCGGTCTCTGATGTAAGGCGTGGAGGTCCTTACAACCTCGGTGTTCCCGCTACCCGATTTCTGCACCTCAGAAGGAGGCAGTCTTTTCGGGCCTGGTCCCCCTCTTGTATCCTCTCCTGTGTTCCTCTCCTGCATGCTCACTGCAATCAATTCTGCTTTCTAAATGTCTCTTTCCAGGAGCTGTAGCACCAGGGTCGGACTGGCCATCGGGCACTTCTGGCAAATGCCAGAAGGGCCGGTGCCAGGAGAGGGCCCCTGCCGCTATCAGCGGCACCAAGGCCGACTCCTCCCGCCAGCGCTGACTCACCATCCCCCCATCGCCCGCCCCACATTCAACTATACCGGTGTCTAAGACTCTAAGACTCTAAGACTACCGGTGTCTCGCGGTGACACTGCGGGTGCGCGATAACGTCATATCATCACGCACCTGCTGTGTGTCGGGCAGGCAGACTGCAGCTGCTGATACCGGAGCCGGGTGCAGCGCTGGGCACGAGGAGAGGTGAGTGTTTTGTGTTTTTTTATATATCAGTGAGTGATAACTGGATTGTGAGGCAATTGGGGGGCTGTATTACATTCTATGGGGGCTGTGCTGTATTACATTCTATGGGGAGCTTTATTACATTCTATGGGGGCTGGCTGCATTACATTCTATGGGGGCTGGCTGCATTACATTCTATGGAGGGGCTGTATTACATTCTATGGGGGCTGTGCTGTATTACATTCTATGTGGGGGGCTTTATTACATTCTATGGGGGCTGGCTGCATTACATTCTATGGGGGCTGGCTGCATTACATTCTATGGGGGCTGGCTGTATTACATTCTATGGGGGCTGGCTGTATTACATTCTATGGGGGCTGGCTGTATTACATTCTATGGGGGCTGGCTGCATTACATTCTATGGGGCTGGCTGTATTACATTCTATGGGGGCTGACTGCATTACATTCTATGGGGCTGGCTGCATTATATTCTATGGGGGCTGGCTGCATTACATTCTATGGGGCTTGCTGCATTTCATTCTATGGGGCTGGCTGCATTACATTCTATGGGGGCTGGCTGCATTACATTCTATGGGGGCTGGCTGCATTACATTCTATGGGGCTGGCTGCATTACATTCTATGTGGCTGGCTGCATTACATTCTATGGGGCTGGCTGCATTACATTCTATGGGGACTGGCTGCATTACATTCTATGGGGGCTGGCTGCATTACATTCTATGGGGGCTGGCTGCATTACATTCTATGGGGGCTGGCTGCATTACATTCTATGGGGCTGGCTGCATTACATTCTATGTGGCTCGCTGCATTACATTCTATGGGGGCTGGCTGCATTACATTGCTGTATTACATTCTATTTGGGGGGCTTTATTACATTCTATGGGGTTGGCTGCATTACATTCTATGGGGAAGGGCTGTATTACATTCTATGGGGGCTGTGCTGTATTACATTCTGGGGGGGCTTTATTAGATTCTATGGGGGCTGGCTGTATTTATTATATTCTATGGAGGCTGTGCTATATTACATTCTATGGGGGCTGTGCTGTATTACATTCTATGGAGGCTGTGCTGTATTACACGCTATGGGGGCTGGTTGCATTACATTCTATGGGGGCTGGCTGCATTACATTCTAAAGGGGCTGGCTGCATTACATTCTATGGGGGCTGTGCTGTATTACATTCTGGGGGGGCTTTATTAGATTCTATGGGGGCTGGCTGTATTTATTTTATTCTATGGAGGCTGTGCTGTATTACATTCTATGGGGGCTGTGCTGTATTACATTCTATGGGGGCTGTGCTGTATTACATTCTATGGGGGCTGTGCTGTATTACATTCTATGGGGGCTGTGCTGTATTACATTCTATGGGGGCTGTGCTGTATTACACTATATAGGGGCTGGCTGCATTACATTCTATGGGGGCTGGCTGCATTACATTCTAAAGGGGCTGGCTGCATTACATTCTATGGGGGCTGTGCTGTATTACATTCTAAACAAACGCTAGATCACACTGGCGCTCACCACAAGGTACGTCGGTAAAAAAAAGGAAGGAGATTAATATAAATAAAGAAGAAAACGAAAAAGAACCGCCCCAGCTGCTGGGATCAAAATTAGGACATGTGCCTATCCTGTATATACGTAAAATACTTACCCTTACCCTGGGTTGCCGTGAAAGTATGTTCTCATGCCAGGATCACCGAAGATTAGTCCGGCCGGTCAACGCTGAACATATGGGGGTTCGTGTAATACCAGCTGCTTGCTGTTTGCTAGTGAAGGAGCCGGGAGCGTGCCACAGCTGTGCGATACCGTGCCGAAGGCGTCCCTGGTTACAGCTGGAGGAAATGGCTGCCGGTACCTGCTCACGCGTGCCTAAATGTGACGTCACACAGCTACGGAGCGGAGCTAGGCCCAATAGAGGAGGGTAACCAACGCGTTTCGAAGGTAAACGACCTTCTTCATCAGGGTGATGTCACATTCAGGCACGCGCCTGATCATTGTAATTATTCATAAAGCTCAGGAAAACATCAAGGGGTGCAGTTTAATGCTATGTCTGCGGTGCATATCTATCATTGCTACACCCACATGAAATGAGACTTTCTGCAGAGCATATACTGACAACCGAACCCCAAGCGCGGCATCACTTATTGTGGTAGTTATATTACATTCTATTGGGGGGCTTTATTACATTCTATGGGGGCTGGCTGCATTACATTCTGTTGGGGGGGCTTTATTACATTCTATGGGGGCTGTGCTGCATTACATTCTATGGGGCCTGTGCTGTATTACATTCTATGGGGGCTGGGCTGTATTACATTCTATGGGGGGCTGTGTTACATTCTATGTGGGGCTATATTACATTCTATGGGGGCTACATTATATTCCATGGGGGGGTTGTATTATATTCTGTGGGGAGGTGGGCAGTATTATATTCTATGGGGTGCTGTATTATATTCTATGGGGGGCTGTATTATATTCTATGGGAGGCTGTATTACATTCTATGGGGGGCTGTATTACATTCTCTGGGGGCTTTATTACATTCTATGGGGGTTGTGCTGCATTACATTCTATGGGGCCTGTGCTGTATTACATTCTATGGGGGCTGTGCTGTATTACATTCTATGGGGGGCTGTATTACATTCTATGGGGGCTGTATTACATTCTATGGGGGCTACATTATATTCCATGGGGGGTTGTATTATATTCTGTGGGGAGGTGGGCTGTATTACATTCTATGGGGTGCTGTATTATATTCTATGGGGGGCTGTATTATATTCTATGGGGGGCTGTATTACATTCTACGGGGGGCTGTATTATATTCTCTGGGGCTACATTATATTCTATGGGGGGCTGTATTATATTCTATGAGGGGTGATTGCATCATACTCTACATTATATTCTATGGGGAGCTGCATTATACTATATGAGGAGGGCTGCATGCATTGTATTCTATGGAGCGGCTATATTATATTCTATGGGGGGCTACCATATATATGCAGGGGCTGCATTATACTATATGATGGGGCTGCATTATATTCTCTAGGGGGTTACATTATACTCAGGGGGCTACAATATATTCTGTGGGGTGGCTGCATTATACTCTGGAGTGGCATCATTATACTATATGTGGGCTGCATTATACTGTATCGAGGACTATGGGGAATACATTATACTATATGAAGAATTATGGGGTGCATTATACTATGGGAAGTGAATTGTACTACATGGATGACAATGGCGGTGCATTATACTATATGGAGCACTATGAGGAGTGTATTATACTATTTGAAGGACTGTGGCAGTACATTATACTATATGGAGGACTGAGGAGTGTATTATACTATATGGAGGACTGAGCAGTGTATTTTAATATATGGAGGATTATGAGGAGTGTATTATACTATATGGAGGACTGAGGAGTGTATTATACTATATGGAAGAATGAGGAGTGTATCATACTATATGGAGGACGGCGGAGTGTATTATACTATATGGAGGACTGAGGAGTGTATTATACTATATGGAGGACTGAGGTGCACATTATAATATATGGAGGACTAAGGAGTGTATTATACTAAACAAGCAAAATGCTGCCTATTCATCGAGTGATTGGATTGTTTATGTGGGAACAGAAATCCTTGTTCTCAGCAGCACATCGCCGGTGTAAACTGTAGTTGTGCTGCTGATAACATTATACTGTTTGGGCACAGATTGATCTAATTGTGATTATTCTGTTCCCTTCATTCTTTCTCAGTTGGTGTAAAGAGGCCAGGAAACAAGCGAACGACTTCAGTATTGTCGATCACACTCGTTTAGCAGCCTGAGATCAGCGCATGTACATACTGCAGAAATGCTTCACAGGGAGACCAGGCAAGGATGATGACAGTTGTAGTTAGCACCCGGCACCTGGGAATAGCGCTAACTCTACTGCTTTTTCTAGCCGCAAGAGCATTTAATTCTGGTATGTGTAATGATTTTTAGGGTTGATGTCAGCTGCGTAATGTCAGCTGATATCAATCCCTGGTGTAAGTAATGGAGAGGTGTCTATTGTAGTAACAATGCCGCTCTTCACAGTCGCCGAGCTCAGCGCAAGACCCAGAATATCTGAAGAGCGGTGACATTACTGATGTCACCGCTCTTCAGAGCCACCGGGTCTCGTGCTGCGCAGCGGAACCAAAACTGGCTGTAGGCAAAGTTTATGAAGCATCAGAATGAGGTTCCATAGCCTTTTGTCGTCTCATCCCTTCATTATCTACAGGATCCAGTTATGTAGGTAAAGTAGTGGCTTTTCTTGGTACTGCAACTAAAAGCAATAAATAGGACTGAGCTGTAATGCTGGATACAGCAGTAATTATATGTTATGTAGTCATGTTACACTCCCCTCACTTAAGTTGTAACCGACAAGTGTACAAAGATATTATACAGTCACCATGTGACAAGTGGGCCTGTGAAACTTCAAATGCCAGGGCTGAATTTTAGTCCCAGTCTGGCCTCTGTAGCACTGTGGCATACACAGCTCCGTAAACCCTCTGTCCTCCTCAGACTGTCTGGAACTCACTTACCCTACAGACTACCAGTTATATATATATGGGGAGTCACCTAGTAAATAGGATCAAAAGCTCCCCCTGGTGGCCTGGAGTGTGAATGTGTTGCATGTTTGTGGTACCTGGTTACAGTTATCTTTTCTTGCCTCCAAACGTAGCATCACTCTCCCTGTAAGGAAAGCGACATTACTGTGACGACCAGGACCCTGGGGTGCCACACTGGCACTTGTCATCCGTGTTCACCAATGAACAGACTGTTCCAGGGATCATCAACAAGACAAAAATCAAAGTTCACCACCTGATATAAGTAATTAAACAAAAGATAATGTACACCTGCATCTGAGTAAATTAAACATTGACAAATCCCATGGCCTCAGATGGCATTCATCCACGGTTACTGAGGGTATTGAGCTCAGTAATTTACAGACCGCTATATCTGATATTCTTAGATTCTCTTGTAAAAGGGGTGGTGCCACAGGATAGGAGGGTGACTTATGTGGTACTGATATTTAAGAAAGGTAAAAGGTGAATCCAGACAACTACTGTCTGGTAAGCCTGACATCAGTAGTGTGCAAACTTTTTGAGGGCATCTGAATGGGCAAACACTTGGCAATTGAGGTTTAATACAGATAAATGTAGAGTAATGCACCTAGGACGGAGTAATCCCATTGCTACATAAAATGGGAGTATACTCGGGACCAGGGTCAGCTCCAGGTTTTCATGGGCCCCTGGCGAAAGAGTCTCAGTGGGCCCTTTTAACACATACCACAATTCATGATGCACAGACACAGCAGAGAAATATAGGTATAGTACAATGCCAAAGATTTCACTTCTTAAATTACATGAGTGATATCAATAGCTAAGAAACCGGACAGTATAATCCTCCATACAGTATTATGGACACCACATAGTGCTCCATACAGGATAATAGACTCCATATATTGCTCCATACAGTATTATGGGCACCACATAGTGCTCCATATAGAATAATGAGCCGCATATATTGTTCCATACGGTATTAGAGGCACCACAAAGTGCTCCATACAGAATAATGAACCCCATATATTGCTCCATACAGTATTATGGGCACCACAAAGAGCTCCATATAGAATAATGAGCCCCATCCATTGCTCCATACAGAATAATTAGCCCCATGTAATGCTCTATACAGTATAATGAGTCACATATATTGCTTCATACAGATTAATTAGCCCCATATAATGCTCCATACAGTATAATGAGCCCAATATATTGCTTCATACAGTATTATGGGCACCATACATTGCTCCATACAGAATAATCAACCACATATATTGCTCCATACAGTATATAATAGGCCCATATATTGCTCCATACAGTATAATGAGCCCCATATATTGCTCCATACTGCATAATGGGCTGCAATTTAATGCTTGATAAAGAAGAAAGAGCCCCATTTATTGCTCCATATATAATGGGCCCCATATAATGCTCCATACAGTATAAGATGGGCCCCCTAGGGTATAATGAGCCCAATGTATTGCTCCATACAGTATAACGAGCCCCATATAATGCTTCATACAGTAAATGATGGGCCCCATATAATGCTCCGTACAGAATAGGCCCCATATAAAGCTCCATATATAATGTGCCCCATATAATGCTCCATACAGAATAGTCCCCATATAATGCTCTATATATAATGGGCCCCATATAATGCTCCATATATAATGGGCCCCATATGATGCTCCATGATGAGCCTCATATAATGATTCCATTGATTCCATGGTGCTGTACATGAGAATGGGTTACATACAAGTTACAGATATTACTTACAGTAAGCAAGCTAACAATGACAGACTGATACATAGGGGCGAGGACTCTGCCCTTGCGGGTTTACATTCTACAGGATTATGGGGAAGGAGACAGTAGGTTGAGGGTTGCAGGAGCTCCGGTTTTGGTGAGGCGGTAGCTTCGGTAGTGATGAGGAGGCAGCGGGGTCAGTGCAGGCTGTAGGCTTTCCTGAAGAGATGGGTTTTCAGGTTCCGTCTGAAGGGTCCGAATGTGGTTGATAGTCGGACGTGTTGGGGCAGAGAATTCCAGAGGATGGGGGATATTCAGGAGATGTCTTGGAGGCGATTAGATGAGGAGCGAATAAGTGTGGAGGGGAGAAGGAGGTCTTGGGAGGACCGGAGATTACGTGTGGGAAGATATCGGGAGATTAGTTCAGAGATATATGGAGGAGACAGGTTATGGATGGCTTTGTAGGTCAGTATTAGTATTTTGAACTGGATACGCTGAGGGAATGAGAGCCAGTGAAGAGATTTGCAGAGGGGGGAAGTGGAGGAGTAGCAAGGAGAGAGATGAATTAGTTGGGCAGCAGAGTTAAGGATGGACTGGACAGGTGCAAGGGTGTTATCAGGGAGGCCGCAGAAAAGGATGTTGCAGTAGTCAAGGCGGGAGATGATGAGGGCATGCAAAAGCATTTTAGTAGATTGATGGTTAAGGAAAGGACGGATTCTGGAGATATTTTTGAGCTGAAGGTGACAGGAGGTGGACAGAGCTTGGATGTGCGGTTTGAAGGACAGGGAAGTGTCAAAGGTTACTCCGAGGCAGCAGACTTCCGGTACCGGGGAAAGCATGATGTCATTGATTGCGATAGATAGGTCAGGTAAGGAAGATGTTCCATTGTATGATGGGTCCATATAATGCTCCATATATAATGGGCCCCATATATATGATGCTCAAGTGTATGATGGGCCCGTATAATGCTCCATATACAATGGGCCCCATATTTGATGCTCCAGTGTATGATGGGCCCATATATGACGCTCCAGTGTATTATGGGCCCCATACAGTTGTGCTCAAAAGTTTACATACCCCGGCAGAATTTTTGCTTTCTTGGCCTTTATTCAGAGAATATCAATGATAACACCAAAACTTTTTATCCTCATGGTTAGTGGTTGAGTGAAGCCATTTATTGTCAAACTACTGTGTTTACTCTGTTTAAATCATAATGACAACCCAAAACATCCAAATATCCCTGATCAAAAGTTCACATACCCCATTTCTTAATACCGTGTATTGCCCCCTCTAACATCAATGACAGCTTGAAGTCTTTTGTGGTAGTTGTGGATGAGGTTCTTTATTTTCTCAGATGGTAAAGCTGCCCACTCTTCTTGGCAAAAAGCATCCAGTTCCTGTAAATTCCTGGGCTGTCTAGCATGAACTGTGCGCTCTCCAGAGTTGCTCAATGATATTGAGGTCAGGAGACTGAGATGGCCATTACAGAACCTTCACTTTGTTCTGTTGTAGCCAAAGACAAGTTGACTCGGCCTTGTGTTTTGGATCATTGTCATGTTGGAATGCCCAAGTACTCATCAGCTTCCGGGCTGATGAGCGCAAATTTGCCTCCAGCATTTGATGATAACGTGCTGCATAAATCTTTCCTTCAACTTTGACCAAGTTTCCTGTGTCTGTAGCTCACACATCCTCAAAACATCAGCGATCCACCTCCGTGTTTTACAGTAGTTTACAGTGTTCCTTTCATCATACGCCTTGTTGACCTCTCTCCAAATGTATCGTTTATGGTTGTGGCCTATAAGTTCAATTTTGGTCTCATCACTCCAAATTACCTTGTTCCAGAAGTTTTGAGGCTTGTCTCTGTGCTGTTTTGCATTTTGTAGGTGAGATACTTTGTGGCATTTGCGCAGTAATGGCTTTCTTCTGGCGACTCGACCATTCAGACCATTTTTCTTCAAGTGCCTCCTTATTGTGCATCTTGAAACAACCACACCGCTGGTTTTCAGAGAGTTCTGTACTTCAGTTGATGTTATTTGTGGGTTTTTCGTTGCATCTCGAACCATTTTCCTGGCAGTTGTGGACAACATTTTTGTTGGTATACCTGCCTGTGGTTTTGTTTTTGCAGAGCCCCTGATTTTCCATTTGTTTATCACAGTTTGAACACTACTGACTGGCCTTATCAATTTCTTGGATATCTTTTTGTATCCCTTTCCTGTTTTATACAGTTCAACTACCTTTTGCCGTAGATCCGTTGACAATTCTTTTGTTTTCCCCATGATTCACAATCCAGAAATGTCAGTGGCTGGATGAAAGATGCAAGAGTCTGTCTGAATCCCAGAAACTCACTCAGCTTTTATGCACACACACTGATTCCAAGCAAACAGGTCACAGGTGAGGATGTTACCTTTAGTAGCCATTCAAACCCATTTGTGTCAACTTCTGTGCATGTTATCAGGCCAAAATCACCAGGGTATGTGAACTTTTGATCAGGGTCATTTGGATGTTTTGGGTTGTGATTATAATTTAAAAAGAGAAAACACAGTAGTTTGACAATAAATGGCTTCACCCAACTACTAACCATGAGTGGAGAAAAAGTTTTGATGTTATCATTCATATTTTCTGAAAAAAGGCCAAGAAAGCAAAAATTCTGCCAGGTTTGGAAACTTTTGAGCACAACTGTATATGATGCTCCTGTGTATGATGGGCCCTTATATATGATGCTCCAGTGTATAATGTGTACATATATGATGATCCAGTGTATGATGGACCCATATATGATGCTCCAGTGTATGATGGGGCCCATATATGATGCTCCAGTGTATAATGGGCCCATATATGATGCTCCAAACATTAAAAAAAATAATGAAATGCTCATCTCTCCTCGCTGGATGTTGCGCTGCTCCGGAAGCGTCGCTGTCTTCTGGCTCTCTGTACTGTGACTGTTCAGGCAGAGGGCGCACAGATCTGATGTCATCACACCCTCTGACTTGAAATGTCACAGTCAGAAGATGAGGAAGACGCCGCAGCGGTGGAGGGGGGAGAAGTATCGAAAGTACCGGGGCTCTGAGTGGGCGGGGGGGGGGCCCGCTCATGGTCACTGGCACTGGCGCAGACGCCGAGACCACATATAGGCACCGGTCACCCCGATGGCGAGTGGGCCCCCCCCCCGCCTGCTCAGAGTCACGGCTCTTGCCCGGGTGCGCCGGGTGTTGACGCCGACCCTGCTCAGGACTACAGAACAGGAGAAGAACTTGGGTATTCTGGTTACAAGTAAGCTGAGCAGTAGCCTATGACTAAGGGTGTGTATGCACCTAAAGCGCATCAGGCACGAGACCTCAACTTTTAATGTTTTAACTACGTTTGAATAAAGAATCCGTTTTATCCCTGGATGGTTGTGCCCCCTTTCCCCATTTTTCGTCGACCAAAAGAGGTAGTAATGGCAGACACTATAACAATTTTTCAAAAAAGGCTGGATGATTTCCTCAATACACATAACATTGTGTGCTATAGATAATTTAGTGACAAAATGAACAATTGGTGGAGAAAGGTTGAACTTAATGGATGTAAGTCTTTTTTCAACCTATGTGACCAACTATGTAACAGCCTCCAGCTCTGGTCACTACTATATTCCATGGTCCAGTCTATGCACAACTATTGACCTTAGAAATTACCCCTGGGAAAGCTGGTCACATACAAACACAGAATACTTGTCACGAATCACAATCCATTTTTGGATGCGTGGCAGCTCTGGTTCCACTATGATTTAAATGTAGCTTTTTTCCTTTTATGGCCATGAGGGGTTAATGTCAGCTTCCCCTGCTGGAAGTGTACTACAATTGCAGAGATGCTCGGTCAGCTGATGTGGGTGGTGACCACTCCCACCATCCTTTAAATAGTCACCTGATGTATCAGCTGACTGTCAGTGATAGAGCAATCTATGTTGACCAAGCCTGGAGTAAGGAGCTCTGTGGGTGCAGTGGTGAATCTGCTGGTTTCGTGGAGTTCGTGGTCTGGGTGCCTTGCTTCTGCTGTGCGGTGCTTTGCAGCAGAGAAGGCTATTAAGCCAAGTTTGGTGTTTTCTCCTTGTCTTTCTCATGTTTGTCACTGTCCTCTGTGTTGTTCTATTTGCAATGGTGAGGCTAGCGTCCTTGCCGGCCAGTGCACTAGCCAGGGCAGTGTTAGGTAACAGCGAGGGACAAGGTTCCTGATGGCAGTGGGGAGGAAGGACCCACTTAGGGCATTTGAGGAGCGCAGGGACAGGCTCAGGTTTGAGCTCAGGTGGTGACCATCCCTCATTCCCTATCGGTAGATCCTCCCTCTCCCCATTTCCATTCCGTTGTGTGTGTCGTGCCATCCACTGAACAATCCTCTGGTGCTATCGTGACAATACTGCATTAGGGAATAGGACCCTCATGTACAAGCCAAGGGGAAAGCAAATACAAATGCTTCACTTGACATGTTCGTGCATTACATTTTATGGGAACTGTGTAATTCCTCCTTTTTCCTGTGGTGGCGCTGAAGGGAAAAGAAAAACACATGTTGCCCAATCCTTCACAAGCTGCAGTTGATCACTGAAATTTCCAACAGTGGGACTACCTGTGCAACTATCCTGCAAATGAGTTGCAAAAAAGGCGTGGAATGTGTAAATTTGTACAAAAACAGGCGTTGCCGTCAACATTTGTGGCCTGGGAGGAGTTTAATAAAAGTACCACAATTTTAGGATAGTGAAGTAAAAAAAAAAAAATAGCAGAAAGTGTATAATAAAAAAGCATGAAAGATAATTGGGATTTTCACAGAAATCACAGGTTTTCAGACTTTGTTTCAATGAGATGTTTTGCTGGAAATTCCCACTGGCAACTTCATGCTGCCAGTATCCTGTTCAGAAGTCTGTTACCGTGATCTCTGCCAAGTACAATGGTAGGAAGCATTCAGAGCCGATTCTTTGTACTGGTCTTCCTGAGGAAACATGTTCTGTATTTACACAATGGCAATTTAAAAAAAAAACACATCTGAAATACTGAGCGCCAATAATAATAAAAAACTGCTATCCAAAACGTACAATACATATATATTTATATGCAGTGTTCTGGTGGTTCTGAAATTTAGAGATAAACTGAGGATTTTTTGGCGGGAATTTTCTGGACTTCCTGTTTATAATCACAGGAAGTTATGCCCCTGCTTAGATTGTATCAGACACAGAGCAAGTAGAAGTGACTTCTATTCCTCCGAAGTTATAGAGATCTTTACAATACAAGTTCCCATAGAAGTGTACCATCCGTGTGCTCTGATGAAACAGATGTTCTTACCTCCCTCTCACAGCAGCAATCTCATACTGGCAGAGCTGGTGGCCACACACTGTTGGACTGTTACACCCTAAAGGAGAAGATGTTTCAGATCCTCTCAAGTTCAAGAATGCATTTTATATTGTTTTATGGTTTGGTTGCTTTTATTCTCTTGCAGGTCCTGGATGGCTGAGGATGGCCATTGTTGAAGTGGGGGAGTGTGAAGGAATGCAGAAGCTGTCAACACTCCCTTGAAGATCTTATGGTAATATAATACATTGCAATGTTTTTAATGTTTTGTGATCTGCAACACTTAAGTAGCCTCTGGATAGGGTTAACTATTGGGGCCAGCCCAGGATGGGAGGAGATAAGAGGGCATAGGAAATTCAGTTTCCTGTTTGAGAGACAGTTAGTGGAAAAGCATTGAAAAGGGAATGACCTATGGTCATGTAGTTTGCAGACCTTAATTGAAAAGGGGTGTCATGTGCAAAAAAAGCTCCATGACATCAAACGCAGCTTACGGTACTTTAATTATAAGCTTACTGATTGACTGGCTTCACACATCCATGAAACACAAAACCTGCTTGAATAACACTACTTGGCCCACCCGCCGGGTCTCCTGACCTATGAAAACTGCCTCATACCAGGCAAACAGACTGGGTTTTGCAATCCCAACACTGCCACTGTTTCAAGGACTTATGAACCTGCTCTTAGATCTTGCAAGCAATTGGGAGCGCTAATCTATTATACCCGCAGGACCCTCTTGCTAAACATTTGCTACATCCTGATAAAACTCCTGCCTTGCTCCTTTTGATTTTTACTTGGTACCGTATTGGTCTTGAATGGATCTTGGCACTGACGTGTGCATCTATATCTATATAATTGACATGTCTTTTCCATATATACTCCATAGGCATTGGTGAATAATCCAGGGATTAGCCATGTGTATAAGGGGAGGGTGAGGAAGCATGGAAGGGTTCCTAAGTCTACATTCACATCCACTTTTCTCATCCTTGTGTTTTACCATGGAGTTTAATGGAGCTGTTCAAGTCTATGGGATAATGTCAAAATCAGAAGATGTCCATTATACATCCATTTACCATCCATTTTTAACTGATCCATTGCGAAGTGTCAACGGGAAAAAAATAAAGAGTTTAGTGTGACGGTGAGTCACTTCTCATGGGCAAACCATGAGGTGTTGAAGTCAAGGAGTCCGAGATCAAATACCAGGAAGGTACATCATAAACATAGGGATAATACAAATGGATAGTCAGAGGCAAAGTCCGGGGTCTGGTTACTAAGGTCAGAGTGCACCAAAGCCAAAGGGTAGTCTAAATGAATAGTCAAAGAAGCAAATTGAAGGTCCGGCAACAAAGATCAGAATATCAGAATACAGAGCAAAAGCACCACTAACATAAAAGCTTCAACTGGCAAGGTCTGATAATAGCCAGTCAGCTAAATAGCTAGGTAATCACCCAGAATGAGCAACACCTGGAAGACCCTGCAGGCCTGGTCAGATTGGACAGCTGGGCAGTCTGTTATGGTTCTCAATGGCAAGAGAACATAGCCGAGCAAACATAAGAACTAGCTCTTGGAAGGATGGAAACTAAACTGACCATGAACTAAACCTGCCGCACAACTAACAGTAGCCGGGTAGCGTAGCCTGCGTTTTATCCCTAGATGCCCAGCGCCGGCTGGAGGACTAACTAATCCTGGCAGAGGAAAATATAGTCCTGGCTCACCTCTAGAGAAATTTCCCCGAAAGGCAGACAGAGGCCCCCACAAATATTGGCGGTGATTTTAGATGAAATGACAAACGTAGTATGAAAATAGGTTTAGCAAAATTGAGGTCCGCTTACTAGATAGCAGGAAGACAGAAAGGGCACTTTCATGGTCAGCTGAAAACCCTATTAAAACACCATCCTGAAATTACGTTAAGACTCTAGTATTAACTCATAACATCAGAGTGGCAATTTCAGATCACAAGAGCTTTCCAGACACAGAAACGAAACTACAGCTGTGAACTGGAACAAAATGCAAAAACAAACAAGGACTAAAGTCCAACTTAGCTGGGAGTTGTCTAGCAGCAGGAACATGCACAGAAAGGCTTCTGATTACAATGTTGACCGGCATGGAAGTGACAGAGGAGCAAGGCTAAATAGCGACTCCCACATCCTGATGGGAACAGGTGAACAGAGAGGATGATGCACACCAGTTCAATTCCACCAGTGGCCACCGGGGGAGCCCAAAATCCAATTTCACAACAGTACCCCCCCCTCAAGGAGGGGGCACCGAACCCTCACCAGAACCACCAGGGCGATCAGGATGAGCCCTATGAAAGGCACGGACCAAATCGGAGGCATGAACATCAGAGGCAGTCACCCAAGAATTATCCTCCTGACCGTATCCCTTCCACTTGACCAGATACTGGAGTTTCCGTCTGGAAACACGGGAGTCCAAGATTTTTTCCACAACGTACTCCAACTCGCCCTCAACCAACACCGGAGCAGGAGGCTCAACGGAAGGCACAACCGGTACCTCATACCTGCGCAATAATGACCGATGAAAAACATTATGAATAGAAAAAGATGCAGGGAGGTCCAAACGGAAGGACACAGGGTTAAGAATCTCCAATATCTTGTACGGGCCGATGAACCGAGGCTTAAACTTGGGAGAAGAAACCCTCATAGGGACAAAACGAGAAGACAACCACACCAAGTCCCCAACACAAAGCCGAGGACCAACCCGACGCCGGCGGTTGGCAAAAAGCTGAGTCTTCTCCTGGGACAACTTCAAATTGTCCACTACCTGCCCCCAAATCTGATGCAACCTCTCCACCACAGCATCCACTCCAGGACAATCCGAAGATTCCACCTGACCAGAAGAAAATCGAGGATGAAACCCCGAATTACAGAAAAAGGGAGACACCAAGGTGGCAGAGCTGGCCCGATTATTGAGGGCAAACTCCGCTAAAGGCAAAAAAGCAACCCAATCATCCTGATCTGCAGACACAAAACACCTCAAATATGTCTCCAAGGTCTGATTCGTCCGCTCGGTCTGGCCATTAGTCTGAGGATGGAAAGCAGACGAGAAAGACAAATCTATGCCCATCCTAGCACAGAATGCTCGCCAAAATCTAGACACGAATTGGGTACCTCTGTCAGAAACGATATTCTCCGGAATACCATGCAAACGGACCACATTTTGAAAAAACAGAGGAACCAACTCGGAAGAAGAAGGCAACTTAGGCAGGGGAACCAAATGGACCATCTTAGAGAAACGATCACACACCACCCAGATGACAGACATCTTCTGAGAAACAGGAAGATCCGAAATAAAATCCATCGAGATGTGCGTCCAGGGCCTCTTCGGAATAGGCAAGGGCAACAACAATCCACTAGCCCGAGAACAACAAGGCTTGGCCCGAGCACAAACGTCACAAGACTGCACGAAGCCTCGCACATCTCGAGACAGGGAAGGCCACCAGAAGGACCTTGCCACCAAATCCCTGGTACCAAAGATTCCAGGATGACCTGCCAACGCAGAAGAATGAACCTCAGAAATGACTTTACTGGTCCAATCATCAGGAACAAACAGTCTACCAGGTGGGCAACGATCAGGTCTATCCGCCTGAAACTCCTGCAAGGCCCGCCGCAGGTCTGGAGAAACGGCAGACAATATCACTCCATCCTTAAGGATACCTGTAGGTTCAGAATTACCAGGGGAGTCAGGCTCAAAACTCCTAGAAAGGGCATCCGCCTTAACATTCTTAGAACCCGGCAGGTAGGACACCACAAAATTAAACCGAGAGAAAAACAACGACCAGCGCGCCTGTCTAGGATTCAGGCGTCTGGCGGACTCAAGATAAATTAGATTTTTGTGGTCAGTCAATACCACCACCTGATGTCTAGCCCCCTCAAGCCAATGACGCCACTCCTCAAAAGCCCACTTCATGGCCAAAAGCTCCCGATTCCCAACATCATAATTCCGCTCGGCGGGCGAAAATTTACGCGAGAAAAAAGCACAAGGTCTCATCACGGAGCAATCGGAACTTCTCTGCGACAAAACCGCCCCAGCTCCGATTTCAGAAGCATCGACCTCAACCTGAAAAGGAAGAGCAACATCAGGCTGACGCAACACAGGGGCGGAAGAAAAGCGGCGCTTAAGCTCCCGAAAGGCCTCCACAGCAGCAGGGGACCAATCAGCAACATCAGCACCCTTCTTAGTCAAATCAGTCAATGGTTTAACAACATCAGAAAAACCAGCAATAAATCGACGATAAAAGTTAGCAAAGCCCAAAAATTTCTGAAGACTCTTAAGAGAAGAGGGTTGCGTCCAATCACAAATAGCCTGAACCTTGACAGGATCCATCTCGATGGAAGAGGGGGAAAAAATATATCCCAAAAAGGAAATCTTTTGAACCCCAAAAACGCACTTAGAACCCTTCACACACAAGGAATTAGACCGCAAAACCTGAAAAACCCTCCTGACCTGCTGGACATGAGAGTCCCAGTCATCCGAAAAAATCAAAATATCATCCAGATACACAATCATAAATTTATCCAAATAATCACGGAAAATGTCATGCATAAAGGACTGAAAGACTGAAGGGGCATTTGAAAGACCAAAAGGCATCACCAAATACTCAAAGTGGCCCTCGGGCGTATTAAATGCGGTTTTCCACTCATCCCCCTGCTTAATTCGCACCAAATTATACGCCCCACGGAGATCTATCTTAGAGAACCACTTGGCCCCCTTTATGCGAGCAAACAAATCAGTCAGCAGTGGCAACGGATATTGATATTTAACCGTGATTTTATTCAAAAGCCGATAATCAATGCACGGCCTCAAAGAGCCATCTTTCTTAGCCACAAAGAAAAAACCGGCTCCTAAGGGAGATGACGAAGGACGAATATGTCCCTTTTCCAAGGACTCCTTTATATATTCTCGCATAGCAGCATGCTCAGGCACAGACAGATTAAATAAACGACCCTTAGGGTATTTACTACCCGGAATCAAATCTATGGCACAATCGCACTCCCGGTGCGGAGGTAATGAACCAAGCTTAGGTTCTTCAAAAACGTCACGATATTCAGTCAAGAATTCAGGAATCTCAGAGGGAATAGATGATGAAATGGAAACCACAGGTACGTCCCCATGCGTCCCCTTACATCCCCAGCTTAACACAGACATAGCTTTCCAGTCAAGGACTGGGTTATGAGATTGCAGCCATGGCAATCCAAGCACCAACACATCATGTAGGTTATACAGCACAAGAAAGCGAATAATCTCCTGGTGATCCGGATTAATCCGCATAGTTACTTGTGTCCAGTATTGTGGTTTATTGCTAGCCAATGGGGTGGAGTCAATCCCCTTCAGGGGTATAGGAGTTTCAAGAGGCTCCAAATCATACCCACAGCGTTTGGCAAAGGACCAATCCATAAGACTCAAAGCGGCGCCAGAGTCGACATAGGCATCCGCGGTAATAGATGATAAAGAACAAATCAGGGTCACAGATAGAATAAACTTAGACTGTAAAGTGCCAATTGAAACAGACTTATCAAGCTTCTTAGTACGCTTAGAGCATGCTGATATAACATGAGTTGAATCACCGCAATAGAAGCACAACCCATTTTTTCGTCTAAAATTCTGCCGTTCACTTCTGGACAGAATTCTATCACATTGCATATTCTCTGGCGTCTTCTCAGTAGACACCGCCAAATGGTGCACAGGTTTGCGCTCCCGCAGACGCCTATCGATCTGGATAGCCATTGTCATGGACTCATTCAGACCCGCAGGCACAGGGAACCCCACCATAACATCCTTAATGGCATCAGAGAGACCCTCTCTGAAATTCGCCGCCAGGGCGCACTCATTCCACTGAGTAAGCACAGCCCATTTACGGAATTTCTGGCAGTATATTTCAGCTTCGTCTTGCCCCTGAGATAGGGACATCAAGGCCTTTTCCGCCTGAAGTTCTAACTGAGGTTCCTCATAAAGCAACCCCAAGGCCAGAAAAAACGCATCCACATTGAGCAACGCAGGATCCCCTGGAGCCAATGCAAAAGCCCAATCCTGAGGGTCGCCCCGGAGCAAGGAAATCACAATCCTGACCTGCTGAGCAGGATCTCCAGCAGAGCGAGATTTCAGGGACCAAAACAACTTGCAATTATTTTTGAAATTTTGAAAGCAAGATCTATTCCCCGAGAAAAATTCAGGCAAAGGAATTCTAGGTTCAGATATAGGAACATGAACAACAAAATCTTGTAAATTTTGAACTTTCGTGGTGAGATTATTCAAACCTGCAGCTAAACTCTGAATATCCATTTTAAACAGGTGAACACAGAGCCATTCCAGGATTAGAAGGAGAGAGAGAGAGAAAGGCTGCAATATAGGCAGACTTGCAAGAGATTCAATTACAAGCACACTCAGAACTGAAAAAAAAAAAAAAAAAAAATCTTCAACAGACTTCTCTTTTCTCTCCTTTCTCTGTCAATTAATTTAACCCTTTAGGGCCGGTCAAACTGTTATGGTTCTCAATGGCAAGAGAACATAGCCCAGCAAACATAAGAACTAGCTCTTGGAAGGATGGAAACTAAACTGACCATGAACTAAACCTGCCGCACAACTAACAGTAGCCGGGTAGCGTAGCCTGCGTTTTATCCCTAGACGCCCAGCGCCGGCCGGAGGACTAACTAATCCTGGCAGAGGAAAATATAGTCCTGGCTCACCTCTAGAGAAATTTCCCCGAAAGGCAGACAGAGGCCCCCACAAATATTGGCGGTGATTTTAGATGAAATGACAAACGTAGTATGAAAATAGGTTTAGCAAAATTGAGGTCCGCTTACTAGATAGCAGGAAGACAGAAAGGGCACTTTCATGGTCAGCTGAAAACCCTATTAAAACACCATCCTGAAATTACTTTAAGACTCTAGTATTAACTCATAACATCAGAGTGGCAATTTCAGATCACAAGAGCTTTCCAGACACAGAAACGAAACTACAGCTGTGAACTGGAACAAAATGCAAAAACAAACAAGGACTAAAGTCCAACTTAGCTGGGAGTTGTCTAGCAGCAGGAACATGCACAGAAAGGCTTCTGATTACAATGTTGACCGGCATGGAAGTGACAGAGGAGCAAGGCTAAATAGCGACTCCCACATCCTGATGGGAACAGGTGAACAGAGAGGATGATGCACACCAGTTCAATTCCACCAGTGGCCACCGGGGGAGCCCAAAATCCAATTTCACAACAGCAGTCAATCACAATACCGACAGCTGAGCACACCCCTGCCTTAGATTGGTCTGTCACTTGCAATACTGACAGTTCAGCACACCCTTATCCTAAAGAGTGGTCGAGATCTCACTCAAGCGTGGTGAAATCGTGACATTTAGACAGTTTGTGTTCTTCAGGTTTAAAAAAAGAATGACGCATTGGAGATAACCAGCCTGTTTGCAAATATCAAAACCGAAACTCATGGGTGAATGTAATCTAATGCTGCATTAACGTCTGTTTATAATGATCCATATCTATATCAGCCACAGGTCTTCTGACCTTAACTCAACAGCCTCTTAAGTCTGAGGCAGTGAGAGAGTAACGATCCATTTTTTGGATGGGTGGCAGCTCTGGTTCCAGTATGATTTAAATGTAGTTTTTTTCCTTTCAGGCCAGCAGGGGTTAATGTCAGTTTCCCTTGCTGGTAGCGTGCTGCAATTGCAGAGTTGCTAGGTCAGCTGATGTGGGTGGTGACTACTCCCATCATCCTTTAAATAGTCACCTGATGCCTCAGCTAACTGTCGGGGATAGAGCAATCTATGTTGACCAAGCCTGGAATAAGGAGCTCTCTGGTTGCAGTGGTGAATCTGCTGGTTTTGTGGAGTTCGTGGTCCGTGTCTTTTTTATGCTGTGCGGTGCGTTGCAGCAGAGAAAGTTGTAAACCTACGTTTTGTGTGTTACCTTGTCTGTCTCATGTTTGTCACTATCCCCTGTGTTGTACCATCTGCAGTGGTGAGGCTAGTGTCCTTGCCGGCCAGTGCACTAGCCAGAGCAGTGTGAGGTGACAGTAAGGTACGAGGTTTGTGACAGCGGCAGGGGGAAGGACCCGTTTAGGATGTTAGGGGAGAACAGGGACAGGCTCAGATTGGAGCTCAAGAGGTGTTCATTAGTGATGAGCGAGCACTGAAATGCTCGTGTGCTCGTTGCTCGGGTCTAGCAAATGTAAATCTATGGGAAATCCGAGCTGGATTTTCCATGGAAATATGTTAAGGAACATCCTTTCCAGGGTAATAATTTGTATGTAAGGCAAAAGAAATAACCCACCAAAAAATGTACCTCCGCCACTTGGGGTATGTTCACACGTAGCGTTTTTGATGCGTTTTTCAACTTTAGCATTGCTTTCAACCAAGACAAATGCATTCACTGGGAAATGTCATTTTAACATTTTACAACCTTAGTTGGCCACGTGGTGTGTGACATATCATCAGACACATCTTTTTTAATTTATGAAGGAGGGACTCTGATAGTCACAAAGCCAATTTTTATAGGGCCATCAGGTTGCGTTAATATTCTTAAAGGGCCATTATTAAACAGTGGGTCTCCTATACTGTTATTGTCTATGCAGTGAGTGGCTGGGCTGCCAAAAATTAGGACGCACCCCAATACCCCTTTAATGAGACGTACAGGAGGGCCTCCTGAAAAAATGTTTCCATTATAAGACAGTGGGTTTCCCATAGTGTTTGCCTATGCATTGAATGCAAGGCCTGCCCTGCCCCAAAGTTACACGCACCCCAATAATCCTTGGAACAGACATCCTGGATGGCCACATGAAACCAAAGTTGCCATTATTTTTCGTTTGGTACTCCCAAACTTTTAGCCTACGCATTGAATGCAAGGCCTGCCTTGCCCCAAAGTTACACGCACCCCAATAACCCTTTGAAATTACGTACTGGATGGCCACATGAAACCAACGTTCCCATTTTTTTCATTTGGTTCTGCCATACTGTTAGCCTATACATTGAATGCAAGGCCTGCCCTGCTACAAAGTTACACGCACCCCAATAACCCTTGGAAGAGACGTATAGGTGGGCCTCCTGAAAACAATGTTCCCATTATTAGAAAGTGGGTCTCCCATTGTGTTTGCCTATGCAATGAATGCAAGGCCTGCAAAAAATTAGGAGGCACTCCAATGCCCCTTGAAAGAGACGTGGAGGAGGGCCTCATAAAAAAATGTTCCCATTATAAAGGAGCAGGTCTCCTATACTTGCAATATCCTTACACTGAGTGTATGGGCTGGCAAACATTTTCCCCAGAGGGGTACGCATCAACCTACTGTGTCAACTTTTTTTACAGGCATTATAAACACCCTTGAAAATAATAGCGTGGCTGTTGCATCACGGAACACGTTCACCTTGGTGATCTAGTGGTGGTGGTTGATGAGAATGAGAAGGAGGAGGATAACAGCAAATAGCCAAAATCATGACGCGTATACCCATGTGTGGGTATGAGGCTGCCGCCACACTAGCAGTATTTGATCAGTATTTTACATCAGTATTTGTAAGCCAAAAGCAGGAGTGGAACAATTAGAGGAAAAGTATAATAGAAACATAAGCACCACTTCTGTATTTATCACCCACTCCTGGTTTTGGCTTACAAATACTGAGGTAAAATACTGACCAAATACTGCTAGTGTGGCGGCAGCCTGAAGAGGTGCATGGGAATATACCTCCCAAAAAAAAAGAGTGGATTTGAGGTTAGGTTTCACTGTTATCATGCGTTGGTGTAAAGAAGTCTGGCCCAATCCAGCCCTTGTTCATTTTTATAAGAGTCAGCCTGTCAGCATTTTCAGTTGACAGACGGATGCTCTTATCAGATATAATTCCACCAGCAGCACTAAAAACCCGCTCTGACAAAACGCTAGCGGCAGGACAGGACAGGACTTCCAAGGCGTAGAGTGCCAGTTCATGCCACTTATCCAGCTTTGAGACACAATAATTATAAGGCACAGAGGAATCACGGAATTGCGACCCACCCGTGGCTGTTAACTAGTTAAATGCCGCTGTCAATCTCTGACAGCGGTATTTCACTCATGCTTTCTGGAAGCGCGTCAGTAATCCGTCCCATCAGTGACCACATCACATAATTGCGGGTCACCGATGGGTAGGCATGACAACCAGAGGTCTCCAGCAGACCTCTATGGTTGTCATTGCCAGATTGCTATGAGCGCCGCCCCATGGTCGGCGCTCATAGCAAGCAAGCATTTCTGCTACACACAGGCAATCTGATTATCGCCTGTGTGTAGCAGAGGAGATAAAAGTACTGCAGCTTAGAATCTCCCATGGAGACTATTGAAGCATTGAAAAAGTACAAAAAAAAAACGTTTTTACAAATATTAAAAACAAAAAAATATAAAAGTTCAAATCACCCCCCTTTTGACCAATTGAAAATAAAACAATAAAAAATAAAATATACACATACTTGGTATTGCCGCATTCAAAATCGGCCAATCTATCAATATAAAAAAAGAATTAACTCGAACGTTAAAAGGCGTAATGAGAAAAAAAATTAAAAACAACAGAATCACATTTTTTGATTGCCGCTACACTGCAATAAAATGCAATAATGGGAGATCAAAAGATCATATCTGCACCAAAATGGTATCAATGAAAACATCAGCT
The DNA here is from genome assembly GCF_051348905.1 of Ranitomeya variabilis. Taxonomy (NCBI): domain Eukaryota; kingdom Metazoa; phylum Chordata; class Amphibia; order Anura; family Dendrobatidae; genus Ranitomeya; species Ranitomeya variabilis. Next base: position 698,217,929 of record NC_135232.1, on the reverse strand, counting down.
CGGCGTGCAAAATATAAGCCCTCACCCAACCCCAGATCACAAAAAATGGAGACGCTACAGGTCTCGGAAAATTTTTACAAAACCTTTTATTTTTTTTCACCACTTAAAAAATAACCTAGACATGTTTGGTGTCTGTGAACTCGTAATGACCTTGAGAATCATAACAGCAGGTCAGTTTTAGAATGTGTTAAAACCAATGGTGTCATTCAAAAGAACAACTTGTCCCACAAAAACAAGCCCTCACATTGCCATTTTGACAGAAAAATAAAAAAGTTATGGCTTTGGGAAGAAGGGGAGCAAAAAACGAAAACGAAAAAGCTGAAATACCTCCAGTTGTTAAGGGGTTAAGCTTCAACGTGGCACAATTTCTGCGCTCAGGATCTCAGCATAAGCCGGGGCTATTTTCCCTAACCAATTTTTGATAGGCCATACCCATCAATGAACTTGAGCGGAATTATTTGGACTGTGAAGCGGTAGGAAGCTATTGATCCAAACTAATTTAACGCTAAGGCGATAAAACATATGCGTCCCCTGACATTGAGATTGCGGTGTCGCATTGCAATTTCGCATGTAATTATTTTCCTATGATGTCATATTGCGAACTGCAGCCTTCCACGACTGCGGCACACAGTTGTAAATGTTTCGAATTCTCTCAAATGTTCTTACGCTTCTCACAAGCTACTCACTTACCATAGACTTCAATGCAAAAATCGCATGCAGGTATGACTTGTCTTCAGTCTAGTTCAGTCTAGTTGGGGGATATTAGGCTGAGGCTACATGATGATTGTTGCTGGACACAGGTTGCACATCCAACATAAACATATGCCACGGTTACAGATTATGCAGGTTAATGGGATCGCATTGTGATCCAGGAGTTACTGCGATCACAGCAAGAACGTAGCAAAGTCAGAACCAGTAGGATTTTTTATCAACATTCTAGTGGTGGTCCCAGTATCTTGTCGATCGCAATAAGGTCCCATTTACCTACAAGCAGTAGTGTGACACCCCAGGAGTTTGGTTGTCACAGTGGTACTGCCTTCCTCTCGGGGAGGATAATGCCATGCTTGGAAGCTACGAGGATCCCTTTAACAGGTAACCAGTACATAAAACACTGTTCGGACTCCAGGCCAGAAGGGGGAGCTCGAGACCCGGATTCATGGGAACTTCCCTATATACATATATTCTGGCTGGAGGAGTTAGTCAGTCTGTGAGAGGGAGAGACAAGGAGAGGAGTGAGGAGGAGGAGGAGAAAACTGGGTCTGTGCAGACATGTGGTTCTGCAGCTCCAGGAAAGAGAGGAGACAGACAGAGCAGTCTGTTAGGGACTGTGAAGGGAGATGGAGCACAGGAGAAATGAGGAGCTGGAGGGGAGCTGCAACTGAGCTCCCTCCACGCTGAAGCGCACTATACCGGAGGCCGGAATATCGAGGTTGTGGGGGTAACTGTATGCCCCACAGCAGAAACTGGCGGGCAAGAGATTTCATGTCGCCTGTCCACCATTACATCCAAAAACACAGCAGCATATAGAGCACAGAGTCGCCGCAACCAGGGACACCTGTAAAAAGGCTTGAGTTGCCTGCCATATGAATTATTGTCCTGCTATTAGGATAGAGAAAGTGAGGACCTTGTGTGAGGCTTTAGGCAGCAAGGGACTACAACACAGAGCAGTAAGGAAGGCTTCCAACCCCACCTGGCTAGGGGGATTTCCGAATCGCTTCCAAGCTGGCCGGACCTCACCATCACCTGTGATCCATACCCTGGACTGTGGCTGCCTCATACCAGTAAAAGGTAAAGAGACTGCAACTTTGTGTCCTCCAATTCTTTCCGGCACTACACCATCTGACATCTTTGCTTACTACACCGGGAGCCCTGGGGACTAAACTTCACCTGTGGGGAGCCATACCATCCCTTCTGCAATAACATCATCCCTAGTGGACCCCTTTAAGCAGCATCGGTCATCCCTGACCGAATACCACAGGTGGCATCACAGACATTCTTTATTCAAAACAACCCCTTTAAAGGCTTTCACTTTAACTTGGATGCTGAGGGCCACGGACTGGGTCACTGCCGCCGTGACCACCCCTTTAATGACCACCGGACCCAGCCCGATACCCCAGGGTCTTAGCGGGTGCTCCAGCTTGGCGTCACAAACAGGATGGACCAACCCAGCAAACTGGGTCTTGTGCACCTAAGAGACTGTGCTTAAATGAGAGATCATTGAGCTGTTAATTTGCCGCCATTACTGCAGCTTGTGGCACGCAGGAGGAGAAGGGCGTGTTGTCGTGGGGGGAGCTTGGAGGAATGAAGCGAAAACCATGGCCGCCCCTCACCAATACTACTATGTAAGAGAAGTATGTCCGTCAACGAGAGAGGTCCGCCTCCAGGTCTGGGATGGAGGGAAGAGGAACTGCCCACAAAGATGAGCATAGTACAGTGAAACTGTGGGAAACCAGAGCGAAAAGGAAGTGCCGGAAAGCAACATGGCGGGAAGCGGAGGACAGATCCCGGAGCGTGGGGTGGAGCAAGAGGACTCCCCTAGCCGACCCTCGGATGATCCTTCCCAGCTACCGACGATGGATCCGGACCTCCTGCATAAGGAAGTGGAGGAACTTACCCAGCAGCTCGTTCGGATGCAGCTGGAGGCAATGACCGAATGGAAAGAGGCCTTTCTGGGGAACCCGACCAGGCGACCGCTAGCCAACTCGTCCGGCATGGAGCAGCAAAGAAGGCCCAGCACCCTGGAGTAGAATGTAAGGGGTGCGACCCTGACCCCAGCGGTGGAAGGCCCAATGGCTAGGCCCGAGTCACCCCCACCACTGTTCATCCCCAACCGGGGTTTTGGATCCCTTGGTGAAAGGTCACCATACACTGAGAGTTCCCCAGCCTCAAGTCCTGCTGCAACCCCTGTGCCAGACGACACCCTGGTAGGCCCCTTACCGATCCCGCCGACTCCAAGGCTTGGAGGAGTAGGCCATCGAGTGTACTGGGACCAGAGGGACAGCAGCCTGGACCAGATGACAGCCCGTTAGTTCCAACCAGTGGGACCCGGGTTAACTACATCGAACCCATGGTATTTGCAGGAGAGCAGACATGATAGAGCTCCAGAGGGAAATCCCCATCATGACATGGCGGGAGCACTGCAGATGGCAGGAGGAGTAGGAGAGGCAGCAATCCCTGGCCTGGCAGGAAGCATATGAAGATAGGAACCTGCAGGCAAAGGCCCGAACTCGTAAAATCCCTCGGGCAGAAAGGGGACCACAACGGCAGGGAGAAGTAGTTGTCTTCAATCAGAAGACAGGCTGGAGTTTCATCAAAGAACAGGGGATGATAAATTAAATATTTGTCAACCGTAGAGACATAGAATCCCACCTAATGGAAGGACACCCTGACAGGGACCTTTACCTCGGTGATAAAGTCACATACACCCGCCACGTCGGTGACAAAGGTTGGTACGCTCTTGACTAAAGAAAATGTGTACCAGTACAGAGCAGCCAAAGCATGCAGACCAGGCTGCAGCCTCAATCCCTGCAGGTGCAGCAGCAGGCCTGGCCAGGCCAGTTGCAAATTGTCACAAGTCCACCCAGACATTAGTGGTGGAGACAGCCAATGTGCCATGGTATGACGTACCAGTTGAAAGGTACGATCCTGAGTTCTCCCGGTCAGAGAGTAGCAACCAACAAGGGCTACCCTGGAAGAGGAAGTAGACAGTTAAAAGATTGCTGAAGTTTAAAAGTTAATCTGTTTGAAAAGACATTCGGATCATGGACGGTGAATGATCAAGAAACTTTCCATTGTACATAGTTAGCACTTCTTAAGGTGCTTCTTACTGGTTTTACAAATAAGCAATGAAGATACTGTTTATTGTTTGCACTAAAGTGATTGCCTTAATGTGACCAAGAACAAAAACCCGTTTGGCGTAGCCAAAGAAGTGGTCCAGAGAGGAGACAAGATATGCCTTGCAGCACGCCAAGGCCTACATTGGGGGTTTGGGATGGGTCCCCCATGCTGCTGTTGTTGGTGAGAAGGACCTCACAACTTGCTGAATAATAAAAATGTTATTAATATGATGTTAAAATACTTGATTGTTGGCACCTTTAAATGCTGCACTACCTCAGTTACAGAAAATGTTAGTATTTAATATTGCTAGAGAAGTTAACCCGTGAAAGGGAATTGTATTTTATATTTCAGTTTCTATTTCTGCACTTTATATATAGTTACATGTAATGTTCAAGGAAACAACCTCCCATAAAGGGAAGAAAAGTTATTTTACCAGTTAAAATGTATATTTTAAAAATCTTGTATGTCTTTAACCTGTTATTGTTTTTGTTTTCCCAGTCCCAGTCCGTGGAGGGTGATGCCATGCTTGAAGCGACGAGGATCCCTTTAGCAGGTAACCAGTACATACAGCACTGTTCTGACTCCAGGCCAGAAGGGGGAGCTCGAGACCCAGATTCAGGGGAACTTCCCTACATATATTCTAGCTGGAGGGGGAGTTAGTCAGTCTGTCAGAGAGGGGTGAGGAGTGGAAAGCTGGGCCTGTGCAGACACATGGTTCTGCAGCTCCTGGAAGGAGAGGAGAAAGACAGAGCAGTCTGTGAGGGACTGTGAGTGGAGAAGGAGTACAGGAGAAGTGAAGAGCTGCAGGGGAGCTGAAACTGAGCTCCTTCCACGCTGAAGCACAGAATACCAGAGGTCGGAATTCTGAGGTTGTGGGGTTAACTGTATGCCCCACAGCAGAAACCAGTGGGCAGGAGATTTCAGGTCGCCTGTCCACCATTACATCCGAAGGCACAGCAACATATAGAGCCCGGAGTTGCCGCAACCAGGAACACCTGTATAAAGGCTTGAGTTGCCTGCCTTATGGATTATTGTCCTGATAATAGGACAGAGAGAAAGTGAGGACCTTGTGTGAAGCCTTAGGCAGCAAGGGACAGCAACACAGCACAGTAAGGAAGGCTTCCAACCCCGCCTGGCTAGGGGGATTCCGAATCACTTCCAGGCTGGCCAGAACTCACCATCACCTGTCATCTGTACCCTGGACTGTGGCTGCATACTACCAGTAAAGGTAAAGAGACTGCAACCTTGTGTCCTCTCATTCTTTCCTGCACTTAACCATCTACCATTTTTACCTACTATACCGGGAGCCCTGGGATCAAGCTTTACCTGTGGGAAGCCATACCATCCCTGCTCCAGTACCATCATCCCTAGTGGACCCCTTTAAGCAGCGTCGGTCATCCCTGACCGAATACCACAGGTGGCATATTGAACATTCTTTATTCAAAACAACCCCTTTAAAGACTTTCCCTTTAACTTGGACGCCCAGGAACACGGACCGGGTCACTTTCACTGTGACCACCCCTTTAATGACCACCGGACCCAGCCCGAGTACCCCAGGATCCTAGCGGGCGCTCCACAAGCACCAGCAGTGATGCAAAAGCTTCAAAAAGTATTTGCCACAACAAGACCCAGTACAATGTGACAGATCAGCACAGTGACTGCTCTGTAACATCCCTAAGCTTGTATGAGGAAGTACAGGGCGATCACTGTGTTCTGATTGTGTCTGTGTGCTCTGATTGATGTGAACAATGTCATCAGAACTGGCCCTGGTGATGCAGTAGTTGCTAAGCCCCAGCATTTGACCGATCGTGGGCTGGACATCAGTGTGGCAGGCAATCTGATTGCCTGAAAATGCTGTGATTGGTTGTTCATAGCGATGAGCAAAAATACTCGTTACTCGAGATTTCCCGAGCATGCTCGGGTGACCTCCGAGTATTTTTTAGTGCTCGGAGATTTAGTTTTCCTCACCTCAGCTGAATGATTTACATCTCTTAGCCAGCTTGATTACATGTGGGGATTCCCTAGCAACCAGGCAACCCCCACATCTACTTATGCTGGCTAACAGATGTAAATCATTCAGCTGCGGCGATGAAAACTAAATCTCCAAGCACTATATTTTTAATCTTTAAAGAGTCCATAATAACAGGGTGTGTACCACAAGACTGGCGTATAGCAAATGTGGTGCCAATATTTAAAAAGGGGACAAAAACTGAACTCGGAAATTATAGGCCAGTAAGCTTAACCTCTACTGTGGGTAAAATCCTGGAGGGCATTCTAAGGGATGCTATACTGGAGTATCTGAAGAGGAATAACCTCATGACCCAGTATCAGCACGGGTTTACTAGGGACCGTTCATGTCAGACTAATTTGATCAGCTTCTATGAAGAGGTAAGTTCCGGACTGGACCAAGGGAGCCCAGTGGATGTAGTGTATATGGACTTTTCAAAAGCTTTTGATACGGTGCCACACAAAAGGTTGATACATAAAATGAGAATAATGGGGATAGGGGAAAATATGTGCAAGTGGGTTGAGAGCTGGCTCAAGGATAGGAAACAAAGGGTGGTTATTAATGGAGCACACTCAGACTGGGTCGCTGTTAGCAGTGGGGTACCACAGGGGTCAGTATTGGGCCCTCTTCTTTTTAACATATTTATTAATGACCTTGTAGGGGGCATTCAGAGTAGAATTTCAATATTTGCAGATGACACTAAACTCTGCAGGGTAATCAATACAGAGGAGGACAATTTTATATTACAGGATGATTTATGTAAACTAGAAGCTTGGGCTGATAAATGGCAAATGAGCTTTAATGGGGATAAATGTAAGGTCATGCACTTGGGTAGAAGTAATAAGATGTATAACTATGTGCTTAATTCTAAAACTCTGGGTAAAACTGTCAATGAAAAGGACCTGGGTGTATGGGTGGATGACAAACTCATATTCAGTGGCCAGTGTCAGGAAGCTGCTACAAAGGCAAATAAAATAATGGGATGTATTAAAAGAGGCATAGATGCTCATGAGGAGAACATAATTTTACCTCTATACAAGTCACTAGTGCGACCACACTTAGAATACTGTGCACAGTTCTGGTGTCCGGTGTATAAGAAAGACATAGCTGAACTAGAGCGGGTGCAGAGAAGAGCGACCAAGGTTATTAGAGGACTGGGGGGTCTGCAATACCAAGATAGGTTATTACACTTGGGGCTATTTAGTTTGGAAAAACGAAGGCTAAGGGGTGATCTTATGTTAATGTATAAATATATGAGGGGACAGTACAAAGACCTTTCTGATGATCTTTTTAATCATAGACCTGAGACAGGGATAAGGGGGCATCCTCTACGTCTGGAGGAAAAAAGGTTTAAGCATAATAACAGACGCGGGTTCTTTACTGTAAGAGCAGTGAGACTATGGAACTCTCTGCCGTATGATGTTGTAATGAGTGATTCATTACTTAAATTTAAGAGGGGCCTGGATACCTTTCTGGAAAAGTATACTGTTACAGGGTATGTATACTAGATTCCTTGATAAGGCGTTGATCCAGGGAACTAGTCTGATTGCCGTATGTGGGGTCGGGAAGGAATTTTTTTCCCCATGGTGGAGCTTACTCTTACCACATGGGTTTTTTTTGCCTTCCCCTGGATCAACATGTTAGGGCATGTTAGGTTAGGCTATGGGTTGAACTAGATGGACTTAAAGTCTTCCTTCAACATTAATAACTATGTAACTATGTAACTATGTAACTAAAAAATACTCGGAGGTCACCCGAGCGTGCTCGGGAAATCTCGAGTAATGAGTATATTCGCTCATCACTAGTTGTTGAGAATTAAATAGCCAATCACAGCGATCGTAGTTTGTGGTGAGGGAAGTGAGGCGCTACCTCACAGGTCAACGCCATCATGTGTTCTCCTTCAAGATGGCGCAGGCAGCTGAAAGCGGTCACGGTGCCGTATTTTAGCCATCTCGAACCCAGTACATCTAAAGTCGGTAAGTACCTATTGACTGAGACGTATTGTGTACGTGTAAGGTCAGGAAGGGGTTAAATCAGTATTTACATTTTTCCCCATTTTCTTCCTCTAAAACCTAGGTGAGTCGTATGGTCCGGTGCATCCTATAGCCCAAAAAATACGGTATTCAGGGTCGGACTGGCCTGGTGGGGTATCGAGGAAATCCCGGTGGGCCCTTGTCTCTGGGGGCAGGAGAGGAGAAGAAGAAGAAAAAAGTCCGTGGTTTTTAGGGGCACGGGCCCTTTAAAAGCGCAGACAGAGAAAGTGCTGGGGCGCATGCACGCAGCGATCATTACATGAACCGCATCGTCGCACGTCCCAATAGTAGCTGTCAAGTGTGCGCCCGTTGTCACCGGTGTATGACATCAGTGTCATGTGCCGCATGCGCCGGGTGCACATCAGCCACCTGCCTCTGCTAGGTCGGCGGCCATTTTACTATGTGCGCGCCAACCTGCAAAGAGGAGGATGAGAATGCCGCCTGGAGCCGGGAGCGCATGAAAGTAAGAGGAATCTTCTGTCTGTCTCTCTGCCTGTGTCTCTCTGCCTTTCCATGATGCCAGGATAAGGGGCCAGGATGGCTATATAGGGGGAGCAGGAAAAAAAGGACCTGGATGGATGTAAGGGGGCGAGGGGGAGCAGGAAAAAAGGACCAGGATAGATATAAGGGCGGCAGCAGGAATGGATGGATATATGGGGGGGGGAGCAAGAAAAAAGTACCAGGATGGATATAAGGGGGTGGCAGGATGGATATATGGGGGAAGGGGGGGCAGGAAAAAAGAACCGGGATGGATATAAGGGGGCGGTAGAATGGATATTTGGGGGAAGGAAAAAAGGACCAGGATGGATATAAGGGGGACGACAGGATGGATATATGGGGGGAAGGAAAAAAGGACTAGGATGGATATAAGGGGGGTGGCAGGATGGATATATGGGGAGCAGGAAAAAAGGACCAAGATGGATATAAGGGGGCAGCAGGATGGATATGCAGCGCCCCAGAGACCTGGTCCTTGCAGTAACATCGCTCCGCCGCTAAGGGGAGTGATGGTACGTCTGATGGCACTGAAGGAGTTCACCTGACCAGGTATCACAGACACCAATACACTTCATAGTCTGGCCTCCAGGGGGAGCAAAGGGCACTATGTATTAGGCCACTTCTCACAGTCTGGTAAAACTGGGGGTTAGATTGAAAGTGAGACAGAAAGCTGACTGGGTTGGAACCAGGCAACATCCTGTGGCAGAGGGTGTTGCAGGGGAAGATTCAGGGGGGTCCCTGTCAGGGGTGGGATCCTGACAGAGGCCTAGCAAACAGAAAGAACGTTATGGGACCGCGCCTGCACTTCATCGCGGCGGTACCCCAAGAAAGGACAAGAATCGAGGTTTATTGTGAAGAGTGAGAAACGAGATCAAAGCAACAAGGAGAAAACACCAGTAGGAGTCGTGCTGTAAGATCGAGGCAACATCCTACTGAGGCGTGTAGCCGGTGGCCGGAAACGCCGAGGAAGTACTGGCTCCAAGCCTTACTTCAAACCAACGGCAGGACTGTCAGTTATAGGCGGGCTGTCTCACCTAAATCACCTAAGCAGACATAGGGGGCAACAGTGGGAGAGGGGCGACTCTAGGGTCCCGGAAGAACTCCAGGCCTACCCGTCATACGGGTGCGTCCTAGCCATATCATCTGGGGGATGGAGAAGAACATCAGAATCAGTTGTGAGGGAACATCAGAAACAGACACAACAGTTGTGAGGACTATCCCGTGGTGCTCAGCAGGGAAGGACTACAACACACAAGCGCTAGAAGGAAGGCACAGATTTCCACCTGCAAAGGGAGCTCTGGAGGTGCCATCGGACCGGCCGGTCTCAGACAGCCCTGTTAACCGTACTCTGGATTGAGGATCCAGAAGCCTTCAGTAAAGAGGTAAAGAGACTGCAACCTTATGTCCTCGTTATTCATCGTACCCTGCACCACACATCATCACTCTCAACTTTCATTGGACGCCCCTTAGCAGGGTCACGGACTGGGTCTAGCCACCGTGACAATCCCAGAACTGAGACAGAGGCCCGGTACCGGGTATCCCTCGGCCCTGCGACTGTGGGGGCGCTCCAATTTGGCATCACGAACAGGATCTACTTAAGCCTGAAGAATCAGGTCATGTGCGCCTTGGAACTGTGATTTATTGTGCTTGGACTGTGACTTATTGCAAAGACTGTGTATTGCCACTTGCCGCCAAAACCGCCACCATTACAGCGCTAAGGAGAGCGCAGGAGAAGAAGAAGGGCGTGGAGTGGGCGTAGACAAGCTGAAGAGCGCGAAAGACAATGGCCGCCCAGTCTAAGTATTTCTGTATCCTGAGGACGTGTCCGTCAGCAGCTGAGGTCCGCTTCCTTATTCTCTTTGGAGGGTGGAGACCATGGAGACGGGGCCGCCCACGAAAGAGAGCGCGGGAAGAAGATGCCGAGGAGGAGGCAAAGATGGCGACGTCGGAAGCACCGCATGGGGACGACCCGACCCAGCATGAGGCTGCACTACCCATCACAGCCCCAGACTCGCCATCGTTGCAGGGACTGGCCCTCACAGAGTTACCGCCGGGCAGACCCAACTGGCCGCCGTCTGAGGAGTGTGTGGCTGCAGCTGAGGCCCGGCAGCTAGCACGCCGCCGGGAGGCCGACGCTCGTGTGACTGCTTGGCTGGGCCAGCCTACGGAGGTCCGCCTATCTCCGGTGTCCCCTGCTTCCTCCATCCCGGCCACAGCAGAGTGCGAGCTGCAGGCACAGGGCCTGAGGATCCTGCCGGAGGCAGAACATCTGCGGCGCCTGATGACGGCGTGGAGGAATAGACCCCAACCTGCGGTCCGGATCGACCTGACGGGTGCTGAGGAGGCTCCACCGTCACACTGGGGTGTAGTGGTATTCTTTAATTCCCGAGAGGGCAGGGGAGTTATCCAGGAAATTGGAGAGCCGCTTCAGGTCCGTGTTGACGGGGAGGAAGTGGAGCCCTGCGGTGGAAAATATGCCAAAGACCACGATTTGGAGCCCGGAGATGCAGTGACCTATACCCGATGGAGGAGGGAAGTCGGCTGGACGGCTTCGGGCGTTCAGCGGTGCGTCACTCTCCAGGCTGCTGCCAGAACGCCGGAGGACGAATTCCCTGCGAAAAAGGCAGCGGAACCTGCCACCGCGGAGCCCCAGGATATCCCGGCCCACAGTGTATCTATGGGTCGCGCCCGCTCCCGGTCAAGGAAGGTGGCCCAGAGAGGAGTGGTGCCGCTGCCTGGATGGGGATCAGGCCTTTCTATACCATCACGGGCCGTTTGCCGGGTGAGGCCAGGAAGGAGGCCCCCTCTGGATCAGCCAGAACCTGAGTAAGCATAAATGCTTTACAAAATGTATATAGTTAACTGTTTGTCTTTTTGTGTTTCTCTGCTGCTATAACCCAACTAGGGTTAACTCAAAGGGATCCCTTAGTTTACCCGGGATCCCTATTTTTGCCTTTTTGTTTTGTTTTCGTTTATCACTGTTGAAAAGAACTGCTGGATCATGAACACTGCATGATTACAAATTTATTGTAAATAGTTTGCTCCTTCTTACAGGTGCCCCTTACTGGTTTTACAAGAAACGGAACTCTTTGCGAAGAAACTGTTCCTGGAAATAGTACAGAAATTCCTGCTGCAAACGGATTTGCAGCCGGAGAGGTTGCGCTACCTCAGAGAGATTTGGTTCCCTCTTAAAGGGAACGTTCACCAATAGCACTTAAAGTATAATGTTGCCTTAAAGGAAGTAGTAATAATGTTTATATGTAGAGGTAACCTGTAGTTAGCTAGTTAGTTAATTGTAAGAAAATGTTTGATAATGTTGTTAGAGGTTGAGGACAAGGAAGTGAACCCGTACGGGGTTAGATGGTGAGTCCTCCTAGGAGCCATACAGAGATGGCTCAGTGATCTTGTGCTGAGAGAGGGGTTGATAAGTCCTATACTGTGTATAGAAAGAGAAAGGCAGTAGGCCCAGACGAGGAACTAGGCGGTCCTGCAAAAGAGCGAGAGGCAGTAGGCCTGGGGCAGATAGACAGGCGGCCCTGTGAATGTAAAGTTGGAAAAATTAAGAAAAGTTGATTAGCATTGTAGTGTTTTATGAGTAAGTCTTTAGTGGGTTTAGCTTATACACCCTTAAAGAAAAAGTTAGTCTTATAGTAAGCTTTTAGTGGATTCAGCTTATACGTCCTTAGAGGCAAGGTTAAATTATTGTTCAGAAATTGCACTTAGTAGAATACCCGGTTGGGTAATAGAAGTTATTTATAGTCTGTTATTTAAAATATTTAACCATGTTTGTAACGTTTAAGAGTCCTCACCTCCCATAAAGGGAAGCACTGTTCTTATTACTTATTACTTGTTATTGCATTTCAAAATTGTATGTCTTTTTGCTGACATGTATTATTGTTTTCTTCCCAGTCCGGGAGTACTGGATTTAACCGGGGGGGAGTGCATCGCCCCAGAGACCTGGTCGTTGCAGTAACATTGCTCCGCCGCTAAGAGGAGTGATGGTACGTCTGATGGCACTGAAGGAGTTCACCTGACCAGGTATCACAGACACCAATACACTTCATAGTCTGGCCTCCAGGGGGAGCAAAGGGCACTATGTATTAGGCCACTCCTCACAGTCTGGTAAAACTGGGGGTCAGATAGAAAGTGAGACAGAAAGCTGACTGGGTTGGAACCAGGCAACATCCTGTGGCAGAGGGTGTTGCAGGGGAAGATTCAGGGGGGTCCCTGTCAGGGGTGGGATCCTGACAGAGGCCTAGCGAACAGAAAGAATGTTACGGGACCGCGCCTGCACTTCATCGCGGCGGTACCCCAAGAAAGGACAAGAAGCGAGGTTTATTGTGAAGGGTGAGAAACGAGATCAAAGCAACAAGGAGAAAACACCAGTAGGACTCGTGCTGTAAGATCGAGGCAACATCCTACTGAGGCGTGTAGCCGGTGGCCGGAAACGCTGAGGAAGTACTGGCTCCAAGCCTTACTTCAAACCAACGGCAGGACAGTCAGTTATAGGCGGGCTGTCTCACCTAAATCACCTAAGCAGACAGGGGGCAACAGTGGGAGAGGGGCGACTCTAGGGTCCCGGAAGAACTCCAGGCCTACCCATCATACCGGTGCGTCCTAGCCATATCATCTGGGGGACGGAGAAGAACATCAGAATCAGTTGTGAGGGAACATCAGAAACAGACACAACAGTTGTGAGGACTATCCCGTGGTGCTCAGCAGGGAAGGACTACAACACACAATAGCAATTGCTATTGGCTTACATCCGTTACCGAAAAGATGTATTGTAGTACTCCCCTCCTTACTTAGTTTCCGTCATGTCTCCTCCTTATTGTCCCTTCTTATTTGCATAGTGCTTACAGCACTCTTTTGCAGTTTTTGATATATTGTTTTGTTGTTACATTGTTGTATTTATTGTAATAAAACGTTATATACATTTTTTATATATAATTATGTCTTTGTGGACTTTTTTGCTCTGTTTGTTTTTGTTAATCTCTGCTTGGAGTGGTCCTAGTGATTTGACGCCCTTTGGGTGCTCTGGGAGAGCTGAGGTTGTTCGCTCTCAGTTACAGTATACTTTGGTGCTTCATGATTGTGTTAGTAATTAAAAATGATGTTCCACATTATTAAGCAGGCCACAGGTTTCAAGCAATATGGGAAATTAAAAGGATCTCTCTTCTGCTGAAAAGCATTACATAGTGCAATGCCTTGGACAAGGTATGAAAACATTAGATATTTCACAAAAACTTAAGAGTGATCATCATGCTGTGAAAAGATTTGTGACTGAAACAGAGCACAGACAGAGTTCATGCAGATAAAGGCATAATGAATAGTCACGAGCGAGCACTAAAATGCTCGGTTGCTTGTTGTTCGGGTCGAGCAAAACAACAAAATTCAAAACAACCCCTTTAAAGACTTTCCCTTTAACTTGGACTCCCAGGAACATGGACCGGGTCACTTCTACTGTGACCACCCCTTTCATGACCACCGGACCCAGCCCGAGTACCCAAGGATCCTAGCGGGCGCTGCACAAGCACCAGCAGTGATGCAAAAGCTTCAAAAAGTATTTGCCACAACAAGACCCAGTACAATGTGACAGATCAGCACAGTGACTGCTCTGTAACATCCCTGAGCTGGAATGAGGAAGTACAGGGCGATCACTGTGTTCTGATTGTGTCTGTGTGCTCTGATTGATGTGAACGATGTCATCAGAACTGGCCCTGGTGATGCAGTAGTTGCTAAGCCCCAGCATTTGACCGATCGTGGGCTTGACATCAGTGTGGCAGGCAATCTGATTGCCTGAAAACGCTGTGATTGGTTGTTGATAGTGATGAGCGAATATACTCGTTACTCAAGATTTCCCGAGCATGATCGGGTGACCTCCGAGTATTTTTTAGTGCTCGGAGATTTAGTTTTCCTCACCTCAGCTGAATGATTTACATCTCTTAGCCAGCTTGATTACATGTGGGGATTCCCTAGAAACCAGGCAACCCTCACATCTACTTATGCTGGCTAGTGATGGTGATCTGTGCTGGCTGAAGAAGAAAAGAGAAGAAGAAGGACTTCAACTAGAGACGTCACTGGTGAGTCAGTGTATTACATGTACACGCACACTATACACTATATACTGTGTACAGAGTTCCTGTGTATAATGTTATTGGTGATCACTGTATTACCTGTACACTGACACTACACCGTGTTCCAAATTATTATGCAAATTGGATTTAAGTGTCATAAAGATTTAATTGTTTTGTTTTTCAAATAAACTCAGGGCTCAATGGATCACTGAAATCAATCTTAAACATGTGTTATAATTAGTTTTCCAGGTGATTCTAATTAAAGGAAAACTACTTAAAAATGATGTTCCACATTATTAAGCAGGCCACAGGTTTCAAGCAATATGGGAAATTAAAAGGATCTCTCTGCTGCTGAAAAGCGTTCAATAGTGCAATGCCTTGGACAAGGTATGAAAACATTAGATATTTCACGAAAACTTAAGAGTGATCATTAGGGTTGAGCGAAACGGATCGGACAAATTCAAAAATCGCCGATTTTCAGCAAAGTCGGGTTTCATGAAACCCGACCCGATCCTAGTGTGGGATCGGCCATGAGGTCGGCGATCATTGCGCCAAAGTTGCGTTTTGTATGATGCGTTCAGCGCCATTTCTCAGCCAATGAAGGAGGACGCAGAGTGTGGGAGCGTGATGACATAGGTCTCGGTCCCCACCATCTTAGAGAAGGGCATGACAGTGATTGGCTTGCTTTCTGCGGCGTGACAGGGGCTATAAAGGGGCGTGCACGCCGACCGCCATCTTACTTCTGCCGATCTTAGCATAGGGAGAGGTTGCTGTAGCTTCGTCAGAAGAAGGGACATAGTTAGGGAGGGAAGATTAACCCCCAAACCGCTTGTGCTGTAGCGATTTCCACTGTCCAACACCACCTTTGTTTGGCAGGGACAGTGGAGGCTATATCTTTGTGCATCAGCTCTGTAGCTTATTAGGCTGCCTTATAAGGCTCCCTGATAGCTGCATTGCTGTTTGCACTGCTGCTGTGCAAACCAACTGCTTTTTTAAAAGCAAAAATCCTGTTGCTCCTTTCTGCACAGTTATCTTGTTTATTTGTCCACACCTTTGTGTGCAGCAGTCCTTTTTATTGCTGCCATACTTGTCCTGAGATCATTGTAGGGAGATTGAAATTGTACTACAGTCCTTGTATTTTTTCATATATCTTCCAGCCACTTGCTGCCACTCACATTGCATTGTTTTATACACTGGGCTTGAGTTTGGGTTCAGTCTCCCCCCCCAAAAAAAGTGAGATTCAAATTCTCACAAAGTGGATATACCTCAGTCCTTAGTTTGTCGTATATCAGCCAGCCACTTTCTGCCACTTCCATTGTGTTGTTTTATACACTGTGCCTGAG
Organism: Ranitomeya variabilis; assembly: GCF_051348905.1. NCBI lineage: Eukaryota > Metazoa > Chordata > Amphibia > Anura > Dendrobatidae > Ranitomeya > Ranitomeya variabilis. The sequence goes on along the minus strand of NC_135232.1, from coordinate 698,202,136 downwards.
TTTTGGTTCAGTGTCCCCCCAAAAAAAAGTGAGAGTGAAACTCTCACAAAGTGGATATACCTCAGTCCTCTTAGTTTGTCGTATATCAGCCAGCCACTTGCTGCCACTCACATTGCGTTGTTTATTACACTGGGCCTGAGTTTGGGTTCAGTCTCCCCAAAATAAAAAGGGAGATTTAAATTCTCACAAAGTTTATATACACCTTCTACCTTGGTTTACAGTACCATATAACGGTTGTTATTTTGGTTACATTTTCCCAAAAATGAGGAAGTCTGGTGGAAGAGGCCGTGGGCGGTTGTTGCAAGCTGGTACTGATGGTGGTGGTGGTGGTGGAGCATCTGGTGGTAGTGGGAAAAGCAAAATAGCACCTAAGGCTGGAGGTGTTGAGCCAGCGTCATCGTCTGGCTACACAAGGCCTCGAAGGCTCCCTTATCTGGGAGTAGGAAAACAAGTTTTAAAGCCGGAGCAGCAGGAAAAAGTTTTGGCTTTCATTGCAGACTCAGCCTCTAGCTCTTTCGCCCCCTCTTCAGAAAGTTCCAAATATAAAAGCAGCGAGTCGTCAGTGGATGCTCCCAGTCAGGAACAAGACGTTTCCTTGTGTCCTTCACCCAAACCAAAAGTGAAGGATGCGTCAGGCGACACTACAGGTTACTCCATGGAGCTCTTTACACATACCGTGCCTGGGTTAGAAAGGGAAATTGTTAACTGCCCATTACAAGATGAATCGGACATGGAGTGCACTGATGCACAGCCACAGCTAGATTATTATGCTGTTCCATTGACTCAGATCACTACATTGCCCTCGCAGTGTACTGAGCCAGAATCTGACCCTGATGAGACTATGGTGCCCTGTCCCGAACGCTATAGCACCTTACACGGTGACACAGAGGAAGGTGCACATGACATTGAAGAGGAGGTGATAGATGACCCAGTTGTTGACCCAGATTGGCAGCCATTAGGGGAAGAGGGTGCTGCTGCCAGTAGCTCAGAAGCAGAGGAAGATGATCCGCAGCAGCCATCTACATCGCAACAGCTGTCATCTGGCAGGCCCGCATCAGGCCAAAAATGTGTGTCAAAAACAAAAACAGTTTTAGGACAGCGTGGCCATCCGGTGAAAGTAGCACAGCGTGCAATGCCTGAAAAGGTATTTGATAGTAGGAAGAGTGCAGTGTGGCAATTTTTTAACCAAGATCCGAATGATCAGTGCAAAGTTATCTGTAAGAAATGCTCAAAGACCTTTAGCTGAGGGAAGAATCTTCAAAATTGAAATACAACGTGCATGCATAGACATTTAACCAGCATGCACTTGCAAGCCTGGACTAACTACCAAACATCACATACCGTTGGTGCACCTGCTCAGAATGAAGGTAGTCAGCAATGCTACATTGCTTCCCTCACTGTAAGCCCACCGGTTAGGACACCACCAGCAGCAAATGTTGAGGTATCGTCGCAAGGCCAAAGCAGTCAGGGAATCACAAGGTTATTGGTAGGAAACACTGTATGTAGGCCAACATCAAGAATACCATCACCAACCCTCTCTCAATCCGCCATGTCCACCACCACCACCACCGCTAGTTCCACCATATGCAGCTCTCCAGTCCAGCTCACCCTACAAGAGACTCTCGTTAGGAAAAGAAAGTACTCATCCTCTCATCCGCGTACACAGGGTTTGAGCGCCCACATTGATAAACTAATCTCATTAGAGATGATGCCCTACCGCTTGGTTGAAAGCGAAGCTTTCAAAGACCTGATGGCCTACGCAGTACCACGCTATGACCTACCCAGTCGGCACTTCTTTGCGAGAAAAGCCATCCCAGCCCTCCACCAGCATGTCAAAGACCGCATTGTCCATGCACTGAGGCAATCAGTCAGTGGAAAGGTGCACCTCACAGCAGATGCATGGACCAGTAGGCATGGCCAGGGACGTTACGTGTCCATCACGGCGCACTGGTTAATGTGGTGGATGCAGGGTCCACTGGGGACAGCCATAGTGGGACAGTTCTGCCTAGACCATGGTCTAGGAAACAATTGGCTGTAGGCGTTCGCCACCCCTCTCCTCCTCCTCCATAAGCGAAAGCTCGTCCACAGAGCGCAGTCGCACAACCACTCCATCTGCAGCTGCCAGTGTTGCACACGAGGTGTCCCATTATCGAACAGCTAGTGGTAAGCGTCAGCAGGCTGTGTTACAAATGAAGTGTTTGGGCGACAACAGACACACCGTGGAAGTACTGGCCGAGTACTTGCAGCAAGAAACTCAGTCATGGCTGGGCAGTGTACATCTTGAGGCAGGCAAGGTAGTCAGTGATAACGGAAGGAATTTTATGGCTACCATAGCCCTTTCAGAACTGAAACACATACCTTGCCTAGCTCACACCTTGAACCTGGTGGTGCAGTGCTTCCTGAAAAATAATCCGGGGTTGCCAGCCCAGCTCCTGAAGGTGCGAAGACTTTGCTCGCACATCCGCCGGTCGCCCATACACTCCAGCCGTATGCTGAACCATCAGCGATCGCTGAATCTTCCCCAGCACCGTCTAATAATCGACGTTGCAACAAGGTGGAACTCCACACTGCACATGCTTCAGAGGCTGTGCGAACAGAGGCGTGCTGTAATTTATTTGTGAGAGGATACACATACATGGGCAGGCAGTTGCATGGCAGACATGGAGTTGACTGGTGTGCAGTGGTCGAAGTTACAAGACCTCTGTCAAGTCCTTCAGTGTTTTCAGGAATGCACACGGCTGGTAAGTGCAGACGACGCCATCATAAGCATGAGCATCCCACTAATGCGTCTGCTGATGCAAAGTTTGACGCACATTAAGGAGCAGGCGTCTGCAGCGGAGGGAAGCCTTGATGACAGTCAGCCATTGTCAGCTCAAGGAACTCTCCTGGACGAGGTGGTGGACGAAGAGGAGGAGGAGGAGGATGATGGGGATGAATATTTATGGGAGGAGGATGTGTTATGGTTCTCAATGGCAAGAGAACATGGCCCAGCAAACATAAGTACTAGCTCTTGGAAGGATGGAAACTAAACTGACCATGAACTAAACCTGCCACACAACTAACAGTAGCCGGGTAGCGTTGCCTACGTTTTTATCCCTAGACGCCCAGCGCCGGCCGGAGGACTAACTAATCCTGGCAGAGGAAAATATAGTCCTGGCTCACCTCTAGAGAAATTTCCCCGATAGGCAGACAGAGGCCCCCACATATATTGGCGGTGATTTTAGATGAAATGACAAACGTAGTATGAAAATAGGTTTAGCAAAATTGAGGTCCGCTTACTAGAAAGCAGGAAGACAGAAAGGGCACTTTCATGGTCAGTTGAAAACCCTATCAAAATACCATCCTGAAATTCCTTTAAGACTCTAGTATTAACTCATAACATCAGAGTGGCAATTTCAGATCACAAGAGCTTTCCAGACACAGAAACGAAACTACAGCTGTGAACTGGAACAAAATGCAAAAACAAACGAGGACTAAAGTCCAACTTAGCTGGGAGTTGTCTAGCAGCAGGAACATGCACAGAAAGGCTTCTGATTACAATGTTGACCGGCATGGAAGTGACAGAGGAGCCAGGTTAAATAGCGACTCCCACATCCTGATGGAAACAGGTGAACAGAGGGGATGATGCACACCAGTTCAATTCCACCAGTGGCCACCGGGGGAGCCCAAAATCCAATTTCACAACAGTAGCCCCCCCTCAAGGAGGGGGCACCGAACCCTCACCAGAACCACCAGGGCGATCAGGATGAGCCCTATGAAAGGCACGGACCAGATCGGAGGCATGAACATCAGAGGCAGTCACCCAAGAATTATCCTCCTGACCGTATCCCTTCCATTTGACCAGATACTGGAGTTTCCGTCTGGAAACACGGGAGTCCAAGATTTTTTCCACAACGTACTCCAACTCGCCCTCAACCAACACCGGAGCAGGAGGCTCAACGGAAGGCACAACCGGTACCTCATACCTGCGCAACAATGACCGATGAAAAACATTATGAATAGAAAAAGATGCAGGGAGGTCCAAACGGAAGGACACAGGGTTAAGAATCTCCAATATCTTGTACGGGCCGATGAACCGAGGCTTAAACTTAGGAGAAGAAACCCTCATAGGGACAAAACGAGAAGACAACCACACCAAGTCCCCAACACAAAGCCGAGGACCAACCCGACGCCGGCGGTTGGCAAAAAGCTGAGTCTTCTCCTGGGACAACTTCAAATTGTCCACTACCTGCCCCCAAATCTGATGCAACCTCTCCACCACAGCATCCACTCCAGGACAATCCGAAGATTCCACCTGACCAGAAGAAAATCGAGGATGAAACCCCGAATTACAGAAAAAAGGAGACACCAAGGTGGCAGAGCTGGCCCGATTATTGAGGGCAAACTCCGCTAAAGGCAAAAAAGCAACCCAATCATCCTGATCTGCAGACACAAAACACCTCAAATATGTCTCCAAGGTCTGATTCGTCTGCTCGGTCTGGCCATTTGTCTGAGGATGGAAAGCAGACGAGAAAGACAAATCTATGCCCATCCTAGCACAGAATGCTCGCCAAAATATACACACGAATTGGGTTCCTCTGTCAGAAACGATATTCTCCGGAATACCATGCAAACGGACCACATTTTGAAAAAACAGAGGAACCAACTCGGAAGAAGAAGGCAACTTAGGCAGGGGAACCAAATGGACCATCTTAGAGAAACGGTCACACACCACCCAGATGACAGACATCTTCTGAGAAACAGGAAGATCCGAAATAAAATCCATCGAGATGTGCGTCCAGGGCCTCTTCGGGATAGGCAAGGGCAACAACAATCCACTAGCCCGAGAACAACAAGGCTTGGCCCGAGCACAAACGTCACAAGACTGCACAAAGCCTCGCACATCTCGAGACAGGGAAGGCCACCAGAAGGACCTTGCCACCAAATCCCTGGTACCAAAGATTCCAGGATGACCTGTCAACGCAGAAGAATGAACCTCAGAAATGACTTTACTGGTCCAATCATCAGGAACAAACAGTCTACCAGGTGGGCAACGATCAGGTCTATCCGCCTGAAACTCCTGCAAGGCCCGCCGCAGGTCTGGAGAAACGGCAGACAATATCACTCCATCCTTAAGGATACCTGTAGGTTCAGAGTTACCAGGGGAGTCAGGCTCAAAACTCCTAGAAAGGGCATCCGCCTTAACATTCTTAGAACCCGGCAGGTAGGACACCACAAAATTAAACCGAGAGAAAAACAACGACCAGCGCGCCTGTCTAGGATTCAGGCGTCTGGCGGACTCAAGATAAATTAGATTTTTGTGGTCAGTCAATACCACCACCTGATGTCTAGCCCCCTCAAGCCAATGACGCCACTCCTCAAAAGCCCACTTCATGGCCAAAAGCTCCCGATTCCCAACATCATAATTCCGCTCGGCGGGCGAAAATTTATGCGAGAAAAAGGCACAAGGTCTCATCACGGAACAATCGGAACTTCTCTGCGACAAAACTGCCCCAGCTCCGATTTCAGAAGCGTCGACCTCAACCTGAAAAGGAAGAGCAACATCAGGCTGACGCAACACAGGGGCGGAAGAAAAGCGGCGCTTAAGCTCCCAAAAGGCCTCCACAGCAGCAGGGGACCAATCAGCAACATCAGCACCCTTCTTAGTCAAATCAGTCAATGGTTTAACAACATCAGAAAAACCAGCAATAAATCGACGATAAAAGTTAGCAAAGCCCAAAAATTTCTGAAGACTCTTAAGAGAAGAGGGTTGCGTCCAATCACAAATAGCCTGAACCTTGACAGGATCCATCTCGATGGAAGAGGGGGAAAAAATATATCCCAAAAAGGAAATCTTTTGAACCCCAAAAACGCACTTAGAACCCTTCACACACAAGGAATTAGACCGCAAAACCTGAAAAACCCTCCTGACCTGCTGGACATGAGAGTCCCAGTCATCCGAAAAAATCAAAATATCATCCAGATACACAATCATAAATTTATCCAAATAATCACGGAAAATGTCATGCATAAAGGACTGAAAGACTGAAGGGGCATTTGAAAGACCAAAAGGCATCACCAAATACTCAAAGTGGCCCTCGGGCGTATTAAATGCGGTCTTCCACTCATCCCCCTGCTTAATTCGCACCAAATTATACGCCCCACGGAGATCTATCTTAGAGAACCACTTGGCCCCCTTTATGCGAGCAAACAAATCAGTCAGCAGTGGCAACGGATATTGATATTTAACCGTGATTTTATTCAAAAGCCGATAATCAATACACGGTCTCAAAGAGCCATCTTTCTTAGCCACAAAGAAAAAACCGGCTCCTAAGGGAGATGACGAAGGACGAATATGTCCCTTTTCCAAGGACTCCTTTATATATTCTCGCATAGCAGCATGTTCAGGCACAGACAGATTAAATAAACGACCCTTAGGGTATTTACTACCCGGAATCAAATCTATGGCACAATCGCACTCCCGGTGCGGAGGTAATGAACCAAGCTTAGGTTCTTCAAAAACGTCACGATATTCAGTCAAGAATTCAGGAATCTCAGAGGGAATAGATGATGAAATGGAAACCACAGGTACGTCCCCATGCGTACCCTTACATCCCCAGCTTAACACAGACATAGCTTTCCAGTCAAGGACTGGGTTATGAGATTGCAGCCATGGCAATCCAAGCACCAACACATCATGTAGGTTATACAGCACAAGAAAGCGAATAATCTCCTGATGATCCGGATTAATCCGCATAGTTACTTGTGTCCAGTATTGTGGTTTATTACTAGCCAATGGGGTGGAGTCAATCCCCTTCAGGGGTATAGGAGTTTCAAGAGGCTCCAAATCATACCCACAGCGTTTGGCAAAGGACCAATCCATAATACTCAAAGCGGCGCCAGAGTCGACATAGGCATCCGCGGTAATAGATGATAAAGAACAAATCAGGGTCACAGATAGAATAAACTTAGACTGTAAAGTGCCAATTGAAACAGACTTATCAAGCTTCTTAGTACGCTTAGAGCATGCTGATATAACATGAGTTGAATCACCGCAATAGAAGCACAACCCATTTTTTCGTCTTAAATTCTGCCGTTCACTTCTGGACAGAATTCTATCACATTGCATATTCTCTGGCGTCTTCTCAGTAGACACCGCCAAATGGTGCACAGGTTTGCGCTCCCGCAGACGCCTATCGATCTGGATAGCCATTGTCATGGACTCATTCAGACCCGCAGGCACAGGGAACCCCACCATAACATCCTTAATGGCATCAGAGAGACCCTCTCTGAAATTCGCCGCCAGGGCGCACTCATTCAACTGAGTAAGCACAGCCCATTTACGGAATTTCTGGCAGTATATTTCAGCTTCGTCTTGCCCCTGAGATAGGGACATCAAGGCCTTTTCCGCCTGAAGCTCTAACTGAGGTTCCTCATAAAGCAACCCCAAGGCCAGAAAAAACGCATCCACATTGAGCAACGCAGGATCCCCTGGAGCCAATGCAAAAGCCCAATCCTGAGGGTCGCCCCGGAGCAAGGAAATCACAATCCTGACCTGCTGAGCAGGATCTCCAGCAGAGCGAGATTTCAGGGACCAAAACAACTTGCAATTATTTTTGAAATTTTGAAAGCAAGATCTATTCCCCGAGAAAAATTCAGGCAAAGGAATTCTAGGTTCAGATATAGGAACATGAACAACAAAATCTTGTAAATTTTGAACTTTCGTGGTGAGATTATTCAAACCTGCAGCTAAACTCTGAATATCCATTTTAAACAGGTGAACACAGAGCCATTCCAGGATTAGAAGGAGAGAGAGAGAGAGAGAAAGGCTGCAATATAGGCAGACTTGCAAGAGATTCAATTACAAGCACACTCAGAACTGAAGGGAAGGGGAAAAAAAAATAATAATCTTCAGCAGACTTCTCTTTTCTCTCCTTTCTCTGTCAATTAATTTAACCCTTTTTGGCCGGTCAAACTGTTATGGTTCTCAATGGCAAGAGAACATAGCCCAGCAAACATAAGTACTAGCTCTTGGAAGGATGGAAACTAAACTGACCATGAACTAAACCTGCCGCACAACTAACAGTAGCCGGGTAGCGTTGCCTACGTTTTTATCCCTAGACGCCCAGCGCCGGCCGGAGGACTAACTAATCCTGGCAGAGGAAAATATAGTCCTGGCTCACCTCTAGAGAAATTTCCCCGATAGGCAGACAGAGGCCCCCACATATATTGGCGGTGATTTTAGATGAAATGACAAACGTAGTATGAAAATAGGTTTAGCAAAATTGAGGTCCGCTTACTAGAAAGCAGGAAGACAGAAAGGGCACTTTCATGGTCAGTTGAAAACCCTATCAAAATACCATCCTGAAATTCCTTTAAGACTCTAGTATTAACTCATAACATCAGAGTGGCAATTTCAGATCACAAGAGCTTTCCAGACACAGAAACGAATCTACAGCTGTGAACTGGAACAAAATGCAAAAACAAACGAGGACTAAAGTCCAACTTAGCTGGGAGTTGTCTAGCAGCAGGAACATGCACAGAAAGGCTTCTGATTACAATGTTGACCGGCATGGAAGTGACAGAGGAGCCAGGTTAAATAGCGACTCCCACATCCTGATGGAAACAGGTGAACAGAGGGGATGATGCACACCAGTTCAATTCCACCAGTGGCCACCGGGGGAGCCCAAAATCCAATTTCACAACAAGGATGCTTCTCAGGGCGCAATAGAAACTGGTGGCTTTGCAAGGTCAGGTACAGGGTTTTTGCGGGACACAAGTGATGTTGATTTGCAAGAAAGTGCTCCTCAACCCAGCACAAGCAGTGAATTGACACCTGGAACATTGGCCCACATGGCTGAGTATGCCTTGCGTATCCTAAAAAGGGACCCCGCATTATCAAAATGATGGCCGATAACGATTACTGGTTGGCCTGCCTCCTGGATCCACGATATAAAGGAAAATTACAAAATATCATGCCACATGAGAACCTTGAGCAAATATTGGCTACTAAACAAGCAACGCTTGTAGACCGTTTGGTTCAGGCATTCCCAGCACACAGCGGCGGTGATGGTTCTCACACGAGCCATAGTGGGCAACATGGCAGAGGTGTTAGAGGTGCACAAATCAGAAGTGGCGTTGGACAGAGGGGTTTTATGACCAGGTTGTGGAGTGATTTCGCAACGACCGCTGACACGACAGGTACTGCTGCATCGATTCAAAGTGACAGGAGACAGCATTTTTCCAGTATGGTTACGAAGTACTTTTCCGCCCTTATCAATGTTCTCCCTCACAGGTCATTCCCCTTTGATTACTGGGCATCTAAAATAGACACCTGGCCTGAATTCGCAGAATATGCATTACAGGAGCTCGCATGCCCTGCTGCTATTTTGCTATCAGAAAGAGTATTCAGTGCTGCTGGTTCAATACTGACCGAAAAAAGGACACGTCTGGCTACCCGAAATGTTGATGATCTAACCTTCATTAAAATGAACCAATCATGGATTTCAAATTATTTGGCCCCACCTTCCCCTGCTGACACGTAGCTTGCCTGAAAAATTTCTTGCTTTTGGCCTCTTCTTACTGACTTCTCCAATTCCTCCATTTGCAGCTGCTGAATGTCCACCATAGGCCATTTTTATACCTCCCTAAATGGGCTGACTCCCCCCACAGGGCCGTGGTCACCACCTGGCGCAAGCACCCGTGCGAGTGCCGTTTGCCTGGACAGGTGGGTGTGCCCACTCTTGGGCGATGGCACTGGCACAGGGCCCCTCATAGTACAATGAAGTGTCTCTGATGGTGGTGGTGCACAACCAACGTAAGACACACCGTCGTAATATGAGGGGCCCTGTGCCAGTACCGCCGCCCACGAGAGTGTTCCCCCCCAGCTCGAACAGTGCTCTACCACTTGCAATACTTACCTCTCCCTGCTCCACCACTGTGTAGTCTGTGCTGTTAAATCCTTCAATGGCACTGCCAATACAAATTTGTTGAAATGATAGATGATAGTTAAAATATACAGGGGCCCTGGCCTCCATTTAGACCAGTTAATACATTGCGCCTACTACTACTGTCTGATACTCAGCAGAGGAGCCCACCCCTGTACCTAGCTATGCCACCTGATTATTCCTGAAAAAATTTTTTGGCAGACATTTAGCCTACTTTATTATTTGGGCCTACTCACTGTGTCAGCCACTCCTTACAATTGTCCTCCGCTGAACAAAGCAATGCCGCCAGTTTAGTCCTGTTACCAATTTTGAACTGCTTTTTGCCTACTTGCTTATTTGGGCCTACTCACTGTGTCAGCCACTCCTTACAATTGTCCTCCGCTGAACAAAGCAACGCCGCCAGTTTAGTCCTGTTACCAATTTTGAACTGCATTAAGCCTACTTACTTATTTGGGCCTACTCACTGTGTCAGGCACTCCTTACAATTGTCCTCCGCTGAACAAAGCAACGCCACCAGTTTAGTCCTGTTACCAATTTTGAACTGCATTTAGCCTACTTGCTTATTTGGGCCTACTCACTGTGTTAGCCACTCCTTACAATTGTCCTCCGCTGAACAAAGCAATGCCGTCAGTTTAGACCTATTACCAATTTTGAACTGCTTTTTGCCTACTTGCTTACTTGGGCCTACTCACTATGTCAGGCACTCCTTACAATTGTCCTCCGCTGAACAAAGCAACGCCACCAGTTTAGTCCTGTTACCAATTTTGAACTGCATTTAGCCTACTTGCTTATTTGGGTCTACTCACTGTGTCAGCCACTCCTTACAATTGTCCTCCGCTGTTATGATCTGGTGGCCTAAGAGCAGCATGAGACATACTCTGGAGAAGGTGGTACCTGTACTGACCGCAGACCCTGAACTTAACACCGCAACTAGAAGTAGCCGTGGAATGTACCTAGCGCTCCCTAGACATCTCGACACAGCCGGAGGACTAATTACCCCTAGAGATAGAAAAGGGAAAACTATCTTGCCTCAGAGAAAATCCACAAAGGATAGACAGCCCCCCACAAATATTGACTGTGAGAGGAGAGGGAAAAAACATACACAGACTGAAATCAGAATTTAGCAAAGGAGGCCACTTCTAGCTAAATAGAAAGGATAGGACAGAGTACTATGCGGTCAGTATTAAAACACTAGAAAATATCCACCACAGAAAATACAAAATCTCCAAGTCTAACTAAAGATATGGAGGGTATATCTGCATCTCCAGAGATACCAGCTTGGCTAAACAAATCCTTATACAGACCAAGCTGGACAAGACAAAAACATGGAAAAGAACTGAACAATAAGGCCACAGCATGTGGACAGCAAAAATCAAGGCCAGAACTTATCTTTGTTGAAATGAACACCAAAGCAGGAGAGACTAGGCAGGGATGTGAATCCTCCAGGAACAATGGACAACTGGCACTGACTAAAGGGTCAAGCAAGACACCTGATAAATGCTGCGATTCAGAGACAGCAGCGCTACCACTTACAACCACCGGAGGGAGCCCAAGAGCAGAATTCACAACAGTACCCCCTCCTTGAGGAGGGGTCACCGAACCCTCACCAGAGCCCCCAGGCCGATCCGGACGAGCCAAATGAAAGGCACGAACCAAATCCTCAGCATGAACATCGGAGGCAACAACCCAAGAATTATCCTCCTGGCCATAACCCTTCCATTTGACAAGATACTGAAGCTTCCACCTCGAAAAACGAGATTCCAAAATCTTCTCAACCACATACTCCAACTCCCCATCTGTTATGGTTCTCAATGGCAAGAGAACATAGCCCAGCAAACATAAGTACTAGCTCTTGGAAGGATGGAAACTAAACTGACCATGAACTAAACCTGCCGCACAACTAACAGTAGCCGGGTAGCGTTGCCTACGTTTTTTATCCCTAGACGCCCAGCGCCGGCCGGAGGACTAACTAATCCTGGCAGAGGAAAATATAGTCCTGGCTCACCTCTAGAGAAATTTCCCCGATAGGCAGACAGAGGCCCCCACATATATTGGCGGTGATTTTAGATGAAATGACAAACGTAGTATGAAAATAGGTTTAGCAAAATTGAGGTCCGCTTACTAGATAGCAGGAAGACAGAAAGGGCACTTTCATGGTCAGCTGAAAACCCTATCAAAATACCATCCTGAAATTACTTTAAGACTCTAGTATTAACTCATAACATCAGAGTGGCAATTTCAGATCACAAGAGCTTTCCAGACACAGAAACAAAACTACAGCTGTGAACTGGAACAAAATGCAAAAACAAACGAGGACTAAAGTCCAACTTAGCTGGGAGTTGTCTAGCAGCAGGAACATGCACAGAAAGGCTTCTGATTACAATGTTGACCGGCATGGAAGTGACAGAGGAGCAAGGTTAAATAGCGACTCCCACATCCTGATGGAAACAGGTGAACAGAGGGGATGATGCACACCAGTTCAATTCCACCAGTGGCCACCGGGGGAGCCCAAAATCCAATTTCACAACAGTACCCCCCCCTCAAGGAGGGGGCACCGAACCCTCACCAGAACCACCAGGGCGATCAGGATGAGCCCTATGAAAGGCACGGACCAGATCGGAGGCATGAACATCAGAGGCAGTCACCCAAGAATTATCCTCCTGACCGTATCCCTTCCATTTGACCAGATACTGGAGTTTCCGTCTGGAAACACGGGAGTCCAAGATTTTTTCCACAACGTACTCCAACTCGCCCTCAACCAACACCGGAGCAGGAGGCTCAACGGAAGGCACAACCGGTACCTCATACCTGCGCAACAATGACCGATGAAAAACATTATGAATAGAAAAAGATGCAGGGAGGTCCAAACGGAAGGACACAGGGTTAAGAATCTCCAATATCTTGTACGGGCCGATGAACCGAGGCTTAAACTTGGGAGAAGAAACCCTCATAGGGACAAAACGAGAAGACAACCACACCAAGTCCCCAACACAAAGCCGAGGACCAACCCGACGCCGGCGGTTGGCAAAAAGCTGAGTCTTCTCCTGGGACAACTTCAAATTGTCCACTACCTGCCCCCAAATCTGATGCAACCTCTCCACCACAGCATCCACTCCAGGACAATCCGAAGATTCCACCTGACCAGAAGAAAATCGAGGATGAAACCCCGAATTACAGAAAAAAGGAGACACCAAGGTGGCAGAGCTGGCCCGATTATTGAGGGCAAACTCCGCTAAAGGCAAAAAAGCAACCCAATCATCCTGATCTGCAGACACAAAACACCTCAAATATGTCTCCAAGGTCTGATTCGTCCGCTCGGTCTGGCCATTTGTCTGAGGATGGAAAGCAGACGAGAAAGACAAATCTATGCCCATCCTAGCACAGAATGCTCGCCAAAATCTAGACACGAATTGGGTTCCTCTGTCAGAAACGATATTCTCCGGAAAACCATGCAAACGGACCACATTTTGAAAAAACAGAGGAACCAACTCGGAAGAAGAAGGCAACTTAGGCAGGGGAACCAAATGGACCATCTTAGAGAAACGGTCACACACCACCCAGATGACAGACATCTTCTGAGAAACAGGAAGATCCGAAATAAAATCCATCGAGATGTGCGTCCAGGGCCTCTTCGGGATAGGCAAGGGCAACAACAATCCACTAGCCCGAGAACAACAAGGCTTGGCCCGAGCACAAACGTCACAAGACTGCACAAAGCCTCGCACATCTCGAGACAGGGAAGGCCACCAGAAGGACCTTGCCACCAAATCCCTGGTACCAAAGATTCCAGGATGACCTGTCAACGCAGAAGAATGAACCTCAGAAATGACTTTACTGGTCCAATCATCAGGAACAAACAGTCTACCAGGTGGGCAACGATCAGGTCTATCCGCCTGAAACTCCTGCAAGGCCCGCCGCAGGTCTGGAGAAACGGCAGACAATATCACTCCATCCTTAAGGATACCTGTAGGTTCAGAGTTACCAGGGGAGTCAGGCTCAAAACTCCTAGAAAGGGCATCCGCCTTAACATTCTTAGAACCCGGCAGGTAGGACACCACAAAATTAAACCGAGAGAAAAACAACGACCAGCGCGCCTGTCTAGGATTCAGGCGTCTGGCGGACTCAAGATAAATTAGATTTTTGTGGTCAGTCAATACCACCACCTGATGTCTAGCCCCCTCAAGCCAATGACGCCACTCCTCAAAAGCCCACTTCATGGCCAAAAGCTCCCGATTCCCAACATCATAATTCCGCTCGGCGGGCGAAAATTTACGCGAGAAAAAGGCACAAGGTCTCATCACGGAACAATCGGAACTTCTCTGCGACAAAACTGCCCCAGCTCCGATTTCAGAAGCGTCGACCTCAACCTGAAAAGGAAGAGCAACATCAGGCTGACGCAACACAGGGGCGGAAGAAAAGCGGCGCTTAAGCTCCCGAAAGGCCTCCACAGCAGCAGGGGACCAATCAGCAACATCAGCACCCTTCTTAGTCAAATCAGTCAATGGTTTAACAACATCAGAAAAACCAGCAATAAATCGACGATAAAAGTTAGCAAAGCCCAAAAATTTCTGAAGACTCTTAAGAGAAGAGGGTTGCGTCCAATCACAAATAGCCTGAACCTTGACAGGATCCATCTCGATGGAAGAGGGGGAAAAAATATATCCCAAAAAGGAAATCTTTTGAACCCCAAAAACGCACTTAGAACCCTTCACACACAAGGAATTAGACCGCAAAACCTGAAAAACCCTCCTGACCTGCTGGACATGAGAGTCCCAGTCATCCGAAAAAATCAAAATATCATCCAGATACACAATCATAAATTTATCCAAATAATCACGGAAAATGTCATGCATAAAGGACCGAAAGACTGAAGGGGCATTTGAAAGACCAAAAGGCATCACCAAATACTCAAAGTGGCCCTCGGGCGTATTAAATGCGGTCTTCCACTCATCCCCCTGCTTAATTCGCACCAAATTATACGCCCCACGGAGATCTATCTTAGAGAACCACTTGGCCCCCTTTATGCGAGCAAACAAATCAGTCAGCAGTGGCAACGGATATTGATATTTAACCGTGATTTTATTCAAAAGCCGATAATCAATACACGGTCTCAAAGAGCCATCTTTCTTAGCCACAAAGAAAAAACCGGCTCCTAAGGGAGATGACGAAGGACGAATATGTCCCTTTTCCAAGGACTCCTTTATATATTCTCGCATAGCAGCATGTTCAGGCACAGACAGATTAAATAAACGACCCTTAGGGTATTTACTACCCGGAATCAAATCTATGGCACAATCGCACTCCCGGTGCGGAGGTAATGAACCAAGCTTAGGTTCTTCAAAAACGTCACGATATTCAGTCAAGAATTCAGGAATCTCAGAGGGAATAGATGATGAAATGGAAACCACAGGTACGTCCCCATGCGTCCCCTTACATCCCCAGCTTAACACAGACATAGCTTTCCAGTCAAGGACTGGGTTATGAGATTGCAGCCATGGCAATCCAAGCACCAACACATCATGTAGGTTATACAGCACAAGAAAGCGAATAATCTCCTGATGATCCGGATTAATCCGCATAGTTACTTGTGTCCAGTATTGTGGTTTATTACTAGCCAATGGGGTGGAGTCAATCCCCTTCAGGGGTATAGGAGTTTCAAGAGGCTCCAAATCATACCCACAGCATTGGGCAAAGGACCAATCCATAAGACTCAAAGCGGCGCCAGAGTCGACATAGGCATCCGCGGTAATAGATGATAAAGAACAAATCAGGGTCACAGATAGAATAAACTTAGACTGCAAAGTGCCAATTGAAACAGACTTATCAAGCTTCTTAGTACGCTTAGAGCATGCTGATATAAAATGAGTTGAATCACAGCAATAGAAGCACAACCCATTTTTTCGTCTTAAATTCTGCCGTTCACTTCTGGACAGAATTCTATCACATTGCATATTCTCTGGCGTCTTCTCAGTAGACACCGCCAAATGGTGCACAGGTTTGCGCTCCCGCAGACGCCTATCGATCTGGATAGCCATTGTCATGGACTCATTCAGACCCGCAGGCACAGGGAACCCCACCATAACATCCTTAATGGCATCAGAGAGACCCTCTCTGAAATTCGCCGCCAGGGCGCACTCATTCCACTGAGTAAGCACAGCCCATTTACGGAATTTCTGGCAGTATATTTCAGCTTCGTCTTGCCCCTGAGACAGGGACATCAAGGCCTTTTCCGCCTGAAGCTCTAACTGAGGTTCCTCATAAAGCAACCCCAAGGCCAGAAAAAACGCATCCACATTGAGCAACGCAGGATCCCCTGGAGCCAATGCAAAAGCCCAATCCTGAGGGTCGCCCCGGAGCAAGGAAATCACAATCCTGACCTGCTGAGCAGGATCTCCAGCAGAGCGAGATTTCAGGGACAAAAACAACTTGCAATTATTTTTGAAATTTTGAAAGCAAGATCTATTCCCCGAGAAAAATTCAGGCAAAGGAATTCTAGGTTCAGATATAGGAACATGAACAACAAAATCTTGTAAATTTTGAACTTTCGTGGTGAGATTATTCAAACCTGCAGCTAAACTCTGAATATCCATTTTAAACAGGTGAACACAGAGCCATTCCAGGATTAGAAGGAGAGAGAGAGAGAGAAAGGCTGCAATATAGGCAGACTTGCAAGAGATTCAATTACAAGCACACTCAGAACTGAAGGGAAGGGAAAAAAAAAAAAAATCTTCAGCAGACTTCTCTTTTCTCTCCTTTCTCTGTCAATTAATTTAACCCTTTTGGGCCGGTCAAACTGTTATGGTTCTCAATGGCAAGAGAACATAGCCCAGCAAACATAAGTACTAGCTCTTGGAAGGATGGAAACTAAACTGACCATGAACTAAACCTGCCGCACAACTAACAGTAGCCGGGTAGCGTTGCCTACGTTTTTTATCCCTAGACGCCCAGCGCCGGCCGGAGGACTAACTAATCCTGGCAGAGGAAAATATAGTCCTGGCTCACCTCTAGAGAAATTTCCCCGATAGGCAGACAGAGGCCCCCACATATATTGGCGGTGATTTTAGATGAAATGACAAACGTAGTATGAAAATAGGTTTAGCAAAATTGAGGTCCGCTTACTAGATAGCAGGAAGACAGAAAGGGCACTTTCATGGTCAGCTGAAAACCCTATCAAAATACCATCCTGAAATTACTTTAAGACTCTAGTATTAACTCATAACATCAGAGTGGCAATTTCAGATCACAAGAGCTTTCCAGACACAGAAACGAAACTACAGCTGTGAACTGGAACAAAATGCAAAAACAAACGAGGACTAAAGTCCAACTTAGCTGGGAGTTGTCTAGCAGCAGGAACATGCACAGAAAGGCTTCTGATTACAATGTTGACCGGCATGGAAGTGACAGAGGAGCAAGGTTAAATAGCGACTCCCACATCCTGATGGAAACAGGTGAACAGAGGGGATGATGCACACCAGTTCAATTCCACCAGTGGCCACCGGGGGAGCCCAAAATCCAATTTCACAACACCCATCAATCAACACCGGGGCAGGAGGATCAACAGAGGGAACAACGGGCACCACATATTTCCGCAACAAAGATCTATGAAAAACATTATGGATAGAAAAAGAGGCTGGAAGGGCCAAACGAAAAGACACTGGATTGACAATCTCAGAAATCCTATAAGGGCCAATAAACCGAAGCTTAAACTTAGGGGAAGAAACCTTCATAGGAACATGACGGGAAGACAACCAGACCAAATCCGCAACCCGAAGCCGGGAACCAACACACCGACGATGGTTAGCAAAACGCTGAGCCCCCTCCTGAGACAACACCAAATTGTCAACAACATGAGCCCAAATTTGCTGCAACCTGTCAACCACAGAGTCCACCCCAGGACAATCAGAAGGCTCAACCTGCCCTGAAGAAAAACGAGGATGAAAACCAGAGTTATAAAAGAAGGGTGAAACCAAGGTAGCAGAACTAGCCCGATTATTAAGGGCAAACTCGGCCAATGGCAAGAAAGCCACCCAATCATCCTGATCAGCAGACACAAAGCATCTCAAATAAGTTTCCAAAGTCTGATTAGTTCGCTCGGTTTGGCCATTTGTCTGAGGATGAAATGCGGAAGAAAAACACAAATCAATGCCCAGCCTAGCACAAAAGGCCCGCCAAAACCTAGAAACAAACTGGGAACCTCTATCAGACACAATATTCTCCGGAATGCCATGCAAACGAACCACATGCTGAAAAAACAACGGAACCAAATCAGAAGAGGAAGGCAATTTAGGCAAAGGTACCAAATGAACCATCTTTGAAAACCGGTCACAAACCACCCAGATAACCGACATCCTCTGGGAAACCGGAAGATCCGAAATAAAATCCATAGAAATATGCGTCCAAGGCCTCTCAGGGACCGGCAAAGGCAAAAGCAACCCACTAGCGCGGGAACAGCAAGGCTTGGCCCGCGCACAAGTCCCACAGGACTGCACAAAAGAACGCACATCCCGTGACAAAGAAGGCCACCAAAAGGACCTACCAACCAAATCTCTGGTACCAAAAATCCCAGGATGACCAGCCAACACAGAACAATGAACCTCCGAAATCAATTTACTAGTCCATCTGTCAGGAACAAACAGTTTCCCCACTGGACAGCGGTCAGGTTTATCAGCCTGAAATTCCTGAAGAACCCGTCGTAAATCAGGGGAGATGGCAGAAAGAATCACCCCTTCCTTTAGAATGCCGACCGGCTCAAGGACCCCAGGAGAATCAGGCAAAAAGCTCCTAGAAAGGGCATCAGCCTTAACATTCTTAGAACCCGGAAGATACGAGACCACAAAATCAAAACGGGAGAAAAACAGGGACCATCGGGCCTGTCTAGGATTCAGCCGTTTGGCAGACTCGAGGTAAATCAGATTCTTATGATCGGTCAAGACCACAATACGGTGCTTGGCCCTCTCAAGCCAATGCCGCCACTCCTCAAATGCCCACTTCATAGCCAACAACTCACGATTGCCGACATCATAATTGCGATCCGCAGGCGAAAACTTTCGAGAAAAGAAGGCACACGGTTTCATCAAGGAACCATCAGAATTCCTCTGAGACAAAACGGCCCCTGCCCCAATTTCAGAAGCGTCAACCTCAACCTGAAAAGGAAGAGAAACATCCGGCTGACGCAACACAGGGGCAGAAGTAAATCGGCGTTTAAGCTCCTGAAAGGCAGAGACAGCTGCAGAGGACCAATTCGTTACATCAGCGCCTTTCTTCGTCAAATCGGGCAGGGGTTTAACCACACTGGAGAAGTTGGCAATGAAACGGCGATAAAAATTAGCAAAGCCCAAAAATTTCTGAAGGCTCTTCACGGATGTGGGCTGGATCCAATCATGAATGGCCTGAACCTTAACCGGATCCATTTCTATAGATGAGGGAGAAAAAATGAAGCCCAAAAAAGAAATCTTCTGTACTCCAAAGAGGCACTTAGACCCCTTCACAAACAAGGCATTATCACGAAGGATCTGAAATACCATCCTGACTTGTTTCACATGAGACTCCCAATCATCTGAAAAAATCAAAATATCATTAAAATATACAATCATGAATTTATCAAGATAATTCCGAAATATATCATGCATGAAGGACTGAAACACAGATGGAACATTAGAGAGTCCGAATGGCATCACAAGGTATTCAAAATTGCCTTCAGGCGTATTAAACGCAGTTTTCCATTCGTCACCCTGCTTAATACAAACAAGATTATATGCCCCTCGAAGGTCAATCTTAGTAAACCAACTAGCCCCCTTAATCCTAGCAAACAGATCAGAAAGCAAAGGCAAAGGGTATTGGAACTTGACCGTGATCTTATTCAAGAGGCGATAATCAATACAGGGTCTCAAGGAGCCATCCTTCTTGGCAACAAAAAAAAACCTGCTCCCAATGGTGAAGAAGATGGACGAATATGCCCCTTCTCCAAGGACTCCTCAACATAGCTCCGCATGGCGGTATGTTCTGGCACAGACAGGTTGAAAATTCGGCGCTTAGGGAACTTACAGCCTGGAATCAAGTCAATAGCACAATCACAGTCCCTATGCGGTGGAAGGGAACTGGACTTGGGCTCATTGAATACATCCTGGAAATCTGACAAAAACTCAGGAATTTCAGAAGAGGGGGAGGAGGCAATTGACATCAAAGGAACGTCACCATGAACCCCCTGACAACCCCAACTAGTCACAGACATAGATTTCCAATCTAATACCGGATTATGCACCTGTAACCATGGGAAACCCAGCACAATAGCATCATACAAATTATGCAACACCAGAAAACGACAATCTTCCTGATGGGCTGGCGCCATGCACATGGTCAGCTGTGTCCAAAACTGAGGTTTATTTTTAGCCAACGGTGTAGCATCAATGCCCCTCAAAGGAATAGGACTCTGCAAAGGCTGCAAGGGGAAACCACAACGTCTGGCAAATTCTAAGTCCATTAGGTTTAGAACGGCGCCTGAATCCACAAATGCCACGACAGAAAATGACGATAATGAGCAGATCAGGGTCACAGACAACAGAAATTTAGGTTGTACAGTACTGATGGTACCAGAACTAGCGATTCTCTTGGTACGCTTAGGGCAATCAGAAATAACATGAGCAGAATCGCCGCAGTAAAAACACAACCTATTCTGACGTCTGAATCCTTGTCGTTCAGCTCTAGACACAATCCTATCACACTGCATAGGCTCAGGACTCCGCTCGGAAGACAATGCCATAGCGTGCACAACTCTGCGCTCGCGCAAGCGCCAATCAATCTGAATGGCCAGAGACATAGAATCACTCAGACCAGCAGGCGTGGGGAACCCCACCATAACATCTTTAACGGATTCAGAAAGACCCTTTCTGAAAATTGCCGCCAAGGCATCCTCATTCCATTTAGTCAGTACAGACCATTTTCTAAATTTCTGGCAATATGATTCTGCCGCTTCTTGACCCTGACACAGGGCCAACAAGGTCTTCTCAGCATGATCCACTGAATTAGGTTCATCATACAATAACCCAAGCGCCTGGAAAAAGGTGTCTACATTAAACATCGCCGGATTCCCAGGTTCCAGGGCAAATTCCCAATCCTGGGGGTCACCACGCAGCAGAGATATAACAATTTTAACCTGCTGGATGGGATCACCAGAGGAACAGGGTTTCAGAGCAAAAAACAGTTTACCGTTATTTTTAAAGCTCAAAAATTTGGACCTGTCCCCAAAAAACAAATCAGGAGTTGGAATTCTAGGCTCTAAAACCGGAGTCTGAACGATATAATCGGAAATACCCTGTACTCTAGCAGCAAGTTGATCCACACGAGAAGCCAATCCCTGAACATCCATACCAGCGCCGAACTCCTGAGCCACCCAGAGGTAAAGAGGGAAAAAAACAAAACACAACAGACTACAGAAAAAAAATGGCTCAGCACTTTCCTTCCCTTCTTCTGAGATGCGGTTAACTCATTGTTGGACAGTTGTACTGTTATGATCTGGTGGCCTAAGAGCAGCATGAGACGTACTCTGGAGAAGGTGGTACCTGTACTGACCGCAGACCCTGAACTTAACACCGCAACTAGAAGTAGCCGTGGAATGTACCTAGCGCTCCCTAGACATCTCGACACAGCCGGAGGACTAATTACCCCTAGAGATAGAAAAGGGAAAACTATCTTGCCTCAGAGAAAATCCACAAAGGATAGACAGCCCCCCACAAATATTGACTGTGAGAGGAGAGGGAAAAAACATACACAGACTGAAATCAGAATTTAGCAAAGGAGGCCACTTCTAGCTAAATAGAAAGGATAGGACAGAGTACTATGCGGTCAGTATTAAAACACTAGAAAATATCCACCACAGAAAATACAAAATCTCCAAGTCTAACTAAAGATATGGAGGGTATATCTGCATCTCCAGAGATACCAGCTTGGCTAAACAAATCCTTATACAGACCAAGCTGGACAAGACAAAAACATGGAAAAGAACTGAACAATAAGGCCACAGCATGTGGACAGCAAAAATCAAGGCCAGAACTTATCTTTGTTGAAATGAACAGCAAAGCAGGAGAGACGAGGCAGGGATGTGAATCCTCCAGGAACAATGGACAACTGGCACTGACTAAAGGGTCAAGCAAGACTAAATAGCCCAGTCAGAATTGCAAAAAGTGAACACACCTGATAAATGCTGCGATTCAGAGACAGCAGCGCTACCACTTACAACCACCGGAGGGAGCCCAAGAGCAGAATTCACAACATCCGCTGAACAAAGCAATGCCGTCAGTTTAGACCTATTACCAATTTTGAACTGCTTTTTGCCTACTTGCTTACTTGGGCCTACTCACTATGTCAGCCACTCCTTACAGTTGTCCTCCACTGAACAAAGCAACGCCACCAGTTTAGTCCTGTTACCAATTTTGAACTGCATTTAGCCTACTTGCTTATTTGGGCCTACTCACTGTGTCAGCCACTCCTTACAATTGTCCTCCGCTGAACAAAGCAACGCCACCAGTTTAGTCCTGTTACCAATTTTGAACTGCATTTAGCCTACTTGCTTATTTGGGCCTACTCACTGTGTCAGCCACTCCTTACAATTGTCCTCCGCTGAACAAAGCAACGCCGCCAGTTTAGTCCTGTTACCAATTTTGAACTGCTTTTAGCCCACTTTATTATTTGGGCCTACTCACTGTGTCAGCCACTCCTTACAATTGTCCTCCGCTGAACAAAGCAACGCTGCCAGTTTAGTCCTGTTACCAATTTTGAACTGCATTTAGCCTACTTGCTTATTTGGGCCTACTCACTGTGTCAGCCACTCCTTACAATTGTCCTCCGCTGAACAAAGCAACGCCGCCAGTTTAGTCCTGTTACCCCATTTTGAACTGCATTAAGCCTACTTACTTATTTGGGCCTACTCACTGTCAGCCACTCCTTACAATTGTCCTCCGCTGAACAAAGCAACGCCGCCAGTTTAGTCCTGTTACCAATTTTGAACTGCTTTTAGCCTACCTACTTATTTGGGCCTTCTCACTGTGTCAGCCACTCTTTACAATTGTACTCCGCTGAACAAAGCAACGCCGCCAGTTTAGTCCTGTTACCAATTTTGAACTGCTTTTAGCCTACCTACTTATTTGGGCCTTCTCACTGTGTCAGCCACTCCTTACAATTGTCCTCTGCTGAACAAAGCAATGCCGCCAGTTTAGTCCTGTTACCAATTTTGAACTTCTTTTTGCCTACCTGCTTATTTGGGCCTACTCACTGTGTCAGCCACTCCTTACAATTGTCCTGCGCTGAACAAAGCAATGCCGCCTGGTTAGTCCTGTTACCAGTTTTGAACTGCATTTAGCCTACTTGCTTATTTGGGCCTACTGACTGTGTCAGCCACTCCTTACAATTGTCCTCCGCTGAACAAAGCAACGCCGCCAGTTTAGTCCTGTTACCCCATTTTGAACTGCATTAAGCCTACTTACTTATTTGGGCCTACTCACTGTGTCAGCCACTCTTTACAATTGTCCTCCGCTGAACAAAGCAACGCCGCCAGTTTAGTCCTGTTACCAATTTTGAACTGCTTTTAGCCTACCTACTTATTTGGGCCTTCTCACTGTGTCAGCCACTCCTTACAATTGTCCTCTGCTGAACAAAGCAATGCCGCCAGTTTAGTTCTGTTACCAATTTTGACCTGCATTTAGCCTACTTGTTTATTTGGGCCTACTCACTGTGTCAGCCACTCCTTACAATTGTCCTCCGCTGAACATAGCAACGCCGCCAGTTTAGTCCTGTTACCAATTTTGAACTGCCTTTATCCCACTTTATTATTTGGGCCTATATCTGTGTTTCCTCCTCATCCTGCCCATTGCCCAGCCACTGTTAGATGAGTCTGCTGGTACATTGACCCAGACCACTACATTCCCCTTGCACTCTACACAGCCAGAATCTGACCCTGCTGAAAGTCAGGTTCTCCTTCCTGCATACTATACCACCTTACACGGGGACAAAGAGGAAGGTGCAGATAAAAGTGCAGGTTCCTTCATCAGGTGAAGGGGGCATACTCGTTGGCGACATCACTGGCACAGGGCCCCTCATAGTACACAAAAGTGTCTCTTCCGGTGGGAGGCGCCACCCGCCGTCAAACACACCGCCATACTATGAGGGGCCCTGTGCCAGTGCCAATGCCAACGAGTGGGCCCCCACTGCTTGCTCAGGATCACAGCACTTCCAAAGTTGAAATACTTACCTCTCCCTGCTCCACCGTCGTAATGTATTCCACGTTTCCTGGGCCCACAAAAAACTTGAGCCAGCCCTACCCCCCCCACAACTTTAGCCAAATGACCCCCAGTTTTCAATGCCTAACTATTATTATAAAGTAAATTAAGATTGACAAGCTTCAGTAATAAGAATTGATGCTTTTGGCATTAAAATGGGCACTGTAGGTGTTTTCCTGTCCTCCACTCTCTGCCGACTTTGATTCCCCATTGACTTGCATTGAGTTTCGTATTTCAGTTGGCCCCCGACTTTACGTAATAATCAGCCGATTTCACCCGACCCGACTTTTGACAAAGTCGGGTTTCGCGAAACCCGACTTGATCTGAAAAAAGTAAAAGTCGCTCAACTCTAGTGATCATCATACTGTGAAAAGATTTGTGACTGAAACAGAGCTCAGACATAGTTCATGCAGATAAAGGCATAATGAGTAGTCATGAGCGAGCACTAAAATGCTCGGGTGCTTGTTGTCCGGGTCAAGCAGATTGTTATACTCGGGTACTCGACCCGAGCAAGGAGCCCAATGTAAGTCTATGGGAGACCCAAGAATTTTTATCGCGATCGCCCCCGGGGGTCCTTTTAAGGTCTAAAAACGTCTGAAAATGATGGAAACACTGCTCAAATTACAAAGGAACATCATGGGGATCTCCCCTGGAAGCATTCCTGACTCCTAGTTCACAGCTTTAAACCATTTTTTTTCAAGATTCATGCCATTTTTCCCGGTGCCACAAAAATCACATTAAAACGAAACCAAAATGGGTTTTGCTTGGAAATATGTCAAGGTACATCCTTTGCAGGTTAATGACTTGCCTGTACGGCCAAATATTTAACCCCAGACCAAAAATTTCCTCCCTCACTTAGGCTTAATTCAGACGCAGCATTTTTGAAGCGTTTTTCAACTTTAACATTGCTTTCAACCACTACAAATGCACATTCACTGGGAAATCTCATTGTAACATGTAACAACCCTAGCTGGCCATGTGGTGTGTGACACATAAGCAGACCCATGGTGTTTCATTTATGAAGGAGGGACTCTTAAAGTCACAGAGCGTATTTTTACTGGTGCATCAGGCGGCATTAGTCTTCTTAAAGGGCCATTATGAAACAGTGGGTCTCCTAAGCTGTCGTAGCCTATGCTGTGAGTGGATGGGCTGCCAAGAATTACGACTCACCACAATACCCCTGTCATAAGATGTCCAGGGGGGACTCCTGAAAAAGTGTTGCAGTGAATTCAAGGCCTGCCCTGCTACCAATTCATATGCCAATTCATATACCAATTCATTAGGCCTCGGGACCCACATACTGGATGGGCCCAGGAAAATCCACTTCACAATATGCATTTTTCACTCCCTGTGATGGTGTGATATGCTATGTGGGTATCATTTTTGTGTATATTTCTATTTTACTTATTTTCATGGTGTTCCCTTGTAGAAGGAGTTATTTGCTAATTGATGAATGGCTGTTGCTCTGTATTTCTGATGGACAACGGCTGGAGTCCGTACACTCCAGGAGGGGTATCTATGGTGCCGTGGTCCACTCTGGTGGGGGTGGTGGTAGCTCTTCCTCAGGCGGGATGGAGTGCACAAGATACACTGGACGAGGTGAGGCTGCATGGGGCTCCCTCCGAGTCCTTGAGGGACAGCCAGACTGCAAATGTCCAGGTTGCCCACACCCATAACATCTCCTCTCTGTGATAACCCCAGGTCGTGGTCAGAACTGTTGGGGCCCAGGATTGTGAGGCGTGATTGTCGTCGGCTTGTGACTAGGTGGAAGGGCAAATATAATCAGAGGGGGACGGGGTGCGGGAGAAGGCCGTGGTTTATTGTCCAGAAGCCTCCTCCATTGCGGTCGGATAGTAAGGGCTTCATCGGCCAGGGCGGCAGCTCTACCCACGGTACATGGCGTGCGCTCCCGGACCCATTCCCGTACCTCTGCGGGGCACTTGGCAAGAAATTGTTCTATAAGGAAAGCCTGTATAACATCTTCCACAGTAAAGACATTTTCTGCTTCCAGCCATCTCCGACATGCCTGGGACATCTTATGTGCATACATCCTAAACGATCCCCCGTAGTGCATGGGAGGTCTCAGAACTTGGCACTATATGAGTCTGTGGTGATAGCATGGTAATCCAGGATAGTCTGCTTTCCAATGTTATAATCCCTATTCCGCTGTGAGTCAAAGGTTCGGTAAGCCTCCGCCATGCTACCGTTCAGGAGTCCCAAAAAACAAAAGCATCCAGCCAGAGTGGGGCACCTCCATCACAGCACACTGCTGCTCAAAGTCCTTGAAGAACCCCTCCACATCTCCGGAAGCCTCATCAAATGGCTTAAACTCTGTCCGGGTGATCCGAACAGGCTCCCGGATGGTTGGGTTTACATTCCACATTGTGTTACTTCCTCTTTCAAGCTCCATTGCTTCTTGTCTCCGCTGTGCCCGGCAGGCAGCCTCCTCCTTGTACTCCTGAGAGACGCCTGGGCCCAGAACCGCCATCTCTTTTTCGTACCACACCACCCACTGGCTTTTTGGGGTGGGGGTCCTCATCTCCCGTGCTCATCCTTCAGACATATGGGAGGAGGTGGCTGGGCTGGCAACCACCAGTAGGTCAATTAAGGCCTCTTTAGTCAGTCCCTGGTAGTTCAGGCCCAGGTCTCTGGCTCTCTCCTGTAAACTGGATACAGTCCAATTTCTGTACTCACTCTGTGGGTGGTTCTCCATTAGGTTACGCTCTGTTGATCCCACTGCTGCCACCAGTTGTCACGGGGTCCTTCTCCAGGATCACACAATCAATAGAGCAAGAGAATAGTGAGCAACTCCAAGACCTTTATTTAGGCAAAAATACGAAAGGTCCATATACGATCCACCACACAAAGGATAAAATAGTCCAGAACACAAATGCAGTTCAGCAACAGGATAAAGGTCCAACAATACAGCAGACAGAGGATAGCATAGTCCATATACGCTTCTTTCTCTCTGAGGTGCTGTGAACACATCATCATTCCACACAGGACTGATCTGTGTCTCACCTCCCATATATTTTTAAAAGTCTCATTCCTCCTTCACAGGTCAGGAGGGGGAAGGTCTCAGGGGCTCATTGTTTCAAAAAAGCTAGGTCAAAATGTCATTAGCATATTAGCAAACAATACAGTGCTGTGGGGGCTGATATCAGATGGCAGCAACAGCCATTCATCAATTAGCAAATAACTCCTTCTACAAGAGAACACCATGAAAATAAGTAAAATAGAAATATACACAAAAATGATACCCACATAGCATATCACACCATCACACGCCTGTACTGCTTTGTTTTACACATTGACAGCAAGGCCAGCCCTGCTGCATAGTCAGTCATATGCACCCCATTAGGCCTTGGAACCCACATACTGGATGGGCCCAGGAAAATCCACTTCACAATATGCATTTTGTACTCCTTTGTTTTACACATTGGCAGCAAGGCCAGCCCTGCTGCATAGTCAGTCATATGCACCCCATTAGGCCTTGGAACCCACATACTGGATGGGCCCAGGAAAATCCACATCACAATATGCATTTTGTACTCCCGTACTCCTTTGTTTTACACATTGGCAGCAAGGCCAGCCCTGCTGCATAGTCAGTCATATGCACCCTATTAGGTCTTGGAACCCACATACTGCATGGGTCCAGGAAAATCCACTTTACAATATGCATTTTGTACTCCTGTACTCCTTTGTTTTACACATTGGCAGCAAGGCCAGCCATGCTGCATAGTCAGTCATATGCACCCCATTACGCCTTGAAACCCACATACTGGATGGGCCCATGAAAATCCACTTCACAATATGCATTTTGTACTCCGTACTCCTTTGTTTTACACATTGGCAGCAAGGCCATCCCTGCTGCATAGTCAGTGATATGCACCCCATTATGCCTTGTAACCCACGTACTGGATGGGCCCATGAAAATCCACTCGTATTTTTTAATGGTATCATGGTTCCCTCTTTGCACAATTAATTACAGGAGAATTTGGCAATTTCATTTGGCATGTTTTTAACACTAAGGTTCAGATACAGCTTTAAAAAAAGCTAATACTTGCAATACATTGTGATTTTATTGCAAACTACAAAATTCAAGGAATAGTATGATTGAATAGTGTGAGTGTGTACACTTTTGTATATGTTAACATACACAGGTTAATAAGTACATATAAGGATTAAATAAATATAGTGATTACGTATATATGAAGATTAACTACATACAGTATACTTAGATCATCACCAAGAGGCTTTTAAACATCATCTGTCTGGAATATCAGAGAAGCAACACCAAGACAGAGAACCCCTGGGAGATTATCTACACTGCATGAGCATCCCCAATATTGCAGGTATCAGCACACTGTACATGTACAGGTACCCCAGTTTTGGCATCTGTCTTAGTCATGTTTCTCTGGTCTTATATAGCGATTTACACTATGTATTAACTCTAGTTTCACCCAGACCTTCAAGTGGCCACTTTTCAAGGTTGGATGAAACTGAGATTTCATGGAGTCATCAGAAGAGGGGCCATAAACCCCTAGAAAATAAAAGCCACAAGGATTTAGATCAAACAACCATCGGCATAGTTTCAGTAAACCTTAATGTTTTACAATGACAAACAGCAAACATATAGAGGCTTAGAACTGTTTGTGAAGTGAATAAACAAACATTTCTCAAGATTGTGTCACTATGAGCATTATCTGTCACATCTGTAAATGTTTTACAAGAAATGCAGCTATGTGATTGTCTGAATGCATTGGGTATACAGTATTTAAATCTTGCTTGCAAATTGCCATTTGTATATTCGCCATTTGTACATTTGAGGCAGCCAAAGTTATGGCTCTCAAGGAGAGAAACTAATATAGTGGACAAAGCTATATTTTTAATGAACTACTGAGCCTAACTAACAGCATTGCTTTATCAAATTTATATGAAGTGTATTGTGTCCAATGTGAGCAACCAGGCAACACAAAAAGGAGCTTTCTTAAGGAAGCTCTTTAAGGTATACAAATGTTATGAAGTCTTTGCCAACAAGGATGTGGTTTCACCATTGTGGGGTACCTTTTTTAAAAATATGCTAGTGCCATCGCAGGCCCCTTGTCCAAGCTTCACCAGCCTATAACAGTACAAAGCACATTCACCCTGGTGATCTAGTGGCAGTTAAACAAGAGACATTGCAGGAGATAGAGTTAAGAATTAGGCCCAATGTAGTGGTGTGGGTCACTGAGACTTGTAATACAGTGCATGAGCTGCCAAACAATTCCCCAATGGGGGTACCTTTTTTAAAAATAGACTAGTGCCATCACAGCCCCCTTGCCCAAAATGCACCATACAGAGCATGTTCACCCTGGTGATCTAGTGGCAGGTGAAGGACACACTGCAGGAGGCTGAGTTAAGAAGTAGGCCCAATGTAACGTAATGCCCAATTCCCCAATGTGGGGTCCCTTCTTTACAAATTAAAATAGTGCCATCACAGCTCCCTTGCCCAAAATGCACCCAGTGGCGCTGCTACCATGAGGCTAGTTGAGCTCTTTGGCTCAGGCGGCCCCTGAAGAGAGGGGGTGGCAGATTCTGTCAGTGTAGTAACTGGATTTGCGTCGGGGACACAGGTTCAGTTACTACCCTATGCTATTGAGTCTATTCAGGGCTCCATCCTGGATCTCCTCATCCAGCCCTCCCCAACTCACGTGACATCATCACAGGTCCTGACGCTGAAGTCGCTCTTCTCCATGCATCTCCTTGGGTTGCTCATGGATGGCTGCTCTGTGCACACAGGACCTGTGATGAGGTCACAGGAGGGGGAGGAGTCAGCGGTCACATGATCAGGGTAATCGTGTATGCAGGACTCTGCTGTGGTGATTGTCATGGTGCTGGATGAGGGGAAGTTGATGTGTGGGGTCAGGAGGGGTTTGCAGGGTGGATGTAGCAGAGCCGTGTGTGTACAAGGTATACGGAGCGGAGCTGTGTGTGTACGAGGTGTGCGGAGCAGAGCCGGGTGTGTACGGTGCAGAGCCGTGTGTGTACGAGGTGTACGGAGCGGAGCCGTGTGTGTACGAGGTGTGCGGAGCAGAGACGTGTGTGTACAAGGTGTATGGAGCGGAGCCATGTGTACTTGGTATATGGAGCGGAGCCATGTGTGTACTTGGTGTACGGAGCGGAGCCGTGTGTATACAAGGTGTATGGAGCGGAGCCGTGTGTGTACTTGGTGTATGGAGTGGAGCCGTGTGTGTATGTGGTGTACAGAGCGGAGCCGTGTGTGTACAAGGTGTATGGAGTGGAGCCGTGTGTGTACGAGATGTATGGAGCGGAGCCGTGTGTGTACTTCGTGTACGGAGCGGGAGCCATGTGTGTACTTGGTGTACGGAGTGGAGCCGTGTGTGTACTTGGTGTACAGAGCGGAGCCGTGTGTGTACGAGGTGTGTGGAACGGGGCCGTGTGTACGAGGTGTATGGAGCGGAGCCGTGTGTGTATGTGGTGTACGGAGCGGAGCCGTGTGTGTTTGTGGTGTACGGAGTGGAGCCGTGTGTGTACTTCGTGTACGGAGCGGGAGCCATGTGTGTACTTGGTGTACGGAGTGGAGCCGTGTGTGTACTTGGTGTACAGAGCGGAGCCGTGTGTGTACGAGGTGTGTGGAACGGGGCCGTGTGTACGAGGTGTATGGAGCGGAGCCGTGTGTGTATGTGGTGTACGGAGCGGAGCCGTGTGTGTTTGTGGTGTACGGAGTGGAGCCGTGTGTGTACAAGGTGTACGGAGTGGAGCCGTGTGTGTACGAGGTGTACGGAGCAGAGCCATGTGTGTATGATTTGTGCGAAGCAGAGACGCGTGTGTACAAGGTGTATGGAGCAGAGCCGTGTGTGTACTTGGTGTATGAAGCAGAGCAGAGACGCGTGTGTACAAGGTGTATGGAGCGGAGCCGTGTGTGTACTTAGTGTATGGAGCGGAGCCGTGTGTGTACTTGGTGTACAGAGTGGAGCCGTGTGTGTACGAGGTGTACGGAGCGGAGCCGTGTGTGTACGTGGTGTATGGAGCGGAGCCATGTGTGTACGAGGTGTACTGAGTGGAGTCGTATGTGTACTTGGTGTACGCAGCGGGAGCCGTGTGTGTGCGAGGTATATGGAGTGGAGCCGTGTGTGTACTTGGTGTACGGAGTGGAGCCGTGTGTGTACAAGGTGTATGGAGTGGAGCCGTGTGTGTACTTGGTGTACGGAGCGGAGCCGTGTGTGTACGAGGTGTGTGGAACGGAGCCGTGTGTGTACGAGGTGTATGGAGCGGAGCCATGTGTGTATGTGGTGCACGGAGCAGAGCCGTGTGTGTACAAGGTGTACGGAGTGGAGCCGTGTGTGTACGAGGTGTACGGAGCGGAGCCATGTGTGTACGATTTGTGCGAAGCAGAGACGCGTGTGTACCAGGTGTATGGAGCAGAACCGTGTGTGTACTTGGTGCATGAAGCGGAGCCATGTGTGTACGATTTGTGCGGAGCAGAGACACATGTGTACAAGGTGTATGGAGCGGAGCCGTGTGTGTACTTGGTGTATGGAGTGGAGCCATCTGTGTACTTGGTGTAGAGTGGAGCCGTGTGTGTACGAGGTGAACGGAGCGGAGTCGTGTGTGTACGAGGTGTGTGGAGCCGTGTGTGTACTTGGTGTACAGAGTGGAGCCGTGTGTGTACGAGGTGTACGGAGCGGAGCCGCCATGTGTGTACTTGGTGTGTGGAGTGGAGCCGTGTGTGTACGAGGTGTACGGAGTGGAGCCGTGTGTGTACGAGGTGTGTGGAACGGAGCGGAGCCGTGTGTGTACGAGGTGTACGGAGCGGAGCCGTGTGTGTACTTGGTGTACAGAGTGGAGCCGTGTGTACGAGGTGTATGGAGCGGAGCCGTGTGTGTACGAGGTGTATGGAGCGGAGCCGTGTGTGTACTTGGTGTACGGAGCAGGAGCCATGTGTTTACGAGGTGTATGGAGTGGAGCCATGTGTGTACTTGGTGTACGGAGTGGAGCCGTGTGTGTATGAGGTATACGGAGTGGAGCCGTGTGTGTACTTGGTGTACGGAGCTGAGCCGTGTGTGTACGAGGTTTGTGGAACGGAGCTGTGTGTGTACGAGGTGTACGGAGCGGAGCCGTGTGTGGACGAGGTGTATGGAGTGGAGCCGTGTGTGTACTTGGTGTACGGAGTGGAGCCGTGTGTGTACGATTGGTGCGGAACGGAGCCGTGTGTGTGCAAGTTGTACGGAGTGGAGCCGTGTCTATACTTGGTGTATGGAGTGGAGCCATGTGTTTACTTGTTGTACGGAGTGGAGCCGTGTGTGTACGGGGTGTACGGAGCGGAGCAGCATGAGTACGAGGTGTATGGATCAGAGCCGCATGTGTGCAAGGTTTACGGAGTGGAGCCATGTGTGTAGGAGGTGTACGTAGCGTGGCCGCGAGTGTACAAGGTGTACAGAGCAGAGCCGCATGTGTACAAGGCTTACAGAGTGGAGCAATGTCTGTACTGAGTGGAGCCGTGTGTGTGCGCGAGGTGTACGGAGCAGAGCCGTGTGTGTAAGAGGCATACAAAGCGAAACCGTGTGTGTATGAGGTGTGTGGAGCTGTGCGTGTAGGAGGTCGGTGTATGGTGGAGAGCAAATTTCATACCTCCCAACCGTCCCGGATCCAGCGGGACAGTCCTGATTTTGAGAGGCTGTCCCGGCCGGGAGCTTACTTTTCCTGTGGACACAGGAGTACACGGCGGAGCCCCGAGGAGCACTTTAAAACTCGCACGTGACGTTCCACCGGAAGTGACGTGCTTGAAGCTGACCGGAAATGATGTAATTTCGGGAGGAGATTGTGACGGAACCATGGAGGCACTTCAGGGAATGCTTCAGATCCATAACCGTGTCCTCCTCCGACAGCGCGGACAGCGGGATCGCCTTGGAATCGGGGATGCCGGCTGTTATGATCCGGTGACTTTGGAGCCGCATGAACTTTCTCTGAAGTAGGTGGAAACTGTACTGACCGCAAAACCTGAACTAACACCGCAACTAGAAGTAGCCGTGGGGTGTGCCTAACAAACCCTAGACACCTCGACACAGCCCGAGGACTAAATACCCCTATAGATGGAAATAGGAATACTACCTTGCCTCAGAGCAGAACCCCAAAGGATAGGCAGCCCCCCACGAATATTGACTGTGAGTAGGAGAGGAAAGACACACGCAGGCAGAAAACAGGATTCAGCAAAAGAGGCCACTCTAGCTAAATAGGGAAAGATAGGACAGAATACTAAGCGGTCAGTATTAAAACCCTTCCAAAAATATCCACAGCAGATAATACAAAAAGTTCCACAATCTAACTAAAGACATGGATTGTATATCTGCCACTCCAGAGAATCCAACAAGACTGAGAAAATACTGACACAATCTAAGCTGGACAAAAAAAACACTGAATAGCACAGAATTATTAAGCACACAGCATGTGTGCCACAGAAACAAAACTGTTGTGAACTCTGTTTTTGGGCTCCCTCTAGTGGTCACAAGCGGTACTGTGTAGTGTTGTCTTTCTGCAGGTTGGCAGCATCAGCTGGTTCGTTATCCTTGGTTGGTTTCCTATTTAGTTCAC
This sequence comes from Ranitomeya variabilis, assembly GCF_051348905.1. NCBI lineage: Eukaryota > Metazoa > Chordata > Amphibia > Anura > Dendrobatidae > Ranitomeya > Ranitomeya variabilis. Next base: position 698,168,346 of record NC_135232.1, on the reverse strand, counting down.
CTGGATACTCAGTTCCTTGCCTGCTCTCAATGTATTCAGTGCTCTTCAGATTCCTTGTGACTACCTTGCTCCCAGTCTCTCCAAGACAAGCTAAGTTTTTGTTTGATCATTTTTTGATTATCAGCATTTATTATGTTTTTAGTCCAGCTCGCTAAAATGTGATTTACTCGCTTGCTGGTTGCTCTAGGGGACTGAGTTTCTCCCCCCCACACCGTTAGTTGGTGCGGGGGTTCTTGAAATCTCAGTGTGGATTTTTTGTAAGGGTTTTTTACTGACCGCACAGACCCCTTTACTATTTTCTGCTATCTAGTATTAGTGGGCCTCATTTGCTAAATCTGTTTTCACCCCTGTGTATGTGCCTTCCTCTTACCTCACCGTTATTATATGTTGGGGGCTTCTATTTCTTTGGGGATTATTTCTCTGCAGGCAAGAGAGGTCTTTCTTTCTCTCTAGGGGTAGTTAGTTCCTCAGGCTGGCTCGAGACGTCTAGGATTTTTAGACACGTTCACCGGCTACTTCTAGTGTGTTTGGATAGGTTCAGATTTGCGGTCAGTCCAGTTTGCCACCTCCCTAGAGCTTGTCCTATGTATGTTACTTAGCTGGAGTAATTTGGGATCCTCAACCACTAAGGATCATAACAGTAGAGCAGGCCTCAAAAGTGTTTAATGCATCGCAGAAGTGGGATAAAAAGAAGACCTGAGTACATTTTTTTTTTTTCCTCCCGCTTTTCCTTTGCTGCAGTCTGTTTAGCTTCTTTCATCCCCTTGAACTCTGGGTGGTTTTGAGCTCAGCTGCAGACATGAATTTTCAGACTCTGACTTCGAGTGTGGATCATCTGACTGCACGGGTGCAAAGTATTCAGGATTTTGTTATTCATAGCCCTATGTCAGAACCAAAGATACCCATTCCTGAATTGTTTTCTGGTGATAGATCTAGGTTTCTAAACTTTAAGAATAATTGTAAGTTATTTCTATCTCTGAGACCTCGTTCCTCTGGTGATTCCGCTCAGCAAGTTAAAATTGTTATCTCCTTGTTGCGTGGCGACCCTCAAGATTGGGCTTTCTCTCTGGCGCCAGGAGATCCTGCATTGCTTAATGTAGATGCATTTTTTTCTGGCTCTTGGACTGCTTTATGAGGAGCCTAATCTTGAGAATCAGGCAGAAAAAGCGTTGCTGGCTATCTCTCAAGGTCAGGATGAAGCAGAGGTGTATTGTCAAAAATTTCGGAAATGGTCGGTGCTTACTCAATGGAATGAGTGTGCCTTGGCTGCAAATTTCAGAGAAGGTCTTTCTGAGGCCGTTAAGAATGTTATGGTGGGGTTTCCCACCCCTACAAGTCTGAGTGATTCTATGGCTTTAGCCATTCAGGTTGATCGGCGTTTGCGGGAGCGCAAATCTGCTCATCCTTTGGCGGTATTATCTGAACAGAGACCTGAGTCTATGCAATGTGACCGAACTCTGACCAGAATTGAGCGACAAAGTCATAGACGTCAAAATGGGTTGTGTTTTTACTGTGGTGATTCTACTCATGTTATCTCAGCATGCTCTAAACGCTTAAAAAAAATCGCTAAACCTGTCACCATTGGTACTATGCAGCCTAAGTTTATTTTGTCTGTTACTTTGATTTGTTCTTTGTCATCCTACCCGGTTATGGCTTTTGTGGATTCGGGTGCTGCCCTGAATCTGATGGATTTGTCGTTTGCCAGGCGCTGTGGTTTTGTCCTGGAGCCTTTGGAATTTCCTATTCCTCTGAGGGGAATTGATGCTACGCCATTGGCTGAGAATAAGCCTCAGTATTGGACGCAAATGACCATGTGCATGACTCCCGTACATCAGGAGGTGATTCGCTTTCTTGTTCTGCATAATTTGCATGATGTTGTCGTTTTGGGTCTGCCATGGCTGCAGGCTCATAATCCAGTTTTAGATTGGAAAGCTATGTCTGTGTCAAGTTGGGGTTGTCAGGGAATTCATGGCGATGTTCCGTTGGTGTCTATTGCTTCTTCCACTCCTTCTGAGGTCCCTGAGTTTTTGTCTGACTACCAGGATGTATTTGATGAACCCAGGTCCAGTGCCCTGCCCCCTCATAGGGATTGTGACTGTGCTATAAATTTAATTCCTGGTAGTAAATTCCCTAAGGGACGACTTTTTAATCTGTCTATACCAGAGCATGCCGCGATGCGGAGTTATATAAAGGAGTCTTTGGAGAAGGGACATATTCGCCCATCCTCTTCCCCTCTTGGTGCAGGATTTTTTTTTGTGGCCAAGAAGGACGGTTCGTTGAGACCTTGTATAGATTATCGTCTTCTGAATAAAATCACAGTCAAATTTCAGTATCCTTTACCACTATTGTCTGATTTGTTTGCTTGGATCAAGGGTGCCAGTTGGTTCACCAAGATAGATCTCCGTGGTGCGTATAACCTTGTGCGCATTAAGCAGGGAGATGAATGGAAAACAGCATTTAATACGCCTGAAGGCCATTTTGAGTACTTGGTGATGCCTTTTGGACTCTCTAATGCTCCTTCTGTGTTTCAGTCTTTCATGCATGACATCTTCCGAGAATATCTGGATAAATTTATGATTGTTTATCTGGATGACATTTTGGTCTTTTCTGATGATTGGGAGTCCCATGTGAAGCAGGTCAGGATGGTGTTTCAGGTCCTGCGTGCTAATGCTTTATTTGTGAAGGGCTCAAAATGCCTCTTCGGAGTACAGAAGGTCTCCTTTTTGGGTTTTTTTTTTCTCCTTCTACTGTGGAGATGGACCCAGTCAAGGTCCAGGCTATTCATGACTGGACTCAGCCCACGTCTGTTAAGAGTCTTCAGAAGTTCTTGGGTTTTGCTAATTTTTACCGTCGTTTCATCGCTAATTTTTCTAGCGTGGTTAAACCTTTGACGGATTTGACCAAGAAGGGTTCTGATGTGACTAATTGGTCTCCTGCGGCCGTGGAGGCCTTTCGGGAGCTGAAGCACCGGTTTTCTTCAGCTCCAGTCTTATGTCAGCCAGATGTCTCTCTCCCCTTCCAGGTCGAGGTTGATGCTTCTGAGATTGGAGCAGGGGCTGTTTTGTCACAGAGAAGCTCTGATGGCTCTGTGATGAAACCATGTGCTTTCTTTTCAAGAAAGTTTTCGCCTGCCGAGCGGAATTATGATGTTGGTAATCGGGAGTTGTTGGCTATGAAGTGGGCATTTGAGGAGTGGCGACATTGGCTCGAAGGAGCTAAACATCGTGTGGTGGTCTTGACTGATCACAAAAATCTGATTTACCTTGAATCCGCCAAGCGCCTGAATCCTAGACAGGCTCGTTGGTCGATGTTTTTCTCCCGTTTCAACTTCGTGGTCTCATATCTGCCTGGTTCGAAGAACGTGACAGCTGATGCACTTTCTAGGAGTTTTGTGCCTGACTCTCCGGGAGTTTCTGAGCCGGCTGGTATTCTCAGAGAGGGAGTGATTTTGTCTGCCATTTCCCCAGATTTGCGACGAGTGCTGCAGAAATTTCAGGCGGATAGACCTGACCGTTGTCCACCAGAGAGACTGTTTGTCCCGGATAGATGGACCAGCAGAGTTATTTCTGAGGTTCATTCTTCGGTGTTGGCGGGTCATCCTGGGATTTTTGGTACCAGAGATTTGGTGGCTAGGTCCTTCTGGTGGCCTTCCTTGTCGCGGGATGTTCGTTCCTTTGTGCAGTCTTGTGGGATTTGTGCTCGGGCTAAGCCTTGCTGTTCTCGTGCCAGCGGTTTGCTTTTGCCTTTGCCTATTCCGAAAAGGCATTGGACGCACATTTCCATGGATTTTATTTCGGATCTTCCAGTATCTCAGAAAATGTCCGTCATCTGGGTGGTGTGTGATCGTTTTTCCAAGATGGTCCATTTGGTGCCCTTGCCTAAGTTGCCTTCTTCCTCCGATTTGGTTCCTCTATTTTTTCAGAATGTGGTTCGCTTGCACGGCATTCCTGAAAATATTGTGTCTGATAGAGGATCCCAGTTTGTGTCCAGGTTTTGTCGGACTTTTTGTGTTAAGATGGGCATTGATTTGTCTTTTTCGTCGGCCTTCCATCCTCAGACTAATGGCCAAACCGAGCGAACTAATCAGACGTTGGAAACTTATTTGAGATGTTTTGTTTCTGCTGATCAGGATGATTGGGTGACTTTTTTGCCATTGGCCGAGTTTGCCCTTAATAATCGGGCTAGTTCTGCTACTTCGGTTTCGCCTTTTTTCTGCAATTCTGGTTTCCATCCTCGTTTTTCCTCGGGTCAGGTTGAGCCTTCTGACTGTCCTGGGGTGGATTCTGTGGTGGATAGGTTGCAGCAGATTAGGAACCATGTGGTGGACAATTTGAGGTTGTCACAAGAGAAGGCTCAGCACTTTGCCAACCGCCGCCGCGGTGTGGGTCCCCGACTTCGTGTTGGGGATTTGGTGTGGCTGTCTTCTCGGTATGTTCCTATGAAGGTCTCCTCTCCTAAATTCAAGCTCGCTCATCGGTCCTTATAAGATCTTGGAAATCCTTAACCCGGTGTCTTTTCGTTTGGATCTCCCAGCATTGTTTGCCATTCATAATGTGTTCCATAGGTCTTTGTTGCGGAGGTATGTGGTACCTGTGGTTCCTTCTGATGAGCCTCCTGCTCCGGTGCTGGTCGAGGGCGAATTGGAGTACGTGGTGGAGAAGATTTTGGATTCTCGTATCTCTAGACGGAGGCTTCAGTATTTGGTGAAGTGGAAGAGCTATGGTCAGGAGGATAATTCCTGGGTTGTCGCCTCTGATGTTCATGCGGCCGATTTGGTTCGTGCCTTCCACGCGGCTCGTCCTGATCGCCCTGGGGGTCTTGATGAGGGTTCGGTGACCCCTCCTCAAGGGGGGGGGGTACTGTTGTGAACTCTGTTTTTGGGCTCCCTCTAGTGGTCACAAGCGGTACTGTGTAGTGTTGTCTTTCTGCAGGTTGGCAGCATCAGCTGCTTCGTTATCCTTGGTTGGTTTCCTATTTAGTTCACCTGGATACTCAGTTCCTTGCCTGCTCTCAGTGTATTCAGTGCTCTTCAGATTCCTTGTGACTACCTTGCTCCCAGTCTCTCCAAGACAAGCTAAGTTTTTGTTTGATCATTTTTTGATTATCAGCATTTATTATGTTTTTAGTCCAGCTCGCTAAAATGTGATTTACTCGCTTGCTGGTTGCTCTAGGGGACTGAGTTTCTCCCCCCCACACCGTTAGTTGGTGCGGTGGTTCTTGAAATCTCAGTGTGGATTTTTTGTAAGGGTTTTTTACTGACCGCACAGACCCCTTTACTATTTTCTGCTATCTAGTATTAGTGGGCCTCATTTGCTAAATCTGTTTTCACCCCTGTGTATGTGCCTTCCTCTTACCTCACCGTTATTATATGTTGGGGGCTTCTATTTCTTTGGGGATTATTTCTCAGGAGGCAAGAGAGGTCTTTCTTTCTCTCTAGGGGTAGTTAGTTCCTCAGGCTGGCTCGAGACGTCTAGGATTTTTAGACACGTTCACCGGCTACTTCTAGTGTGTTTGGATAGGTTCAGATTTGCGGTCAGTCCAGTTTGCCACCTCCCTAGAGCTTGTCCTATGTATGTTACTTAGCTGGAGTAATTTGGGATCCTCAACCACTAAGGATCATAACACAAAACCAGACACTTATCTTTGCTGATTTGGCAGAAGGCAGAAGGAACCAAACCAGGACCAAAACCTCCCAACAACCATGGACAACTGGCAAGGACTAATGAATCCTGCATGCCTAAATACCCCAGTCAGAACTGCAATCAGCAGATACAGCTGACCAGGACTGCAACTCAGGGACAACTGCATTACCACCTACAACCACCAGAGGGAGCCCAAAAGCAGAGTTCACAACAGTACCCCCCCTTGAGGAGGGGTCACCGAACCCTCACCAGAGCCCCCAGGCCAATCAGCACGAGCCAGATGAAAAGCATGAACCAAATCAGCAGCATGGACATCAGAGGCAAAAACCCAAGAATTATCCTCCTGGCCATAACCCTTCCATTTGACAAGATACTGAAGCCTCCGCCTCGAAAAACGAGAATCCAAAATCTTCTCAACCACATACTCCAACTCCCCATCAACCAACACAGGGGCCAGAGGATCAACAGAGGGAACAACGGGTACCACATATTTCCGCAATAAAGATCTATGGAAGACATTATGGAGAGCAAAAGAGGCCGGAAGCGCCAATCGAAAAGACACCGGATTAATAATCCCAGAAATCCTATAAGGACCAGTAAACCGAGGCTTAAACTTAGGAGAAGAAACCTTCATAGGAACATGACGGGAAGAAAACCAGGCCAGATCCCCAACCTGAAGCCGGGAACCAACACACCGACGACGGTTAGCAAAACGTTGAGCCTCCTCCTGAGACAACACCAAATTGTCCACCACATGAGCCCAAATCTGCTGCAACCTGTCAACCACCGAATCCACACCAGGACAGTCAGAAGGCTCAACCTGCCCAGAAGAAAAACGAGGATGAAAACCAAAATTACAAAAAAAAGGCAAAACCAAAGTAGCCGAACTAGCCCGATTATTAAGGGCAAACTCGGCCAATGGCAAAAAGGCCACCCAATCATCCTGATCAGCAGACACAAAGCATCTCAAATAAGTCTCCAAGGTCTGATTAGTTCGCTCGGTTTGGCCATTTGTCTGAGGATGAAATGCAGAGGAAAAAGATAAATCAATGCCCAACCTAGCACAAAAGGCCCGCCAAAACCTAGAAACAAACTGGGAACCTCTGTCAGACACAATATTCTCCGGAACACCATGCAAACGAACCACATGCTGAAAAAACAACGAAACTAAATCTGAAGAGGAAGGCAATTTAGGCAAAGGCACCAAATGAACCATCTTAGAAAACCGGTCACAAACAACCCAGATAACCGACATCCTCTGGGAAACCGGAAGATCAGAAATAAAATCCATAGAAATATGCGTCCAGGGCCTCTCAGGGACCGGCAATGGCAAAAGCAACCCACTAGCATGGGAACAACAAGGCTTGGCCCGCGCACAAGTCCCACAGGACTGCACAAAAGAACGCACATCACGTGATAAAGAAGGCCACCAAAAGGACCTACCAACCAAGTCTCTGGTACCAAAAATACCAGGATGACCAGCCAACACAGAACAGTGAACCTCAGAAATCACTCTACTAGTCCATCTGTAAGGAACAAACAGTTTCCCCACTGGACAACGATCAGGTCTGTCAGCCTGAAATTCCTGAAGAACCCATCGTAAATCAGGGGAAATAGCAGAAAGAACCACCCCTTCTTGCAGAATGCTGACTGGTTCAAAGACCTCAGGAGAATCAGGCAAAAAACTCCTAGAAAGGGCATCAGCCTTAATATTCTTGGAACCTGGAAGATACGAGACCACAAAATCAAAACGGGAAAAAAACAAGGACCATCGAGCCTGTCTAGGATTCAGCCGCTTGGCAGACTCGAGGTAAATCAAATTCTTATGATCGGTCAAGACCACAATACGATGCTTAGCTCCCTCAAGTCAATGTCGCCACTCCTCAAATGCCCACTTCATAGCCAACAACTCCTGATTGCCGACATCATAATTGCATTCAGCAGGCGAAAATTTACGGGAAAAGAATGCACACGGTTTCGTCAAGGAACCAACAGAATCCCTCTGGGACAAAACGGCCCCTGCGCCAATCTCAGAAGCGTCAATCTCAACCTGAAACGGAAGGGAAACATCCGGTTGGCGCAACACCGGAGCAGAAGTAAATCGACGTTTAAGCTCCTGAAAGGCAGAAACAGCCTCAGAGGACCAATTCGCCACATCAGCGCCTTTTTTTGTCAAATCGGTCAAGGGTTTAACCACGCTGGAAAAGATAGCAATGAAACGGCGATAAAAATTTGCAAAACCCAAAAATTTCTGAAGGCTCTTTACGGATGTGGGTTGAATCCAATAATGAATGGCCTGAACCTTAACCGGATCCATCTCAATAGATGAAGGAGAAAAAATAAAACCCAAAAAAGAAACCTTCTGCACCCCAAAGAGACCCCTTCACAAACAATGCATTGTCACGAAGGATCTGAAATACCACCCTGACCTGTTCCACATGAGACTCCCAATCATCAGAAAAAAATCAAAATATCGTCCAAATATACAATCAAGAATTTATCAATATAAGTCCGGAAGATATCATGCATGAAAGATTGAAAAACAGATGGAGCATTAGGGAGCCCGAACGGCATCACAAGGTATTCAAAATGGCCTTCGGGCGTATTGAACGCAGTTTTCCATTCATCACCCTGCTTAATACGAACAAGATTATACGCCCCCCGAAGGTCAATCTTCGTAAACCAACTAGCCCCCTTAATCCTAGTAAACAAATCGGAAAGCAAAGGTAAAGGGTATTGAAACTTGACCGTGATCTTATTCAAGAGGCGATAATCAATACAGGGTCTCAAGGAGCCATCCTTCTTAGCAACAAAAAAAAATCCCGCTCCCATCGGTGAAGAAGATGGCCGAATATGCCCTTTCTCCAAAGACTCCTTAACATAACTCCGCATAGCGGTATGTTCCGGCACAGACAGGTTGAAGAGTCGGCCCTTAGGAAACTTACAGCCTGGAATCAAATCAATAGCACAATCACAGTCCCTGTGTGGTGGAAGAGAACTGGACTTGGGCTCATCGAATACATCCTGAAAATAAGACAAAAACTCTGGAATTTCGGAAGAGAAAGAAGAGGTGATGGACATTAAAGGAACATCATTATGAACCCCCTGACAACCCCAACTAGTCACAGACATAGACTTCCAATCCAACACAGGATTATGTACCTGCAACCACGGAAAACCCAACACGATAGCATCATGTAAATTATGCAATACCAGAAATCGACAATCTTCCTGATGGGCTGGCGCCATGCGCATGGTCACCTGTGTCCAAAACTGGGGCTTATTTTTAGCCAAAGGTGTAGCATCAATGACCCTTAAAGGAATAAGGTTCTGCAAGGGCTGCAAGGGGAAACCACAACGCCTGGCAAACTCAAGGTCCATTAAATTCAAAGCGACGCCTGAATCCACAAACGCCAAGACAGAAAATGATGACAATGAGCAGATCAGGGACACCGATAACAGAAATTTAGGTTGTACAGTACTGATGGTAAATGAACTAGCGATCCTCTTTGTCCGTTTAGGGCAGACTGAAATGACATGAGAAGCGTCGCCACAATAATAACACAACCTATTCTGACGTCTGAGTCCTTGTCATTCTGTCCTAGACAGAATCCTATCACACTGCATTGGCTCAGGACTCTGCTCTGAGGACAACGCCACAGCGTGCACAGTTCTGCGCTCCCGCAAGCGCCGATCAATCTGAATGGCCAAAGACATAGAATCACTCAGACCGATGGGCGTGGGAAACCCCACCATAACATCTTTAACAGATTCAGAAAGACCCTTTCTGAAAATTGCAGCCAAAGCATCATCATTCCATTTAGTCAACACAGACCATTTTCTAAATTTCTGACAATACAATTCTGCCGCCTCTTGACCCTGAGATAGGGCCAACAAGGTCTTCTCCACTTGATCCACAGAATTAGGTTCATCATATAATAGTCCTAAAGCCTGAAAAAAGGAATCTACATTAAGCAAAGCCGGATTCCCAGATTCCAGGGAAAATGCCCAATCCTGTGGATCACCACGCAGCAGGGAAATGATGATTTTAACCTGCTGAATAGAATCCCCAGAGGATCGAGGTCTCAAAGCAAAAAACAGTTTACAGTTGTTTTTAAAACTCAAAAATTTGGACCTGTCACCAAAAAACAAATCAGGAGTAGGAATCTTCGGCTCTAAAACAGGAGTCTGAACAATATAATCAGAAATTCCCTGTACCCTAGCAGCAAGCTAGTCTACACGAGAAGCTAATTCCTGAACATCCATGCTAACACAAGACTCCTTAGCCACCCAGAGAAAAAGAGGGAAGAAAAGGCAAAGCAAACTGCTGAAAAAAAAATGACTCAACACCTTTCTTCCCTTCTTCTGAGATGCATTTAACTCATAGTGGGCCAGTTGTACTGTTATGATCCGGTGACTTTGGAGCCGCATGAACTTTCTCTGGAGTAGGTGGAAACTGTACTGACCGCAAAACCTGAACTAACACCGCAACTAGAAGTAGCCGTGGGGTGTGCCTAACAAACCCTAGACACCTCGACACAGCCGGAGGACTAAATACCCCTATAGATGGAAATAGGAATACTACCTTGCCTCAGAGCAGAACCCCAAAGGATAGGCAGCCCCCCACGAATATTGACTGTGAGTAGGAGAGGAAAGACACACACAGGCAGAAAACAGGATTCAGCAAAAGAGGCCACTCTAGCTAAATAGGGAAAGATAGGACAGAATACTAAGCGGTCAGTATTAAAACCCTTCCAAAAATATCCACAGCAGATAATACAAAAAGTTCCACAATCTAACTAAAGACATGGAATGTATATCTGCCACTCCAGAGAATCCAACAAGACTGAGAAAATACTGACACATTCTAAGCTGGACAAAAAAAAACACTGAATAGCACAGAATTATTAAGCACAGAGCATGTGTGCCACAGAAACAAAACCAGACACTTATCTTTGCTGATTTGGCAGAAGGCAGAAGGAACCAAACCAGGACCAAAACCTCCCAACAACCATGGACAACTGGCAAGGTCTAATGAATCCTGCACGTCTAAATACCCCAGTCAGAACTGCAATCAGCAGATACACCTGACCAGGACTGCAACTCAGGGACAACTGCATTACCACCTACAACCACCGGAGGGAGACCAAAAGCAGAATTCACAACAGCCGGCCATGTGAGCGGATCATGATATGTCCTGCAGTGGGATGCTCAGGTGGGCATTACAATGGGAGCCGGGCCGCTATAGTATCTTTATAGAATCTTTCTCTCTCTCTCTATGTTCTCTCTTTCCCTCTCTAATCTTTTTTTCTTTCTCTCTGTTCTTTCTTTCTCTCTCTGTTCTTTCTTTCTCTGTGTTCTTTATTTCCCTCTCTAATCTTTTTTTCTCTCTCCTTTCTTTTTTCTTTGTTCTTTCTTTCTTTCTCTGTTCTTTCTCTCTCTGTTCTTTCTTTCTTCCCCTCTTTCTCTCTCTCTCTCTGTTCTTTCCCCTCTTTCTTTCTCTCTCTCTGTTCTTTCTTTCTTTACCCTCTTTCTTTCTCTCTCTCTCTGTTCTTTCTTTCTTTACCCTCTTTCTTTCTCTCTCTCTCTGTTCTTTCTTTCTTTACCCTCTTTCTTTCTCTCTCTCTGTTCTTTCTTTCTCTTTCTTTCTTTCTTTCTTTCTTTCTTTCTTTCTTTCTTTCTTTCTTTCTTTCTTTCTTTCTTTCTCCCTCCGTTCTTTCTCTCTCTCCTTTCTTTCTTTCTTTCCTTTCTTTCTTTCTCTCTGTTCTTCCTTTCCCTATAACCAACGAACAGAAAAAGGGGGCGGGGGTGTTAAAAAGGTACTACTGGCCTCTCAGATCCTCAATATTAATCTGACTTGATAGCAAAATGACTATATTTGCCCATAAGATGAATAGTATGGTACAAATAAGTTGTGCTTATAAGAAAAGGATGTTATACCCATACATGTTATTGTGACTTACTTGGGCAAGTGGAGGACATATCCTATGGGCAACTATAGTCATTTTGCTATCAGGTCAGATTAATATTGAGGATCTGAGAGGCCAGAAGTACCTTTTTAAAGGGCGTCTGTCACCCCAAAAATCGTATATGAGCTGCGGCCACCGGCATCAGGGGCTTATCTACAGCATTCTGTAATGCTGTAGATCACCCCTCGATGTAACCTGAAAGATGAGAAATAAAGGTTATATTATACTCACTCAGGGGTGGTCCCAGTCTGTTACGGGTCAGATGGGCGTCGCGGACCGCTCCAGCTCCAGCTGTTTGCGGGAAGTCAGAAGTAACAGAAACACGGTATCAGGCCACGTTCACATGTTCAGTATGTTACCTCAGTATTTGTAAGCCAAAACCAGGAGAGTAACAATCAGAGGAAAAGTATAAAGAAACACGTCACCACTTCTGGATCTCTCACCCACTCCTGGTTTGGCTTACAAATACTGAGGTAAAATTCTGACCAAATACTGAACATGTAAATGTGGCTTTAGGCTGGTTTCACACATCCTGATATTTCTGGTACCGGAAAAAACGGTACTGGAGATATTCGTGTACGTGTGTGTAATACGTGTGGCAACTGTGTGCCGCATCTGTACCACATGGACGCCTGCCGGGGAAGAAGCGCTACAGTAAGCACTGTTCCCCGGCCAAGGGCACACTTAAAATGAAACAAGTTGATCACTTCACCTCAGGCGGCATTTAGTCCCTGAAGAAGTGTAACGATCGATGTTTCAAATATATGCCTATTTAAAAGTGTATGTATTTTCCATGTGCATCAGGTTAGGCTAGTAAAGAGTAAACCAGATTTATTTGTACTGATTTTACTAAGGAGGGGGGGGCACCATTTTTCCGTTCGCCTCAGGCAGCAGAGAAGCTAGGTTTACCCCTGAATGCACCGTACAGAGCACGTTCACCCTGGTGATCTAGTGGCAGGTAAAGGACACAATGCAGGAGACAGAGTTAAGAAGTAGGCCCAATGTAGTGGTGTGTGTCTCTGAGACTTGTAATTCAGTGTATGAGCTGCCAAACAATTCCCCAATGGGGGTACCTTTTTTAAAAATAGACTAGTGCCATCGCAGGTCCCTTGCCCAAACTTCACCGGCCTATAACAGTACAAAGTACGTTCACCCTGCTGATCTAGTGGCAGATAAACAAGAGACATTGCCGGAGACTGAGTTAAGAATTAAACCCAATGTAGTGGTGTGTGTCTCTGAAACTTGTAATGCAGTGCATGAGCTGCCAAACAATTCCCCAATGGGGGTACCTTTTAAAAAAAAAAATAGTGCCATCACAGCCCCCTTGCCCAAAATGCACCGTACAGAGCACGTTCACCCTGGTGATCTAGTGGCAGGTGAAGGACACACTGCAGGAGACAGAGTTAAGAAGTAGGCCCAATGTAATGTAATGCCAAATTCTCCAATGTGGGGTCCTGTTTTACTAAATAAAATAGTGCCTTCACAGCCCCTGTGCCCAAAATTCACCCTGGTCATCTAGTGGTTCGGGATGATGAGGATGAGGATAAGGAGGAGGATAACAACAATCAGACCAAATGTGGAAGCGTATACCCATGTGTGGTTGTGAAGAGGTGCATGAGAATACACCTCCCCAAAAGAGAGAATGTATTTGAGGTTATGCTTCGCTGTTTTCACTTGGTGTACAGAAGTCTTTCCCAATCCAGCCCTTGTTCATTTTTATAAGAGTCAACCTGTCAGCATTTTGAGTTGACAGGCAGATGCGCTTATCTGTTATAATTCCACCAGTGGCACCAAAGACACTCTCTGGCAGAACGCTAGCAGCAGGCCAGGCCAGGACCTCTAAGGCGTAGAGAGCCAGTTCATGCCACATGTCCTACTTGGATACCCAATAATTAAAAGGCACAGAGGAATCACGGAGGACATTTGTATGATCTGCAAGGTAGTCCCTCACCATCTTCACAAACATTGCACTTCTTGTGACAGCACCCCTTGCCTCTGTGCTGTCATGATGGGAGGGTCTGAGAAAACTGTCCCAGAACTTTGCCATTGTTCCCCTGCCTGAGCTGGATTGCACTTCTGTCTCTCGTGCTTGGACTCCTTGCTTGTACAACAAACTCAGCGTTCTCACATAGGAATTTTCTAAGTAATTCCGCTACAAGGGCCCTCTGGTACTGCAATATTTTAGTACACCAATGCAGCCCTGGTCCATTTCGCTTTTTTGCCTGGGGTCCTCCTGGTTTGTGCATTTTGCACTTTAGGTAATTCAGCCTTATGGTCTCCTGGGATTAGCTTTATGATTCACCCCTTGCCATTTTTATGGTTTTTTGGGATCTATATAGGAGTTATGTTGCCATTTAGGTAGGCTATTGACCATGCTGTTGCTAGCCCCATGAGCCAGTAGGTATAGAGGTGGGTTTTCAGGCATTTTATATTATTATACTTCATATGTATAGGTGTTAATATGTACAAACACTGGATATGGACAAGGTGTTCTTTGCTGTTTTTAAATATGTTTTAAATTGTGTGGTGTGCCAATAAAGACCTCTTTTTTCTATATATGGTTTATTGTTATTTATATATTCATGTATGTGGTGTGCATAATTGGAGTGGTGCTGTTCTCTTGTTTGTTTTACCACTCACTTGCACCCCGTACTCTAATATTCATATTATGGTAGTGCGCTTGGTTTACTTATTTTCACAACCAGTAATGAGTGTCACCCAAAATTTTTATAATGCGAGGGTCACGTGAAAAGCAGCGCAACATAAAGTCGGCCATGTGTGCCAGACTGCTAACAGGCAAGAATTCCGTGTCCTTACCAACAGGACAACTGACCATGCTGTCATCCTCATCCTCCTCCTCCCTGTCCTCAGGCCTTCCCCGCTGAATAGACGGTATGACAGCTGTGTTTGTAGTACCATCTATAGCGCATGAAAGTAGCTCCTGTTCTTCCTCCTTCTCCTCCTCCTCATTGACTACCAATCCACGATGAGAAGACATGAGGCTGGGCTGAGTGTAATCTCCCTGTATAGTTCCTTTGTCCATGTCCTCGTGCTCTGCAGGCAATGCATCCTCTTTAATTGTGAGCAGAGAGGTTTTCAGAATACTGAGAAGTGGGATGGTGATGCTAATTATGGCATCATCGCCGCTCACCATCTTGGTGCAGTCCTCAAAGTTTTGGAGGATGGTACATATGTCGGACATCCATGTCCATTCCTGAGGTATTATGTGTGGAGTCCGAACTGAATATCGATGGCCTTGTTGATGTTGTTAGTCATCAACTGCCCTCTTCTGCTCACAAAGCCTTTCCAACATAAGCAGCGTAGAGTTCCAGCGCATGTGGACATCACACACCAGCCGATGAGCTGGAAGCTGCAAACGCTGCTGAAGCACGGCAAGGGAGGCTGAAGCAGTAGCTGACTTTCTAAAATGGGCAGACAGACGGCGTACTTTCACTAGCAGATACGGCAGCTCCGGGTAGCTTTTCAGAAAACGTTGAACCACGAGGTTAAGCACATGGGCCAAGCAAGGTACATGTGTGAGCTCACCTTGCCTATGAGCCACCACCAGGTTACAGCCATTGTCACACACGACCATGCCTGGCTGTAGGTTCAGCGGCGTCATCAAAACATCTGATTGCTCTTTCAGCGCTGTCCACAACTCTTCTGCATTGTGCGGTTTGTCACCTATGCAGATTAGCTTCAGCACAGACTGTTGCCGCTTGGCTGAGGCAGTGCTGCTGTGCTTCCAGCTTCTGGCTGATGTGTTGATTTCAGAGATGGAGGATGAAGAGGAGGAGGTGCAGGAGCTGTAGACTGTGGGGACAACCCTGATTGACGTAGGGCCAGCAATCCTCGGCGTGGGGAGGATGTGTTCCATCCCAAGGTCCGACTGGGTCCCGGCTTCCACTATGTTAACCCAGTGTGCCGTCAGTGAGATGTACCATCCCTGTCCACAAGCACTTCCCTGTAACAGCATTGCTGAGGGTACAGGTAATGTTGTGGGACACATGCTGGTGTAATGCCGATACGGCACACCAGGAGAAATAGTGGCGACTAGGGACCGAGTACCTTGGGACGGCGGCCACCATCAGGTTGCGGAAAGCTTCCATCTCAATGAGCCTAAAAGGCAGCATTTCTAGCGCAAGCAGAAGAGAAATATTAGAATTTAGGACTGTGGCCTGTGGGGCATTGGCGGGGTATTTCCACTTGCGTTCCAAAGACTGGGTTATAGACAACTGAAGGCTGTGCTGGGACAAGGATGTAGACTTGATGATGGTGCTGCTTGACTGTGGGCCACAACACGTGCAGGGCTAGAGGCATCTTCACATGCACGGTGTACTGGGGATTGGCTTCTCTGCAAAACAGTCGAAGAAGCAGTGTTGTGACCAGCAGGCTGTGGTCCTGGAGCCTGGGGTTCGGCCCAAAAAGTCGGGTCCTTTGCTACCATGTGCCTGATCATGCTGGTGGTAGTCAGGCTGGTTGTTTTGCTACCCCTGCTGATGCGCGCATGGCAGGTGCTGCAGATGGCCTGTTTGGAGTTATCGGCAGAGTCTTTAAAAAATAACCAGACTCAGGAAGATCTAACAGTTGGAATGGCTACTTCCCTCATGTTGGTGTTATGAGGAACGGATGCACGCCTTCTGTCTGTGTCCACCACACTGCTTCTTCCTGGCTGTTGTGGTGATATGCCTCCTTCGCCATGGGTGCTGCATGTCCTCCTGCCAGGTTGGGTCATTCACTATGTCATCCACCACCTCGTCTTCCACATCCGCAGCCTGCTCCTCCTCCTGACTTTCTGGCAATTGTGTCACATCATCGTCCACCTCTTCTGACACTTTCCCACCATTGTGTTCACGTGACCGGGGCTGGTCAAAGCTTTGGGCATCTGTACATGCAATCTCATCTGTCCCCACTTCAAGTTGACCGGCCGAGAGTTCAGAATCTTGAAATGGAAAACTGAACAGCTCTTCAGAGTGTCCAAGTGTTGGATCAGTTGTCTCAGGGCACTCGGCATGGTGGGAGGAAGGAGGATCAGAGTGAGGAATATCCGGGCCACACTTAAGGCTACTCAGACTTGACCGTGTAGAAGACATGGTGGTGGTGGTGGTAGCTAAGTGACTGGAAGCATTATCCGCTATCCAACCAACAACCGTTTCACTCTGCTCTGGCTTCAATAGTGGTGTGCTGCGGTCCCCTAGAAACTGGGACTGGAAGTTCGAGCGAGAAGATGTGGGTCTTTGTTGTTGCCCACTTTCACCTTAGCCACGACCTCGTCCTCTGCATGCACTATCATCATCACATCCACTTCCCCGTCCCTTGCCCCTTGCCTTGCCCATTTTAAATGGACTACCGCACTATTTCAAATGCTCAAAACAAATATACAGTACAGACCAAAAGTTTGGACACAGCTTTTCATCAAAACTATGAATTAACACATGTGGAATTATATACTTAACAAAAAAGTGTGAAACAACTGATATTATGCCTTATATTCTAGGTTCTTCAAAGTAGCCACCTTTGGCTTTGATGACTGCTTTGCACACTCTTGGCATTCTCTTGATGAGCTTCAAGAGGTAGTCACTGGGAGTGGTCTTCCGACAATCTTGAAGGAGTTCCCAGAGATGCTTAGCACTTGTTGGCCCTTTTACCTTCACTCTGCGGTCCAGCTCACCCCAAACCATCTCGATTGGGTTCAGGTCTGGTGACCTCTGGAGACCAGGTCATTTGGCGTAGCACGCCATCACTCTCCTTCTTGGTCAAATAGCCCTTACACAGCCTGGAGGTGTGTTTGGGGTCATTGTCCTGTTGAAAAATAAATGATGGTCCAACTAAACGCAAACCGGACGGAATAGCATGCCGCTGCAAGATGCTGTGGTAGCCATGCTGGTTCAGTACGCCTTCAATTTTGAATAAATCCCCAACAGTGTCACCAGCAAAGCATCCCCACACCATCACACGTCCTCCTCCATGCTTCATGGTGGGAACCAGGCATGTAGTCCATCCGTTCACCTTTTCTGCATCGCACAAAGACACGGTGGTTGGAACCAAAGATCTCAAATTTGGACTCATCAGACCAAAGCACAGATTTCCACTGGTCTAATGTCCTTTCCTTGTGTTCTTTAGCCCAAACAAGTCTCTTCTGCTTGTTGCCTGTCCTTAGCAGTGGTTTCCTAGCAGCTATTTTACCATGAAGGCCTGCTGCACAAAGTCTCCTCTTAACATTTGTTGTAGAGATGTGTCTGCTGCCAGAACTTTGTGTGGCACTGACCTGGTCTCTAATCTGAGCTGCTGTTAACCTGCGATTTCTGAGGCTGGTGACTCGGATAAACTTATCCTCAGAAGCAGAGGTGACTCTTTGTCTTCCTTTCATGGGGCGGTCCTCATGTGAGCCAGTTTCTTTGAAGAGCTTGATGGTTTTTGCCACTGCACTTGAGGACACTTTCAAAGTTTTCCCAATTTTTCGGACTGACTGACCTTCATTTCCTAAAGTAATGATGGCCACTCGTTTTTCTTTACTTAGCTGCTTTTTCTTGCCATAATACAAATTCTAACAGTCTATTCAGTAGGACTATTAGCTGTGTAATAATAATAATAATCTTAATTTTTATATAGCGCTAACATATTCCGCAGCGCTTTACAGTTTGCACACATTAACATCGCTGTGCCTGTTGGGGCTCACAATCTAAATTCCCTATCAGTATGTCTTTGGAATGTGGGAGGAAACCGGAGTACCCAGAGGAAACCCACGCAAACACGGGGAGAACATACAAACTCCTTGCAGATGTTGTCCAAGGTGGGATTAGAACCCAGGACTCCAGCGCTGCAGTGCTATCCACTGAGTCACCGTGTATCCACCAGACTTCAGCACAACACAACTGATGGTCCCAACCCCATATATAAGGCAAGAAATCCCACTTATTAAACCTGACAGGGCACACCTGTGAAGTGAAAACCATTCCCAGTGACTACCTCTTGAAGCTCATCAAGAGAATGCCAAGAGTGTGCAAAGCAGTCATCAAAGCAAAAGGTGGCTACTTTGAAGAACCTAGAATATAAGACATAATTTCAGTTGTTTCACACATTTTTGTTAAGTATACAATTCCACATGTGTTAATTCATAGTTTTGATGCCTTCTGTGTGAATGTACAATTTTCATAGTCATGAAAATACAGAAATATCTTTAAATGAGAAGGTGTGTCCAAACTTTTGGTCTGTACTTTATTTATTAGTAGTGAAATAATATCTGATCAGTATGCCTGCAAATCTACTATTTTCAAACCCAAACACCAGGCCTCAGCCTGATATAGCAGACTGTATTCAATTTTTGGGGGCTTTTTTGTGAAGTAAACTTATGCTAAATAGTGCTGTATAGAATTAGAGTATCAGACAGCAAAAAAAGGGGTCCACCAGCCTACAATGACCAAGCTTGGAGCACGCAGATATATGAGGGCTGTCACGGAAATACCACACTGGCAAAAATGTGTCCTGTTTTTTTTTTTTAAATGCAAAATAGTGCTGTATAGAATTAGTGTATCAGACAGCAAAAAAAGGGGTCCACCGGCCTACAATTACCAAACTTGGAGCACGCAGATATATGAGGGCTGTCATGGAAATACCACACTGGCAAAAATGTGGCCTGTTTTTTTAAAAAAAAATGCAAAATAGTGCTGTATATAATTAGAGTAACAGACAGCAAAAAAAAAGAGGTACACCAGCCTACAATGACCAAACTTGGAGCACGCAGATATATGAGGGCTCTCACGGAAATACCACACTGGCAAATATGTGGCCTTTTTATAATTTTGGAAGCTAAATAGTGCTGTATAGAATTAGAGTATCAGACAGCAAAAAAAGGGGTCCACCGGCCTACAATGACCAAACTTGTAGCACGCAGATATATGAGGGCTGTCACGGAAATACCACACTTGCAAATATGTGGCCTTATTTTATATGCAAAATAGTGCTGTATAGTATTAGAGTATCAGACAGCAAAAAAAGGGGTTCACCGGCCTACAATGCCCAAACTTGTAGCACGCAGATATATGAGGGCTGTCACAGAAATACCACATTGGCAAATATGTGGCCTGTTTTTTTTTTTAAATGCAAAATAGTGCTGTATAGAATTAGAGTCTCAGACAGCAAAAAAAGGGGTCCACCGGCCTACAATGACCAAACTTGGAGCACGCAGATATATGAGGGTTGTCACGGAAATACCACACTGGCAAATATGTGCCCTTTTTATATTTTTTTTATGCTAAATAGTACTGTATATAATTTCAGTAGCAGACAGCAAAAAAAATGGTCCTCTGGCCTACAATGACCAAATTTGGAGCACGCAGATATACGAGGGCTCTCACGGAAATACTACACTGGCAAATATGTGGCCTTTTAATATTTTTTTATGCTAAATAGTGCTGTATGTAATTTCAAGACAAAAGGAATCCTTAACTAATTAATAAGCCCATATCCAAGGGGCAACACTTCAATCATAAATAGACTACAAAACCGTATTCTTTATACACCAAATTCAAAAAAATAGGTGCAGCGCCCCAGAGTCCTGGTCATTGCAGTACTGTGGCTCCGCCGCTAAGGGGGGCTATGGTACGTCTGATGGCACTGAAGGAGTTCATCTGACCAGGTATCACAGACACCAATACATTTCACAGTCTGGCCTCCAGGGGGAGCTAAGTGGAAATTTTCATTAGGCCACTCCTCACAATCTGGTAAAACTGGGGGTTAGGCAGGAAGTTAGCGGAGAAAGCTGACTGGGTTGGAACCAGGCAACACCTTGTGGCAGAGGGTGTTGTAGGAGAAGATTCAGAGGGGTCCCTGTCAGGGGTGGGATCCTGACAGAGGCCTAGCAACCAGAGAGAACGTTACGGGACCGCGCCTGCACGATATAGCGGCGGTACCACAGGAAAGGACAAGAAGCGAGGTATATTGTGCTGAGTGAGAAACAAGATCAACGCAACAAGGAGAATACCAGTAGGAGTCGTGCTGTAAGACGAGGCAACATCCTATTGAGGCGCATAACCGGTGGCCGGAACGCCGAGGAAGTATAGAGCTCCAAGCCAAACTTCAAACCTACGGCAGGACAGTCAGTTACAGACGGGCTGTCTCACCCAGACCCAGGAAGACTCAGGGGGGTAACAACAGGAGTGGGGCGACGCTAGAGTCCCGGAAGAGCTCCGAGCCTCCCCGTCATACGGGTGCGTCCTAACCGTAAGATCAGGGGGACGTAGAGGGAGAACATCAGATCGAGTTGTGAGGGAACACGAGAAACAGACACAACAGTTGTGGGGTACTATCCCGTAAGCACAGCAGGGGAGGACCACAACACAAGCGCAGGAAGGTAGGCACAGATTTCCACCTGCAAAGGGAACTCTGGAGGTGCCATCGGACCGGCCGGACTTGCGCAGCCCTGTTAACCGTATTCCGGATTGAGGACTCAGAAGCCTTCAGTAAAGAGGTAAAGAGACTGCAACCTGGTGTCCTCGTTATTGACCGCGACCGGCACTACACCGCACCATAACATCAGCACCATACTACCACCTTTTATTGTGCGCCCCTCAGCAGGGTCACGGACCGGGTCTAGCCACCGTGACAACCCCAGAGCAGAGACTCAGAGGCCCGGTACCGGGTACCCCTCGGCCCTGCGGCAGTGGGGGCGCTGCAATTTTGGCGTCACGAACAGGATCTACTTAAGCCTGAAGAATCGGGTCATGTGTGCCTTGGAACTGTGATTTATTATACTTGGAACTGTGATTTATTGCAAGGACTGTGCTGTGCCACTTGCCGCCAAAAGTTCCCGCCAAAACCCGCCGCCATTGCAGCACCACAGGGAGCACAGAGGAAGAAGGAGGGCGTGCCATGGGAGGAGACTACCAAAGCGGCGCCAGAAGTAGCGACCGCCCCCTCCGGCTCCTGCTGTGAGATGACGACTTGCCCAGCAGCAGAGGAGAACCACCCCCTGATTTGCAACGGCGGGAACGAGGTGAAGAAGGAGCTCGACCTCGGAGAAATGGCGGAGCCAGGTGCATGCGTTGCCGCCGAATGCTGGACAGCAATGACGATCAGCAAGTGCCTGAGCAGTGGCGAAGTGATCCCGGCCTGCCCTCACCCATCGGAGTTGGACTCGCGTCCACCGCTGGTGAAGGATCTGAACTCCCTGGAGTCGCCGACAGAGGAGCCGAGCCTACCTATCCCGACCACGGAACCATGGCGAGCGGAGCCACATCGGGAGGCCGCCGAGGAGGAGCCGCGGTCCAGGTTGCTGCCGATTCCAGTGTCCTCGTCAACTGAACAGATCGACATCGGTGGAATCACATCAGGCGCAGGTATGGACGGCGCCCCTACTCCCCCGGCCGATTCTGCTCCCCCGACCTATCCAGCTCTCCTGACCGATCCCGCTCCCGTGATCGCTCCTCCCCCCAACAATAACTGTTTCTTCTCGGTGGAGCGGGTGATCCTCACCCCTGACGCAATGGGGAAGCTGGTACCTCCACTACCGACCAAGATGGGAGAACCCATAGACGTGGGCCCAGATGGGGTGGTCCTCCGGTGGGACACCCCCTGGACCGGGCCAGATGGAGCACGGGAGGACGGCCTCACCCTTGCTGTGCTCACTTGGGAACAGTATAAACAATGTTTAATCTTGCATTGGAGACACCGAGACGAGACGGAACAACCTGACACGCCACAAACGCAACGCAGAAAGTCTGCGCACGGCAGGAAAGATGTGGTAAAGCGGGGAACTGTGCTGGCCTTCCACCCGAAGAGGGGTTGGGGCTCCATACAGGAACCGTGACTACCAACTGACGTCTTCGCTACTAGTTACAACGTGAAAACTCCCTGCTGTAACCAATATGGTGACCCATTGCAACGGGGGGATCAGGTGACCTACACCCGCCACCGGAGTGCGCAAGGGTGGTGCGCCCGGAATGTCCAACGCTGCGAGCCTGAAGGGGCGTCACCTGTTGCCCCGACCATGACTGATCCGGGCTTGATAGATCTTGTTACTCTCTCCACCGTCCGCCTTGTGGCGGCTACTGAACTTGCAAACAGGGTTAGCCTTCAGATCCAGACACCGAGTGATCTGACAGCACCTGAGAGATCAACCACTGGTACTGACACCGCATCGGCCGCGGATCAGAGACCACCCCCTGCACAGCTACAAGAAGACTGAGTAAGCAAAAATGCTTTAATGATTGTACATAGTTAACTGTTTCTACTGTTTTGCTGCTAAAACCCGTTTAGGGTTATTCTTAAAGGGATCCCTTTGTTGACCCGGGATCCCTATTGTTTTTGTTTGTTTTCTACTTTTGCACAGTTATCAAAGGACTGCCGAATCATGGACGGTGAATGATTCAAAACCGGTTTTACGTACCGGTAATAGGATTTTACAGAGTCCACGACAGCACCCACTACGAGAGAGGGGATCCGCCCACCTTCCAGACAGGAACCTACAGGTTAAAAAGGGTCGGCCCCCCTCGCCCTCCAGTTTGTGTTCCAGAGTACAAGGGATACCGCCAATGAATCAGTACATGACAATACTATCTCAAACATTACTAAATACCACCACCACTATAGAGTGATCTCTAAGGCACACCTTCCAACAGAGTGCAGGAATAAGTAACTAAAAAACGGGGGGGAATGTATGGGTGCTGTCGTGGACTCTGTAAAATCCTATTACCGGTACGTAAAAAACGGTTTTCCTATCGCCACGACAGCACCCACAACGAGAGACTTTCAAAGACTATTTAACTGGGAGGGACCACAGCACTAAGTACTGAACGGCCAAACTGCAAGCTGGAATTAGCAGATAGATCAAGGCGATAGTGCTTATAAAAGGTAGAAGGTGATGACCAAGTTGCCGCCTTACATATCATTTCGATGGGGACATCTGCCTTCTCCGCCCAGGACGATGCCATGGCCCGAGTGGAGTGCGCCCTGATGCCTTCTGGTGGTGTTACTCCCCTGGCAGAGTAGGCTAGACATATCGCTTCTCTAATCCATCTGGCGATAGAGTTTTTTGTGACACCAGAACCCTTTTTCCGACTCTGGAAAGAAATAAACAGAACCGTACTCTGTCTCCAGCTTTGTGTCCTATCCAGGTATTCTAATATTGCCCTTTTAACATCTAGGGTATGATATTTTTTCTCCTCTTCTGAACCTGGATTTTCATAGAAAGATGGTAAATAAATCTCCTGACTCCTATGAAATTTAGTTGCTACTTTTGGCAAGTATGCAGGATCAGGTTTTAAGACGATCCTATCCTGGAGAATTATTAGATAGGGAGGATCTACTGATAACGCATGTATATCACTGACCCTCCTGGCAGACGTTAATGCTAAAAGTAGGGCTGTTTTTAAGGTTAAATTTTTTATCGAGATAGAGTCTAAAGGCTCAAAGGGAGGCTCGGTCAACGCCTCAAGCACCAAATTTAGATCCCAAGGGGGTATTCTTACAATATGGATTGGGTTAGAACGCTGACAAGCCTAAATAAACCTGCAACCCATCTATTACCAGCTATATCACTGTTATATAGAGCTCCCAAGGCTGAAACATGAACTCTTAAGGCCCCGTCACACACAGCGACGCTGCAGCGATACAGACAACGATGCTGATCGCTGCAGCGTCGCTGTTTTGTCGCTGTGTGGTCGCTGGGGAGCTGTCACACAGACAGCTCTCTCCAGCGACCAACGATCAGGGGAACGACTTCGGCATCGTTGAAACTGTCTTCAACGATGCCGAAGTCCCCCTGCAGCACCCGGGTAACCAGGGTAAACATCGGGTTACTAAGCGCAGGGCCGCGCTTAGTAACCCGATGTTTACCCTGGTTACCAAAAAAAACAAACACTACATACTCACCATCTGATGTCCGTCAGGTCCCTTGCCGTCTGCTTCCTGCTCTGACTGAGATCTGGCCGTACAGCGAGAGCAGAGCGCAGCGGTGACGTCACTGCTGTGCTGTGCTCTCACTGTACGGCCGGTTCTCAGTCAGAGCAGGAAGCGGACAGCAAGGGACCTGACGGACATCAGATGGTGAGTATGTACTGTTTGGTTTTTTTTACATTTACGCTGGTAACCAGGGTAAACATTGGGTTACTAAGCGCGGCCCTGCGCTTAGTAACCCGATGTTTACCCTGGTTACCAGTGAAGACATCGCTGGATCGGTGTCACACACACCGATTCAGCGATGTCAGCGGGACCTCAACGATCAAAAAACGGCCCAGGCCATTCCGACACGACCAGCAATCTCGCAGCAGGGGCCTGATCGCTGGTACGTGTCACACATAGCGAGATCGCTACTGAGGTCGCTGTTGCGTCACAAAACTTGTGACTCAGCAGCGATCTCGCTAGCGATCTCGCTATGTGTGACGGGGCCTTTAGAGTGTTGACTGCTAAACCCAATTCCCAGCCTTTCTGAAGAAATTCTAAGATAGCTGAAATTGGAGCATTATCTCCTAATGGTTGCTGATAAAACAGAAGGAATTTCTTCCAAATCTTCGTATAGATCTTAGTAGTAACTTCCTTCCTGCTTTTCAATAAGGTAGCTATTAAAGCATCGGAGAACCCCCTCTCCTTCAGAAGCTCCCTCTCAAGTTCCATGCTGTTAAGTGAAGAGTCTCCAAATCTGGATGACGAAATGGACCTTGAGAGAGGAGTTCCGGAATCACTGGCAACACCCAGGGATCGGTCACAGACATTGTTTTGAGGAGAGAAAACCAAGGCCTCCTGGGCCAGAAGGGGGCGATTAAAATTACTCTGGCTCCTTCCTCCCGGATTTTCCTGGTCCCAACGGACGCGCAGGGAATCCACTATGAATGGTTGGTCTGCTATGTGTAAGGATGCGAACCTCCTGACCTTCCTGTTCTCCCTCGTAGCAAACAGATCTATTATCGGCAATCCCCACAGATTGACTATTTGATTGAATATGTGTTGGTCTAGGGACCACTCTCCCTGACGAAGGGAACGACGACTGAGGTAGTCTGCTTTTATATTGAGTTCCCCCTTTATATGAACTGCCGACAGAGATTGAAAGTGATTCTCGGCCAGAGACAATATCTGTGCTGTAGTGGTCATTAGGGATCGTGACCTTGTCCCTCCCTGATGATTGATGTAGGCCACCACAGTCATATTGTCTGTCTGTATCTGTACGTGCGAACTCTTCAGGGAAGGTAGTAAGCCAAGAAGAGCATGGTTGACTGCAGTCAGCTCTCTTAGGTTTGAGGAATTCTGGGACTCTTGAATTGACCAACGCCCCTGGGTTAGAATGTCTCCCATATGGGCTCCCCAACCGAACGGACTGGCATCTGTTGTAACCACATTGTCCGGAGTGATGGTCCAGAGAACTCCTTTTGACAAATGTGCTAGATTGAGCCACCATCTGAGATCGTGAAGAGTGGCAGGTGATAGACTGAACTTTCTGCTCAAAGCACCGTGAAGATCTTTTTCTGCTTGAAGAACTTCGTATTGAAGCATTCGGGTGTGAGCCTGAGTCCATCTCACCGCCGATATACATGCAGTCAAAGATCCTAGTAGAGACATTGCGTCTCTTAAACTTAAGTTTGGAGCTTTCCTTACAGCCGTGATCCTCTGAATGATCTTCTGCTTCTTTTCTTCTGGTAGGAAGGATGACTGATTTTCTGAGTCTAGAAGAACTCCTAGGAACAATTGATGTCTTGTGGGTTCTAGTTTTGACTTTTCCCAGTTGATTATCCATCCGAGTTCCTGTAGGGATGATATTATGGCATTTACCCTAGATGTACACTGAGCAATTGAATTTCCAATTATTAAAAAATCGTCTAGATAGGGCTCTACAAGGGTTTCTTTTTCCCTGACATGGGCCATTACTTCTGACACAACTTTTGTAAAAATTCTTGGTGCCATGGACAGGCCAAAGGGCATTGCTAAAAATTGGAAATGTTTAATCTGATGGTTTACCCATACTGCCATCCTGAGGAATTGCTGGTGATTTCTGTGAACTGGAAGATGGTAATACGCATCTTTTAGATCCAAGACCGACATGTAGCACCTAGGAAACAAAAGCTTAGCAGTTGATTTAATGGATTCCATCTTAAAAGCGTGGTACTGAAGATATTTATTTAATTTACGTAAATTTATGATAGTCCTAAAGGACCCATCAGGCTTAGAGATCAAGAACAGCGGAGAATAAAAGCCCGTCTTCTCCTGATGTTTTGGTACTTCTTCAATAACTCGCTTTGTAAGCAATTGTTGAATCTCTAATTCTAAGGCCTGTTGTTGGGCCGGAGCATCCAGTGATGTTATAATAAAATGATTTCGGGGAGTTCTCAAAAATTCTAATTTTAATCCTGACTCGACTACCCCCATTATCCAGGCACTAGAAGTTATTTTTTGCCATTCTGCTGAGAAGAACTTTAGTCTTCCCCCTACTGGCAGATCTGTCTTATCTGTAATTACGTCTCCTTCTTGAGAAAGATGAAGGGTTTTTATAGTATCCACCTTTCTTCTTTTGATCCGACGTCTCCCAGTCACGATTATACCCCTGCTGGTCTGACTGGAATTTTCTGAAGGGTATGCGTCTCCGGAAGGCATTCCTAAAAGTGGGATTAAATGCTTTAGGAAATCCCTTCTTTCTGTCCTCTGCCTTTGCAAGGATATCATCCAGCACCGGGCCGAATAGGTACTCACCCCTACATGGAATGGAGCATAATTTGGCCTTTGCCTGAGCATCCCCCTTCCAGGTCTTTAGCCAAAGTGCCCGTCGGGCTGCATTTGAGAGCCCCGCCGATCTTGCAGCCAATTTCAGGGAGTCAATCGAGGCATCCGCCAGATAAGCTGCTCCTTCTCTGACCTGAGACAGGGAGTTCAATAATTTATCCCTAGGTGTTTTAGCTTTAAGCTGTTCTTCCAGCTGAGTCACCCAGACCATGATTGATCTTGCCGTACAGGTGCCAGCGATTGCGGGCTTAAAGGCTCCAGATGATGCTTCCCACACTTTTTTAAGGAGCATGTCAGCCTTCCTGTCTGAGGCTCCCTGACGAAGCAGGTGCGAAACGCGCGTTGGAGTGGTGTGTGCGGGGGCTGCGGTGCACTTGTCCGTTTGGTAAGATCCGGCTTCCATCTGTGTATGCTTTTGCATACCATGTGCATGATTTGTAGAAAGTGTTATAACTAATTACATTTAGGATTTTTGAGCTTCAGAACTTGGAGGGTTAATAATACATCACAGTAGCATTATAGATATACTCCTGGTTATAATATAATTGATTACATTAATAGTAATTGCTCACATCTCGGCACATATATATATATATCATATATAATTTTTTTATGATTCACATTCACAAGTATTTGCTTGATGTGCTTATATTTATATAAATTTTAGATTGATTGTTTCTTAGTCTTCTCACATATGATTTGGTAAACTTAGTGTTTAATTATTTTCACTAATTATTTATGATTATATATAGAAATATCTATTATTAATGCACAGGATTGACTTTAATATTGTATACACTATATAGACACATCCACGTTAGATCTGGTAATATTTATTTGGGTCACCAATTATCACTTATTGGTTTACATAATATCCTTTCTTATTATATATATTTTATATCTCTTATATTTATTTATATATTTATTTTTATATTTATTTAAATCTTTCCAAGTGTATGTCAACTAGATGCTTGTATTTGTACTATTTATATATAAATTTTGCCTCCAATTCTTCTGTATATTTTATTGCATATGCACATGATGGCCGGTTTATGACTGTTCTAAATATTTAATGTACATTTAGCCTTGATTTGATTGCATTTGCACTTTATGTGGTTGATTGTCATTCATTTTGCCAGTCGGTTTCAGTGTACCACAGCCCCCCACATACAGTCTATATATTCATATATTTTTTATATATATTTTTTATATATTTTTTATATATCTTCAGTTATTTTAACGGTAAAAACTTTTTAATAAAATAAAGATATTTGTTGTGGAATGTCCTTTTAATAAAAATAAAATGAATTTGATTAAAAATTAATTATTGAGTTGTCAGTAAATATTTTCTTGGGGTACATTCCTGTCTGAGGGATCCTTAAGGAGTCCTACATCCTCTAATGGTAGCGAGGCTGTCTTTAAGGTAGATGCTACTGCCGCATCCACCTTCGGGATCTTCACCCACTGGGATAAGGTGTCATCCTCAAAGGGGTACCTCCTTTTTGCGGCCGAAGGCAAGAACCCCTTGTCCAGCTTGTCCCACTCTCGTCTGACCAGATCTTTAATGGTATCTACCACGGGAAAAGCTTTGCGACTTCTCTGGCTCAGTCCTGCAAACATGATCTCCTGGGTTGTTTTTGGCTCTTTACTCTCCGCCACACCCATAGTTGCCCGGACTGCCTTAATTAAAGTCTCCATATTGTCAGTGGAAAAGCAAGGCCTTCCTTCCTCATCTGAGGAGGATGATAATGAACCCTCCGAGCACTCGCCTTCTTGCAATGAAGGGCTGGAATCGGATATTATTTCCATACTACTCTTCTCATGCCGTTTAGTTTTAAGGGACAATTTTATTTCTTCCCTAATTACTTCCCTCAAATCCGATACACGGAGGGGGGCCTCTTCTAACGTACGGCATATACATAACTGACATAATTTTTTTACATAGGTGTCAGGTAGTGGCTCCGTGCATAACGCACACTGCTTATGCTTGGACTTCGAGACCTTTTTCCCCTATAAAACAAGCATAATATAGAAGACAGTTTTATCAGCCAATGGCTCAGATATCAAACTCACCACTGCTGATGAAAAATAGAGTACCGGTTTCTGAGGGGGTGAGGTGCGATGTGACGTGCCAGGGTCCTGCTGCCCGCGTGCCACATCCCCACAACGAGATCTGCTGCTGCTCTCCCCCGGAAACGCCACCTCGACCGCTCGGCCATCATCCACGGGCCGCTCCTTGCCAGACGAGGGGGGAAGCTGAACACAGGACTTCCCCCGACGCTGCTTCCGGGCCCCCGACTCTGCCGTTCTCACCTGGACACCGCACAGAGGCTTGGCGGACCCGGGTAAGTTATGAAAAACTGTAGGCTCCCGCCGTCCGGACAGGAACCCAAACTGGAGGGCGAGGGGGGCCGCCCTTTTTAACCTGTAGGTTCCTGTCCGGAAGGTGGGCGGATCCCCTCTCTCATTGTGGGTGCTGTCGTGGCGATAGGAAAAACTGATTTTGTAAATAGTTTGCACCTTCTTAAAGGTGCTCTCTACTGGTTTTACATAAAGAAAGGACACTTTGCGAAGATACTGTTTGTTTTTTTGAAAACATTACTGGAGTCCTTATTGCGAACAGACTTGCAGCTTGAGAAGTTGCACTACCTCATAGAGACTTGGTCCCCTCTTAAAGGGGATGTTCATTGATAGTACTTAGAGAATGATGATGCTCTAAAAGAAAAAGTAATACTGCTGATATGTGAAAGTTAAATGTAGCTAACTAGTTGATTGTAAGAAATGTTTAATGATGTTGATAGAAGAATGAGGACAGGAAGTGAACCCGTACGGGGTTAGTTAGTGAGTCCTCCTAGGAGCCATACAGAGATGGCTCAGTGATCTTGAACTGAAAGAAAAATGATATGTTCTATACTGTGTATAGTAGTGGAAGGACAGTAGGCCCGGGCAGAAAGGGGCGGTCCTGTACGGAAAGGAGAGGCAGTAGGTCTGGAGCAGTTAGGACAGGCGGTCCTGCAGACGTAAAGTAGGAGAATGCATAAACTTTGAATAGCCTTATAATGTGTTATAAGAAGGTCTTTAGTGGATTTAGCGAGTACGTCTTTAAAGGCGAAGTTAAATTATTGTTCAAAGATTTTGCACTTAGTAGAATACCCGGTTGGGTAAGAAAAGTATTTATAGTCTGTTATTTAAAGTATTTAACCCTGTTTGTAACGTTCAAGTGTCCTCACCTCCCATAATGGGAAGCTCTGTTAAAAAGTTTACTTGTACTTGCATTTTCAAAATTGTATGTCTTTTTGCTGACATGTATTGTTGTTTTCTTCCCAGTCCAGGAGTACTGGATTTAACCGGGGGGGGGGAGTGCAGCGCCCCAGAGTCCTGGTCGTTGCAGTACTGATGCTCCGCCGCTAAGGGGGGCTATGGTACGTCTGATGGCACTGAAGGAGTTCATCTGACCAGGTATCACAGACACCAATACATTTCACAGTCTGGCCTCCAGGGGGAGCTAAGGGCACTATTCATTAGGCCACTCCTCACAATCTGGTAAAACTGGGGGTTAGGCAGGAAGTTAGCGGAGAAAGCTGACTGGGTTGGAACCAGGCAACACCTTGTGGCAGAGGGAGTTGTAGGAGAAGATTCAGAGGGGTCCCTGTCAGGGGTGGGATCCTGACAGAGGCCTAGCAACCAGAGAGAACGTTACGGGACCGTGCCTGCACGATATAGCGGCGGTACCCCAGGAAAGGACAAGAAGCGAGGTATATTGTGCTGAGTGAGAAACAAGATCAACGCAACAAGGAGAATACCAGTAGGAGTCGTGCTGTAAGATGAGGCAACATCCTATTGAGGCGCATAACCGGTGGCCGGAACGCCGAGGAAGTATAGAGCTCCAAGCCAAACTTCAAACCTACGGCAGGACAGTCAGTTACAGGCGGGCTGTCTCACCCAGACCCAGGAAGACTCAGGGGGGTAACAACAGGAGTGGGGCGACGCTAGAGTCCCGGAAGAGCTCCGAGCCTCCCCGTCATACGGGTGCGTCCTAACCGTAAGATCAGGGGGACGTAGAGGGAGAACATCAGATCGAGTTGTGAGGGAACACGAGAAACAGACACAACAGTTGTGGGGTACTATCCCATAAGCACAGCAGGGGAGGACCACAACACAAGCGCAGGAAGGTAGGCACAGATTTCCACCTGCAAAGGGAACTCTGGAGGTGCCATCGGACCGGCCGGACTTGCGCAGCCCTGTTAACCGTATTCCGGATTGAGGACTCAGAAGCCTTCAGTAAAGAGGTAAAGAGACTGCAACCTGGTGTCCTCGTTATTGACCGCGACCGGCACTACACCGCACCATAACATCAGCACCATACTACCACCTTTTATTGTGCGCCCCTCAGCAGGGTCACGGACCGGGTCTAGCCACCGTGACAACCCCAGAGCAGAGACTCAGAGGCCCGGTACCGGGTACCCCTCGGCCCTGCGGCAGTGGGGGCGCTGCATAGGTGCCTAAGAAAAATTTAGAAGTGACAACAAGATTGGTTTAAAAAAACAATATTAGTTTTTATTCAATCAAATACAAAACCCATAAAAAAGTTCAGGAACACGAGCTAACTGGAAGAAATGGAGGTTACATAAGGAAATTACAACGGACATAAAATTGGCAGTTTCCCTAAATATAGCAATGTTAAATAGCAGCAAAATATGAACAATATTTATATATGGTAAAGTGCATTGTACAAAAAAAGTGGTCCTCCGGCCTACAATGACCAAATTTGAAGCACGCAGATATATGAGAGCTGTTACGGAAATACCACACTGGCAAATATGTGCCCTTTTTATATTTTTTTAAGCTAAATAGTGCTGTATATAATTTCAGCAACAGACAGCTACAGTTAAGTCCATATATATTTGGACAGAGACAACATTTTTCTAATTTTGGTTATAGACATTACTACAATGAATTTTAAACAAAACAATTCAGATGCAGTTGAAGTTCAGATTTTCAGCTTTCATTTGAGGGTATCCACATTAAAATTGGATGAAGGGTTTAGGAGTTTCAGCACCTTAACATGTGCCACCCTGTTTTTAAAGGGATCAAAAGTAATTGAACAGATTAAATAATTTTAAATAAAATGTTAATTTCTAGTACTTGGTTGAAAACCCTTTGTTGGCAATGACTGCCTGAAGAGAACTCATGGACATCACCAGACGCTGTGTTTCCTCCTTTTTGATGCTCTGCCAGGCCTTCACTGCGGTGGTTTTCAGTTGCTGTTTGTTTTTGGGCCTTTCTGTCTGAAGTTTAGTCTTTAACAAGTGAAATGCATGCTAAATTGGGTTGAGATCAGGTGAATGACTTGGCCATTCAAGAATATTCCACTTCTTTGTTTTAATAAACTCCTGGGTTGCTTTGGCTTTATGTTTTGGGTTATTGTCCATCTGTATTATGAAACGACGACCAATCAGTTTTGCTGCATTTGTCTGGATCTGAGCACACAGTATGGCTCTGAATACCTCAGAATTCATTCGGCTGCTTCTGTCCTGTGTCACATCATCAATAAACACTAGTGACCCAGTGCCACTGGCAGCCATGCATGCCCAAGCCATCACACTGCCTCTGCCGTGTTTTACAGATGATGTGGTATGCTTTGGATCATGAGCTGTACCACGCCTTCACCATACTTTTCTCTTTCCATCATACTGGTAGAGGTTGATCTTGGTTTCATCTGTCCAAAGAATGTTCTTTCAGAACTGTGCTGGCTTTTTTAGATGTTTTTTTTTTAGCAAAGTCCAGTCTAGCCTTTTTATTCTTGATGCTTATGAGTGGCTTGCATCGTGCAGTGAACCCTCTGTATTTACTTTCATGAAGTCTTCTCTTTATGGTAGATTTGGATATTGATACGCCTACCTCCTGGAGAGTGTTGTTCACTTGGTTGGCTGTTGTGAAGGGGTTTCTCTTCACCATGGAGATTATTCTGCGATCATCCACCACTGTTTAGTGGGATGAACAAAGAGCTAGCACTCGACTGTAGATGGAAGTTGACGGTGCAAGTGAACGGAGTCAAAGACCCCAAGCGCTCCAAGAGAATCAAATCACTGCACTCATCTTAGTTCAAGTCAATTTTGATGAAGTGAAAATTTTTTTTATTGAAGGTGAAAAACGAAACAATAAGGCAACCAAAAAATATTAACGTTTCGGCCACTCAGTGGCCTTGATCACAAATGATGCTGTAACAAAAATATAAAAAAAGTGTATGAACATATAATATATACAGTGCTCAAATGTACAAGATATACAGAATATACAAAAAACTATCTATACAAATATGGATACAATGGAACACATGTCAAAATGTCCGTAAACAGACAAAACGAATTTTTGTCACAATAAGAGGACCTATGTTGGACACAAGGACTTTTTAAAACAAAGAATGGGTTTCTTGAAGATAGTATGTATCTATAGAGAAAGAGGTAAAGATGGATTAACGTACCCTTAGTAGGTTGTTCGTATAACGTCTTATGATAATAGAGTAGAAAATTCAAAATTAAAGGTGGCCCAGATTTCCCCTGTTCAGAGACAATAGGAGAACATGATATGGTATAGATATATAATGTCAAGGTTAGCCCATAGAAATGTATGTGGTCCATGGGATTATAACACTAAACTGTATATAGGAGTACACAGCACATAGAGAGGTATTTACCCAGATAGTGAAAGAAGGGGCTTTTAATTTCAATTGTAACTGTCCAGGACAGAGTATCAGTGGTTTTGAGACCTCTGTCATATGTTAGATTGTCTGTAATATAAATACATATACATATATAGGATGAGCCTGGCACTAAAGTTGTACAGAAAAGCAACATGTTATGTATGTCCATGGTATTTATACCTTAGTAATCCTTAGCCCATATCTTATAGTCCTGAGGGACATAGGGGTGGGTGGTGGAGGTAAAGTTCTCCACACTAGGTTTGACTCCTCAGTATAAGGTGGATATGCCTATTAAAGACTAAGGATAGGGACATATTATAAAAAGGTCTAACCGCTTGGAGTACTTATCTGATGTGCGGCCGTAGTCTCACATGGATTAGTGGCGCAGTGTGTGCGCAGTCCGGGGCCGAGGAGACCGTTTAGCTGGTCCTGTGGGGAGCGCCGACACAGAACGTGTCCAGGCGGTGGAGGCAGCAATGCCATGTAAGAGAAGCGCCGTTATATATATAGTACCGATCGGTCCTGCGACCGGAAGTAAGTGCGGACGCCAGCGCCTGCGCAGTACCCAAAGGTCGCGTGTAAGTCCGGCGCCTGCGCACTGTGGAGGAAAATCGGCACATGCGCTGTGTCCAAATGGAGAGAATGGAGCCGGCACAATGTACTGTAGTGGCAAGCGTGTTTGGCGCTAGCGTGGGAGGAACTCTGTTGGTGTTAGTGCCATATATGGGATCTAACTGGCGATATAAAGGTTATCCATGCTGTGGCTTGACTAGGGCTCTCTATATATAAACATCAGGCCCTGGGAAATATAGCACAATGTGGAGGGTAATCAATAGGGTATCAGTAATGTGGTCTGATTGGAAGCACTGAACACTAAGTAATAGACAGATGTAACAGTTATGTAAATAAACATTCTATATATATATATACATCCATACCACAATGTACCCAATACCCAGCGTTAAAGGGGTAATGCCCATAGTATCTATAGCCAGACATAGTAATGATACAGTAGGAGTCCAAACTCTAATTGATTATTCACAGTACTGGAGGCACCTTGAGTTGAATTGGTAAAAAAAAGATAGATATACAATAGAGTAAATGAAGCTAATGAATATCATACTTTAGGATTAATAAGATGACCAAATGAGCAAAATGAAATGAATAAAAAATAAAAAATGAAAAAATGAAAAAAAGAAAAAAATAATAAAGAAAAAAATAAAATGAAAAAAAAAATGGATGAAAAGGATGAAATGAATGAATGAAAAAAATGAAAAAATTAAAATGAATGAAATGAATAAAATGAAATGAATGAAATGAAAAAATGAAATCGGAAAATGAAAAAATGGAAAAAGGAAACTTGTGAAGCACCTAAAGGGTATACGTCTTACCATCCTGCAGGGTGCGATACGAAATTACACCAGAGCAGTGGATTAGTTCGCCTACGGAAGAATAAAAAACTGGTTAAGTTAGCCAATCGATTTCCCTATTCAAACCTCTAGGGTGGAGCGTATCTAACTTGTAAATCCAAAAAGTTTCCCTTTGTTTAAGCAACTGGATATGATTACCCCCCCTCCTCGGACAATGGACTTTTTCAATAACCTGAAACCGTAGTTGAGCGACTGTATGTTGAGCTTCTTTGAAGTGCAGCGGTAGTGGCAGCCAGGTCTTGCCACACCTTATAGTGGATTTGTGGCTTGAGATTCTATTCCTGATTGCTTGGGTGGTCTCACCCACATAGAGTAGTCCACAAGGGCACTTGATGATATATATCACAAAATTAGATTCGCATGTGTAATACTCATTAATAGGAAAAGCCTTTCCGGTGCAGGGATGTAGGACTTCACCGCCTTTTATGACGTTTGAGCAACACATGCAATTTAGGCAAGGGAATGTACCAGTTCTTCTCTGGCCTGTTAGTGTCCTAAGTGGTGGTGTTCTAGATGTGCCTAGATCGGCTCGCACTACCTTGTCTCTCACGTTACGAGGGCGTCTCATACTCATAAGGGGAGGATCTTTGAAGATCGGAATCTGTGGATAGGCCTTTGTCAAGAGTGGCCAATGGCTACGGATGAGATTGTGGATTCTGTACATGGTGGGGTGGTGATTGTGGACGAACAGGAGTCTAGGGTTCCTGAACGTCGTTGGGGCCGTACCCCCAGTGTCACAAATGGCTTTGGAAGATTCCAACTCAAGGAGTCTTGTTGGGTAATCACGTGCCTTAAATTTATCAGCCATTTCATGTATTCTGGTATTCCTGGTCTCAGAATTAGAGACAATCCTAGCTACCCTCTTGAATTGAGACCTGGGGAGGCTATCACGAGTAGATTTGGGGTGGCAACTGTGGTAGAGCAATAAGCTATTGCAATCAGTTGGTTTTACATATAAATCAGTGCTCAAATTACCGGAATTGTCTTTTAAGATTTTGGTGTCCAAGAATGCGATTTCCTCATGGTGTTGTACCAGTGTAAATGATAATTCGGGTCTGACCTCATTAATGGTGTTAAAGAACTCTTGTAAACTGGTTTGGTCCCCTTTCCAGATGCAGAAGATGTCGTCTATGTATCTATGCCATGTTAGAGCATTCTGCCGGAAACCAGGATTTGGGTATACGTGTGTACGTTCGAAGTGGTCCATATATAAATTAGCATAGGCAGGGGCCACATTGGACCCCATGGCGGTACCACATGTTTGTAAGAAGAACTCATCCTCAAACATAAAGAAGTTCTCCCTAAGAACAAGGTTCAGTAGATCAATGCATAAATTTAGCGAATCCGTATCAACATTAGCCTCACAGAGGGTAAGTGTTACTGCTTCAATGCCCCTGTCGTGTTGAATGGAAGTGTAAAGACTGTTTACAACTAGAGTACATAAGATACTATCAGGTGGAATTGTTTTGAGCTGTACGTGTTTATCCAAAACCGTATTGATTTTCTGGCGTATACCATACGTGGGGTCAGTATGTAATTTTCTGTAGGTAATGGGATCAGACAGTTGACGTCTAACTTCCGCAGTGTATTGGCTCCTGTTCATAACAACCGTAGCTCCCCCCTTATCAGCCGGTTTTATGATAATATTTTTGTTCCTGCTCAGTGAATCAAGCGCCTGTTTCTCGGGGGTGCTAAGATTGTGTTGGACAGGGAGAAGACCCAGGCGTTGATCATGGATGGTGCTCTTGATATCCCTATCCAGTAGATTAATAAATGTTTCCACCGCATGATGGGATTTAGGTGGCATAAACGTACTCGGGTTCCTGAGTCCCAGGGAATCAATGGTAATTTTAGGTGAACCGTGATCGGATATTATGCCTAGGGTGTTGCCCCTGTCAGTAGTGTTGGTATCAAAGTGTACCTTCAACCTAATGCTCCTGTAGAAGCGTTGAAGGTCTTTCTCTAACTGAAATGCGTCCCATCTAGGTGTAGGACAAAAAGATAAACCCATGTTAAGTACTTTCAACTCAAGGGGAGACAGAGAATAA
Source organism: Ranitomeya variabilis (assembly GCF_051348905.1). Lineage (NCBI taxonomy): Eukaryota > Metazoa > Chordata > Amphibia > Anura > Dendrobatidae > Ranitomeya > Ranitomeya variabilis. Next base: position 698,130,849 of record NC_135232.1, on the reverse strand, counting down.
TTCATTTTTTCATTTTTTCATTTTTTTATTTTTTATTCATTTCATTTTGCTCATTTGGTCATCTTATTAATCCTAAAGTATGATATTCATTAGCTTCATTTACTCTATTGTATATCTATCTTTTTTTTACCAATTCAACTCAAGGTGCCTCCAGTACTGTGAATAATCAATTAGAGTTTGGACTCCTACTGTATCATTACTATGTCTGGCTATAGATACTATGGGCATTACCCCTTTAACGCTGGGTATTGGGTACATTGTGGTATGGATGTATATATATATATAGAATGTTTATTTACATAACTGTTACATCTGTCTATTACTTAGTGTTCAGTGCTTCCAATCAGACCACATTACTGATACCCTATTGATTACCCTCCACATTGTGCTATATTTCCCAGGGCCTGATGTTTATATATAGAGAGCCCTAGTCAAGCCACAGCATGGATAACCTTTATATCGCCAGTTAGATCCCATATATGGCACTAACACCAACAGAGTTCCTCCCACGCTAGCGCCAAACACGCTTGCCACTACAGTACATTGTGCCGGCTCCATTCTCTCCATTTGGACACAGCGCATGTGCCGATTTTCCTCCACAGTGCGCAGGCGCCGGACTTACACGCGACCTTTGGGTACTGCGCAGGCGCTGGCGTCCGCACTTACTTCCGGTCGCAGGACCGATCGGTACTATATATATAACGGCGCTTCTCTTACATGGCATTGCCGCCTCCACCGCCTGGACACGTTCTGTGTCGGCGCTCCCCACAGGACCAGCTAAATGGTCTCCTCGGCCCCGGACTGCGCACACACTGCGCCACCAATCCATGTGAGACTACGGCCGCACATCAGATAAGTACTCCAAGCGGTTAGACCTTTTTATAATATGTCCCTATCCTTAGTCTTTAATAGGCATATCCACCTTATACTGAGGAGTCAAACCTAGTGTGGAGAACTTTACCTCCACCACCCACCCCTATGTCCCTCAGGACTATAAGATATGGGCTAAGGATTACTAAGGTATAAATACCATGGACATACATAACATGTTGCTTTTCTGTACAACTTTAGTGCCAGGCTCATCCTATATATGTATATGTATTTATATTACAGACAATCTAACATACGACAGAGGTCTCAAAACCACTGATACTCTGTCCTGGACAGTTACAATTGAAATTAAAAGCCCCTTCTTTCACTATCTGGGTAAATACCTCTCTATGTGCTGTGTACTCCTATATACAGTTTAGTGTTATAATCCCATGGACCACATACATTTCTATGGGCTAACCTTGACATTATATATCTATACCATATCATGTTCTCCTATTGTCTCTGAACAGGGGAAATCTGGGCCACCTTTAATTTTGAATTTTCTACTCTATTATCATAAGACGTTATACGAACAACCTACTAAGGGTACGTTAATCCATCTTTACCTCTTTCTCTATAGATACATACTATCTTCAAGAAACCCATTCTTTGTTTTAAAAAGTCCTTGTGTCCAACATAGGTCCTCTTATTATGACAAAAATTTGTTTTGTCTGTTTACGGACATTTTGACATGTGTTCCATTGTATCCATATTTGTATAGATAGTTTTTTGTATATTCTGTATATCTTGTACATTTGAGCACTGTATATATTATATGTTCATACACTTTTTTTTCTATTTTTGTTACAGCATCATTTGTGATCAAGGCCACTGAGTGGCCGAAACGTTAATATTTTTTTGGTTGCCTTATTGTTTCGTTTTTCACCTTCAATAAAAAATGTTTTCACTTCATCAAAATTGACTTGAACTAAGATGAGTGCAGTGATTTGATTCTCTTCATCCACCACTGTTGTCTTCCATGGGCGCCTGTTGTGAATTGGACTTTTTGGCTCCCTCTTGTGGTCACTAGCGACATGACACTTTGAGCTTCTTTCTCTAGCTTGGTACCCACCTGGCTCATTAGTCCAGGGGTGTTGCTATTTAAGCTTCCTGGATTTTCAGTCTGGTGCCTGGCATCATTGTAATCAGTTCCTTTCTGTTTGCTCCTGTCTGCTGGTCCTGGTTCTTGCAAAATAAGCTAAGTCCTGCTTCCTTATTTTTTGGTTATTTGCATTTGCTCTTATTTCTGTCCAGCTTGTACCAAGTGTGATTCCTGATATAGCTGAAAGCTCTAGGGGGCTGATATTCTCCCCCCGTGCCGTTAGACGGTTCGGGGGTTCTTGAATATTCAGCGTGGAAATTTTGATAGGGTTTTTGCTGACCGTATAAGTCATCTTCCTATATTCTGCTATTAGTCAGTGGGCCTCTCTTTGCTAAAAAACCTAGTTCATCCTTGCGTTTGTCTTTTCTTCTTACCTCACCGTTATTATTTGTTGGGGGCTTGTATCCATCTTTTGGGGTCTTTTCTCTGGAGGCAAGAAAGGTCTATCTTTTCCCTTCTAGGGTTAGTTAGTTCTCCGGCTGGCGCGAGATGTCTAGAACCAACGTAGGCACGTTCCCCGGCTGCTGCTATTTGTGGTGCTAGGTTCAGGTATACAGTCAGCCTAGTTACCACTGCCCTATGAGCTGGTTTTTTGTGTTTGCAGACTTGGTTATAAATTCTGAGACCCTCTGCCATTGGGGTCATAACAGTATGCCAGGCCTAAGGTGAATGTTTAATGCATTGCAGAAGTGGGATAATAAGAAAGGAAATTCTGAGTTTTTTTTTTTTTTCTTTCTTCCTCTCCTTTACCTCAGAGTGGCTTGAGCTTGCTGCAGACATGAATGTCCAGACCTTGATTACTAGTGTGGATCAGCTTGCTGCTCGTGTGCAGGGTATTCAAGATTTTGTTACCAGTAGTCCTATGTCAGAACCTAAAATACCTATTCCTGAACTGTTTTCTGGAGACCGATTTAAGTTTAGGAATTTCAGGAATAATTGTAAATTGTTTCTATCTCTGAGACCCCGTTCGTCTGGAGACTCAGCTCAGCAAGTTAAAATTGTTATCTCTTTCTTGCGGGGTGACCCTCAGGATTGGGCTTTCTCGTTAGCGCCAGGAGATCCGGCATTGGCAAATATTGATGCGTTTTTTCTGGCGCTCGGGTTGCTTTACGAGGAACCCAATCTTGAAATTCAGGCAGAAAAAGCCTTGCTGGCTATCTCTCAGGGCTCGGATGAAGCTGAAGTGTATTGCCAAAAATTTCGGAAATGGTCCGTGCTTACTCAGTGGAATGAGTGTGCTCTGGCTGCAAATTTCAGAAATGGCCTTTCTGAAGCCATTAAGAATGTGATGGTGGGTTTCTCCATTCCTACAAGTCTGAATGATTCCATGGCGCTGGCTATTCAGATTGACCGGCGTTTGCGGGAGCGCAAAGCCGCTAATCCTCTGGTGGTGTTGTCTGAACAAACACCTGATTTAATGCAATGTGGTAGAATTCAGACTAGAAATGAACGGAAAAATCATAGACGTCTGAATGGGTTGTGTTTTTACTGTGGTGATTCTACACATGTTATATCAGCATGCTCTAAATGCCTAACAAAGGTTGTTAGTCCTGTCGCCATTGGTAATCTGCAACCTAAATTTATTTTGTCTGTGACTTTAATTTGCTCATTGTCTTCCTACCCTGCTATGGCGTTTGTGGATTCAGGTGCTGCCCTGAGTCTTATGGATCTGTCATTTGCCAAGCGCTGTGGTTTTGTATTTGAGCCGTTGGTAAATCCTATCCCTCTTAGAGGTATTGATGCTACGCCATTGGCGGAAAATAAGCCGCAGTTTTGGACACAGGTAACCATGTGCATGACTCCTGAACATCGGGAGGTGATTTGTTTTCTTGTTCTGCATAAAATGCATGATTTGGTCGTTTTGGGTCTGCCATGATTACAGACCCATAATCCAGTTTTGGATTGGAAGGCAATGTCAGTGTCAAGTTGGGGCTGTCAGGGAATTCATGGTGATTCCCCGCCGGTCTCTATTGCTTCCTCTACTCCTTCGGAAGTTCCTGAGTATTTGTCTGATTATCAGGATGTTTTCAGCGAGTCCAGGTCCAGTGCTCTTCCTCCTCATAGGGATTGTGACTGCGCTATAGATTTGATTCCAGGTAGTAAATTTCCTAAGGGAAGATTATTTAATCTGTCTGTACCTGAGCATTCCGCAATGCGTTCGTATATCAAGGAGTCTCTGGAGAAGGGGCATATTCGTCCATCCTCTTCCCCTCTTGGTGCGGGATTCTTTTTTGTGGCCAAGAAGGACGGATCTTTGAGACCTTGTATAGACTATCGGCTTCTGAATAAAATCACTGTTAAATTTCAGTATCCTTTGCCTCTGTTGTCAGACTTGTTTGCCCGGATTAAGGGTGCCAAGTGGTTCACCAAGATAGATCTCCGTGGTGCGTACAACCTTGTGCGCATAAAGCAAGGAGATGAATGGAAAACTGCATTTAATACGCCCGAAGGTCATTTTGAGTACTTGGTGATGCCTTTTGGGCTCTCTAATGCTCCTTCAGTTTTTCAGTCCTTTATGCATGATATCTTCCGGAAGTATCTGGAAAAATTTATGATTGTTTATCTGGATGATATTCTGTTTTTTTTCTGATGATTGGGACTCCCATGTTAAGCAGGTCAGGACGGTGTTTCAGGTTTTGCGTGAGAATGCTTTGTTCGTTAAGGGCTCAAAGTGTCTCTTTGGAGTACAGAAGGTTCCCTTTTTGGGTTTTATTTTTTCCCCTTCTGCGGTGGAGATGGACCCAGTCAAGGTCCGAGCTATTCATGATTGGACTCAACCCACGTCAGTGAAGAGTCTTCAGAAGTTCTTGGGTTTTGCTAACTTCTACCGTCGTTTTATCGCTAACTTTTCTAGCGTTGTTAAACCTTTGACGGATATGACCAAGAAAGGTTCTGATGTTGCTAACTGGGCTCCTGCAGCCGTGGAAGCTTTCCAAGAGCTGAAGCGCCGGTTTACTTCGGCGCCTGTTTTGTGCCAGCCTGATGTCTCACTTCCCTTTCAGGTTGAAGTGGATGCTTCTGAGATCGGGGCAGGGGCCGTTTTGTCGCAGAGAGGCCCTGGTTGCTCTGTAATGAGACCATGTGCTTTTTTTTCTAGGAAGTTTTCGCCTGCTGAGCGGAACTATGATGTTGGCAATCGGGAGTTGTTGGCCATGAAGTGGGCATTTGAGGAGTGGCGTCATTGGCTCGAGGGTGCTAAGCATCGTGTGGTGGTCTTGACTGATCACAAGAATCTGATGTATCTCGAGTCTGCTAAACGCCTGAATCCTAGACAGGCCCGTTGGTCATTGTTTTTCTCCCGTTTTGACTTTGTGGTCTCGTACCTACCAGGTTCAAAGAATGTGAAGGCTGATGCTCTTTCAAGGAGCTTTGTGCCTGACTCTCCTGGAGTTTCAGAGCCAGCTGGTATTCTTAGAGAGGGAGTAATCTTGTCAGCCATTTCTCCGGATTTGCGACGTGTGTTGCAGAGATTTCAGGCTGGTAGACCTGACTCTTGTCCACCTGACAGACTGTTTGTCCCTGATAAATGGACCAGCAGAGTCATTTCCGAGGTTCATTCCTCGGTGTTGGCAGGGCATCCGGGAATTTTTGGCACCAGAGATTTGGTGGCTAGGTCCTTTTGGTGGCCTTCCTTGTCACGGGATGTGCGGTCATTTGTGCAGTCCTGTGGGACTTGTGCTCGAGCTAAGCCTTGCTGTTCTCGTGCCAGCGGGTTGCTCTTGCCTTTACCTGTCCCGAAGAGGCCTTGGACACACATTTCCATGGATTTCATTTCAGATCTTCCGGTGTCTCAGGGCATGTCTGTCATCTGGGTGGTATGTGATCGCTTTTCCAAGATGGTCCATTTGGTGTCCTTGCCTAAGCTGCCTTCCTCTTCCGATCTGGTTCCTTTATTCTTTCAGAATGTGGTTCGCTTGCACGGCATTCCTGAGAATATTGTGTCTGACAGAGGATCCCAGTTTGTTTCCAGGTTCTGGCGATCCTTTTGTGCTAAGATGGGCATTGATTTGTCATTTTCGTCTGCCTTTCATCCTCAGACTAATGGCCAAACGGAGCGAACAAATCAGACTCTAGAGGCTTATTTGAGGTGTTTTGTTTCTGCAGATCAGGATGATTGGGTGACCTTCTTGCCATTGGCTGAGTTTGCCCTTAATAATCGGGCTAGTTCCGCTACTTTGGTTTCGCCATTTTTCTGCAACTCTGGTTTTCATCCTCGTTTTTCCTCGGGACATGTTGAGCCCTCTGACTGTCCTGGGGTAGATTCTGTGGTGGATAGGTTGCAGCGGATCTGGAATCATGTGGTGGACAACCTAAAGTTGTCACAGGAGAAGGCTCAGCGTTTTGCCAACCGCCGCCGCGGTGTGGGTCCCCGTCTTCGTGTTGGGGATTTGGTGTGGCTGTCTTCTCGGTTTGTTCCTATGAAGGTCTCCTCTCCTAAATTTAAGCCTCGCTTCATCGGTCCTTATAAGATTTTGGAAATCCTTAATCCAGTGTCCTTTCGCTTGGATCTTCCGGTGTCGTTTGCCATTCACAACGTGTTCCATAGGTCTTTGTTGCGGCGCTACGTTGTGCCTGTGGTTCCTTCTGTTGAGCCTCCTGCTCCGGTGTTGGTTGAGGGCGAGTTGGAGTACGTGGTGGAGAAGATCTTGGATTCTCGTCCCTCCAGACGGAGGCTTCAGTATCTGGTCAAGTGGCAGGGCTATGGTCAGGAGGATAATTCCTGGGTGGTCGCCTCTGATGTTCATGCGGCCGATTTAGTTCGTGCCTTTCACGCTGCTCATCCTGATCGTCCTGGTGGTCTTGGTGAGGGTTCGGTGACCCCTCCTTAAGGGGGGGGTACTGTTGTGAATTGGACTTTTTGGCTCCCTCTTGTGGTCACTAGCGACATGACACTTTGAGCTTCTTTCTCTAGCTTGGTACCCACCTGGCTCGTTAGTCCAGGGGTGTTGCTATTTAAGCTTCCTGGATTTTCAGTCTGGTGCCTGGCATCGTTGTAATCAGTTCCTTTCTGTTTGCTCCTGTCTCCTGGTCCTGGTTCTTGCAAAATAAGCTAAGTTCTGCTTCCTTATTTTTTGGTTATTTGCATTTGCTCTTATTTCTGTCCAGCTTGTACCAAATGTGATTCCTGATATAGCTGGAAGCTCTAGGGGGCTGATATTCTCCCCCCGTGCCGTTAGACGGTTCGGGGGTTCTTGAATATTCAGCGTGGAAATTTTGATAGGGTTTTTGCTGACCGTATAAGTCATCTTCCTATATTCTGCTATTAGTCAGTGGGCCTCTCTTTGCTAAAAAACCTAGTTCATCCTTGCGTTTGTCTTTTCTTCTTACCTCACCGTTATTATTTGTTGGGGGCTTGTATCCAACTTTTGGGGTCTTTTCTCTGGAGGCAAGAAAGGTCTATCTTTTCCCTTCTAGGGTTAGTTAGTTCTCCGGCTGGCGCGAGACGTCTAGAACCAACGTAGGCACGTTCCCCGGCTGCTGCTATTTGTGGTGCTAGGTTCAGGTATATGGTCAGCCTAGTTACCACTGCCCTATGAGCTGGTTTTTTGTGTTTGCAGACTTGGTTATAAATTCTGAGACCCTCTGCCATTGGGGTCATAACAGGCGCCCAGGTCTTTTTGCACTGATGAGTTCCCCAGTGCTTTCTTTCTTTCTCAGGATGTACCAAACTGTAGATTTTGCCACTACTAATATTGTAGCAATTTCTCGGATGGTTTTTTTCTGTTTTCGCAGCTTAAGGATGGCTTGTTTCACCTGCATGGAGAGCTCCTTTGACCGCATGTTTACTTCACAGCAAAACCTTCCAAATGCAAGCACCACACCTCAAATCAACTCCAGGCCTTTTATCTGCTTAATTGAGAATGACATAACAAAGGGATTGCCCACACCTGTCCATGAAATAGCCTTGGAGTCAATTGTCCAATTACTTTTGGTCCCTTTAAAAACAGGGTGGCACATGTTAAGGAGCTGAAACTCCTAAACCATTCATCCAATTTTAATGTGGATACCCTCAAATGAAAGCTGAAAGTCTGAACTTCAACTGCATCTGAATTGTTTTGTTTAAAATATATATGGACTTAACTGTAAAAAAGTGGTCCTACGGCCTACAGTGACCAAACTTGGAGCACGCAGATATATGAGGGCTGTCACGGAAATACCACACTGGCAAATATGTGGCCTTTTTGTAATTTTGGAAGCCAAATAGTGCTGTATAGAATTAGAGTATCAGACAGCAAAAAAAGGGGTCCACCGGCCTACAATACCCAAAGTTGGAGCACGCAGATATATAAGGCCTTTTTCGGTGAATTTAAAACACAAAAAAAGTGGCACAAGGCTAGCACACACAACTATGCTACTTATGCCTGACAAAGTATGATTTTTCAACAGGCCTCAGTCTGACAGAACAGACTGTATATTTTTGTGTTTTTTTGGGTGAATTTTTGGAAAAAAAAATGCAACTAGGTATATAGTAAAGAAGCTGCAGCAACATTCAGTTATGGAGCTTTGGGAGAAATGCAGTGGGAGCAATGGACGCACATACAGTGCCTGCTGGCCTTGCACTGATGTGGATATGCTGTGCCCTGCCTACCTAGCGCTGCAATATCGGGACCCATGAATTAGCCCTAAAAAGGACTTTTGGTTTCTGAGGAGTTGTGGATTTAAGAGTTGCAGACCTACACTAACTCTAAAATCACAATTCTGACCCAGCTCTCCCTACTGTCGCTGAATCAGGAACAGAATGCGGCGAGCAGGGCGGCTCCAGGTCTCTTATACTCGGGATGATGCTGTGCGGCCAAGCCAATCACTGCACGGCCACAACAAAGATGGCTGCGGCGTTTCATGGCCTGGCAGACAATCCCTGCACAGTGATTGGGCCTCTAAAGTTCGCTAAAAACGCTGGGTGGAGACACCAGTTACCGCCGAATAATCCCGGAAATGCTCGCTGGTCGTCGAGTACACCGAGCATAGTGATACTCGTCGAGTAACGAGCAAACAGTCATTTGAAGTTGCTGGTGCCTCAGGAGTCCCTTGAACCTCAAGGTGTAGGATCCTTCAAAGGCTTGCTGTGGTGCATAAACCTACCAGTTGGTCACCCCTAAACAGTGTTCACAAGCAGAAATGGTTGCAGTGGGCCCCGACATACATGAAGACTAATTTCCAAACAGTCTTGTTTACTGATGAGTGTTGAGCAACCCTGGATGGTCCAGATGGATGGATGGCCACCATGTCCCAACAAGGCTGCAAGGTCAGCAAGGAGGTGGAGGAGTCATGTTTTGGGCCGGAATCATGGGGAAACAGAAGGTTCCTGAAGGTGTGAAAATGACCTCTGCAATGTATATAGAGTTTCTGACTGACAACTTTCTTCCATGGTATAAAAAGCAGAAACGTGCCTTCAGGAGCAAAATCATCTTCATGCATGACAATGCACCATCTCATGCTGCAAAAAATAATCTGAATTATTGGCTGCTATGGGCATAAAAGGAGATAAACCCATGGTGTGGCCACCATCTTCTCCTGGCCTCAACCCTATAGAGAACCTTTGGAGTATCATCAAGCAAAAGATCTATGAGGGTGGGAGGCGGTTCACATCAAAACAGCAGCTCTGGGATACTATTCTGACTTCATGCAAAGAAATACAAGCAGAAACTCTACAAAAACTCACAAAGTGCAATGGATGCAAGAACTGTGAAGGTGATATCAAAGAAGGGTTCCTATGTTAACATGTAACTTGGACTATTAGGATGTTTTGGAGTTAAATAGCTTTTCTGTTCAGTGAATGTGACCTCCTAATGCTGCAAATTCCACAAATGAGCATTTTTAGTTCTTTAAAACATATCAAATGTTCAGAAATTCTACTGTGCCTAATAATTTGGAACAGTGCATTTTGAGTTTTTATTCATTTGGAGATTATACTGTTACTAGATGGTGGCCCGATTCTAACGTATCGGGTATTCTAGAATATGTAAGTCGTATATAGCACAGGCTACGTACTATATTGCACAGTGACGTAGTATATAACACAACCGACGTAGTATATAACATAGCTACTTAGTACTGTATATAACAGAGCTACGTAGTATGTAACACAGCCACATAGTATATAACATAGCCACGTAGTGTATTACACAGCTACGTAGTGTATAGCACAGGCCAAGTAGTATATAGCAGAGCCACGTAGTATATAACATAGCCTCATAGTATATTGCACAGGCACGTAGTATATTGCACAGCCACATAGTATATAATACAGTCACGCATTGTATTGCACAGCTACGTAGTGTATTGCACAGCTATGTAGTATATTGGTCAGCGACGTAGTATATAGCAGAGCCACGTAGTATATAACATAGTCACGTAGTATATTGTAGAGGCACGCAGTATATTGCATAGCTACGTAGCATATTGCACAGCCACATAGTATATAACAGAGCCACGTAGTATATTGCACAGTCGACGTAGTATATAACAGAACCGACACAGCCACATAGTATATTGCACAGCTACGTAGTATATAACACAGAGCATGTAGTATATTGGACAGTCACGTTGTATATTGCACAGTCACGCTGTATATTGCCCAGCTACATAGTATGTAGCACAGAGATGTAGTATATAACAGAGCCCACGCAGTATGTAACACAGCCCACGTAGTATATAGCAATATGGGCACTATATGCGTGGTTAAAAAAGACTTAAAATAAAAAATAAACATATACTCACCTTCCGAAGGCCCCTTGAAGTCCTGGCGCCTGTGTGTGGTGCACGCGGCAGCTTCCGGTCCCAGGGTTGGTGTGAGCGCAGGACCTGTGATGACGTCGCGGTCACATGATCGTGACATCATGGCAGGTCCTTCTCGCATAGCTTCCTTGGCACCGGAACCTGCCGCTTTCACTGCTGAGGACAGCACGGACATCGGAAGGTGAGAATAACCTTTTTTATTATTATTATTATTTGTAACATTAGATCTTTTTACTATTGATACTGCATACGCAGCATCAATAGTAAAAAGTTGGTCACACAGGGTTAATAGCTGCGTTAACGGAGTGCGTTACACCGTGGTCTGTTAACGCTGGCATTAACCCTGTGTGAGCGCTCAGCGCTGACTGCAGGGCAGTAAAGCAGCGGCCATTTCGCTGCCAGACTATGGCTGTCGCTGATTGGTCGTGGCAATGGTCGTGGGCGTTTTGCCACGACCAATCAGCGACTTGGATTTCCATGACAGACAGAGGACACGACCAATGAATATCCGGGACAGACAGACAGACGGAAGTACCCCTTAGACAATTATATAGTAGATCATTGGGAGATTTCTTCAATAAAATTTGATGTATAATCTAACGGGTGATGACTTTTATTAGACTGACTGCCATTTGCACCGACGATTCAGGAAAATCCGAGAAAAATATCATTTGCATAATAATTTGGACACTTGGAACACAGTGTATATACAGATCTCCTGTGTATAATATCACCAGTGATCACTGTATTACCTGGACACGACACTATATACAGAGCTCCTATATATAATGTCACTGGTGATCACTGTATTACCTGCACACTATACACTATATACAAAGCTCCTGTGTATAATTATTATTATTATTATTATTTATATATATATAGCACCATTAATTCCATGGTGCTGTACATGAGAAGGGATTACATCAAAATACAAATATCACTTACAGTAAACAAAACTAACAATGACAGACTGGTACAGAGGGAAGAGGACCCTGCCCTTGCGGGCTTACATTCTACAGGATTAAGGAGACAATAGGTTGAGGGTTGCAGTAGCTCCAATGGTGTTGAGGTGGCCATGTGGTCTATACAGGCTGTAAGCTTCCTTGAAGAGGTGGGTTTTCAGGTTTCTTTTGAAGGATCCAAAAGTAGTGGATAACCGGATGTGTTGGGGCACTGAATTCCAGAGGATGGGTGATATTCGGGAGAAGTCTTGGAGGCGATTGAGTGAGGAGCGAATAAGCGTGGAGGAGAGGAGGAGGTCTTGGGAGGACCAGAGATTACGTGAGGGAAGATATTGAGAGATTAGTGTGGAAATATATGGAGGACAAAGGTTATGGATGGCTTTGTAGGTCAGTGTTAGTAATTTAAACTGGATATGCTGGGAAATTGGGAGCCAGTGAAGGGATTTGCAAAGAGGTGAAGCAGGAGTGTAGCGAGGAGAGAGATTAATTAGTCGGGCAGCAGAGTTAAGGATGGACTGGAGGGGTGCGAGAGTGTTAGAAGGTAGGCCACAGAGGAGTATGTTGCAGTAGTCGAGGCGGGAGATAATTAGGGCATGCACAAGCATTTTGGTAGAGTGTGGGTTGAGGAAAGGACGGATTCTGGAAATATTTTGGAGCTGGAGGCGACAAGAGGTGGCGAGAGCTTGGATGTGCGGTTTGAAGGACAGGGCAGAATCCAGGATTACTCCGAGGCAGCGGATTTTGGGGACATGGGAAAGTGTGATTTCATTTATTTTGATAGATAGATCAGGTAGGGAAGATATGCGTGATGGAGGAAAGATAATGAGTTCAGATTTGTCCACATTGAGCTTGAGGAAGCGAGAGGAGAAGAAGGAGGATATGGCTGATAGACACGCTGGGATTCTGGAGAGCAGAGAGGTGACATCTGGGCCAGAGAGGTAGATCTGAGTGTCATCGGCATATAGATGGTACTGGAAGCCATAGGACCTTATGAGTTGTCCCAGGCCGAGTGTATAAATTGAGAAGAGTAAGGGTCCTAGGACAGAGCCTTGGGGGACTCCAACAGAGAGGGGGCGAGATGAAGAGGTAGTATGGGAGTAGGAAACGCTAAATGTGCGGTTGGCAAGGTATGAGGAGATCCAGGATAGGGCAAGGTCTTTGAGCCCAAAGGAAGAGAGGATCTGTAGTAGGAGGCAGTGGACAACTGTGTCGAAGGCAGAGGACAGGTCTAGGAGGAGGAGTATAGAGAATTGTCTGTTAGCTTTGGCTGTAAGTAAGTCGTTAGTAATTTTGGTCAGGGGAGTCTCAGTAGAATGGTTGGGACGGAAGCCAGATTGTAGGTTGTCGAAGAGAGAGTTAGATGCAAAGTGAGAGGAAAGTTCAGCATGGACATGCTGCTCAAGGAGTTTGGAAGCAAATGGGAGCAAAGATATGGGGCGATAGCTGGACATACCACTTGGGTCCAGGTATGGCTTTTTGAGGATAGGTGTGATTGTGGCATGTTTGAAGGCAGAGGGGAAGGTACCAGAAGTTAGTGAAAGGTTGAAGAGATGGGTTAGGGATGGGATTAGTGTGGTGGTGAGGTTGGGGAGGAGGTGGGATGGGGTCAAGTGCACAAGTGGTGAGGTGTGATTTGGAGAGAAGATGAGCAAGCTCCCCTTCAGAGATTTTGGAGAGTGAAGTTATGGGGTTTGGGCATTGGTCTCTCATACAAAGGGGTTGTGGTGGTTGGACAACAAAGACTTGCCTTGTTTGGTCTATCTTATTTTTGAAGTGCGTGGCAAAGTCCTCGGAAACGATTAGGGAACTCGGAGGAGGCAGTGGTGGGCGGAGGAGGGAGTTAAAAGTGTTGAACAACTGTTTGGGGTTGTGGGATAAGGAAGATACGAGGGTTGTGAAGTAGGCCTGTTTAGCAGAGGCGAGAGCTGATTTGAATGCCAGTGTTGCTTGTTTGAGTGCAGTGAAATCATCTTGTGAATGCGTTTTCTTCCAACGCCGTTCTGCAATTCTGGATACTTGCCGAAGCTTTTTAGTGATGTTATTGTGCCAGGGTTGTCTATTGGTTCGTCGCACTCTGCTATGCATGACAGGGGCGACCGTGTGAATAGCTGATGCAAGAGTGGCATTGTAGAAAGCAGTGTCTGTGTCGTGGAGTGAGGATATAGAGGACAGTGGTAGGATAGAGTCAGAGAGTGTGTCACTGTTGATCACTGTATTACCTGTACACTATATACTGAGCTCCTGTGTATAATGTGACTGGGGGTCACTGTATTACCTATACACTGACACTATATACAGAGCTCCTGTGTATAAAGTCACTGGTGATCACTGTATTACCTGTACACTGACACTATATACAGAGTTCTTCTGCCTAATGTCACTGGTGATCCCTGTATTTCCTGTACACTGACACTATATACAGAGCTCCTGTGTATAATGTCACTGGTAATCACTGTATTAACAGTACACTGCCACTATATACTATAAACAGAGCTCCTGTGTACAGAGTCGGACTGGCCTGGCGGGGTATCGGGGAAATCCCCGTTGGGACCTTGTCTCTGGTGGCTGGAGAGGAGGAGAAGAAGAAGAAAAAAGTCTGTGGTTTTTAGGGGCATGGGTTCTTTAAAAGCACAGACAGAGAAGGTGCAGGGGCGCGCGCACGCAGCGTTCATTACCTGAACCGTCGCGGCACACGTCCCAATCCTATCTGTCAAGTGGGCGCCCGTCGTCACCGGCGTATGAATTCAGTGTCATGCGCCACATGCGATGGGCGCACGTCAGCCGCCTGCCTCTGCTAAGTCGGCGGCCATTTTATTATGTGTGCGCTGACCTGCAGAGGAGGAGGATACCACCACCGGGAGCGCAGAAAGGTAAGAGGAATCTTTTTTGTATCTGTCTGTCTGTCTCTCTGTCTCTGTGGCTTTCTCTCTGGCTGGCTCTCTGTTTTTCTCTCTGGCTGTCTCTCTGGCTGTCTCTCTGTCTCCATGAAGCCAAGATAAGGGGCCAGGATGGATATATGGGGAGCAGGAAAAAAGGACCAGGATGGATATAAGGGGGGCGGGCGGCAGGATGAATATATGGGGAGCAGGAAAAAAGGGCTCGGATGGATATAAGGGGGTGGCAGGATGGATACATGGGGGCAGGAAAAGAGGACCAGGATGGATATAAGGGGGCGGCAGGATGGATATATGGGGGGCAGAAAAAAGGATCAGGATGGGTATAAGGGGGGTTGCAAGATGGATTTATGGGGGGCAGGAAAAAAGGACCCGGATGGATATAAGGGGGCGGCAGGATGGATATATGAGGAGCAGTAAAAAAGGACCAGGATGGATATAAGGGGGTGGCAGGATGGATATATGGGGGGGGGCAGGAAAAAAGGACCAGGATGTGCAGCGCCCCAGGATCCTGGTCATTGCAGAAATATCATTCTCCTCTAGGGGGAGTGATGTTACATTTGAAGGCAATAAAGGAGATCTCTTTAGCAGGGGACACAATGCATGGAACATGTTCACACTCCAGACCAGAAGGGGGAGCTCTAAGCCTGTTTAAGGTGAACTCCCCTATATAAAAACATCCTGTCAGGAAGACAGAGGGAAAGGAAGGAGTGGAGTCCTGGAGACTGAAGTGCTGCAGCTCCTAGAAAAAGACACTAAAGTGAACATATTGCAGAGAGTGTGCAGGAGAAGTCATAGCAAAAAGGAGAGGAAACGAGAAGGAGTTCTGCCCTGCACAGGCTGCCTCCTTCTGAGGCGCAAGATCCTGGTAGCCGGAACACCGAGGGAGCAACAGTCCTTTATGCCTTGCTCCAGAGACCGGCAGGATAGCTAATTTCACGTTACCTGCCCGCCCTATACCCAAGAGGCAAGATGGCACCCACGAGAGGCTGGGGCATGATAGAGTCCCTGTAAAATGCCTCAAGCCACCGGTCATACGGGTTTGTCCTATCCATCTGGGGGACAGAGAGAGAGAGATAACATCTAGAACATCTACAACATCTGTGAGGACCTTATGAGAGGCTCAGCAATAAGGTTCTACAACACTAAGGTGCTAGAGGAAGGCTACTGATTTCCACCTTGGTAAGGGGACTCTGGATTTGCCTCCAAACCGGCCGGACTCTGCCTACCCTGTGGTCTGGTGCTCTGGACTGTGGATGCTGAAGCCTTCAGTAAAATGTAAAGAGACAGCAACCTTGTGTCCTTGTTCTTCACTCCGCCTTTCACCATCCACCATCTACACACTGGGAAGCCCTGGGGATACACTTCACCTGTGGGAAGGTATACCATCTAGCTGCAATAACATCACCCCAGCGGATCCCTTAAAGCAGCGTCGGTCACCCTGACCGAATACCACAGTTGGCGTCACGAACACTTTCCCTTTAAAGACCTTTCCCTTTTCCACGGACGTCCCTAGGGCCACGGACCGGGTCAGCCACCGTGACATCCCCCTTGCGAACCGAAGGACCCGGTACCGAGTACCCCACTGCCTTAGACGGGGTGATCCAGATGGATATAAGGAGGGAGGCAGGATAGATTCATATGGGGCGCTGGGAGTCAGGATATGGATATGGGAAGGCCAGGATATATATGGGGGGGCAAGATGCATATATATGGGGGGCCAGGATGCAGATATATGGGCAACTAGGATGCATATATGGTAGAGCTGGGATGCATATACACTGCTCAAAAAAAATAAAGGGAACACTTAAACAACAGAATATAACTCGAAGTAAATCAAACTTCTGTGAAATCAAACTGTCCACTTAGGAACAACACTGTTTGCCAATCAATTTCATATGCTGTTGTACAAACAGATGGAAATTATTGGCCATTTTCAAGACACACTCAATAAAGGAGTGGTTCTGTACAAATGCTTTCTGGCTGATGTTTTAGTCACTTTTGTCTCTCTGTCTTTCTCTCTGGCTGTCTCTCTGGCTGTCTCTCTGGCTGTCTCTCTGTCTCTGTCTCCATGAAGCCAAGATAAGGGGCCAGATTGGATATATGGGGAGCAGGAAAAAAGGACCAGGATGGATATAAGTGGGGTGGCAGGATGGATATATGGGGAGGGGGAGGAAAAAAGGACCAGGATGGATATAAGGGAGAGGGCAGGATGGATATATGGGGACCAGGAAAAAAGGACCAGGATGGATATAAGGGGGCGTGTGGCAGGAAGAATGGCAGGCACGGTACCGCATAGGGAATGTGCCTCTGACTGCGGAGCCCCTTATGGAAGAAGCTAATAGGAAACACCGTGCAGTGCCTATTCCCCCCCTCACACTACTCCCCCAGGTGATGCACTAATTGGGACGCCCAGCTGACCAATGGGAAGAGAGAGGAAGGGGCATCCGGCCACACCCACAAGGGTTAAATCCAGGTGCCTCTGGAAGCAATTGTCCCGGATATCCCGTATGCCATGTCTGACCCCATGATAGAGGGGATACAGCGGAGAGCTGCACAGAATGGTTGCGATCCCTTATTTCTGGCCTGGGTGCTCACCTTCCTGTGCCCTCTCCTCACCCCCTAGCCTCCCCTCAAGCCTCCCCGTCGTCGTCCCCCAGGGCTCCGTCCTCCCATACACTCTCCCCCGGGGCCTCCTCCTCTCCTGCCACCCCAGGGCTGCTAATCCCCCCTCCCCTGCTCGTGGGATCGCCCCCGTCCACTACAAATGCCGGGGTCAACTCACCCATATCACTCCATCCGGTGCTCCCGTCCACAGCCCCCGGCACTTCGGGCCACGCTGGTGCAGCGGCGCCTCCGGGTAGACGCTCGGGGCGCTCCTCCCGAGCGCCTGTGCGTCGGAGGTGAGCAGGCACTTCCATCTCGCCGTGCTCCGCCCTCTGCCCCACGTGCGGCTTCAGGGGGTGCAGCAGGCATCGCGGCGACTGCACTGAGCTCCGCTGCCCGCCGGGGCCAGGCGCCGTATCCAGAGTCCGCCCGGACCCCGGTCGCTTCCGGTCCTTGCTTCACAGACCGGGGCCCGGCGTGTGTGGCGGAAGCTCCACCCACTCCCACAAATCAGGCCCGCCCTGCTGCCCAGAGTGCTGTGCGGGCCTGGAGGGGAACGCCCACTTCCGGCCCCTCTTCCTTCACTCAGGCCTGGAGCCCGTAGCTTCGGCGGCACGCCAGCTGCCCAGCAAGTCTGGGGTGCGGCGCGGCCAGCCAGCCCGGGCGCGCCGCAGGTGCCCTGCAGCTCCGGAGAGCATCCCCTCCCTGATGCCGGTCTGGCACCGTCAAGCCCCACCCACTTTCGCCCCTGCTCGCACTGCGAGCACAGCGCTAGCCAGTGGGGCCCCAGCCCACCAAGTCGTGCGGAGGGGCACCTCACAGGCAGCTGTGTCTTACCTCCTAAGCCAGGTCCCGCTCATCCACCCGCCGCCCCAGCACAGATCATCCGCCAGCCGTGGCCTGGCCCACAACGTCCTTCCGGCAGGCATTCCCGCAATGCCTGCACAGGGCCCTATGGGGTCAGGCCTTCCACCCAGGAACGCAGTCGCGGAGCGCACTGATCGGTCCATCTCGACCGACCAGCGCGCTCCGCAACCGGTACAGTGTAAAACAAGCACGGTCGCACGCAACACGTACACACCACTAATAAACGGCGCACCGCCGACACCCCCATATACCCAGATGCAAATTGATCCGTTTAATACACCCTCCCCAGTCCTTTCCAGCACAACCCCGGCGGCTAACGTCGCCTTATCGCCAACGCCTTCACCACGCCCCACACCGCCAGATATGACACACAGCCAGCGCGCCTCCGTCTCATCCCCTAACCACGACGGTCACAGGCGTATACGCCGCAGACCATCCCCATCCTCCTCCAAAGACTCCCAGCATTACGTCTACGGCCCCCCAAATCCCCACCATTCCCCTTATAGACGCAGCACGCATACGTATCGCCACAGATCCCGGTCCACTAGGTGGCGCTCACCATCCACATCGGGACAGTCTGACAGTTCTGAGTGCCGCGCGAGGCGGTAGCGTAGAAGACGGCGCTCACCCCGAGGATCCATCAGCAGGGCTGGAGCGACGCCAACAGCGATAACCGCTCAGCCACACGTCAACAGGGCGCGAGCGACACCATCAGCGGTAACCGCTCAGCCACACGACAAGCCATTGCCGTCATGTGCCCCAGCCTCGGCTACCGGCAGGGGATACCCACCCTCATGTCCCCGGGCTACCAGCCAAAATCAACAATGTACCACCACATTGGAAGACGGAAGAGTCACTCTCGCCCCGGCACATGGCTGTCTAGATTCATACTTTGTGCAAAAAGAAAAAAAAGAGCATGAACCGCACATCCCATAATCATACGTTGATCTAAAGCCGCTAGGCAAAAATTTATATACTGAACATGAGGTTTTCAGTTTAACATTCTGATCAGACTGTATGAAGCCCACTGCCACTTCACGGCAAACCTCGTAGTGGGTCCTAACGCACGGCTCTGCTCCGTTAGGGCGTTAGGACCCACTACGAGGTTTGCCGTGAAGTGGCAGTGGGCTTCATACAGTCTGATCAGAATGTTAAACTGAAAACCTCATGTTCAGTATATAAATTTTTGCCTAGCGGCTTTAGATCAACGTATGATTTTGGATGTGCGGTTCATGCTCTTTTTTTTCTTTTTGCACAAAGCATGTTCTTGTCTCTTTCTTGGACCAGCACTCCTCCCATTTAGCACAGGTGATTTTAATTAGCAGGAGACTGCAAAGTAAGGGGTCTAGCCCATTTTGGCTCTCACTGAAGAGCTGGAGGAAGGTGAGTTTAAATGCTCCTTTCATTTTGGTGCTGGTGCTGTGTGGCGGCCATTGTTGCTGTGGCTTTGTGCTGGTGGGGCGGCGCGGTCTGGAGTCATGGGGGCTCAGTCTCGCAGCATGGGTGCTGTGGGGCAACAGGCCGTCCGCCCTGCTGGTGCATGGCTGCTGCGGCGGTGGTCGCCGCACGGCTCCGCTCCGTTAGGGCGTTAGTACCCACTACGAGGTTTGCCGTGAAGTGGCAGTGGGCTTCATACAGTCTGATCAGAATGTTAAACTGAAAACCTCATGTTCAGTATATAAATTTTTGCCTAGCGGCTTTAGATCAACGTATGATTTTGGGATGTGCGGTTCATGCTCTTTTTTTTCTTTTTGCACAAAGCTGCCTAGAATCACGTGCGGCGGCTTTGGCTACCGGCCAGGGAACCACACCCCCACCTCCCTGGGCTTCCTGCCAACAAGTTATCGCTACGACGGGAGTCGGAGTACCCCCACCATTGGGAGACACTCGGCCTGCGTCACACAGCGGTAAGAGCTCCGAATTCGGCGAGCATCACGCCATACACATCACAGGGGAAGGATAATTAGCATCCACTATCAGGGCGCTGGTCCACCAGCTGACTCGCTCCGCCGGATTAACTGACACGAGGACAGCTCAATCAGCTAGCCTTCACAAAGACGCTTTTTTCTGTGGAATTAGTCCCCTAGGTACACATGTAGATCCGGAGATAAAACAGAAAATATGGGATAAAGATTACGTTGATATATGGTCGCTATTGTCAGAAGACCAACAATCCGTAGATAAGGAGCGGAGGGCTGGATACGAAAGAAACAGACCTAAGATCGCCCAAACCATGAACAACTGGCTTCAGGCCTTTGCAGTCTTAGGCTGCATTATGGGTCAAAGACACCTGGAACGCTGTTCCGAGCTATTCATATAACAGGACCTTGTATATAACTCGTATAAGTCTCACGGCGGGTCAGCGTGGAGGCGGTACGACGAAGAATTCCACAGGCGGCTTGCAATGCAACCCGACCTAGGCTGGGGCGTTAAAGCGACGGATGTTTGGTTGCATCTCATGCTATCCCAAAAACAACCCCCCTTTTCGTCGTCGGCCACTAATTACCCAGCCACCGCAGGCCAAAATTCAGTGTTCGTACGGAGACCAGGGGCCTGCTTGCTGTATAACGAGGGGTAATGTCGCTTCCACGGTTCCTGTAGATACAAACACGACTGCTCTGCCTGCGGAGGCGGACACCCCGCAGCGAGATGTACCCGCCAAGCACCCGCAAGGCATAACCCCTCGATCACGGTTTCAAATCCAGTTTCTTTATCCCCTTTAACTTTAGTCACAAAACGAAATTGGCAAATAATCTTAAATCCGCTTGCGAATTCCCCGAGATCTTACGTAAAAAAATTCATAAAGAGGTAGAACTAGGCAGGATGGCGGGCCCATTTACATCGCTGCCATTCAAGAATTTTAGAATCTCACCCCTGGGCATCGTCCCTAAAAAAGAACCGGGAAAACATCAGTTAATCCATCACCTCTCATACCCTAAAGGCGATCCGGTTAACAACGCGATACTCCCAGAAGAAGCATCAGTAACCTACGCTTCATTTGACAGGGCAGTCGAGCTCGTGCGGACTGCCGGGCCCGGTGCCCTGCTGGCAAAATCGGACATAGAGTCAGTGTTTCGCCTATTACCCGTTCACCCCGAGTGCTTCCTCCTTTTAGGATGTAAGATGGACCAGCTCTTCTACTTTGACATGTGCCTACTGAAGGGCTGCTCCATCTCCTGTCACTATTTCGAGCTCTTCAGCACCTTTCTCGACTGGGTAGTGCGTTACAAAACCAGCATCAATTCGACGGTTCATTACCTCGACGATTTCTTGTTTGTCGGGCCGAAAGACTCTAAGCTTTGCTATTTCCTCCTCCAAAAATTTAAACTTCTAACCAGTCATTTCGGCGTACCTCTCTCAACAGAAAAAACGGTCGGCCCGTGTAATGTGCTGCCTTTCCTTGGCATAGAGATAGATACCAACGCAATGGTTTTTAGATTGCCAGTGGACAAATTGCAGAAAACGCTGCAAATGGTCAAAGAGTTCTGCGTGGTTAAAAAAGTCACCCTCCAACAGATGCAGTCCCTGCTAGGTTTGCTCAATTTCGCTTGCCGTGTAATGCCGGGGGGCAGAACCTTTTCACGCCGACTATCGCTGGCGACGAAGGGCATCTCCCAGCCAGGCCATAGAATTAGGCTCACACGCACACTGAAGGAAGACTTGCTAGTCTGGAAAACATTTCTAAATTCCTACAACGGCCACACTTGCCTCATGTCTCAGGAAACGCTAAGTAAAGAGCTAGGACTAGCAGTGGGAGGAAATCTCAGAGACGGGTTTGTGGCAATCTACCAAGACCAATGGTGCAAAGCGAGCTGGCCAACTTCGTGGGCCTCCGCCGATTGGGGCCGCGACCCAGCCCTGCTAGAAGTCTTTGCGATTGTAGCTGCAGTAGAGCTCTGGGGTGCACATCTAGAGAACAGAAACATAAGATTCTCAACAAAACACCCCGGCACAGCAAAGAGCTTGAATAGCATGTCTTCTGCATCCCAACCTTTACTCGCTCTTTTGCGCTGCCTAGCGCTGCTATGCTTAAAACACAACATCTGGTGTCGTGCCACAGTTACGTCGGTTGATGATAACCTTGTTAACGCTCTGTTATTTTCCGATTGGCAGGCCTTCAAAGCTCTCCTTCCGACCGCGCAACCATTGGGTGTCCAGTGTCCAACACTCCCTTTGGACACGGTAGCCAATCAATGATGCCACTGATCCGCGCATCAGTTACGCCCGCTACCTGGCAGGTTTACGGTAAGGTGTGGGATGAGTGGTGCTCATTAATTCACGGAAGACTGGTAGATAGGTGCGATCGGGCGAGATGCGAGGTGCTGGTTGATCTTTTGAATTTACTCAGGCAAAGAGGCACGTCGGGAACATCGGCGCAGCGTCATCTTTTGGGAATAGCCTTTTTCTTCCAGCTATTGGGGTGGGCGGACGTGACGAAGTATTTTTTCATCAGACAAGCCGCTAAAGGCTGGAAAAGGCTCCAACCTAGTCAGGAGTGTCGTCGCCCCATTTCTTTGAGTTTACTGCATGATATTATCACGATTTCCCCGTCGGTATGCACTTCCCAAGACGAGTCAGTCCTAGTGTCAGCCGCATTTGCCATCGCCTTTTTCGGAGCGCTACGGATTAGCGAGCTGGTGCCGCGTTCAAAAACCTCATCAGACGGCGGACTAATCAACTAAGACATCGTCATATGTAACGATGCCCTGCGCATTAGGGTGCGTAAATCCAAATGCAACCCCGCCGGGAGAGGGACTTGGGTCCTTGTTAAGTCGTCGGACGGTCCCGTATGCCCACTTAACGTAGTGAAAAGATACACGGCAACGAAACGCACGGGTAGATTCTTTCTGTCACACGCGGACGGCTCCCCCCTTACCAAATACCAGTTCCACGCAATTTTTAATCGGTGTCTCGAAGCCATCAGCGTCGATCCGTCGGAATACGGGACACATTCTTTCCGTATAGGGGCCGCTACCGTGGGGGCTAAGGCTGGGATCCCTGAGGCCGAAGTGCAGCGATTGGGTCGATGGAAATCTGCATGCTTTGCCAGATACATAAGACCCGACCTGCTTAAGTAACATATCTTGTCTTTTTCAGGCGCCCAAAAACCGGCAGTTTGGGTGGTGGGACATTCATACATCTACTGGGCAAACAAACGAGCCGAACATCGGCCCGGCGGTGCGAATTTAGGCTTCAGGAATGTAGAGGTCAACTGGAGAGGGATAAGAGGCCTACAATGGCAAAAAATCTTCCCAGAAGTCGTCGACATCGCTAAGAGGGCCAAAGGGCTGGTGATACTAGTCTTGCACGCCGGTGGCAACGATCTGGGAAAACAGAGATGTATTGAGCTCAGTTCAACGATGACAGCTGATATCGAGCGTTTCTTCCACCTGTTACCGGATATGATATTGGTGTGGTCGGAGATGGTGCCATGAGCGGTCTGGCACGGGGCTAAGGACCCAAGAGCCTTAGAACGATCAAGAAAAAAGGTCAACCTGAGAGTGGCGAGATTTGTCAAATCAAAATTTGGCATTGTAGTTCACCACTACCCACTGGAAGGCGACAAATCAGGACTGCTGAGGCCCGACGGCATTCATCTCACGGACGTTGGGCTCGATACATTTTTGTCAAGTCTACAAGACGGAATTGAACAGGCCCTAACGCTGATGGGTGGGGGTAGGAGTCACGTGTAGGTAGTACACATGATCCTCCATGGCGGAAATGGAGGGAGGGGCGAAGCTTCGTAGCCGCTGATTGGCTAGCCGCCTGTCGGTCGCAGACTGGGCCCATGGCTGTGATCCCGTTGCAAAATGTAATTTGCCCCTCCCTGCTTATTAAATGAATAAACTGTGACCGACTAGTTCAACCCATCTGAGCCTGTTCATGTTGTCTTTTCGGGGTTGGTGGTAGGGGGGAAGGCGCTATTTATGACACACAGGTCTCCGCAGTCTGGCAGGCACGGTACCGCATAGGGAATGTGCCTCTGGCTGCGGAGCCCCTTATGGAAGAAGCTAATAGGAAACACCGTGCAGTGCCTATTCCCTCCCTCATACTACTCCCACAGGTGATGCACTAATTGGGACACCCAGCTGATCAACGGGAAGAGAGAGGAAGGGGCGTCCGGCCACACCCACAAGGGTTAAATCCAGGTGCCGTGGTCAGTTCCTTCCTCTTTCTCCCCGGCTGACCCTCTGGAAGCAATTGTCCCACCCTCCCTCCCCTACATATTAACTAATGTTTTATGACATTTTTAAAAAAATGTTTTTATTACTTGAAATTTAAAGCTGACGATAATAATACTGTTATTTTTAAGTCACAGCGGAAATGGAGGGAGGGGCGAAGCTTCGTAGCCGCTCATTGGCTAGCCGCCTGTCGGTCGCAGACTGGGCCCACGGCTGTGAGCCCTTATTAAATTCATAAACTGTGACCGACTAGTTCAACCCATCTGAGCCTGTTCGTGTTGTCTTTTCGGGATTGGTGGTAGGGGGGAAGGCACTATTTACGACACACAGGTCTCCGCAGTCTATATGGGCAGCAGGAAAAAAGGATCAGGATGGATATAACGGGGGCGGCAGGATGGATATATGGGGGGGCAGGAAAAAAGGATTCGGATCGATATAAGGGGGCTGCAGGATGGATATATGGGGAGCAAGAAAAAAAGAACCAGGATGGATATAAGGGGGCGGCAGGATGGATATATGGGGGGCAGGAAAAAAGGAACAGGATGGATATAATGGGGGCGGCAGGATGGATATATAGGGGCAGGAAAAAAGGACCTGGATGGATATAAGGGGGCGGCAAAATGGATATATGGGGAGCAGGAAAAAAAGGACCAGGATGGATATAAGGGGGCGGGCGGCAGGATGGATATATGAGAAGCAGGAAGAAAGGACCCAGATGGATATAAGGGGGGGGGGGGGGCGACAGGGTGGATATATGGGGGGCAGGAAAAAAGGAGCAGGATGGATATAAGGGGGCGGTAGGATTGATATATGGGGGGCAGGAAAAAAGAACCAGGTTGGATATAAGAAGGGTGGCAGGATGGATATATGGGGGGGCAGGAAAAAAGGACCAGGATGGATATAAGGGGGGCAGCAGGATGGATATATGGGGGGCAGGAAAAAAGGACCAGGATGGATATAAGGGGGACAGGCGGCAGGATGGATATATGGGGAGCAGGAAAAAGGTACCCGGATGGAAATAAGGGGGGTGGCAGGATGGATATATGGGGGCAGGACAAAGGACCAGGATGGATACATATGAGGGGCCAGGATAGATTCATATAGGGCGCTGGGAGCCAGGATGGATACATATGTATCCATCGGAAGGCCAGGATATATATGGGGGGGCAAGAGGCATATATATGGGGGGGTCAGGATGCAGATATATGGGCAACCAGGATGGATATATGGTAGTGCCAGGATGCAAATACACTGCTCAAAAAAATAAGGGGAACACTTAAACAACAGAATATAACTCAAAGTAAATCAAACTTCTGTGAAATCAAACTGTCCACTTAGGAAGCAACACTGTTTGACAATCAATTTCACATGCTGTTGTGCAAATGGAATAGACAACAGATGGAAATTATTGGTAATTATCAAGACACACTCAATAAAGGAGTGGTTCTGCAGGTGGGGACCACAGACCACATCTCAGTACCAATCCTTTATGCTGATGTTTTGGTCACTTTTGAATGTTGGTTGTGCTTTCACACTCGTAGTAGCATGAGACGGATTCTACAACTCACACAAGTGGCTCAGGTAGTGCAGCTCATCCAGCACGGCACATCAATGCGAGCTGTGGCAAGAAGGTTTGCTGTGTCTGTCAGCGTAGTGTCCAGAGGCTGGAAGCGCTACCAGGAGACAGGCCAGTACACCAGGATACATGGAGGGGGCCGTAGGAAGGCATCAACCCAGCAGCAGGACCACTACCTCAGCCTTTGGCCAAGGAGGAACGGGAGGAGCACTGCCAGAGCTCTGCAAAATGACCTCCAGCAGGTCACAAATTTGCATGTGTCTGCACAAATGGTTATAAACCGACTCCATGAGGATGGTCTGAGTGCCCGGCGTCCACAAATGGGGGTTGTGCTCACAGCGCAACACCATGCAGGATGCTTGGCATTTGCCACAGAACACCAGGATTGGCAAATTCGCCACTGGCACCCTGAGCTGTTCAGAGATGAAAGCAGGTTCACACTGAGCACATGTGAAAGACGTGAGAGTCTGGAGACGCCGTGGAGAGCGATCTGCTGCCTGCAACATCCTTCAGCATGACCGGTTTGGCAGTGGGTCAGTAATGGTGTGGGGTGGCATTTCTTTGGAGGGCCACACAGCCCTTCATGTGCTCACCAGAGGTAGCCTGACTGCCATTAGGTACCGAGATGAGATCCTCAGACCCCTTGTGAGACCATATGCTGGTGTGGTTGGCCCTGGGTTCCTCCTAATGCAGGACAATGCCACACCTCATGTGGCTGGAGTGTGTCAGCAGTTCCTGCAAGATGAAGGATTTGAAGCTATGGACTGGCCCGCCCGTTCCCCAGACCTGAATCCGATTGAACACATCTGGGACATCATGTCTCACACCATCAACCAACGCCACGTTGCATCACAGTCTGTCCAGGAGTTGGCAGATGCTTTAGTCCAGGTCTGGGAGGAGATCCCTCAGGAGACCATCCGCCGCCTCATCAGGAGCATGCCCAGGCATGGAAGGGAGGTCATACAGGCACGTGGAGGCCACACACACTACTGAGCATCTTTTCCTTGTCTTGAGACATTTCCACTGAAGTTGGTTCAGCCTGTAACTTCATTTTCCACTTTGATTTTGAGCATCATTCCAATTCCAGTACTCCGTGGGATATTAGTTGTGATTTACGTTGATCATTTTTAGGTTTTATTGTTCTCAACACATTCCACTATGTAATGAATAAAGATTTACAACTGGAAAATTTCATTCAGTGATATCTAGGATGTGGGATTTTAGTGCTCCCTTTATTTTTTTGAGCAGTGTATATATTGGGGGCCAAGATCGATATATGGGGAGCCACAGTGGATTTATTGGGGGGCAGGACAAGAGAACAGGATGCATATGTATGGGGTGGCCAGAATGGATATATATGGGGGGCAGGAGGATATATGGGGGCAGGACAAGGATGGATATATATGGGGGGCCAGGATGGATATATGGTAGAGCAAAGATGCATATATATATATACTAGCTATTGAACCCATTCTACGCCCAGGTGGCGAGCATTTATATTGTTAAATGATCTCCATCCTGGTATGTGCTGCTTCCATGCTGTGCCCTAATCTTGTCATGTGCAGCCCCCATCCTGCGCCCTCATCCTGTTTTGTGCGCCCCTTTCTTGTCATGTGCTACTCTCTTCCTGAGCGCTCAACCTGTCATGTGGTGCTCCCATCCTGCACCCACATTCTGTCATGTGGTGCTCCCATCCTGCACCCCATGCTGTAATGTGCTGCTCCCCCATCCTGTCATGTGCTGCTCCCATCCTGCGCCCACATTCTGTCATGTGCTTCTCCCATCCTGCGCCCCCTTCCTGTCATGTCCTGCTCCCATCCTGTGCTCCCATCCTGTCATGTGCTGCTTTCATCCTGCGCCCCCATTTTGCCATGTGCTGCTCCCAACCTGCACCCCCATTCTGTAATGTGCTGCTCCCATCCTGCGCTCCCATCCTGCGCCCCCATTCTGTAATGGGCTGCTCCCATCCTGCGCCCTCATTCTGTCATGTGCTGCTCCCATCCTGTGCCCCATTCTGTCATGTGCTGCTCCCATCCTGCGCCCCATTCTGTCATGTGCTGCTCCCATCCTGTGCCCCCATTCTGTCATGTGCTGCTCCCATCCTGCGCCCCCATTCTGTAATGTGCTGCTCCTATCTTGCGCTCCCATCCTGCTCCTCCATTCTGTAATGTGCTGCTCCCCATCCTGTCATGTGCTGCTCCCATCCTGCACCCCCCATTCTGTCATGTGCTTCTCCCATCCTGTGCCCTCATTCTGTAATGTGCTGCTCCTACCCTGCGCTCCCATCCTGCGCCCCCATACTGTCTTGTGCTTCTCCCATCCTGCGCCACCATTCTGTCATGTGCTGCTCCCATCCTGCATCCCTATTCTGTCATGTGCTGCTCCCATCCTGCACCCCATTCTGTCATGTGCTGCACCCATCCTGTGCCCCCATTCTGTCATGTGCTGCTCCCCCATCCTGTCATGTGCTGCTCCCATCCTGCGCCCACATTCTGTCATGTGCTGCTCTCATCCTGCGCCCCCTTCCTGTCATGTCCTGCTCCCATCCTGCGCTCTCATCCTGTCATGTGCTGCTTTCATCCTGCACCCACATTCTGTCACGTGCTGCTCCCATCCTGTGCCCCCATTCTGCAATGTGCTGCTCCTATCCTGCGCCCCCATTCTGTAATGTGCTGCTCCCATCCTGCGCTTTCATCCTGCACCCCATTCTGTCACGTGCTGCTCCCATCCTGTGCCCCCATTCTGTAATGTGCTGCTCCTATCCTGCGCCCCCATCCTGTCATGTGATGCTCCCATCCTGCTCTCCCGTCCTGTCATGTGCTGCTTTCATCCTGCACCCCATTCTGTCATGTGCTGCTCCCATCCTGCGCCCCTATTCTGTAATGTGCTGATCCCATCCTGCACCCCCATTCTGTAATGTGCTGCTCCCATCCTGCGCTCCAATCCTGCGCTCCAATCCTGCGCCCCCATTCTGTAATGTGCTGCTCCCATCCTGCGCCCCCATCCTGTCATGTGCTGCTCCCATCCTGTGCTCCCATCCTGTTATGTGATGCTTTCATCCTGAGCCCCCACTTTGTCATGTGCTGCTCCCATCCTGCGCCCCCATTCTGTAATGTGCTGCTCCCATCCTGCGCCCCCATTCTGTAATGTGCTGCTCCCATCCTGCGCTCCCATCCTGCGCCCCATTCTGTAATGTGCTGCTCCCCTATCCTGTCATGTGCTGCTCCCATCCTGTGCCCCCATTTTGTCATGTGCTGCTCCCATCCTGCGCCCCCATTCTGTCATGTGCTGCTCCCATCCTGCACCCCCATTCTGTTATGTGCTGCTCCCATATTGCGCCCCATTGTGTCATGTGCTGCTCCCATCCTGCGCCCCCATTCTGTCATGTGCTGCTCACATCCTGCGCCCCCATTCTGTAATGTGCTGCTCCAATCCTGCGCTCCCATCCTGCGCCCCCATTCTGTAATGTGCTGCTCCCCTATCCTGTCATGTGCTGCTCCCATCCTGCGCTCCCGTCCTGTCATGTGCTGTTCCCATCCTGCGCCCCCATTGTGTCATGTGCTGCTCCCATCCTGCGTCCCATTCTGTCATGTGCTGCTCCCATCCTGTGCCCCATTCTGTCATGTGCTGCTCCCATCCTGCGTCCCATTCTGTAATGTGCTGCTCCATCCTGCGCCCCATTCTGTAATGTGCTGCTCCCATCCTGCGCCCCCATTCTGTAATGTGCTGCTCCCATCCTGTGCTCCCATCCTGCGCCCCCATGGTGTAATGTGCTGCTCCCCCATCCTGTCATGTGCTGCTCCCATCCTGCAACCCCATTCTGTAATGTGCTTCTCCCATCCTGCGCCCCCATTCTGTAATATGCTGCTCCCATCCTGTGCCCCCACTCTGTAATGTGCTGCCCCCCCATCCTGTCATGTGCTGCTCCCATCCTGCGCCCCCATTCTGTCACGTGCTTCTCCCATCCTGCGCCCCCATTCTGTCATGTGCTGCTCCCATCCTGTGCCCCATTCTGTCATGTGCTGCTCTCATCCTGTGCCCCAATTCTGTCATGTGCTACTCCCCCATCCTGTCATGTGCTGCTCCCATCCTGCGCTTACATTCTGTCACGTGCTGCTCCCATCCTGTGCCTTCTTCCTGTCATGTCCTGCTCCCATCCTGAGCTCCCATCCTGTCATGTGCTGCTTTCATCCTGAGCCCCCATTCTGTCATGTGCTGCTCCCATCCTGCGCCCCCATTCTGTAATGTGCTGCTCCCATCCTGCGCCCCATTCTGTAATGTGCTGCTCCAATCATGCGCTCCCATCCTGCGCCCCCATTCTGTAATGTGCTGCTCCCCTATCCTGTCATGTGCTACTCCCATCCTGCGCCCCTATTCTGTAATGTGCTGCTCCCATCCTGCGCCCCCATTCAGTCATGTGCTGCTCCCATCTTGTGCCCCCATTCTGTCATGTGCTTCTCAGATCCTGAGCCACCATTCTGTATGTGCTGCTCCCATCCTGCGCCCCCATTCTGTCATGTGCTGCTCCCATCCTGTGCCCCCAGTTTGTCATGTGCTGCACCCATCCTGTGCCCCCATTCTGTAATGTGCTGCTCCCATCCTGCGCCCCATCCTGTCATGTGCTGCTCCCATCCTGCGCTCCCATCCTGTCATGTGCTGCTTTCATCCTGCGCCCCCATTTTGCCATGTGCTGCTCCCAACCTGCACCCCCATTCTGTAATGTGCTGCTCCCATCCTGCGCTCCCATCCTGCGCCCCCATTCTGTAATGGGCTGCTCCCATCCTGCGCCCTCATTCTGTCATGTGCTGCTCCCATCCTGTGCCCCATTCTGTCATGTGCTGCTCCCATCCTGCGCCCCATTCTGTCATGTGCTGCTCCCATCCTGTGCCCCCATTCTGTCATGTGCTGCTCCCATCCTGCGCCCCCATTCTGTAATGGGCTGCTCCCATCCTGCGCCCCATTCTGTCATGTGCTTCTCCATCCTGTGCCCCCATTCTGTCATATGCTGCTCTCATCCTGCGCCCCATTCTGTCATGTGCTGCTCCCATCCTGTGCCCCCATTCTGTCATGTGCTGCTCCCATCCTGCGCCCACATTCTGTCATGTGCTGCTCCCATCCTGCGCCCCTTTCGTGTCATGTCCTGTTCCCATCCTACTCTCCCATCCTCTCATGTGCTGCTTTCATCCTGCACCTGTTATGACCCCAATGGCGAGGGTCTCAGAGGAACGTGGAAGTCTGCAGAATACAAAAATCCAGCTCATAGGGCAGTGGTAGCTGGGTTGACCATATATCTACTCCTAACGCCAACACTAGAAGTAGCCGGGGATCATTCCTACGTTGATTCTAGATGACACGCTCCAGCCGGAGAATCTAGCTACCCCTAGTAGAGGAAAACAAAAGACCTTTCTTGCCTCCAGAGAAGGGGACCCCAAAGCTGGATAGAAGCCCCCCACAAATAATAACGGTGAGGTAAGAGGAAATGACAAAACACAGAAATGAACCAGGTTTAGCACAGAGAGGCCCGCTTACTGATAGCAGAATAAAGAAAGGTAACTTATATGGTCAACAAAAACCCTATCAAAATCCACACTGGAAATTCAAGAACCCCCGAACCGTCTAACGGTCCGGGGGGAGAACACCAGCCCCCTAGAGCTTCCAGCAAAGGTCAGGATATATATTTGGAACAAGCTGGACAAAAATACAAAACCAAAACAAAATAGCAAAAAGCAAAAAGCGGACTTAGCTGATATAACTGGAACCAGGATCAGTAGACAAGAGCACAGCAGACTAGCTCTGATAACTACGTTGCCAGGCATTGAACTGAAGGTCCAGGGAGCTTAAATAGCAACACCCTTAACTAACGACCCAGGTGCGGATAAAAGGAATGACAGAAAAACCAGAGTCAAAAAACTAGTAACCACTAGAGGGAGCAAAAAGTAAATTCACAACAGTACCCCCCCCTTAGTGAGGGGTCACCGAACCCTCACCACGACCACCAGGGCGATCAGGATGAGCGGCATGAAAGGCACGAACTAAATCGGCCGCATGAACATCAGAGGCGACCACCCAGGAATTATCCTCCTGACCATAGCCCTTCCACTTGACCAGGTACTGAAGCCTCCGCCTGGAGAGGCGAGAATCCAAGATCTTCTCCACCACGTACTCCAACTCGCCCTCAACCAACACCGGAGCAGGAGGCTCAGCAGAAGGAACTATAGGCACAATGTACCGCCGCAACAAGGACCTATGAAATACATTGTGAATAGCAAACGACACAGGAAGATCCAGACGAAAAGATACAGGATTAAGGATTTCCAATATCTTGTAAGGCCCAATAAAACGAGGTTTAAATTTGGGAGAGGAGACCTTCATAGGAACAAAGCGGGAAGAAAGCCATACCAAATCCCCAACGCGTAGTCGGGGACCCACACCGCGGCGGCGGTTGGCAAAGCGCTGAGCCCTCTCCTGTGACAACTTCAAGTTGTCCACCACATGATTCCAGATCCGCTGCAACCTATCCACCACAGAATCCACCCCAGGACCTTCACATTCTTTGAACCTGGTAAATACGAGACAACAAAATCAAAGCGGGAGAAAAACAATGACCAGCGGGCCTGTCTCGGATTAAGGCGTTTAGCAGACTCGAGATACATCAGATTTTTGTGATCAGTCAAGACCACCACACGATGCTTAGCACCCTCGAGCCAATGACGCCACTCCTCAAATGCCCATTTCATGGCCAACAACTCCCGATTGCCCACATCATAATTTCGCTCGGCAGGCGAAAACTTCCTAGAGAAAAAGGCACAAGGTTTCATAACAGAGCAACCAGGGCCTCTCTGCGACAAAACGGCCCCTGCTCCAATCTCTGAAGCATCCACCTCAACCTGAAAGGGAAGTGAGACATCGGGCTGGCACAAAACAGGCGCCGAAGTAAACCGGCGTTTCAACTCCTGGAAAGCCTCCACGGCAGCAGGAGCCCAGTTAGCTACATCGGAGCCCTTCTTGGTCATATCCGTCAAAGGTTTCACAATGCTAGAAAAATTAGCGATAAAACGACGGTAGAAGTTAGCGAAACCCAAGAACTTCTGTAGACTCTTAACTGACGAGGGCTGAGTCCAATCAAGAATAGCTCGGACCTTGACTGGGTCCATCTCCACAGCAGAAGGGGAAAAAATGAACCCCAAAAAGGGAACCTTCTGTACACCAAAGAGACACTTTGAGCCCTTGACAAACAAAGAATTTTCACGCAAAATTTTAAAGACCAACCTGACCTGCTCCACATGCGAATCCCAATTATCAGAAAAAACCAAAATATCATCCAGATAAACAATCAAAAATTTATCCAGATACTTCCGGAAAATGTCATGCATAAAGGACTGAAAAACTGAAGGCGCATTGGAGAGCCCAAAAGGCATCACCAAGTACTCAAAATGACCTTCGGGCGTATTGAATGCGGTTTTCCATTCATCACCTTGCTTAATGCGCACAAGGTTGTACGCACCACGAAGATCTATCTTGGTGAACCACTTGGCACCTTTAATCCGGGCAAACAAGTCAGACAACAGCGGTAAAGGATACTGAAATTTGACAGTGATCTTATTTAAAAGCCGATAATCAATACAAGGTCTCAAAGATCCGTCCTTTTTTGCCACAAAAAAGAATCCCGCACCAAGAGGGGAAGAAGACGGACGAATATGTCCTTTCTCTAGAGACTCCTTGATATATGAACGCATAGCGGTATGTTCAGGTACCGACAGATTAAACAGTCTTCCCTTAGGAAATTTACTGCCTGGGATCAAATCTATAGCACAGTCACAGTCCCTATGAGGAGGCAGTGCACTGGACTCAGACTCACTGAAGACATCCTGATAATCAGACAAATACTCCGGAACTTCCGAAGGCGTAGAAGAAGCAATAGACACAGGCAGGGAATCCCCATGAATACCACGACAGCCCCAACTTGAGACTGACATAGCCTTCCAGTCCAGGACTGGATTATGGGTCTGTAACCATGGCAGCCCTAAAACAACCAAATCATGCATTTTATGTAAAACCAGGAAACGTATCACCTCGCGGTGTTCAGGAGTCATGCACATGGTAACCTGTGTCCAATACTGCGGTTTATTTGCTGCCAATGGCGTAGCATCAATACCCCTAAGAGGAATAGGATTTTCTAATGGTTCAAGAGTAAAACCACAGTGCTTAGCAAATGACAGATCCATAAGACTCAGGGCAGCACCTGAATCTACAAACGCCATGACAGGAAAAGACGACAGTGAGCAAATCAAAGTTACAGACAGAATAAATTTAGGTTGCAAATTACCTACGGTGACAGGACTAACAACCTTAGCTATACGTTTAGAGCATGCTGAGATAATATGTGTAGAATCACCACAGTAGTAGCACAAGCCATTCCGGCGTCGATGAATTTTCCGCTCATTTCTAGTCAGGATTCTATCACATTGCATTAAATCAGGTGTCTGTTCAGACAACACCATGAGGGAATTTGCGATTTTTCTATCACATTGCACCGAATTAGGTGTCTGTTCAGACAACACCATGAGGGAATTTGCGGTTTTGCGCTCCCGCAACCGCCGGTCAATTTGAATAGCCAGTGCCATAGTATCATTCAGACCTGTGGGAATAGGAAAACCCACCATAACATTCTTAATGGCTTCAGAAAGGCCATTTCTAAAATTAGCGGCCAGTGCACACTCGTTCCAATGTGTCAGCACGGACCATTTCCGAAATTTTTGGCAGTACACTTCAGCCTCGTCCTGCCCCTGAGACATAGCCAGCAAGGCCTTTTCTGCCTGAATCTCAAGATTGGGTTCCTCATAAAGTAAACCGAGCGCCAGAAAAAACGCATTAATATCAGCCAATGCCGGATCTCCTGGCGCCAGCGAAAAAGCCCAATCCTGAGGGTCGCCCCGTAAGAACGAAATAACAATTTTTACTTGCTGAGCAGAGTCTCCAGATGAACAGGGTCTCAGGGACAAAAACAATTTACAATTATTCACAAAATTCCTAAACTTAAACCTGTCTCCGGAAAACAGTTCAGGAATCGGTATTTTAGGTTCTGACCTAGGATTACTGATAACATAGTCTTGTATGCCCTGCACACGAGTAGCCAGCTGGTCCACACTTGTAATCAAGGTCTGGACATTCATGTCTGCAGCAAGCATAGCCACTCTGAGGTAAAGGGGAAGAAGAAAAAAAAAAAAAAACTCAGAATCTTCTTTCTTATAATCCCTCTTCTGCAATGCATTAAACATTTAATACTGGCCTGGCAAACTGTTATGACCCCAATGGCGAGGGTCTCAGAGGAACGTGGAAGTCTGCAGAATACAAAAATCCAGCTCATAGGGCAGTGGTAGCTGGGTTGACCATATATCTACTCCTAACGCCAACACTAGAAGTAGCCGGGGATCATTCCTACGTTGATTCTAGATGACACGCTCCAGCCGGAGAATCTAGCTACCCCTAGTAGAGGAAAACAAAAGACCTTTCTTGCCTCCAGAGAAGGGGACCCCAAAGCTGGATAGAAGCCCCCCACAAATAATAACGGTGAGGTAAGAGGAAATGACAAAACACAGAAATGAACCAGGTTTAGCACAGAGAGGCCCGCTTACTGATAGCAGAATAAAGAAAGGTAACTTATATGGTCAACAAAAACCCTATCAAAATCCACACTGGAAATTCAAGAACCCCCGAACCGTCTAACGGTCCGGGGGGAGAACACCAGCCCCCTAGAGCTTCCAGCAAAGGTCAGGATATATATTTGGAACAAGCTGGACAAAAATACAAAACCAAAACAAAATAGCAAAAAGCAAAAAGCGGACTTAGCTGATATAACTGGAACCAGGATCAGTAGACAAGAGCACAGCAGACTAGCTCTGATAACTACGTTGCCAGGCATTGAACTGAAGGTCCAGGGAGCTTAAATAGCAACACCCTTAACTAACGACCCAGGTGCGGATAAAAGGAATGACAGAAAAACCAGAGTCAAAAAACTAGTAACCACTAGAGGGAGCAAAAAGTAAATTCACAACAGCACCCCCATTCTGTCATGTGCTGCTCCCATCCTGCACCCCCATTCTGTCATGTGCTGCTCCCATCCTGTGCCCCCATTCTGTAATGTGCTGCTCCCATCCTGCGCTCCCACCCTGCGCTCCTATTCTGTAATGTGCTGCTCCCCCATCCTGTCATGTGCTGCTCCCATCCTGCACCCCATTCTGTTATGTGCTGCTCCCATCCTGCGCCCCTTTCCTGTTATGTCCTGTTCCCATCCTACTCTCCCATCCTCTCATGTGCTGCTTTCATCCTGCACCCCCATTCTGTCATGTGCTGCTCCCGTCCTGCGCCCCCATTCTGTCATGTGCTGCTCCCATCCTGTGCCTCCATTCTGTAATGTGCTGCTCCCATCCTGCGCTCCCACCCTGCGCTCCTATTCTGTAATGTGCTGCTCCCCCATCCTGTCATGTGCTGCTCCCATCCTGCACCCCATTCTGTCATGTGCTGCTCCCATCCTGCGCCCCATTCTGTAATGTGCTGCTCCCATCCTGCACCCCCATTCTGTAATGTGCTGCTCCCATCCTGTGCTCCCATCCTGCACCCCCATTCTGTAATGTGCTGATCCCCCATCCTGTCATGTGCTGCTCCCATCCTGCGCCCCCATTCTGTCATGTGCTGCTCCCATCCTGCGCCCACATTCTGTCATGTGCTGCTCCCATCCTGCGCCCCATTCTGTAATGTGCTGCTCCCATCCTGCGCCTCCATCCTGTCATGTGCTGCTCCCATCCTGCGCCCCATTCTGTCATGTGCTTCTCATCCTGTGCCCCCATTCTGTCATATGCTGCTCTCATCCTGCGCCCCATTCTGTCATGTGCTGCTCCCATCCTGTGCCCCCATTCTGTCATGTGCTGCTCCCCCATCCTGTCATGTGCTGCTCCCATCCTGCGCCCACATTCTGTCATGTGCTGCTCTCATCCTGCGCCCCTTTCCTGTCATGTCCTGTTCCCATCCTACTCTCCCATCCTCTCATGTGCTGCTTTCATCCTGCACCCCCATTCTGTCATGTGCTGCTCCCATCCTGCGCCCCCATTCTGTCATGTGCTGCTCCCATCCTGTGCCCCATTCTGTAATGTGCTGCTCCCATCCTGCGCTCCCACCCTGCGCTCCTATTCTGTAATGTGCTGCTCCCCCATCCTGTCATGTGCTGCTCCCATCCTGCACCCCTTTCTGTTATGTGCTGCTCCCATCCTACGCCCCTTTCCTGTCATGTCCTGTTCCCATCCTACTCTCCCATCCTCTCATGTGCTGCTGTCATCCTGCACCCCCATTCTGTCATGTGCTGCTCCCGTCCTGCGCCCCCATTCTGTCATGTGCTGCTCCCATCCTGTGCCCCCATTCTGTCATGTGCTGCTCCCCCATCCTGTCATGTGCTGCTCCCATCCTGCGCCCACATTCTGTCATGTGCTGCTCTCATCCTGCGCCCCTTTCCTGTCATGTCCTGTTCCCATCCTACTCTCCCATCCTCTCATGTGCTGCTTTCATCCTGCACCCCCATTCTGTCATGTGCTGCTCCCATCCTGCGCCCCCATTCTGTCATGTGCTGCTCCCATCCTGTGCCCCATTCTGTAATGTGCTGCTCCCATCCTGCGCTCCCACCCTGCGCTCCTATTCTGTAATGTGCTGCTCCCCCATCCTGTCATGTGCTGCTCCCATCCTGCACCCCTTTCTGTTATGTGCTGCTCCCATCCTACGCCCCTTTCCTGTCATGTCCTGTTCCCATCCTACTCTCCCATCCTCTCATGTGCTGCTGTCATCCTGCACCCCCATTCTGTCATGTGCTGCTCCCGTCCTGCGCCCCCATTCTGTCATGTGCTGCTCCCATCCTGTGCCCCCATTCTGTAATGTGCTGCTCCCATCCTGCGCTCCCACCCTGCGCTCCTATTCTTTAATGTGCTGCTCCCCCATCCTGTCATGTGCTGCTCCCATCCTGCACTCCATTCTGTCATGTGCTGCTCCCATCCTGCGCCCCATTCTGTAATGTGCTGCTCCCATCCTGCGCCCCATTCTGTAATGTGCTGCTCCCATCCTGTGCCCCATTCTGTAATGTGCTGCTCCCCCATCCTGTCATGTGCTGCTCCCATCCTGCGCCCCGTTCTGTCATGTGCTGCTCCCATCCTGTCATGTGCTGCTTTCATCCTGCGCCCCCATTCTGTAATGTGCTGCTCCCATCCTGCGCCCCCTGTTATGAACTGGTGGCCTAGAAGCAGCATGGACGAGCTCTGGAGTAGGTGGCCTCTATACTGGCCGCAGACCCTGAACTTAACACATCAACTAGAAGTAGCCGTGGGATGTTCCTGTCACTCCCTAGACACCTCGTCACGGCCGGAGGACTAATTACCCCTAAAGAAAGAAACAGGAATACTATCTTGCCTCAGAGAAAATTCCCAAAGGAAAGACAGCCCCCCCACAAATATTGACTATGAGAGGAGAGGGAAATTACAAAAGCAGACTGAAAACAGAATTTAGCAAAGGAGGCCACGCCACCTAGAAAGAAAAGACAGGACAGAGTACTGTGCGGTCAGTATAAAAAATACTACAAAATCCACCACAGAGAATACAAAAATCTTCACACCTAACTAAAGGCATGGAGGGTAACTCTGTGACTCCAGAGCTTCCAACTTGGCTGAATAAATCTTTACACAGACAAAGCTGGACAGAAAAAACATAGCAATTCACAGAACTATTAAGTCCACCGCATGTGGACTGCAAAAACAGAGCCAGGACTTATCTTTGATGATTTGGACAATCCAGAAGGAGAAACCAAGCAGAGATGTGGATCCCTAGAAAACAATGGACAACTGGCACTCACTAAAGGAAGGATCCAGACTATATAGCCCCGTCCAAAGTGGAAGCAGCTGATGACTGTTGTGAAGGACAAACAGCAGCACTACCACTTATAACCACCGGAGGGAGCCCAAGAGCAGAACCCACAACAGAATTCACAACAGTACCCCCCCCCTTGAGGAGGGGTCACCGAACCCTCACCAGAGCCCCCAGGCCGATCCGGACGAGCCAAATGGAAGGCACGAACCAAATCGTCAGCATGAACATCGGAGGCAACAACCCAAGAATTATCCTCCTGGCCATAACCCTTCCACTTGACAAGATACTGAAGCCTCCGTCTAGAAAAACGAGAATCCAAGATCTTCTCCACAAACATCTGGCTGACGCAACACAGGGGCAGAAGTAAATCGGCGTTTAAGCTCCTGAAAGGCCTCAACCGCCGCAGAGGACCAATTCGTCACATCAGCGCCTTTCTTTATCAAATCGGTCAGGGGCTTAACCACACTGGAAAAGTTGGCAATGAAACGGCGATAAAAATTAGCAAAGCCCAAAAATTTCTGAAGGCTCTTCACCGATGTGGGTTGAATCCAGTCATGAATGGCTTGGACCTTAACAGGATCCATTTCTATAGACGAGGGAGAAAAAATAAAACCCAAAAAAGAGACCTTCTGAACTCCAAATAGGCACTTAGACCCCTTCACAAATAAAGCATTATCACGAAGGATCTGGAATACCATCCTGACCTGCTTCACATGAGACTCCCAATCATCGGAAAAAATCAAAATATCATCCAAATACACAATCATGAATTTATCAAGATAATTGCGGAAAACATCATGCATGAAGGACTGAAATAAAGAAGGAGCATTAGAAAGCCCGAAAGGCATCACAAAATATTCAAAATGGCCTTCGGGCGTATTAAATGCAGTTTTCCATTCGTCACCCTGTTTAATACGAACAAGATTATATGCCCCTCGAAGGTCAATCTTAGTAAACCAACTAGCCCCCTTAATCAGAGCAAACAAATCAGAAAGCAAAGGTAAAGGGTATTGGAATTTGACCGTGATCTTATTAAGAAGGCGATAATCAATACAGGGTCTCAAGGAGCCATCCTTCTTGGCAACAAAAAAGAATCCCGCTCCCAATGGTGACGAAGACGGCCGAATATGCCCCTTTTCCAAAGACTCCTTGACATAACTCGGCATGGCGGCATGCTCTGGCACAGACAGATTGAAAAGTCGGCCCTTAGGGAACTTACAGCCAGGAATCAAGTTAATAGCACAATCACAGTCCCTATGTGGAGGAAGGGAACTGGACTTGGGCTCATCAAATACATCCTGGAAATCCGACAAAAACTCAGGGACTTCAGAAGAGGGGGAAGAGGAAATTAACATCAAAGGAACGTCACAATGTACCCCTTGACAACCCCAACTAGTCACAGACATAGATTTCCAATCCAACACCGGATTATGTTCCTGTAACCATGGAAAACCCAGTACAACAACATCATGCAAGTTATGCAACACCAGAAAACGGCAATCTTCCTGATGTGCTGGAGCCATGCACATGGTCAGCTGAGTCCAATACTGAGGTTTATTCTTGGCCAACGGTGTAGCATCAATGCCCCTCAAAGGAATAGGTGTCATGATTCCCCAATGGCATGGGAACATCAGAAACACAAAATAACAGACTAGCCCTCGGGTGAAGGAAACTCAAGCTGACCGTGACCTAAATCTACCACACAACTAACAGTAGCCAGGAAGCATTCCTACGGCTGCCTAGATGCCACGCGCCAGCCGGAGAACTAACTACGCCTGGAAGAGGAAGGAACAGACCTGGCTTACCTCAAGTGAAATTCCCCAAAGATGATAGTAGCCCCCACATATATTAACGGTGAGTTCAGAGGAAAAGACATACACAGTATGAAGGTAGATTTAGCAAAGCGAGGTCCACTTACTAGATAGAGGAAAGATACAAAAGAGGACTTCACGGTCAGCTGAAAAACCCTTTCAAAAACCCATCCTGAAATTACTTTAAGACTCCTGTGTCAACTCATGACACAGGAGTGGCAATTTCAGTCCACAAGAGCTTCCAGTAACAGGAAATGACAAACTGTAAACTGGACAAAAAATACAAAACAAAAAGGACAAGAGTCCACTTAGCTGATCAGCAGACTGGTAGCAGGAACATGCAACTGAAAGACTCAGGTTACAATGATGACCGGCAAGGAAGTGACTGGAGAGCAAGGCTAAATAGGGAACTCCCAAAACTGATGGAAGCAGGTGAGCTGAGGCAGAAAAGAACACACAAGTCTCCAGTACCACCAGCCACCACTAGGGGAGCCCAAAAAGCGGATCACAACAAATAGGGCTGTGCAAAGGCTGCAAGGAAAAACCACAGCGCCTGGCGAATTCCAAGTCCATTAAGTTCAGGGCGGCGCCTGAATCCACAAATGCCATGACAGAAAAGGACGATAATGAGCAAATCAGGGTCACAGATAAGAGAAATTTAGGCTGTACAGTACTGATGGTAACAGACCTAGCGACCCTCTTAGTACGCTTAGGGCAATCAGAAATAACATGAGCAGAATCACCACAGTAAAAACACAGCTTATTCTGACGTCTGAATCCCTGCCGTTCTGCTCTAGTCAAAATCCTATCACATTGCATAGGCTCAGGACTCCGCTCAGAGGACACTGCCATATGGTGCACAACTTTGCGCTCGCGCAGGCGCCGATCAATCTGAATGGCTAGAGACATAGATTCGCTCAAACCAGCGGGTGTGGGGAACCACACCATAACATCTTTAAGGGCTTCACAAAGACCCTTTCTGAAAATTGCTGCCAGAGCATCCTCATTCCATTTAGTGAGCACAGACCATTTTCTAAATTTCTGGCAGTATAATTCTGCCGCTTCCTTACCCTGACATAGGGCCAACAAGGTTTTTTCTGCATGATCCACAGAATTAGGTTCGTCATACAATAATCCGAGCGCTTGAAAAAATGCGTCTACATTAAGCAATGCCGGATCCCCTGATTCAAGGGAGAACGCCCAGTCCTGAGGGTCACCACGCAGCAGAGAGATGACAATTTTAACCTGCTGAATGGGATCACCAGAGGAACGGGGTTTCAAAGCAAAAAACAATTTGCAGTTATTTTTAAAGTTCAAAAACTTAGATCTGTCCCCAAAAAACAAATCAGGAGTAGGAATTTTAGGCTCTAAAGCCGGAGTCTGGACAACATAATCTTGGATACTCTGAACTCTTGCAGCAAGTTGATCCACATGAGAAAACAAACCCTGAACATCCATGCCAGCGCCAAAATCCTGAACCACCCAGAGATTAAGAGGAAAAAAAAGACAAAACAGACTGCAAAAAAAAAAAAATGGCTCAGAACTTTTTTTTTCCTTCTTTTGAGATGCATTTAATTCATTTTTGGCCAGTTGTACTGTTAGGAACTGGTGGTTTAGGAGCAACATGGGACGAGCTCTGGAGGAGGTGGTACCTGTACTAACCGCAGTTCCTGAGCTTATCACAACACTAGAAGCAGCCGTGGGATGTTCCTGTCACTCCCTAGACACCTCGTCACAGCCGGAGGACTAACTACCCCTAAAGATGGAAACAGGAAAGCTATCTTGCCTCAGAGAAAATCCCCAAAGGAAAGGCAGCCCCCCACAAATATTGACTGTGAGTGGAGAGGGAAATGACATACGCAGAATGAAATCAGAATGTAGCAAAGGAGGCCAGTCTAGCTAGATAGATAGAACAGGACAGAATACTATGCGGTCAGTATAAAAACTAGAAAAATCCACCACAGAGTTTACAAAAATCTCCACACCTGACTAAAGGTGTGGAGGGTAAATCTGCTTCCCAGAACTTCCAGCATAACTGAATAAATCCATATTGACAAGCTGGACAAGAAAAAACATAGAAAGAGCTGAACGATTAAGTCCACAATATGTGGACAGCAAAAGAACAAGCAAGGACTTATCTTTGCTGAACTGGTCAAAATATCAGGAAAATCCAAGCAGAGATGTGAATCCAACCAGGAACCATTGACAACTGGCCCAGGCTGAAGGATAGAGCCAGGATAAATAGCCGAGCCAGAAAGATGATCAGTGGAAGCAGCTGCTGACAGCTAAATCCAAGAAGCAGCCATACCACTCAAAACCGCCGGAGGGAGCCCAAGAGCAGAACTCACAAAAGTGCCACTTAAAACCACCGGAGGGAGCCCAAGAGCGGAATTCACAACAGGTTTCTGCTCTGAGGCAAGATAGAATTCCCATTTCCATCTATAGGGTTATTTAGTCCTGTTGAGGTGTCTAGGATGTGTTAGGTACACCCCACGACTACTTCTAGTTGCGGTGTCAGTTTAGGGTTGCGGTCTGTACAGGTACCACCTTCTCCAGAGAAGGTCTCATGCGGCTCCAAGGCCACCGGATCATAACAGTACAACTGGCCAACAATGAGTTAAATGCATCTCAGAAGAAGGGAAGAAGGGTGTTGAGCCATTTTTTTTCTGTAGTCTGCTTTGTCTCTCCTTCCCTCTTTTCCTCTGGGTGGCTGTGGAGTCTTGTGCTAGTATGGATGTTCAGGGATTAGCTTCTCGTGTAGACCAGCTTGCTGCTAGAATACAGGGTATTGCAGATTATATTGTTCAGACTCCGGTTTTAGAGCCTAGGATTCCTACTCCTGATTTGTTTTTTGGGGACAGGTCCAAATTTTTGAGTTTTAAAAAACAACTGTAAACTGTTTTTTTGCTCTGAAACCTTGTTCCTCTGGTGATCCCATTCAGCAGGTTAAAATTGTCATCTCCCTGCTGCGTGGCGATCCTCAGTATTGGGCATTTTGCCTGGAATCTGGGAATCCTGCCTTTCTTAATGTAGACGCCTTTTTTCAGGCTCTAGGATTATTATATGATGAACCAAATTCTGTGGAACAAGCGGAGAAGACCTTGTTGGCCCTATCTCAGGGTCAAGAGGCGGCAGAATTGTATTGTCAGAAATTTAGAAAATGGTCTGTGCGGACTAAATGGAATTATGATGCTTTGGCGGCAATTTTCAGAAGGAATCTTTGGAGAAAGGGCATATTCGGCCATCTTCTTCACCGTTGGGAGCGGGATTCTTTTTTGTTGCTAAGAAGGATGGCTCCTTAAGACCCTGTATTGATTATCGCCTCTTGAATAAGATCACGGTCAAGTTTCAATACCCTTTACCTTTGCTTTCTGATTTGTTTGCTAGGATTAAGGGGGCTAGTTGGTTTACTAAGATTGACCTTCGGGGGGCATATAATCTTGTTCGTATTAAGCAGGGGGATGAATGGAAAACTGCGTTTAATACACCGGAAGGCCATTTTGAATACCTTGTGATGCCATTCGGGCTCTCTAATGCTCCATCTGTTTTTCAGTCCTTCATGCACGACATCTTCTGGACTTATCTTGATAAATTCATGATTGTATATTTGGATGACATTTTGATTTTTTCCGATGATTGGGAGTCTCATGTGGAGCAGGTCAGGATGGTATTTCAGATCCTTCGTGATAATGCTTTGTTTGTGAAGGGGTCTAAGTGTCTCTTTGGAGTGGAGAAGGTTTCTTTTTTGGGCTTCATTTTTTTCTCCCTCATCTATTGAGATGGATCCGGTTAAGGTTCAGGCCATTCATGATTGGATTCAGCCCACATCCGTGAAGAGCCTTCAGAAATTTTTGGGCTTTGCTAATTTTTATCGCCGTTTCATTGCTAACTTCTCCAGTGTGGTTAAACCCTTGACCAATTTGACGAAGAAGGGCGCTGATGTGACGAATTGGTCCTCTGCGGCTGTCTCTGCCTTTCAGGAGCTTAAACGCCGATTTACTTCTGCCCCGGTGTTGCGTCAACTGGATATTTCTCTTCCGTTTCAGGTTGAGGTTGACGCTTCTGATTGGGGCAGGGGCCGTTTTGTCTCAGAGCAATTTTGATGGTTCCTTGATGAAACCGTGTGCCTTCTTTTC
The DNA here is from genome assembly GCF_051348905.1 of Ranitomeya variabilis. Lineage (NCBI taxonomy): Eukaryota > Metazoa > Chordata > Amphibia > Anura > Dendrobatidae > Ranitomeya > Ranitomeya variabilis. Next base: position 698,086,197 of record NC_135232.1, on the reverse strand, counting down.
CCGTAAGTTTTCGGCTGCTGAACGCAATTATGATGTCGGCAATCGGGAGTTGTTGGCTATGAAGTGGGCATTTGAGGAGTGGCGACATTGGCTTGAGGGAGCTAAGCACCGTATTGTGGTCTTGACCGATCATAAAAATCTGATTTACCTCGAGTCTGCCAAGCGGCTGAATCCTAGACAGGCTCGATGGTCCCTTTTCTTTTCCCGTTTTGATTTCGTGGTCTCGTATCTTCCGGGTTCTAAGAATATTAAGGCTGATGCCCTCTCTAGGAGTTTTTTGCCTGATTCTCCTGAGGTCCTTGAACCGGTCGTCATTCTGAAAGAAGGGGTGGTCCTTTCTGCCATTTCCCCTGATTTACGACGGGTTCTTCAGGAATTTCAGGCTGACAAACCTGACCGCTGTCCGGTGGGGAAACTGTTTGTTCCTGATAGATGGACTAGTAGAGTGATTTCTGAGGTTCATTGTTCTGTGTTGGCTGGCCATCCTGGTATTTTTGGTACCAGAGATTTGGTTGGTAGGTCCTTTTGGTGGCCTTCTTTGTCGCGGGATGTGCGTTCTTTTGTGCAGTCCTGTGGGACTTGTGCGTGGGCTAAGCCTTGTTGTTCCCATGCTAGTGGGTTGCTTTTGCCTTTGCCGGTCCCTGAGAGGCCCTGGACGCATATTTCTATGGATTTTATTTCAGATCTTCCGGTTTCCCAGAGGATGTCGGTTATCTGGGTGGTTTGTGACCGGTTCTCTAAGATGGTCCATTTGGTGCCTTTGCCTAAATTGCCTTCCTCTTCTGATTTGGTTCCGTTGTTTTTTCAGCATGTGGTTCGTTTGCATGGTATTCCGGAGAATATTGTGTCCGACAGAGGCTCACAGTTTGTTTCTAGAATTTGGCGAGCTTTTTGTGCTAGGCTGGGCATTGATTTGACTTTTTCCTCCGCATTTCATCCTCAGACAAATGGCCAGACTGAGTGAACTAATCAGACTTTGGAAACTTATTTGAGATGCTTTGTGTCTGCTGATCAGGATGATTGGGTGGCTTTCTTGCCATTGGCCGAGTTCGCCCTTAATAATTGGGCTAGTTCGGCTACCTTGGTTTCGCCCTTCTTTTGTAACTTTGGTTTTCATCCTCGTTTTTCTTTAGGGCAGGTTGAGCCTTCTGATTGTCCCGGTGTGGATTCTGTGGTTGACAGGTTGCAGCAGATATGGGCTCATGTGGTGGACAATTTGGTGTTGTCTCAGGAGGAGGCTCAGCGTTTTGCTAACCGTCGTCGGCGTGTTGGTTCCCGGCTTCGGGTTGGGGATTTGGTCTGGTTGTCTTCCCGTCATGTTCCTATGAAGGTTTCTTCCCCTATGTTTAAGCCTCAGTTTATTGGTCCTTATAGGATTTCTGAGATTATCAATCCGGTGTCTTTTCGTTTGGCCCTTCCGGCCTCTTTTGCCATCCATAATGTTTTCCATAGATCTTTATTGTGGAAATATGTGGTGCCCGTTGTTCCCTCTGTTGATCCTCCTGCCCCTGTGTTGGTTGATGGGGAGTTGGAGTATGTGGTTGAGAAGATTTTGGATTCTCGTTTTTCGAGGCGGAAGCTTCAGTATCTTGTCAAATGGAAGGGTTATGGCCAGGAGGATAATTCATGGGTTTTTGCCTCTGATGTCCATGCTGCTGATTTGGTCTGTGCCTTTCATCTGGCTCGTCCTGATCGCCCTGGGGGCTCTGGTGAGGGTTCGGTGACCCCTCTTCAAGGGGGGGGTACTGTTGTGAATTCTGCTCTTGGGCTCCCTCCGGTGGTTGTTGGTGATAGTGCAGTTGTCTCTGGGTTGTAATCCATGGCAGGTGTTTCTGCTGATTGCAGCTCTATCAGGTATTTAGGTGTGCTGGATTCATTAGTCAGTGCCAGTTGTCCATTGTTCTTGGAGGGTTTACATCCCTGTCTGGTTCTGCTCTGCTGCCAATTCAGCCAAGATAAGTGTCTGGTTTATTTTCCTGCAGCACACATGCAGTGTGCTTTTCAGTTCAGAACAATTCATTGTTTTGTCTTGTCCAGCTTAGACTTGTTTGGATTTTTTCAGTCATGCTGGATTCTCTGGAGATGCAGATATACATTCTATGTCTTTAGTTAGATGTGGAATTTTTGTATTTTCTGCTGTGGATATATTCAGAGTTTTAATACTGACCGCTTAGTACTCTGTCCTATCCTTTACTATTTAGCTAGAAGTGCCTCTTTTGCTAAATCCTGTTTTCAGCCTGTGTGTGTCTTTACTCTTATATTCAGCGTCAATATTTGTGGGGGGCTGCCTATCCTTTGGGGTTTCTGCTCTGAGGCAAGATAGAATTCCCATTTCCATCTATAGGGTTATTTAGTCCTCCGGCTGTGTCGAGGTGTCTAGGATGTGTTAGGTACACCCCACGGCTACTTCTAGTTGCGGTGTCAGTTTTGGGTTGCGGTCTGTACAGGTACCACCTTCTCCAGAGAAGGTCTCATGCGGCTCCAAGGCCACTGGATCATAACATAAGCATATCTATCTGTGTTGTGGACTAAGCAAGGACTTATTCGTGTCAAGTATCCTCAAGAATGATTGTGCTTCATAGACTTTCTGTGTGATTGCATTTTCCTCTGAAGTTTCCTATAGACTGCTGAGCTGCATTTGATATTTGCACCGTGTTGTGGACTTGAGTTTCTCTCTGCACCTGTATGAATCACCGTGTGATAATATAGACTTTACCACTTATAAAACTGTGTCCTGTAGTTGTCTTGTTCCACGCAAAGAGTCTCCTGAGTTATCCCCTATAATTATTACAGGATACTCTAGCCTAAAAAAAAAAAAAGGAGACTGCTGGAACAATGACTGCAGAAAGCAGACTAGAGCAGGTGTTTTCCTTAATTAGATCACTGCAGAAAGATGTGGAAGGTCTGCAAAAGAAGTTTGGAAGCTTTGAACTTAATCAACAAGTGTTTGTACAGACTTTGCAGGACTTAAGCACCCGCATGGCAGCCCAGGAAAACAAACTTGCTGGCATAGAGTCCCAGTATGGACGGGCTTTTCAGGACATAAGCACACAAAAAGCTGCACAAGCGACTTTTCCCTCTGGGCAACCGCCACCAGCTAGCCCACCTAAGTTGCCCCCATTCAGATTTAATGGTGATCGCCACAAATTTTGTGGCTGTGTGAATCAATGTATGCTATATTTTGATGTGCATGCTGACCATTTTCCTAATGATAGATCCAAAGTATTGTGTGTAATAATGCTGCTGACCGCACGAGCGCTCGCCTGGGCGAATCCGATGATTGAGTCTCGTGACCCACGGTTAAATAACTTGGATGATTTCTTGGCCGCTATGGCATTAATGTTTGATGATCCTAATCGCCGTGCAACCGCTGAATCTGCTTTATTGTCTTTACGCAAGGCAAAACGTTATTGAGTATGCTACTGAATTCAGGAGATTAGTGGTAGATACCAATTGGGACAGTTATGCACAATTGCCTATTTTTAAAAGGGGTCTGTCTAGTATTGTAAAAGATGAACTAGCTCGCTCTGAGTCACCACAAGAGCTAGAGACATTTATACAGCATTGTGTGCGCATTGACATTCGCCTTACTGAGCGTAGGCAGGAGAAGTTTGCTGCATATAACCGTATTTCTAACTTTTCCCTTCCTTCCAAAGAGCCTGCAGGTAAAACATCTCGGAAGGTGGAGGAGGTGCCCATGCAAATTGTTGATTCCCTTCAGAGGCGCGAGATCAATGAGCGCCGGGAGCATCGCCTTCGTGAAAGTCTATGTTTCTACTGCGGCCAGTCTGACCACTTCTTGATCAATTGTCCTAAGTGTCCTAGACGGCCTAACAAGGTGCTAGCAGCAGTAGGGGAGTATGACAACTGTGATGATGAATCTGACATCTCTGAATGTAGCCTGCCTTTAAACGCTGTATTCCATTCACTTTCTATGAATTCACCCCCCAAGGAGCTGAAGGAAAAGAACTCTCACTGTTCTCTCCCTATTAAGATCCTGTGTTCAGGACAGTGGATTTCCAGTGCAGAAATGATTGACTCTGGTCCAGGTGGCAATTTCATGGACATCGCATTTGCCAAGGAACATGGTATTGAAATTCAGTAAAGAGCCTCTCCAATTACCATGGAAACAGTGGATGGGTCACCTTTAATCTCTGGGCCTGTGGTTCAGGAGACCGTACCCCTTGAAATTTTGTTGGAGCCTAATCATCAGGAGCAACTTTCTTTCTTGCTAATTTCTTCTCCTCATTTTCCTGTGATTTTAGGCATTCCTTGATTGCGTTCTCAGAACCCAATTATCAACTGGAAGACAAAGGAGATTATCTTTCCAACAAGGAGCAACTCAGCATTAACAGAAGCTGTCCCTGCGTCCACGGCTACGGAACCACATGTACAGGTATTTTCTTTACCTCCAGCATATAAAGAGTTCTCTGACATCTGTGACAAGAAGAATGCAGATCAGCTTCCTCCACACAGGCATTATGACTGTCCCATTGAGTTGCTTCCTGGGGCAGCTATTCCTTTTGGTAACGTATACCCTTTGGCGGCACCTGAGCTTCAAGCCTTAAAGGAGTATATTGATGAAAATCTGGCCAAAGGCTTCATAAGTCCTTCTTCCTCACCAGCAGGGGCACCTATCTTTTTTGTAAAGAAGAAGGATGGGACCCTGAGACCCTGTGTTGACTATCGGGAACTCAATAAGGTAACCGTACGAAACCGTTACCCTTTGCCTCTGATTCCTGAATTACTGGAGTCTGCCATGCTAAGGTGTTCTCTAAACTGGATCTTCGTGGGGCTTATAATTTGGTGCGTATTCGTCCAGGGGATGAGTGGAAGACAGCATTCAGATGCCGGTATGGACACTTTGAATCTCTTGTGATGCCCTTCGGGCTTTGTAGCGCCCCTGCAACATTTCAACACCTTGCTAATGACATTTTCAGAGATTTGTTGGACCAGTTTGTAGTGATCTATTTGGACGATATGCTAATCTTTTCTGACTCTCTACAGGAACATGAAGAACATGTCAAAACTGTTTTAAGACGTCTGAAAGAGAACCATCTTATATTAAGCCGGAGAAATGCGAGTTCCATCGTTCTGAGAAACAGTTCTTAGGTTATATCATCTCTCCCCAGGGGCTGAACATGGAATCTGGTAAGATTCAGGCTATCCTTGACTGGCTGGTACCCAAGAACGTTAAGGAGGTCGAACGTTTTATTGGTTTTGCAAATTTCTACAGACGCTTCATTCGAAATGTTTCTGATATTGTCCGTCCCATTACTTCCTTGACAAAGAAGGAAAAGCCCTTTAAGTGGTCATCACAGGCTCAAGAAGCTTTTGATCGGCTTAAGATCTGTTTCACATCAGCACCGCTGTTGATACACCCAGATCCAACACTTTCTTTCATTGTGGAGGTGGACGCTTCTGATAATGCTTTGGGGGCTATTCTCTCCCAAAGAACTGGAGAGAAGGGTCTGCTACATCCTTCTGCCTTCTTTTCCCATAGACTAACCTCAGCAGAGAAGAATTACGACGTGGGAGACAAGGAATTGCTGGCTATTATTGCGGCTTTCAAAGAATGGAGGCATCATCTGCAAGGAGCTGCACAACAGTTCATAGTGCTAACTGACCATCGCAATTTAGAGTTCCTTAGATCCGCTAGATGTCTTTCTTCTCGTCAGGCTCGTTGGAACTTATTTTTAAATCAATTTAACTTTGTTATCTCGTACCGTCCAGGTTCTCGTAATGGGAAGGCTGTTGCTTTATCCCGAATCCATGCTGCGGATTCCGTACCTGGAGCCCCGTCCAAGACCATTCTATCTAATGCCAATTTCATCGGAGTTATCCATGATCAGGACTTGTGGAAGGAGTGCAGGGAGGCCTATGACGGTGAGGTATTTCTGGCCAACCCACCTGTGGATATTAATCTTGTCTTTAAGGGTGGCATGTGGTTCAGAGATCGACGTATCTATGTCCCTGAGGTCGTCCGTCTGCAGATCCTCAAGTTGGTACATGACTCCAAGTTGGCTGGTCACAGGGGGGTACAGAAGACACAAGAGTTCCTGAGCCGATTCTTCTGGTGGCCAACTTGCCTGAAGGATACCAAGGACTATGTTCTCTCTAGCGAGGTATGTGCTCGTTACAAGACTCCTCATGTGGCACCTACGGGTCTTCTACAACCATTACCTGTTCCATCCCGCCCTTGGGGGTCTATATCAATGGACTTTATTGTGGAGCTGCCTACATCGGGGGCATGAATATAATCATGGTGGTAGTTGATCGCCTGACTAAAGCTGCTCATTTTGTTCCGTGCACCGGCCTCCCCTCAGCTAAAGATACAGTGTACTTGGTTATACAGAATGTCTTTCGGTTGCATGGGGTTCCAGATGAGATCATCTCTGACCGTGGAGTGCAGTTCACTTCAAGATTCTGGAAGGGGTTTTGCTCTGCACTCAATATTAATGTCTGTCTCTCTTCCGCTTACCATCCCCAGACAAATGGTCAGACTGAGCGTACCAACCAGACACTGGAACAATATCTAAGATGCTATGTCAGCCATCTCCAGGATGATTGGTTGGAGTTGCTGCCGTTAGCCGAATTTTCATATAACAATTCTCAGAGCGCCTCCACTAAATTTACACCTTTCTTTGCCAATCTGGGTTATCATCCGTGTATATTACCTAGGTCTCCAATTAATTCTCCGGTTCCGGCAGTGAAGGAAAGGCTGACTGCGATGAGGTTCTGAAGGAATCCCTGACCACAGCTCAAGAACTGTAAGGATTCCGGACTTCCCTTGTTCCTGTTTGCCCTGATCCAAGATGGAGTCTTAGATCTCACCCTGTCATGGAACTTCCTGTCTGTCCTGATTTAAGTCCGAGTCATGTGGTGTTCTGTGCTTGAGTATTTTGTGCTGCTGGCTCCTGAGCTTTTGCCTCTGGTCTGGGGAACTCCCTGCTTCAGCTGCTCACTACTCGGCAGTCTGCCTCGCCCCTTTGAGCTGCATCTCACCTCTGGAACTGCTGCGACTGGCAGCACACCTGTGGAAGGATTTCCCTTGTTTGCTAAGCTTTTCCCAGTGTTGTGCCTCTTTGCACAACCACACCAGGTGAGCAAGATTCCAGTGTTGCTTTTCTCACCAAGAGAGTTTTGTACTTTTGTACCTGACGAAGGCTGACGCCGAAACGCGCGTCGGGGAGTGGCACATCCAGGAGACGGCAGCACAACAGGTAATACCTGCTCCAGGCAATCTATTCATTTAAAGATATTATGTTCTATATTTATGACTTATCATCTGTGGTATTGGTCAGAATGCCTAGATCTATTTAGCAGGTACCCAGCGTATATTTGGCCGCACACTTGCACCTTATAGTGATACTCTGGCCGCTCTTACTAGCACGTATTGCACTTTACGCTGGTATATTAATATATACACACACGTTCTATTGCACTTGCAGTTACTATTAAATATATATTAATATATACATACACGTTCTATTGCACTTGCAGTTACTATGTGCACTTCAGCTTACAAAGCACTTTAGACACCACTATATGTATTTTATATTTATTTATTTTTTATTTATTTATTTTTTCTTTTGTACATTTAGTATGTTAGTGTGTGTTTATACAATTTTCAGCTCTGCGTTGGGTTATATATATTTATTTATTCATTTGTATTACATCATCACCCTATTATAGCAGGACTGTGTATTGCTTTGTCTCTTTGGTATTGTGCCCTCTTTTTGGATTCTTTCCCCCTACCATTTGGTGTATTCTTTTATAAATAAAATTATTTGAATTATTGTTTGGGCATCAGTTTGGTTTTTGTGTTCTCTTTTTTCAATGCACCACCTGCATATTATTGAGCTTCCACAAACAAGTGCTGTGCGCATATGGAATCAAGTTTTGCTGGACTTCCTCGTTTAAGTACTGTGTGCATTTCTACTTCACTTCTGCTGGATTCCCAAGTTTAAGTACTGTGTGCATTTCCACTGATAACCTACTAGACTTCCTTGTCAAGTGTCTTGTTTGCCCCCTCTTCATATCCTTGCTGGACTGGTTCATATTAGCGGTTGCGTCCAGCAATCCACTGTGCTGTGATTTACTATATTGTGCTGAGCATCTCGTTACAATTGCAGGAATATCTGTGTTAGTTCTGTTTGCTTTCTTGTTTACCATATTGTGCTGAGCACCTCGTTACAATTGCAGGAATATCTGTGTTCTGTTTGCATTTCTGTTTTGTTTAAATACATCTTTTTCTGCAGCTTTGCTCTCAGACTGGTTTTATCCCACGCTATCAGATTCCTTAGTACCTATATATTGTTACAAGAACATTATAAGAGATCGGCTGATAGATTCCGTAAACCTGCACCCATGTACAAGGTAGGAGATTCCGTGTGGTTAGCAACTAAGAATCTGAAGTTAAACGTTCCTTCACAAAAACTTGGACAGAAATTCATTGGCCCTTTCAAGATCAATGGTATTGTGAGCTCTGTGGCCTGCCGGCTGAAGCTGCCTAGGACAATGAAATTACACCCAGTTTTTCATGTATCTTTACTAAAGCCTGTATCTCCTAATACCTTCCAGGGACGTGTTGTGCCACCTCCGCAGCCTGTGGTGACTGATAGGCAAGAATAATTTGTGGTGGAGGAAATTGTTGATTCCAGGATTCGCAGGAATCGGCTCCAATATCTGATAAGATGGCAGGGATATCCCCCTGAGGAAGACTCTTGGGAACCTGTGGAAAACATCAATGCCCAACAGAAGATTTCTCGTTTTCATCAGAGATTCCCTGAGAAACCAGGTCCAGGATCGTCCTGAGGCCGCTTCTAAGGAGGGAGTAATGTTAGGACTCTGAACATTTTTTATTACCTTTTTGTGCATTACTGCCCTTTTCCAAGATGGCGTCTTTGGTCTCATGTGCACTGTGTCTTCTTGCTATTTGCTACTTGTCAAGTGTCTTGTTTGCCCCCTCTTCATATCCTTGCTGGACTGGTTCATATTAGCGGTCGCGTCCAGCAATCCACTGTGCTGTGATTTACTATATTGTGCTGAGCATCTCGTTACAATTGCAAGAATATCTGTGTTAGTTCTGTTTGCTTTCTTGTTTACCATATTGTGCTGAGCCCCTCGTTACAATTGCAGGAATATCTGTGTTTAGTTCTGTTTGCATTTCTGTTTTGTTTAAATACATCTTTTTCTGCAGCTTTGCTCTCAGACTGGTTTTATCCCACGCTATCAGATTCCTTAGTACCTATATATTGTTACATGATACTCAAGCCATTTAGGAATCTGCTGGGATAATCATACCTCCCAACCGTCCCGATTTCAGCGTGACAGTCCCGCTTTGGCACCGGGGTCCCGCTGTCCCGCTTCGGGCATTTAAAATCCCGAATTTGCGGCCGCCGGTGAAGCCCCGCCCACTTCCGGGACGTAGAGAGAGCCCGATTAGGCTTGTGGCTGTTTTTTTTTTCTTATACATGCTGGGTCTCCTCCCGACCGATCCCTCCCCCGCCCCCGCCCCCGCCCCCTGTGTGTGCGGCGCTGCCACGCTGAGGAAGAGAGCCAGCAGCGATCAAGATGAGAGGTCAGCGACTCACTACCTGAGGTGTGTGCACAGAGCTCTGGCGTCTCCTGCTCTTAGCTGCTATCCCGGCAGAGAAGGAGAGACGGGGGAGGTGCCGGGACAGTGCAGAGCTGTGAGCAGCCGGAGAAACTGAAGAGCTGCACATGGACAGATCAGCCGCCCCTGCACCACAGAGGAGATTGTGTGTGTGTGTGTGTGAGATGTGTGATGCTGCATTTGTGTGTGTGTCATGTGTGTATGAGGTATCTGGTGTGTGTGATGGCTGGGTGTGTGTGATGGCTGGGTGTGTGTGTGTGATGGCTGGGTGTGTGTGTGTGATGGCTGAGTGTGTGTGTGTGATGGCTGGGTGTGTGTGTGTGTGTGATGGCTGGGTGTGTGTGTGTGTGATGGCTGGGTGTGTGTGATGGCTGGGTGTGTGTGATGGCTGCATGTGTGTGATGGCTGCGTGTGTGTGTGTGTGATGGCTGCGTGTGTGTGTGTGTGTGATGGCTGCGTGTGTGTGTGATGGCTGCATGTGTGTGTGATGGCTGCATGTGTGTGATGGCTGCGTGTGTGTGTGTGATGGCTGCGTGTGTGTGTGTGTGTGTGATGGCTGCGTGTGTGTGTGATGGCTGCGTGTGTGTGTGTGTGTGATGGCTGCGTGTGTGTGTGTGTGTGATGGCTGCATGTGTGTGTGATGGCTGCGTGTGTGTGTGTGATGGCTGCGTGTGTGTGTGTGATGGCTGCGTGTGTGTGATGACTGCGTGTGTGTATGATGACTGCGTGTGTGTGATGACTGCGTGTGTGTGTGATGGCTGTGTGTGTGTGTGTGATGGCTGCGTGTGTGTGTGTGATGACTGCGTGTGTGTGTGATGGCTGTGTGTGTGTGATGGCTGCATGTGTGATGCATTTGTGTCAAAGCTGCATGTGTTTGTGAGCTGCGTTTGTGATGCTGCGTGTGTATGTGTGATACTGTGTGTGTGATGCTGCATGTGTGTGAGCTGCGTGCCTGTATGTCATTATACAGTATGGAGAACTGTGGCCATAATACAATATGGAGCATCATGTGGGGTCATTATACAGTATGGAGCATCATGTGCAGTCATTATACAGTATGGAGCATCATGTGCGGTCATTATACAATATGGAGCATCATGTGCAGCCAGTATACAGTATGGAGCATCATGTGTGGTCATTATACAATATGGAGCATCATGTGCAGTCATTATACAGTATGGAGCATCATGTGCGGTCATTATACAATATGGAGCATCATGTGCGGTCATTATACAGTATGGAGCATCATGTGCGGTCATTATACAGTATGGAGCATCATGTGCGGTCATTATACAGTATGGAGCATCATGTGCGGTCATTATACAATATGGAGCATCATGTGTGGCCATTATACAGTATGGAGCATCATGTGTGTTCATTATACAGTATGGAGCATCATGTGCAGCCAGTATACAGTATGGAGCATCATGTGCGGTCATTATACAATATGGAGCATCATGTGCGGTCATTATACAGTATGGAGCATCATGTGCAGCCAGTATACAGTATGGAGCATCATGTGCGGTCATTATACAATATGGAGCATCATGTGCGGTCATTATACAGTATGGAGCATCATGTGCGTTCATTATACAGTATGGAGCATCATGTGCGGCCATTATACAGTATGCATGCGGTCATTATACAGTATGGAGCATCATGTGCGGTCATTATACAGTATGGAGCATCATGTGCGGCCATTATACAGTATGGAGCATCATGTGCGGTCATTATACAGTATGGAGCATCATGTGCGGTCATTATACAGTATGGAGCATCATGTGCGGCCATTATACAGTATGCATGCGGTCATTATACAGTATGGAGCGTCATGTGTGTTCATTATACAGTATGGAGCCTCATGTGTGGCCATTATACAGTATGGAGCACTGTGTGGCCATATTTTTTTGTTTATAACTATTGTATATGAAACAGTGTGATCAGCAGTGCTAAATGGGTGTGCTTGGGACGTGGATATGGGTGTGACTAATTATGAATGGGTGTGGTCAGAGGCGTGGCCTAAAATTTGCGCGCCGCAAACTTTGTCCCTCTTTCCCATCTTCAAAAGTTGGGAGGTATGGATAATGTTGGCTGAGACAAAGTTGGATGAGTTGTTTTCTATGATCAACTCCTTACAAGGGGACGTAGAAACTCTGCAAAACAAGGTGGCTCACTGGGAGGCCCATTTCGGGCAGGCGCTGCAGGATTTAGGTAATCAAGTAACAGCACGGGCGCCTCCGTCTCAGGGACAGTTACTGCCAACTAGTCCTCCCAAGTTACCGCCGTTTAGATTTAATGATGAACGCTACAAATTTCGTGGGTTTATAAATCAGTGCATTTTGTATTTTGATGTACATGCTGCCCACTTTCACACAGATCGATCCAAGGTTTTGTGTATAATTATGTTACTTACTTCCCGAGCTCTTGCATGGGCGAATCCACTAATTGAGACTCGTGACCCTCGCTTAAATAACCTGGATCATTTTCTTGCTGCAATGTCTATGATGTTTGATGATCCAAATCGTCGCACTACAGCTGAAACTGCATTGTTGTCTTTACATCAGGGTAAGCGTTCCGTTGTTGAATACGCCACTGAATTTAGGCGGTTAGCAGTGGATACGGTGTGGGACTGTTATGCTCAATTACCCATTTTTAAGAAGAGTCTTTCTAGTGTGATTAAGGACGAATTAGCCCATGCAGATTCTCCTCAAGAGTTAGAGGCGTTCATACAACATTGTGTGCGCATTGACATACGTGTCACTGAACGTAGACAGGAGAAAGTTGCAGCCTTTAACCGTGTTTCTAACTCTCCCCTTCCCTCCAAAGAACTTGCAGGCAAAGCCTCTTGGGAAGCAGAACCAGTCCCTATGCAAGTGGATGCTTTACAGCGCCGTGAGAGTAACGAGCGCAGGGAGCATCGCTTTCGTGAGAGTTTGTTTTTATTGTGGTCAGTCTGACCATTTCCTTATAAACAGCCCTAAGCGGCCTCGCAAGATACTAGCTGCTGTAGGGGAACATGAGAATTGTGATGATGAATCTGTCATTTCTGAGTCCAGCTTTTCTGTGAATGCTGTGTTTCCTTCCCTAGCAATGACTGCAGCTCCCAAGACACGTAAGGATAAGGATACACATTGTTCCCTTCCCATTAAGATCTTGTTGTCGGGCCAATGGATCTCATGTGCAGCTATGGTGGATTCTGGAGCAGGGGGTAACTTTATGGACATCACATTTGCCAAGGAGCGTGGCATACAGTGTCAACAGCGAGCCACTCCAGTAACCATGGAAACAGTAGATGGTTCCCCCTTAGCCTCTGGACCGGTGGATCAGGAGACGGTACCCCTGGAGATTTACATAGAGCCCAATCATCGGGAGGTGCTTTCTTTTATGCTAATTTCTTCACCACATTTTCCTTTGATTTTAGGAATTCCCTGGCTTCAGGCACAGAACCCAATCATCAACTGGGAAACCAAGGAGATCACTTTCCCACCAAAGGAAACACCAGTAACAGGTCAGGTAAATTCTCGGGATGCAGAATGCATCACTGGAGTTTCTATTTTACCAGCCATTTACAATGAATTTTCTGATAACTGTGATAAAAGGTTGGCAGATCAGCTTCCTCCTCATATATCCTATGACTGTCCTATTGAGCTTCTTCCAGGGGCGGCTATTCCATTTAAAAATGTTTACCCACTAGCAGCTCCGGAGCTGCAGGCTTTGAAAGAATACATTGATGAAAATCTGGCTAAGGGTTTCATCCGCCCCTCTTCATCTCCAGCAGGAGCACCCATCTTTTTCGTAAAGAAAAAGGATGGAACCCTGAGACCGTGCATTGACTATCGGGAGCTCAACAAGGTAACCATTCGCAACCGATACCTTTTACCATTAATTCCCGAGTTGCTGGAAAGAGTACGACACGCCAAGATTTTTTCTAAGTTGGACCTCCGAGGAGCGTATAACTTAGTTCGGATCCGTTCTGGGGATGAATGGAAGACAGCATTTAGATGTCGTTATGGGCACTTTGAGTACCTTGTGATGCCTTTTGGTCTCTGCAACACTCCGGCCACCTTTCAACACTTGGCTAATGACATCTTTAGAGATTTGCTAGATCAATTTGTCGTAATCTATCTGGACGATATTTTGATTTTCTCCGATTCTTTGCAGGAGCATCAAGAACATATTAAGACTGTTTTAAGACGCCTGAAAGAGAATTATCTCTACATCAAGCCGGAGAAGTGAGTTCCACCGCACTGAGATTAAATTTCTAGGCTACGTCATCTCGCCACATGGGGCTTAACATGGAGGCATGTAAGATTCAGGCTATTCTTGATTGGCCTGCACCTAAGAATGTCAAGGAGGTACAACGCTTTATCAGGTTTGCTAATTTTTATAGACGATTCATCCGTAATTTCTCTGAGATTGTCCGACCGATTACCCAACTAACCAAGAAAAAAGAGACTTTCGTGTGGTCTACACTGGCTCAGGAAGCCTTTGACCGTCTTAAGTCTCGTTTTACATCTGCACCGCTGTTGATTCATCCTAACCCCGCACATCCTTTCATAGTGGAGGTGGACGCTTCGGATTGCGCATTGGGGGCCATACTCTCGCAAAGAACTGGGGAGAAAGGTCTGTTACATCCATATGCCTTTTTCTCCCGTAAACTTTCTGCTGCAGAGAAGAACTATGATGTGGGAGATAAGGAGCTCCTAGCCATCATTGCTGCATTTAAAGAATGGAGACACCATCTGCAGGGGGCAGCACAACAAGTTATTGTGCTCACGGATCATCACAACCTAGAATTTTTGAGGTCTGCTAGATGTCTTTCTCCTCTTCAGGCTCGTTGGAGTTTGTTTTTGAACCAATTTAATTTTGTCATTTCATACCACCCAGGTTCACGTAATGGGAAAGCGGATGCTTTGTCCCGAATCCATGCCACAGATTCCGTACCTGGGACCCAGTCCAAGACAATTTTGTCCGATGCCAATTTTGTCTGTGTCATCCAAGATAAGGACTTATGGAAGACTATTAAGGAGGCCTATGACGCTGATCCATTCCTTGCCAACCCTACTGATGATGTGAATCTAGTTCTTAGGAACGGTATGTGGGTTCGAGATCAACGTTTATATGTTCCAGAGGTTGTAAGGCTGCAGGTTCTCAAGTTTGTCCATGATTCTAAGTTGGCTGGTCATCGGGGGGTACAGAAGACACAAGAGTTCCTAAGTCGTTTCTTCTGGTGGCCTACCTGTCTGAAGGACGTGAAGAGCTATGTTCTATCTTGTGAGGTATGTGCACGTTTTAAGACCCCTCGTGTAACACCTACGGGTTTGCTGCAACCACTACCAGTCCCCTCTCGCCCTTGGGGGTCTATTTCGATTGATTTTATAGTGGAATTACCCACCTCTGGTGGAAAGAACACCATTCTAGTGGTGGTGGATTGTCTTACTAAAGCTGCTCACTTCATCCCTTGCACTGGGCTTCCCTCGGCTAAGGAGACGATTGAGCTGGTCATTCAGAATGTTTTCCGTCTGCATGGAGTTCCGGATGAGATTATTTCTGATCGGGGAGTGCAGTTTACCTCCAGATTCTGGAAGGGATTTTGTTCTGCACTTGGTATCAATGTCTGTCTGTCCTCAGCATATCATCCTCAGACCAATGGGCAAACGGAGCGGACTAATCAGACGCTGGAGCAGTATCTTCGGTGTTATATCAACCACTCGCAGGATGACTGGCTGGAGTTGCTTCCTCTAGCAGAATTCTCTTATAACTAGTGTTGGCCATTCCGATACCGCAAGTATCGGGTATTGGCCGATACTTGCGGTATCGGAATTCCGATACCGAGTTCTGATACTTTTGTGGTATCGGGAATCGGTATCGGATCCATATTACTGTGTAAAATAAAGAATTAAAATAAAAAATATTGATATACTCACCTCTCCGGAGGCCCCTGGACATCACCGCTGGTAACCGGCAGCCTTCTTTGCTTAAAATAAGCGTGTTTAGGGCCTTCCATGATGTCACGGCTTCTGATTGGTCGCGTGCCGCTCATGTGACCGCCACGCGACCAATCACAAGCCACGACGTCATTCTCAGGCCCTAAACTCCTCATTCTAGGAATTTAGGACCTGAGAATGACGTCGCGGCTTGTGATTGGTCGCGTGCCGCTCATGTGACCGCCACGCGACCAATCAGAAGCCGTGACGTCATGGAAGGCCCTAAACGCGCTCATTTTAAGCAAAGAAGGCTGCCGGTTACCAGCGGTGATGTCCAGCGGCCTCCGGAGAGGTGAGTATATCAATATTTTTTATTTTAATTCTTTATTTTACACATTAATATGGATCCCAGGGCCTGAAGGAGAGTTTCATCTCCTTCAGACCCTGGGAACCATCAGGATACCTTCCGATACTTGGTATCCCATTGACTTGTATTGGTATCGGGTATCGGTATCGGCGATATCCGATACTTTCCGGGTATCGGCCGATACTATCCGATACCGATACTTTCAAGAATCAGACGGTATCGCTCAACACTACTTATAACAACTCGCAGAATGCATCTACTAAGGTAACACCCTTCTTTGCCAATCTGGGATTTCATCCTAGTATCCTCCCCAGATCCCCGATTGAGGCTCCAGTGCCCGCAGTAGATGAGAGGTTGGCAAGGATGAGACAAAATCTGGAAACTCTGAAAGAATCACTATCTACCGCACAGGAAAGATACAAGAAATCTGCCGATAGGTTCCGGAGACCTGCACCTATGTTTAAGGTAGGAGACTCTGTGTGGTTATCCACTAAGAATTTAAAATTGAATGTGCCTTCACAGAATCTGGGACAAAAATTAATCGGTCCTTTCAAGATATCTGGGATCATAAGCTCCGTCGCCTGTCGTCTGAAGTTGCCAAGGACCTTGAAGGTACATCTTGTGTTTCATGTCTCCCTGTTAAAACCAGTGTCTCCAAATACTTTTCAGGGTCGTATTACACCTCCTCCTCAGCCTGTGTTAGTGGACGGACAAGAACAGTTTATTGTGGAGAAGATTCTGGACTCTAGGATCTGCAGGAATCGACTGCAGTATCTCATCAAATGGCAAGGATATCCGTCTGAGGAGAACTCTTGGGAGCCAGTGGGCAATATCTGTGCTCCCCCAAAAATTGCTCTGTTCCATCAGAAATATCCTGACAAGCCTGGTCCTGGATCGTCCTGAGGCCGCTTCTGAGATGGGAGTAACGTAAGGATTCCGGACTTCCCTTGTTCCTGTTTGCCCTGATCCAAGATGGAGTCTTAGATCTCACCCTGTCATGGAACTTCCTGTCTGTCCTGATTTAAGTCCGAGTCATGTGGTGTTCTGTGCTTGAGTATTTTGTGCTGCTGGCTCCTGAGCTTTTGCCTTTGGTCTGGGGAACTCCCTGCTTCAGCTGCTCACTACTCGGCAGTCTGCCTCGCCCCTTTGAGCTGCATCTCACCTCTGAAACTGCTGCGACTGGCAGCACACCTGTGGAAGGATTTCCCTTGTTTGCTAAGCTTTTCCCAGTGTTGTGCCTCTTTGCACAACCACACCAGGTGAGCAAGATTCCAGTGTTGCTTTTCTCACCAAGAGAGTTTTGTACTTATCTACTACGCTTAGATAGCGCTCTTCCTCTTTTTCCCTTCATCCTCTTTCACCAGGACTTCATGCTCAATGCACCACCTGCATATTATTGAGCTTCCACAAACAAGTGCTGTGCGCACATGGAATCAAGTTTTGCTGGACTTCCTCGTTTAAGTACTGTGTGCATTTCTACTTCACTTCTGCTGGATTCCCAAGTTTAAGTACTGTGTGCATTTCCACTGATAACCTACTAGACTTCCTTGTCAAGTGTCTTGTTTGCCCCCTCTTCATATCCTTGCTGGACTGGTTCATATTAGCGGTCGCGTCCAGCAATCCACTGTGCTGTGATTTACTATATTGTGCTGAGCATCTCGTTACAATTGCAGGAATATCTGTGTTAGTTCTGTTTGCTTTCTTGTTTACCATATTGTGCTGAGCACCTCGTTACAATTGCAGGAATATCTGTGTTCTGTTTGCATTTCTGTTTTGTTTAAATACATCTTTTTCTGCAGCTTTGCTCTCAGACTGGTTTTATCCCACGCTATCAGATTCCTTAGTACCTATATATTGTTACAAGAACATTATAAGAGATCGGCTGATAGATTCCGTAAACCTGCACCCATGTACAAGGTAGGAGATTCCGTGTGGTTAGCAACTAAGAATCTGAAGTTAAACGTTCCTTCACAAAAACTTGGACAGAAATTCATTGGCCCTTTCAAGATCAATGGTATTGTGAGCTCTGTGGCCTGCCGGCTGAAGCTGCCTAGGACTATGAAGGTACACCCAGTTTTTCATGTATCTTTACTAAAGCCTGTATCTCCTAATACCTTCCAGGGACGTGTTGTGCCACCTCCGCAGCCTGTGGTGACTGATAGGCAAGAATAATTTGTGGTGGAGGAAATTGTTGATTCCAGGATTCGCAGGAATCGGCTCCAATATCTGATAAGATGGCAGGGATATCCCCCTGAGGAAGACTCTTGGGAACCTGTGGAAAACATCAATGCCCAACAGAAGATTTCTCGTTTTCATCAGAGATTCCCTGAGAAACCAGGTCCAGGATCGTCCTGAGGCCACTTCTAAGGAGGGAGTAATGTCAGGACTCTGAACATTTTTTATTACCTTTTTGTGCATTACTGCCCTTTTCCAAGATGGCGTCTTTGGTCTCATGTGCACTGTGTCTTCTTGCTATAAAACTCCACCCCAGCCTTCAGTCTGTACTAGAGTATTCTGCCTAGCATCCAGCTCCTAACCTCTGGTGACTCCCTGGCTATATATCTGCTCCTGTGAACCTGTGGGGTTATCCTGCTACTCTGCTCTGAGTTCCTGCTGCATACACCAGTTCCAGTAATTCTCTTTCATCTGCTGCTCGTGTTTGCTTCCATCTGCATTTGCTGGACATGTAAGCTGTTTCTGCTCTGCAAGAACCTGAGACTATTACCCAGACCTCCCTGGTTGAGCTAAGATATTATTTGAACTGCCTTATAAGCATATCTATCTGTGTTGTGGACTAAGCAAGGACTTATTCGTGTCAAGTATCCTCAAGAATGATTGTGCTTCATAGACTTTCTGCGTGATTGCATTTTCCTCTGAAGTTTCCTATAGACTGCTGAGCTGCATTTGATATTTGCACCAAGTGTTGTGGACTTGAGTTTCTCTCTGCACCTGTTTGAATCACCGTGTGATAATATAGACTTTACCACTTATAAAACTGTGTCCTGTAGTTGTCTTGTTCCACGCAAAGAGTCTCCTGAGTTATCCCCTATAATTATTACAAGTGGATTGTGTTTTATATTGCAGCCATCAGTTCTCTCTGATATTAATTAGGAGAAAATTGTTTATTTCCATTAGAGATTAGATACTTGATTCACAGCATCAGAGATGCACTTACAGGGGTTCTCCTGTGAAAAAAGCAATCACCTATCCACCGGATTAGTGATAACATACTGATTGGTGGGGGGAATCTGACTGCTGGGACCCAGTCAGCAGAATGTGGAACTTTAATCCCTATTAGACTGGAGTGGTATGTCTGACTTGACCACTGATCCATTCATTCACTCTGTGGCTGCGAGCGCTGCTCTTATTTTTTCTGGAAGCACCCAAAGAGAATGAATGGAGCTGCGGTCAGACATCTGTACTGCTGCTGCATTTTAAAATGGGGATAAGTTTCCTGTCATTTATAAAACTTCCCCATTCTTCCGATCGGTGCAGTGTCTAATGGAGCCCATGGATCAGTGATAACTTGTTTTTACCATAGAACCTTTAATGTAAACTACCGTAATTGTACATGCCAGTTATGGGGGCACACAGTAGATGTGCAGGAGCCGTCTGTGTTTTACAGTCGATGCTCCACTATATTGGGGATAACGACTTACAGATATTTGCATATAGCTGTAGGGTGGCCCCCTAGAGTCCATTTCCCTGGTGGGCCCCAGACACCCCAGTCTGACCCTGTCTGTGTATAATGTCACCTGTGATCACTGTATTACCTGTACACTGACACTATATACTATATACAGAGCTCCTGTGTATAATGTCACCTGTGATCACTGTATTATCTGTACACTGACAGTATATACAGAACACCTGTGTATAATGTCACTGGTGGTGGTCACTGTATTACCTATACACCAACACTATATACAGAGCTACTGTGTATAAAGTCACTGTTGGTCACTGTATTATCTATACACCGACACTATATACAGAGCTACTGTGTATAAAGTCACTGGTGATCACTGTATTACCTGTACACTGACACTATATACAGAGCTCCTGTGTATAATGTCACCTGTGATCACTGTATTAAGTGTACACAGACAATATATACAGAACACCTGTGTATAACATCACTGGTGATCCCTGTATTACATGTGCACTGACAGTATACACAGAGCTCTTACGTATAATGTCACTGGTGGTAAAAGCCGTGTTGTTAGTATTGTGGTTTGTATTCATGATCAGTATTGTAGTATTCAATCACTATGTGATGGTAATATGTGGTCTGGTCACAGTGTGTTGGTATTTATCCCCTATATGTGGTATTATTCGGTCACTATGTGGTGGTAATTTGTGATCTGGTCACGGTATGGTGGAATTTATCCCCTGTATGTGGTATTATTCAGTCACTGGGGCAGGGCAATTGGGGTAATGAGGTTTGGTGTCAGCTGTGATTTTTAAAAGATCACAGCTGGCATCAAGCCCTTGTGTTAGTAATGGAAAGGTGTCTATCAGGCTCCCCCATTACTAAACCAGTAGTCCCAAACACACACACACACACACAAAAAAATACTTAATTTCAATAAAGATTTCCCCACACTTTCCCTGTTTCACCAATTTATTAAAAACAAAAGTATCCCTCGCTGTTCCACCATAGTCCACGGAATCCGATGTAGTTCAAGAAATGGAAACCTGAAAAACAAAAAAAGAGAAAAGCAAAAACTATATACCGTATTTTCCGCTTTGTAAGACGCACTTTATTTCCCCCAAATTTAGGGGGGAAATGGGGGTGCGTCTTACAAAGCAGATATACCGCTTACCGTTACAGGCTGGGATGAGGGGGTGTCCGCTGCCGCCCGCTGCTGCTGCCGCCCACCGCTGCTGCTGCCGCCCACCACCGCTGCTGCTGCCGCCCGCCACCGCTGTCGCCCGCCACCGCGGTTGTCCGCTGCTACTCCGGTGCTGCGGGGGCTCTGGCGACATTTTGTGAAAGACCAGAGCCCCCCGGCAGTTCGTCCATGCGTTCCTTCCTGTATGACTGACTCCGGGAAAATGGCCGCCGAAATCTCGGGAGATGAGATTTCAGCGCTGAGATCTCATCTCTTGAGATTCCGGCGGCCATTTTCCCGGAGTCAGTCATACAGGAACACATGGACGAACTGCCAGGGGGCTCTGGCCTTTCACAATATGTCGGCAGAGCCCCTGCAGCACCGGAAACAGCCCTGCAGCCCCGAAGCCCCCCTGCAGCACAGGAGCCCCCCACAGACCACCTCATCCCAGCCTGCAGCACAGGAGCCCCCCTGCAGACTGCCTCATCCCAGCCTGCAGCACAGGAGCCCCCCTGCAGCACAGGAGCCCCCCTGCAGACCCCCTCATCCCAGCCTGCTGCACAGGAGCCCCCCTGCAGACCCCCTCATCCCAGCCTGCTGCACAGGAGCCCCCCTGCAGACCTCCTCATCCCAGCCTGCAGCAATGATCCACTCCTGCCTCCAGCAACGACCCTGGGACCGTGATCCACTGCAGCCACAACCCCTGGTAAGTAATAAGACGCATGGATTATAAGACGCCCCACCAATTTATGAAAAAAACGTTTTTTCCTATTTTTCTCCTCAAAATTTGGGGTGCGTCTTATAATCCGGAGCGTCTTACAAAGCGAAAAATACGGTACTTTCTTTTGTTCACAAATTTATTAGAAAAAATGTTCTCACCCAGCTCTGACGTAGTCCAGAGTTCCCTGAATCCTGCCGCGACGACTGAATAGCAGAAAGGCTGAATGACCGTCGGCTCCTGCTCTGCTGTGAGTGTGAGCCAAGAGTCAAACTACTGTGCGTCGATCCTCTTGCACACAGGGGATCAGTGTACAGCTGCAAAGAAGGTGAAGAAATTAATTTCTCCATCTCCTCCGCTGCTGGCATCGGCATATATCGCACCGCACTCGGTTGATATCCGAGTGCTGCGCGTTGTCACTCGCACCCATAGATTTATATGGCTGCGAGTGAGCTGAGTCTCGCTGTCAATTGCCCCATGCTGCGATTGTTCTCTCATGCCGATTCGACATGAGAAAATAATCGCAGATCTGATGTGCCCCATAAAGTAACACTGGACTTCATTGGAGCTGTGTGGGAGCATTTTTTCTAATACATTGGTGAACAAGGAAGAGTATATTGTTTTTCTTTCTTAGACATATTCCTATATGGTGTCCTTCTAGAGGAAAATTGACAGAGTGGAAATCCAAATTCAGATGTGCGTGAAACCCTGTACGGTCTGGACCAGCAGGATGGCTCCTGACCCAAACTCCACAGCCTAATCGATACCTATGAGGCTGTTAATTTCAGGTTAGGAGACCAATGGTCAGTCCAGACATAATGGACTGTGCTCAGATCACGGGCCCAAGGGCTCATTCAGACATCTGTCTTTCTTGTACAAGTTCTATCTATTTTTATCACGGATATATCTCATCCCTTTGAAAGTTTATGGGCCTGGTCACATATCTGTGAATTTTGGCAGACCAAGTGGTCGGCACAAAATTGCAGAGTTATGTCGGATATTGATCAGAGTGTCAGATCAGAATAAGCAAAGTAAGTCTATGGGTCTTTGAAAAAATCATACAGCACTTGGATGCCATTCCTGCGCTGTCCGTTTTTCACTGACAGGTTAATAAGAGACACTGAGGAAATTTTTTTTTTTTTCTCTTCCAAGAAAAACTAATGTCAAAGAGATAATTTGCACATTTAATTTCACAGAGGAGCACGCATGGTTTTAAAGTCTCCTCACTCTGACATGTGAGAAAAACTAATGAAACTTGTAACAAACTCATATGAAACGCTGATAAAAAGATACTAACTAAAGTCATCTGAATGAGACCTAAGGCTGTTGTACGCACTTATGAACTAGGCATAAAGTAAAAAAAAACATCAGCATGCATAATTAGTACAAAAAATTAGACAATAAGTTCCTCTAGGGCGTATACTTCTGGAAATGAGACTGTAATTGTATAATAATCAAACAAGTCATGGGAATAATAAAAAAATAATGTTTCTATTTTCAAAACCTGGTCTTCAGCTTTTAGTTGTGCAGCGACGTGTGTGCTTGTTTGTGTGCATATATATATGCAGTCTCACAAAAGTTTGTAAACCCATCATCCAATTACATATTGTATTGATTTGCAAGGTGAAACTTATATATGTCATGACTCTGCTGACACAAACAGAAAATAATTAGGCAAATGTGAAAAAAGCAAACAACAAAATAGATTTATTTCTCAAGGTCGTCAGGTGAGTCGTTACAATACACAATATCTCTGTATCTGTACATAGTGCATTCAGTATCACTACATTAAATATAAAATAATTTATACATTCGGATCGTACATTCAGTTGCTTCATTCTGCTTTCGGGCGGACTAACAAGGGCAACACAAGAAATGCCTAAATTTACTGCTGCCCACCTTAATACCTTCGAAGAAACAAAGTTTGTTCCGGTGACGGTCCGTCTGCCTGTTGCGTATGTAATATAAAAGATCTTTTTTTTCTTTAGTGCTCAGGTTTCCTTTGATATTCAAGATGGCGTTAAGATGTTCCTCCCTTTTAAACAAAGTAATGAAAAGTCAATATAGTTACTGACTAAATGGATCAAGCAGTAATGTAGCAGCTTCCCCTTAAAGTTATGTCAGCTACTTACTTTCAAGAAACGACCTCAGGGCCTATATGTCTTAACAGACCACAAAGAAGAGGTCTGTCCTGATGCGGTAAACCCCCTTTAAGGGCTGCATTTGGGACCCCAAAAATGTAGTTAATAAAATAAAAAAGACATAAATACTGGGGTTTACAACATCACTCACCGTAAGTCCTGGTGCTTATCGATAAAGAAGACGGTGGTCGTGTGTAGTGATGTGTAGTCATTGGCAGTCAGCATCTCAGATATGAAATCTAGTGGATCACTAGGAAGGAGGTAATTGTCTGAAACCTTGATAATAAAAAAAGAATAATTTAGACAAAGTATTTTTGCATATTATTATTTTCAAGTCATCAACATTATCGATCACACACAGATGATGAAACGTAGAACAGGCCTCCAACCGTGAAAGATGCCCATATGCCTTATATAACTCGCCCTACTCCCTATACACATGAATGCTAAGCTTGGCAGAGTGCTCGTGTTCTTCATGGGGAGAGAAGAGTAAGTCACTGCCAGACTCCTCCGGCAGCAGATTATCTGCCTGCAGAAAAAGATCGGACGATTAGAGCTAAACTGCCTGATCCTCATCTTCCCTGAAATCATTTGTTGGTGGAGAGTTGGGAGGCGCCATACACATTTCTTGACTAAATTGGTGGTTTCAACCAACCTTCATCTCATACACTAAGGTTTACTATAAAAGCTATCCTATGCGGGTAAATGCTGCTGATTTCAAGTCATGTGATGTCACTTTCGGTGACATCATAATTAAGCTTCAATTAGGTAAGCTACCCTGACATCACATGCAAGTCTTAATTTGCTAAAGTGTCACAGAACTACATCTCAATTCCATTTTTTGGCTATTTAGATGGAAGCCCCCAATGGAGTGATCAGCAGGTAGCAGAACATGATGGCTTAGTCATTGAATGCCACCTTAGTCAGGTGACGTCAGAATTGTTGCATTTGTGGGGTTTTTTTTTTCCTGTTTTTTAGTGTTTTGTACCTGTTTATGTTCATCTGCTTTATTTAACATATTTTATTTTATACTGGCAGAGTTTAAAGAGATTGTCAATGACCTCCTTTTTTTTACTAAGGTCCTAAAATCTATCAGGCCCATGGTAGGTGCCTGTTCTACATAGTGGTCAACGACCACTCCTGCTGCTAAATCAGCTGCTCCACGTGAACAGAGCAGCTCTTCTTCTTCTGAGCTGCTCTGTCAATGGTGCATGACTGCCTACATCATGCTGATTGATAGCTGGCTCCCTGCAGGTAGTCCGTGGGGAGCCGGCTATCAATCAGCATGGCGTTGGCAGTCACTCCCCTTCAATAGAGCACAGTGGAAGAGAAGCCGCTACTCTGTTGACATGACATCAGCCGCTGAATCTCCATGAGGAGCGGTCTTTGACCCCCCTGTGCCGGCAGAGATGGGCAGCGGGCACAAGAAGCAGGTAGGTAGCAATCAGCCTGTTGTTCTTAAGCACACTGTAAACAAAAAATAGTCCCAGAAAAGCCCTTTAAGTTGCAAAATTTGTCTCAAAATTTACTTCAATCTCGACCCCTGGAGTGATTTTATTGATGCTAGATATTCCGGCACAGATTTTTAGATGACTTTTTACAGCATAAAATTACAAAATAAAAGTTAACGACAAAAAGAAAAATATTTTTTTACTTTTGTGTAAAATTCATTAACCGTGTGTGCCGTTTTGAAGAATTTGACAAAAAAAGAGCAGCAAATACCACAAGGCAAAAAGAAAAGTGCCATAACCATCCCCCATAAATGATGAATGGGGATCTCTGTGTTTTCATCAAGTAAGCTATTGCATTAAAATTTGCATTTGAAAATGAAGGATCCTAACGGGTATTTTTGCACATGGGGCAAATTCTGTGTCTGTCGCTGAGCAGTCCTGGTTGTTGTTTAGCTCACAGAGGATAATCCTGGTTGGATATGATATAAAATACCATCAAACATGAAAAGTAAGAACTTGACTTTTAAATTCACTGACATGGTACTTACCATATCTGTAAAAAAATCCAGCAGTTTTTTGCATCCATTAGAAAAAATTTCCCCCGAATTTTGATGGGATAATTTTTTGGAGCATTGTAAAAATGACTGAATGAACAGGACGACAAGCCGGTGGTGAATCAGTGTTACCATTTTCTGCAGAAACAAAAATATTAGGGTTACTAAAACACCCATTGCTTATGTAAAATCAATGCTCCTCCATTTAAGGGGTTGTCCCAACTGAACAAAGCCCCCTAAAATGCAAGCCACCCAAGTGTTCAGCTCATTCCTGGCAGGTAATGCAGCTGAAACCTCTAGGTATCGTCATCAGGAAAGAGGAAGCTGTGAAAGATTAAACGTTTTCCCTACAGTGGCCACTAAAACCCTGCTTTACTCTTCTCTACAACTTTATCCTTGACCTGTCTGGTGTGTTCCTTGGTTTTCATGATGCTGTTTGATTCCAGATATTCTCACACAAACCTCTGAGGTCTTCACAGAACAACTGTAGTTATACTGAGGGGTATGAGACTACAAAGGGCGAAAAAATCATATGCGGCATAATTTTCAGATTTATATTTTTAAAATAATTGCAATACCATGTATCATTTCCTTTACACTTCACAAATACTTGCTACTTTGTGTTGGTATATCACCTAAAATCCCAATAAAATACATTTTGTGGGTGTAACGTGCAAAAATGTGGAAAAGTTCATGGGGTATGAATACTTTTTCATGGCACTGTATTTATTTATCAAATTTTTTTATATCAGGGGGTACATATGCCTGCCTTTGGACTTTTGTTTCTGATCTTTTAGGACCCCACCAACAAATGCCGATCCTCAACAGAGATATTAATAATACATTTTCTAAGCCAGACACCCCCTTTAATCATGATCCCACATTATCAATACCAGTAATTAATAGCTTATTTTATTTACCTGGTCATTGTGAATGTCCTCCTTTATTAATGCACGTTGTAAACGCCTGAGCACATTCTCATATTCATTGCAGCTCTTCTTAAAGTAATTTTGGAAAGCTTCCTGAAGTGAGAAAAGGTATTTTCAAAATAAATGAAAACTTGGAATCTTTTATGTGCGACTGATTTGCCAATACATAGGCTTATAATTGTATATTACAAAAAAAAATCACCCTAATGTAATGAAAATATTACCTTCAATGATGGTTTCAAATTGCTGAGTACAAGGTCGATCCCTTTGTGCTCACATTGCCCAAGAAGTTTCTGAATTCTCTGTGCTTCCAAATCCTGCGCTGCACCCAAATTATTCATTGTATTTCTACATGGGAGAAAATATGTGGAACACAGATGTTATCATCTGAAGATATATCTATACCTGTCTTAGATAAGTAAGGGTTTTTTCGGGACCAAAATATTGATGACTTATACTTAGGGCAGGTGCAAACGACCATATTTTTAGTCCAAGTGCAATCCGACAGTACATGGGATTGCACTCAGACCAACGTTATTCTATGGATCTGTGCACATGCCTGAATTTAATCCGGATCGTTCTCGTCAATGCAAGTCAATGAATCCGTGGATTGCAGTCCGAATTCCGTGGACTGACAGAATGGAGAAGATGGAGAAATATATTTCTCCGCCTTCTCATCATCTGAGAGAATCGGATTCTACTTTGATCAGAATGTGATTTGCATAATTGACCTAAATCTCTCGGATAAGAGAATACACTCGTCTGCATCTGCCTTGAGAACTGGTCATCAATACAGGATTGTTAGGGGGCACCGCCGCAGATCAGCGGACTGAAGGTGCCCGAATGAAATGTGTGAAGCTCTGCCCAATAAACAATTAAATACATAACTGCTGTGGACCCTTTAGTTAACAGGTTAATGGTGGTGCCAAAGTGCTGGCAGGAACAATACCGCCTAATGTTAGATGCACCCAAAAGTCTCAGGATGGGGGTTTGAGGGGTTCTCCGATACTTCACAGTTGGAAGGCATGATTATCCATACTTGCACTTGCACAAAGTCCTGACCTTGAGTACCTCTTGGCATTAAATTAAATTTCAAATGTAAACCAAGCATTAGTGGCAAACCTTATTCACACCTACAGCTCTGGAAAAAATTAAGAGCCCACCACATCAAAACCCTGTCATGGGCAGCCCAATCTCCAGACCTGAACCCCATTGAAAACCTCTGGAATGTAATCAAGAGGATGATGGATAGTCACAAGCCATCAAACAAAGAAGAACCACTTACATTTTTGAACCAGAAGCAATGTGAAAGACTGGTGGAAAGCATGCCAAGACGCATGAAAGCTGTGATTAAAAATCATGGTTATTCCACAAAATATTGATTTCTGAACTCTTCCCTAGTTAAAACATTAGTATTGTTGTTTCTAAATGATTATGAACTTCTTTTCTTTGCATTATTTGAGGTCTGAAAGCACTGTTTTTTTTATTTTGACAATTTTTCTTTGACAGAAAAAAAATACAAAATTTATTGCTTGGAAATTTGGAGACGTTGTCAGAAGTTTATAGAATAAAAGAACAATTTACATTTTACTCAAAAATAAACCTATAAAGAGAAAAATCAGACAAACTGAACATTTTGCAGTGGTCTCTTAATTGTTTCCAGAGCTGTACATGGTAAAATAAACGCAAATCCTTTGCACCATCTTTCATACTAGTGGATAGTCTCCCTAGCACAGACTAATTCTAAGTAAATGGCGGTGGGTTTGGATTGACATAATCAATGTTTGCATTAGCTCCAACACAATTCATTTTGAATCTTATATCACTCTCTCACACATCCAAAATAGATCTTCTAAGTATCACATGAACTCCCCCATTCTCTCATATACTGACATTTTCCATCGTACATAAACAGTCATGGCCGAAAGTGTTGGCACCCTCGAAATTGTTCCAGAAAATGAAGTATTTCTCTCAGAAAATTATTACAATTACACTTGATTTGTTATATGTAGGTTTGTTTCCTTTGTGTGTATTGGAACAACACAAAAAATATTGAAAAAGGTCAAATTGGACTTAATTTCACACAAAACCTCCAAAATGAGCAGGATGAAATTGTTGGCCCTTTGTAGTAAAAAAATTGTGGGTAAACAGCTTTGCTTTAATTAATTTATTTTTTTAATCTCATTAATGTCTTATTTTTCATGTATGTTTTTAAATTGGCATAAATAAAGTGTTTAATTTTTTATATAGCTTTGTCATAAACACTTCTTGGTCTTTATGCCACATACTTGCCGCATGATCAGTATGGTTCTTTGTTTCAAGTATGTGTTGTTCATTCAAACTCACCTGTAGGGCAAGTAACAGGTGTGGGCAATATGAAAATCACACCTGAAACCAGACAAAAAGGGGAGAAGTTCACTCAATCTTTGCATTGTGTGTGTCACACTAAGCATGGAGAACAGAAAGAGGAGAGGAGAACTGTCTGAAGACTTGAGTAACCAAAATTGTTGAACAATATCAACAATCTCAAGGTTACAAGTCCAGAGATCTTGATGTTTCTTTGTCTACGGTGTGCAACATAATCAAAACATTTACAACCAATGGCACTGTAGCTAGTCTTCCTGAATGTGGAACGGACAGAGAAAAATGGATGAAAAGTTGCAATGCAGGATAGTCCGGATGGTGGATAAGCAGCCACAGTCAAGTTCCATAGAAATTGAAGCTGTCCTGCTCAGGGCGCATCAGTGTCAGCATGAACTATCCACAGGTGTATGAGATGAAATGCTATAGCAGGAGACCCAGGAGGACCCCACTGCTGACACAGACACATAAAAAAGCTAGACAGGGCAGCACGGTAGCTCAGTGGATAGCACTGCAGCCTTGCAGCGCTGGAGTCATGGGTTCAAAATCCCACCTTGGACAACATCTGCAAGGAGTTTGTATGTTCTCCCCGTGTTTGTGTGGGTTTCCTCCGGGTTCTCCGATTTCCTCTCACATTCCAAAGACATACTTATAGGGAATTTAGATTGTGAGCCCCATTGGGGACAGTGATGATAATGTGTGCAAAACTGTAAAGCGCTGCGGAATATGTTAGCGCTATATAAAAATAAAGAATATTATTATTATTATTAGACTGCAATTTGCCAAAATGCACATGAGTAAGCCAAAATTCATCTGGGAAAGCGTCTTGTGGACAGACCGAGATAAAGCACATCATTCTACTGTTTACTGAAAATGAAATGAGGCCTACAAAGTAAAGAACACAGTACCTACAGTCAAATATGGTGGAGGTTCAAAGATGTTTTGGGGTTGTTTTGCTGCCTTTGGCACTGAGTGCCTTGACTGTGTGCAAGGCATCAAGAAATCTGAAGATTACCAATAGATTTGGGGTTGCAATGTAGTGTCCAGTGTCAGAAAGCTGGGTTTGCGCCCTAAGTTATGGGTCTTCCAGCAGGATAATGACCCCAAACATACTACCAGAAGCACCTAGATATGGATGAAAACAAAGCGCTGGAGAGTTCTGAAGTGGCAAGCAATGAGTATGGATCTAAATCCTATTGAACACCTGTGGAGAGATCTTAAAATTGCTGTTGAGAGAAGACAATCTTCAAATATGAGAGACCTGGAGCAGTTTGCAGTTTCATTTTCTGGAACAAGTTCAAAGGTGTCAACACTTTCGGCCATGATTGTAGTTACATAGGTTGAAAAAGGTCTAAATCCATCTTGGTGACTTGTGATCGGATATACTAATGCTCTCTACATTGGCAGAATACTGTTCTCGTGCCAATGCCATAATAATTATCTGTTTTGTTAAATATAAAATATATCACCTATGATATTTTTAATTATTAAAACCAGTGATTGACACATATTCTTTTTGTACATTTTTTTACATTGTGTTTTCTGTAAATTATTATGGAGGTTGCCATCTTTAGTTTCTGTTAACAGTATTTAGATATATGCCTTACACTTACAGCAGCCACAACATGGGCCTCTGATATCAATATGATGGAGATGTTCACTGACTTTATTGGGAGTTTTGTGAGCATGCTCAGTGACCTGTGCAGAAGTCATTGTGCAGGGAAGGGGGAGGAAGCGAATTGTGACCATTACTTATCAAAAATATAAAAAAAAATGTCTAACATAAAAACTTGGTTTAATGACAATAGTAAATTTTTGTGATAAATTTATTTAAAAATAAATGATTTACAATACACCCAACTTTTCCTGGGTTGTAACTCATTCATTATAACTTTTCTACAGCAACTGTAGTTTTTTTTCAGTTCAATGCGATCAAATTAACACACAAGTGATAAATGGTTTAGATGAGACTAAAACGAGTTGCGAAGATCCGAATCCAAGTTTGATATCTACTGACTGTAAAGCGCGCCATACTAGATAGGTTATGAGAGTATGCATGTGCTTCCAATTGGGATGGACACCTCTGGTGGAGACTTACTTCCTTTGAGGACTAAAGGGTCATGTTTTTCCTTGTGGAGAGTGACAAGCCTGGCATGTCAGAGTGAGGAGACTTATAGGCCATGCATGCTCCTCTGGGAAATTAAATATGCAATTTGTCTCTTCAGAGAGGAAGAGTACTAGAACTCTAGCGCCACCTATTGGAAGCAGCGACCCTAAAAGTCAATATCAACTCTTTAACGAGCCTTGTCATATAATATTTTTCTTTCGCCATCTGCCATTAAACAGATAAACAGATTAGACGGTCCGTTGTTCATGCTAAACTAGTCAGGCTTGGCCGACATTAAAGGGGTTCACAGATTTAAAGCTGAAATACATATGTGGGTACATTGTCATCAGTGCCCCTACATATTCCCGTCTGGCCATACAGAAATGTGGATCTGGTGAATGAACCTTGGACTGTCATTGCCGTGCTTTGGAAACAGAAATATATTTATACAAATAGTTCATTTCTATTTATGATCCACTATATTCAGTAAGAAATGAACAATTGCACAATAATTTTATGTGATCACTGTTTATATCAAGATGTGGGGAAAGCAAAAACAAGAAATCTATATTACTCATTACTGTCTTTTACTACTGTATTATTATTATTATTATTATAGAAAATTATTAGATATTAAATTAATTGATCTATAGAAATACAATGCTCAGCATAAAGGAGTACACCCCCTTTGAAAAGTATGATATTAATCAATATCTTGCTGAGCACAAAAGCAATTTCTAAAATGTTGAAAGGACTGAGTGTGAGTGACATGGAACCTTTTTTTTTAACCCATAACATAAAACTAAGGTTAATAATGTAGGGTAACTTTCATTACAAAATCTTCAATTTTACTCAAGGGAGTTGATGCAAAAATGAGTACACCCCTCATCAAAACTACTACAAGTAGTATTTTGTGTGATCTCCATGATTTTTAAGGACAGCACCAAGTCTTCTAGGCCTGGAAGGAACAAGTTGCCGACATATTGTAACATTTATCTTTTTCCATTCTTCAAGAATAACAACTTTTAGAGCCTGGATGATAGATGGAGAGTGATGACAACTTGTCTCTTCAGAATTCCCCAGAGGTGTCTGATTGGGGTCAGATCGGCAGACACTTGGCCACTGAGTCACTTCTTTAGAAATGCAACAGACGTGTTTTGTATCATTGTCATGTTGGAAAAGTGCACGTCTAAAGGGGGCACGGACTTGGCGGCATCTTCTCTGTCACTATAGAGCTGCCAACAGTCCGTGCCCTTGGTACACGTGCAATTTTTCAACATGACATTGACACAACAAACACATCCGATGCATTTCTGAAGAGGAACAGCTCTGCACTGTATATTAGATAGAAAAATCAATAGGTTACAGATAGACAGAATAACCCCCAAAATTCAGAAACCTCTTGAAGAATATGGTAATTACCGTAAAATGATGCAATTCTTAACTATTCGGATCCCAACGCAGATCCCATTCTCAGAGGACGGTCCACCCAGTTTCTCTATAAGAAATGTTTTATACCTAAATTTGAAAAAAAAATATGCATATTAGTCCAATCTGGGCTCACGCAGGGATTTCCCGCCATTTTCACTGCACGCACACGTCACAACTTTTTGGTTGTTTTATATCTATGCTCTTGGAGTGTTTGTGTGGCGTTTGTTTGATCCTAAATAAGAAAAAGCAAAACAAGAAAATGCAAACAGTGAAATAATAATGTAAAGCCTTTTTTACTGTATGTAGAACTGCACTTTCAGTATTCAATATAACAAGGACATAATTCTCCTGCCACTAACACATGTAAGCCACCGTCAGACACTTGTGGCTGTTGTGCAGTTTCATAAACAGTGCCATCCTTGTCCACAGGCTGTGTCTGGTACTCCAGTTCATCCTTTTAGCTTTAAAGGGAACCTGTCACCCCTCAGGGCCTATTAAAGTAAAAGAGCCACCTTCAGCAGCACTAAGGCTGCATTCTGTGAAGGTGGCTCTTATGTTTATTATCCCTAGGAACGCTGAAATAATGAGTTTTATAAATTTCCCGCCATACCTCTATCGAGTCAGGGAGGTATGTGTTCTCCCCCTGACTCAACCACCTCGCAGCCGTCCATAATCCCCCTCTGGCCTCCGGGCGCTGCCTCCTCTCTTTCTCGTTACATCACTGGCGCCTGCGCTCTGCAATCTCGCAGGCACCAGATTCCCAGTCCCGCAGTGTGAATACATCATAACACACTGCCGGGCAGGATCTGGGGCCTCCGCTACACGCAGGCGGGATATCCTTACATCACCTTATGTAAGTTCCCTGGCACGGTGCATGCCCGAGAACTGATTGCAGTGCAGGCGCCGGTGACGTCACGAGAAAGAGAGGAGGCAGCGCCCAGAGGCCAGAGGGGGATGATGGACGGCTGTGAGGTGGTTGAGTCAAGGGGGAGAAAACATACCTATGGTGATATGGAGGGAAATTTATAAAACTCATTATTTCAGCATTCCTAGGGATAATAAACATAAGAGCGACCTTCACAGAATGCAGTCTTAGTGCTGCTGAAGGTGGCTCTTTTAGTTTAATAGGCCTGGGGGGTGACAGGTTCCCTTTAAAGCTCCAGGGCCCAACACACATCTATAACAATGATGACACCTTATGATGGGGTAGACGGGCTTATGGGTTTTCTCAGAAATCAGGATCCATTAAGGATTATACTTTTGTACCCCATATAAGCTCCACACCATAGCTTATTTAATGGGGTTGTCAATCTTTATGTTTTCCAGATCACATAGGTATTTTGTCTGAGAAAAAAGAATCACTTTACTCGCCCCTATTGCCCCTGTGTTGCCTTCCTGGGCATCCCCTTGGTCTTTGTTTATTGGGCTACAGAAAGGAAGTCCTGTCTACGGTACAGCACTTGACTGTAGAGAATTGCTGTAGATGTCTCCCGCAGCACTGCTAATGTGCTCAGTGATTGTCTGCAGTAGTCATGTTCTGTAGACATGATGTCAGCGCTGCAGCCAATTCAGCAAAGTTAGATCCAGAAATATTTGGACAGTGGCTGAATCTGCATGATTCAGGCTTTGCATGTCACTATTTATTTTTAGTTTTGAAACAACTGAGATGCAATTTAAGTGGAGACTCTCAAGTTTAATGTAAGGAATTGAACAAAAATATCATGAGAAACAGGAATTGCAACCATTTTTCTAAAAAGCCTCCTCATTTCAGGGGCTCAAAAGTACGGTAATTGGACACATTTATTTTACCATAAATAAAATGTTCATTTTTAATAATTTGCAGAGATCATCTACCATTGTTGTCTTCTGTGGACGTCCATGCCTTTTGAGTTCCCAGGCTTACTAGGGCTCTTTTTTTTCCACAATGAACCAAACTATTGATTTGGTCACTCCTAATATTTCTGCTATCTCTGTGATGGATTTCTTCTTTTTTTTCAGCCTAATGAAGATCTGTTTCTCTTCCATTGAGAGCTATTTTGGCCGCATGATGTATGTTCACAGCAACAGTTTCCAAATACAAATACCACACCTGGAATTAGTTCCAGATCTATTACCTGCATAATTGATGATGAATTAACGAGGGAAACGCCCATGTAGCCCATTAAAGAGCTTTTGAGATAATTCTACAATTACTTTTGGTCTCATTAAAAAGTGGCAGCTACATACTAAAGAGCTGTAATTCCTAAACCCTTACTCCAATAAGCATGTGAATCTCCTCAAATTAAAGCTGAGAGTCGGCACTTTAAGCCCATATTGATTATATAACAGTATCTTGAATATGTTTGGGTAAATTGGTAAGCAGCTAAACTGCCAAAACGTGTGTGACTACTAGTGATGAGCGAGTATACTCGTTACCAAGAAAGCAAACATTCTGCCGGGGTATGTAAAATTTTGAGCACAACTGTATATATATACATATATATATATCTATATAAAAATATATAGTACAGACCAAAAGTTTGGACACACCTTCTCATTTAAAGATTTTTCTGTATTTTCATGACTATGAAAATTGTACATTCACACTGAAGGCATCAAAACTATGAATTAACCCATGTGGAATTATATACTTAACAAAAAAGTGTGAAACAACTGAAATTATGTCTTGTATTCTAGGTTCTTCAAAGTAGCCACCTTTTCCTTTGATGACTGCTTTGCACACTCTTGGCATTCTCTTGATGAGCTTCAAGAGGTAGTCACCAGGAATGGTTTTCACTTCACAGGTGTGCCCTGTCAGGTTTAATAAGTGGGATTTCTTGCCTTATAAATGGAGTTGGGACCATCAGTTGTGTTGAGAAGAAGTCTGGTGGATACACAGCTGATAGTCCTACTGAATAGACTGTTAGAATTTGTATTATGGCAAGAAAAAAGCAGCTAAGTAAAGAAAAACAAGTGGTCATCATTACTTTAAGAAATGAAGGTCAGTCAGTCTGAAAAATTGGGAAAACTTTGAAAGTGTCCCCAAGTGCAGTTGCAAAAACCATCAAGCGCTACAAAGAAACTGGCTCACATGAGGACCTCCCCAGGAAAGGAAGACCAAGAGTCACCTCTGCTTCTGAGGATAAGCTTATCTGAGTCACCAGCCTCAGAAATCGCAGGTTAACAGCAGCTCAGATTAGAGACCAGGTCAATGCCACACAGAGTTCTAGCAGCAGACACATCTCTACAACAACTGTTAAGAGGAGACTTTGTGCAGCAGGCCTTCATGGTAAAATAGCTGCTAGGAAACCACTGCTAAGGACAGGCAACAAGCAGAAGAGACTTGTTTGGGGTAAAGAACACAAGGAATGGACATTAGACCAGTGGAAATCTGTGCTTTGGTCTGATGAGTCCAAATTGGAGATCTTTGGTTCCAACCACCGTGTCTTTGTGCGACGCAGAAAAGGTGAACGGATGGACTCTACATGCCTGGTTCCCACTGTGAAGCATGGAGGAGGAAGTGTGATGGTGTGGGGGTGCTTTGCTGGTGACACTGTTGGGGATTTATTCAAAACTGAAGGCATACTGAAGCAGCATGGCTACCACAGCATCTTGCAGCGGCATGCTATTCCATCTGGTTTGCGTTTAGTTGGAACATCATTTTTTTTCAACAGGACAATGACCCCAAACACACCTCCAGGCTGGGTAAGGGCTATTTGACCAAGAAGGAGAGTGATGGGGTGCTACGCCAGATGACCTGGCATCCACAGTCACCAGTCCTGAACCCAATCGAGATGGTTTGGGGTGAGCTGGACTGCAGAGTGAAGGCAAAAGGGCCAACAAGTGCTAAGCATCTCTGGAAACTCCTTCTAGATTGTTGGAAGACCATTTCCGGTGACTACCTCTTGAAGCTCATCAAGAGAATGCCAAGAGTGTGTAAAGCAGTCATCAAAGCAAAAGGTGGCTACTTTGAAGAACCTAGAATATAAGACATATATAAGTCTTATAAGTATATAATTCCACATGTGTTAATTCATAGTTTTGATGCCTTCAGTGTGAATGTACAATTTTCATAGTCATGAAAATACAGAAAAATCTTTAAATGAGAAGATGTGTCCAAACTTTTGGTCTGTACTGTATATATATATATATATATATATATATATATATATATATATATATATACACATATATATATATATATATACACACACACATGTATATACTTATGAAACCTAAATGTATATGCGGACAGTAGGTCCAGAAATACTTGGATAGTGACTAGTGATGAGCGGGTATACTCGTTGCTCGGGTTTTCCCGAGCACGCTCGGGTGATCTACGAGGATTTGTGACTGCTTGGAGATTTCATTTTCGTCGCCTCAGCTGAATGATTTAATCTGCTACACAGCTTGAATACATGTGGGGATTCCCTAGCAACTAAGCAACCCCCACATGTACTCAGGCTGGCTAGCAGCCGTAAATCATGCAGCTGTGTCAACAAAAACTAAATCTCCAAGCAGTCGCAAATACTCGGAGACCACCCGAGCGTGCTCGGGAAAACCCGAGCAACGAGTATACTCGCTCATCACTAGTCACTATCCAAGTATTTCTGGACCTACTGTCCGCATATACATTTAGGTTTCATAAGTATATACATGTACACTCACCGGCCACTTTATTAGGTACACCATGCTAGTAACGGGTTGGACCCCCTCTTGCCTTCAGAACTGCCTCAATTCTTCGTGGCATAGATTCAACAAGGTGCTGGAAGCATTCCTCAGAGATTTTGGTCCATATTGACATGATGGCATCACACAGTTGCCGCAGATTTGTCGGCT
This sequence comes from Ranitomeya variabilis, assembly GCF_051348905.1. Taxonomy (NCBI): domain Eukaryota; kingdom Metazoa; phylum Chordata; class Amphibia; order Anura; family Dendrobatidae; genus Ranitomeya; species Ranitomeya variabilis. Next base: position 698,048,942 of record NC_135232.1, on the reverse strand, counting down.
GCACATCCCAAAGATGCTCCATACAAGGCAGGATGGATCCATGCTTTCATGTTGTTTACGCCAAATTCTGACCCTACCATCCGAATGTCGCAGCAGAAATCGAGACTCATCAGACCAAGCAACGTTTTTCCAATCTTCTACTGTCCAATTTCGATGAGCTTGTACAAATTGTAGCCTCAGTTTCCTGTTCTTAGCTGAAAGGAGTGGTACCCGGTGTGGTCTTCTGCTGCTGTAGCCCATCTGTCTCAAAGTTCGACGCAGTGTGCGTTCAGAGATGCTCTTAGGCCTACCTTGGTTGTAACGGGTGGCGATTTGAGTCACTGTTGCCTTTCTATCAGCTCGAACCAGTCTGCCCATTCTCCTCTGACCTCTGGCATCAACAAGGCATTTCCGCCCACAGAACTGCCGCTCACTGGATTTTTTTTCTTTTTCGGACCATTCTCTGTAAACCCTAGAGATGGTTGTGCGTGAAAATCCCAGTAGATCAGCAGTTTCTGAAATACTCAGACCAGCCCTTCTGGCACCAACAACCATGCCACGTTCAAAGGCACTCAAATCACCTTTCTTCCCCATACTAATGCTCGGTTTGAACTGCAGGAGATTGTCTTGACCATGTCTACATGCCTAAATGCACTGAGTTGCCGCCATGTGATTGGCTGATTAGAAATTAAGTGTTAACAAGAAGTTGGACAGGTGTACCTAATAAAGTGGCCAGTGAGTGTATATATATATATATATATATATATATATATATATATATATATATATACAGTTGTGCTCAAAAGTTTACATACCCCGGCAGAATTTTTGCTTTCTTGGCCTTTTTTCAGAAAATATGAATGATAACACCAAAACTTTTTCTTCTCCACTCATGGTTAGTGGTTGGGTAAAGCCATTTATTGTCAAACTACTGTGTTTTCCTTTTTTAAATCGTAATGACAACCCAAAACATCCAAATGACCCTGATCAAAAATTCACATACCCCATTTCTTAATACTGTGTATTGCCCCCTCTAGCATCAATGACAGCTTGAAGTCTTTTGTAGTAGTTGTGGATGAGGTTCTTTATTTTCTCAGATGGTTACGTTGCCCACTCTTTGTAACAGGCTGGGTGGTGGAACCACTGTGCCAAAGCCCAAGGAAGACCTGGAGGGGCGTGACTAGGAACCTCACCCAATCTGACCACGGACACGCAGCAGCTAACGACACCGAAGTCCGTGGAGAGACAAGGGAGGTGATCCAGGTGCTACTCCAGGACTGACCTTGGGTAGATGGCGGCTGACCCCTAGGAACGGATAGCTGGAATGACACGGGGAATGTCCATCAGATGCAGGCAGAGTAGATGACAGGAACTGCAGGTGCAAACAGGACAGTCTGACGGAGAGATGAGCGCTGGCGGGTGCAGCTAGCTCGGCTGCCGTTGAGGTGAGCACTGGCGGGTGCAGCAGACTCGGCTACCATTGAAGGAAGCACTGGCAGGTGCAGCAGACTCGACTACCGTTGAAGGAAGCACTGGTGGGTACAGCGGACTCGGCTACCATTGAAGGAAGCACTGATGGGTACAGAAGGCTGAGATGCAAGTACTCACAACTCACAACATTGCACAGGCACATACATGTTGGAGGAGGCAGTTTAAATAGTAAGTGACCTCCAGCTATTGGCTGGGGACACTTTAGAAGAACGCGTGCGGCCCCTTTAAGAAAGAGGAAGTATGCGCATGCGACCTAAGCACAGTGCCTCGACAATTGCTAGGAGTGAACACACCTCAGGCAGCAGTAGACCCGGAAGGAGCAGGATGGGAGCTTCGGCGGTGAGTACGTTGGAGGCTCTGCAGGGAGAGAGGGACTGCAGGCAGAGATGTGGGTGCTACACTCTTCTTAGCAAAAAGCTCCTGCACGCTTGAGATCTCCCCAGAGTGGCTCAATGATATTGAGGTCAGGATACTGAGATGGCCACTCCAGAACCGTCACTTTGCTCTGCTAGAGCCAATGACAGGTTGACTTGGCCTTGTGTTTTGGATTGTTATCATGTTGGAACGTCCAAATACGTCCGATGCGCTGTTTCTGGGCTGATGAGTGCAAATTTGCCTCCAGTATTTGCTGATAACAGGCTGCATTAATCTTTCCTTCAACTTTGACCAAGTTTCCTTTCTTTGTAGTTAACACATCCCCAAAACATCAGCAATCTACATCCATGCTTTACAGTAGGAATAGTGTTCCTTTCATCATAGGGCTTGTTGACCTCTCTCCAAATGTATGGTTTATGGTTGTGGAAAAAAATTTAAATTTTGGTCTCATCACTCCAAATTAGCTTGTTCCAGAAGTTTTGAGGCTTGTCTCTGTGCTGTTTTGCTTATTGTAGGCGAGATACTTTGTGACATTTGCACAGTAATGACTTTCTTCTGGCGAGTCGACCAAGCAGCCCATTTTTCTTCAAGTGCCTCCTTATTGTGCATCTTGAAACAGCCATACCGCTAGTTTTCAGAGAGTCCTGTATTTCAGCTGATGTTATTTGTGGGTTTTTCTTTCCATTCCGAACAATTTTCCTGGCAGTTGTGGATGATATTTTTGGTAGTCTACCTGACCATAGTTTTGTTTATACAGATCACCTGATTTTCCATTTGTTAATCACAGTTTGAACACTGCTGACTGGCATTATCAATTCTTTGGATATGTTTTTGTATCACTTTCCTGTTTTATACAGTTCAACTTTTCCCATCGATTCGTTGACAATTCTTTTGCTTTCCCCATGACTCACAATGCAGAAACGTCAGTGGCTGGATGAAAGATGCAAGAGTCTGTCTGGATCCCAGAAACTCACTCAGTTTTTATGCATACACACTGATTACAAGCAAACATGTCACAGGTGAGAATGTTACCTTTAGCAGCCATCCAAACCCATTTGTGTCAACTTCTGTGCATGTTATCAGGCCTAATCGTGAGTAGAGAAAAAGTTTTGGTGTTATCATTCATATTCTCTGAAAAAAGACCAAGAAAGCATAAATTCTGCCCAAGTATGTAAACATTTGAGCACAACTGTATACACAGTTTATCAGTTATATCGTGACCCTTTCTGTTTGCATTTAGAATACATATTAGTCATTTGAGTGCAAAAAAACACAAATGTCAAGACATACAGAGATAAAGATGTATTTGAAATGAGAGTAAAATGCAAAAATGACTTGGAAACAATTATATTTAGCTAATGAAGATCTAAAAAAAAGGATGTGCAATGAAACCACACAGTATTCGTGCCTACACTGTCAACGGACCATGTACATGTGCACAGAAGGGACTTTCATAAGATGATTTCAAGACTTGAAATTTGCAGACTGTACAAGTATCACAGGCAGCTGAATATATTAGATTCACATTTACTAGACTTGATAAAACCCATTCGTAGCCAAAGCATAGACTCAGTTGTGTAAGGGGTAGTAATTGGGTTCCCACAGAAGTGCATCCATGTTCCTTCATACAGAGGCATGTGAAGATTAATTGCGGCATGCTCCATCAGATGGCATGTGCCAGGAATATTCTCCCCTGAAAACATTGATTCTAGAGGAAAATATCCACATCCGTAAAAGTCTAAAACTTTATAATATCACATGTTTTATCCCGAACAGTAAAATGCCATTAAAAAAAATGTAAAATGCCAGAATTGCTGATTTTAATTTTTTTAAAGTAGTAAAATTCAAAAAGACTTGTATAAATTTAGCATTGTCATAATCACACTGAGCCGCAAAATAAAGTTCACTTTTTACTTTTATTACCCAGTGGAAGCCGTGAAACAAACCTCAAAATTACTGATGGTTAATACTGATGAAATTCACGTCCAAACCTCTGATTAATGAAGGTCTGTGTTCTGACATACGAGAAAAATGTTGGACATCTGAATGAAGAGTAAAAGATATTATAACAAAGGGGCTAAGTGCCTTATAAACAGATTATTACCTGGTCACAAAATGCAAAAACTCCTCCCAAACCAAGGACTGTAGCCTAGATACTAAGGTATCCCCAAGGTCTTCAACTGCCTTGCATATCCTGGTTCCTTCCTAAATTTGAAGGCAAGACAGGGTTGAGGTTAGTGTGTGGCTTAAGTTTTACACATTTCCTATTTTAAAATCCATTGCTTGTGTGGGACATGGGAACGTCTTCTGTTGTTTCTGACTACCTCGTTTACTTGCAAATCATTTAGGGAAGCAAAAACAGATAATTTCCCTTCAAAAAGTTCCCTAAAAAAATGTTTAAATGTTTTCAGCTAGCATTATTGTGAAGAAGTTGAGGTTTGGAGACACTACATATATAAATTAGGAAATGTCATAATGATCATTATGTACCGTAATATGTGCACAGTTATCATCTAGGTTATCCCCTTTTATTAGTAGGAGACCATTTTGCAGGGATGAAAAGAGCAAGTGCCTAGGGCGGCAAGAAGGGAATGGCGGAATATTACAGAGAAATTAAAGAGGTTGTCTGAGCATCTAATATTTATGATCTTTAATTAGGACAGGTCATCAATATCAGATCTGTGAAAGATCCAACATGAATTTGGAGGCCCCCAAAGACATCCCCATACTTTTCAGATGTTTGCACGGCCCGGCCAAAATCGTCAGGTTCATCAAATATTCATCTAATGGGTATGCACTGTATCGCCAAGAGATTTAACATGCATTTTGTATCATTCCCTCCTTTAATAGCGAAAATTAAATCTTTAATATCATAACTTACAATTCTCCCGAAATACTTGAGAGATTTCCAGTAAAAGAGCAGAGCTCCATCCTCGGGTGGCAATAACCACACATACAGCCAGGCCCAAAAATAATTGGTTTTATGCAATGGCAAATATGTAGAAGGAGTAAAATACCTAGCACAAATGTTACCTGTAAGACATCAGTGAAATAATACCGAATTTCACCACCTGGATACGAATTCCACACAATTTCACTCTGAAGAATTTCAACTAATGTTCTATACATTGCTTCCTGCAACGGAAAGATGATGGGTTTCATCATTGCACTGAAAATAATAATACACTACTTTATTATTACTATATACTATCCATAAAATTAAAGGTCTGAATGTTATCGGTCACAGTGCCACTCTTGACTATAGGTTGAGTTTGGAATTGCAGTTGAGCCCAATTCGTGTCAATGCAGCAATACCAATTCAGGCTAATATGACTTGCAGCGCACTCGAAAATTCATGGTCCCTCTTGAATACATTTCCGGTGCAGAGTCCCAGCACTCAGGACTCGGAATCCTTTTTGGACAAACACCCATTCGTAAAAAAGAAAAAGGCGACAGCCTCCGGCCAAGAGTTGGGACCTCTAAGACTTTATCAATGGACCATACCCATCTTTGTTATTTGTGGCATATTGGCAGGTCATGCCATAAATGTAGAGTTGATATACTTCCCATCACTTAGAGCCTCATGTACCCCAAGAACAAGGCTTGGTTGCCTACCGCTGTCAGAGGAGAGGTGACCGTGTCTCTCTTCATTCATTTCTGTGGTAGCCCCAACAATTTTCTGGGCTGCCATAGAAATGAATGGAGAGTGCCACTCCTGACAGCGTATGAGGGTCTCAGCGGTGAGACCTAAACAATTAGGACAATTATTAGTGTATTCTATTGATATGCCACCATATGAACCAGATGTGACATCCCCTTTAATTCAGCATAATTAATATGTAATATTTCAATCCCCGTGTGGGTGAAAACATGACATGTCGACATATCGCTCCAGAACCTTAATGCAAAACTTGCAATAGTGCCCCCCATCTTAGTAAAGGCACCTCATGTTTTGGGGCCCAGGTGCTCTGCTCCCTCTATACTTACGCCCAATGCGTGCTGATTATTCTGGATTAATAAAGTGTTATTTCAGATCACTCAGTACGTGGAGCACTGCTGATACCCGTCACTCTGCATGTGGAAAGCTGCCATACCAATAACAGTTACAAAAGTGGCACAAAAAAATAAACCTTCTATTCTAATCCTAGACAACCCTTCTGACTGTGTTCAGTGTTCGGGGAGAGGACAGGGCAGGCCCCTTGGTCTGCAATGCTTCCTTCTTGTGGGAGTTGTGTACTGTCAATTTTATTAGCAGCTTTGATAACAGAATCAGTGTCCGGCCCAGTTTGGTGTATGAGAAGTCATTTATCCAGTTCTGATATTATGGTAGTAGTCAGTAAATTATTGGGGCTGTTCATCAAAGTTTTTTCTCCAGAATACTGTCATAAAATGCTTTGAAGAGTTTTGTAAAAATTTTGCAAGTTATGCCGTTTTCACGCCAATTTGAATTGGTTCTGCCAAAATGGATGAAGTTGGAGAGGAGCCGGGGCTGAACCCATCACCTTCACCAAAAGTGCTACTGGAATAGTATTTCTGCAAAGTTGTAATTCAACATGTCTGCTTCTTCTCTCTTCTGACATCATCTATTAAGGAAGAGTTGGGAAGACCCCATTCACCTTAGATAGCTGACTGCTCATGTCCAATATGGGGGATCTGTGGACTTAAATCTAATGTGTATGTGGGCGTATACTACTTTATTGCTCATTAGCTTGCTAAATGCAATAAATGCAAAGTTATGCAACTTTCTAAATAGTCTTTACGAATCCTCAACCGTTTTGCCGTAGTTCTTTATGTAGCTGAGTGATTTGGATAATTATTATTATTATTATTATTTATATAGCACCATTGATTCCATGGTGCTGTACATGAGAAAGGGGTTACATACAAATTACAGATATCACTTACAGTAAGCAAACTAACAATGACAGACTGATACAGAGGGGCGAGGACCCTGCCCTTGCGGGCTTACATTCTACAGGATTGTGGGGAATAATCTTTACAAATCCATCAGAGACCCAACTCCTGTTTTTCTCTCTTACTCTCTGTCCTTTCACTCAGTGTTACAGATCACAGCAGAAGGGAGGGAGTTGTAAAAAGATCTGAAATGGACAGGGGAAAAAGTATGTAAAGTCTTATGGCGAGCAAAGAAAATAGACTCAGGCTGCAATCAAGGAGAGGACATAAAGAGAAAATAGGTGCAGGATGGAAGCTGTACTGATAGATGATGTAAGTGAAAACAGCAGCACCCTGCATACATTAACCTCACATCCAGCCTATATTACAGATGAGGGACACTTCTACCAGAGAACAGTGTGAAATACCGATCAGGCTGTAAACTTTATATTGGGAGGTCTGGAAATGAATGAAAAAATGTAGTTGTCAGCCTGAAACTTAGAGCAATTTGATTAAGTAAAAATGTCCACTAATAGATGTAAAAATCATTTGTTTTCCATGCCAAAGGTGTCCATAGTCTTTAAGAGTCTCTTGTAACAAATATCCCACCCATCAAAGTGCGAGAACGTAAGGCTAAATTAACTTACACGTCCAGTAGAAGCTATCTTGTCCCCACTTTTGAAGAACCAGTTTCCAAGCAGCATATGATCAAAATCTTCTGATTCAACCCGGCACTTGCACAGCCTGTATGTGGATGCAGGCATTATTACATCATATATAAAACAGCAATACAAAGTATTCCATTTTTCTTATATAGTCTACAGCAGGGGTGTCAAACTGCATTCCTCGAGGGCTTCAAACCATGAGTGTTTTCAAGATTTCCTTAGCATTCCACAAGGTGCTGGAATCATTCTGTGCAGGTGATTAAATTATCACCTGTGCAATACAAGGAAATCCTGAAAACATGACCTGTTGGCGGCCCTCGAGGAATGCAGTTTGACACCTCTGGTCTACAGGCATAGTATGGAGCTATTGTCACTCATACTCATAGAGGGAGCTCAGGGCATTAGCACCCAAAAAATCCAGGTAGGTGGCTGGGGTCCGCTGAGCCTGCTGTGAGGCCGACTCTGACCCACATTTATATTAGCGACATCTGCTATAGATAGATAGATAGATAGATAGTTGATGAGATCACTGCATGCTCCTCAGAGAGAGGTTGGACATGGTGGGAATGTCCCCTCCGGTCTATCTGCAAGGGAGCTTATGATATACATGTGCTGCGTGTGGCACCCCGTGAAAAGGGGCGCATAGGTTGAACCCCATACTGGTGGCAGCAGTCAGCAAAAAAAAAAAGTAATTAATTTGTGAGTCTGTGGCAGACATAAGCAGCTTTATATCAGAAAAACAGCGCTCTGGCTGTGATCAAGGTACAACAAGAAGTTAACAAGAAAGTAAGACTAACATGGAAACAATGTATCACATCATGAATGTTGTATTACTGGCACAGTTCTCTGGCATCTATCTCTTGGAAAGAATTCCATGTTTTTTAATGTTTCCATGCAATAATATAAATTTATAAGACGGGGAAATTCCCAGCCCTCCAGAGACGTTGGGAAACTCCAAATCACAAAAAAAGTTTCATTTTCTGTTTGTACAGAAATAATCAGGCATTAATTACGGTAATTAGTTATTTAACTTTGAAATGCAAAGCACCCACATTGTGGGTGGACACGTACAGAAATGGATTCTCGTCTGAATACGGACTGAGAGCTTTGTGGAGAGCAGGACTTGATGCAGATGTAAGGCTACGTTCACGTTTGCGTTGTTGGGCGCAGCGTCATCGACGCATACCGACGCATGCGTCATGCGCCCCTATCTTTAACATGGGGGGGCGCATGGACATGCGCCGGTATGCGTTGTACTGCATTTTACGACGCATGCGTCATATAGACGCACAAGACAGGGCGCAGGGGACGCTACTTGTAGCGTTTTCGCTGCGCCGAAAGTCCCGATCTGTAGGATCTTATGACAACGCATGTGTCGCAAAACGCTGCGTTGTGTACATGCGTTGTTGGTTGCGTCGCGTCGCCAACGCTGCGCCCAACAACGCAAATGTGAACGTAGCCTATGGAGGTGACAGTGACCCTCGCGTGCTTCCTCTCTCCTGAACACTGAGCACATGTGTCACGTGCAGCACCCTGACAGTTATTCATGATCACTAATGCTAATGTAATGTGCGGTTCTCTAATGTTCATTAATGTGTGTCATGTATTGTGATATGATGCATTTGTTATATACTTTGTGTAAGCTTAGGGACAGTAAAAGACCATAGGGGGCACATTAGAGATAGAGAATCGGATAGATAAGAGTATTAAGGTACCGTTACACTAAACGATTTACCAACGATCACGACCAGCGATACGACCTGGCCGTGATCGTTGGTAAGTCGTTGTGTGGTCGCTGGAGAGCTGTCACACAGACAGCTCTCCAGCGACCAGCGATGCCGAAGTCCCCGGGTAATCAGGGTAAACATCGGGTTACTAAGTGCAGGGCCGCGCTTAGTAACCCAATGTTTACCCTGGTTACCATTGTAAATGTAAAAAAAAAAAACAGTACATACTTACATTCCGGTGTCTGTCACATCCCTCGCCGTCAGTGCCGGCCGTAAAGCACAGCACAGCGGTGACGTCACCACTGTGCTCTGCTTTTACTTTACAGCCGGCGCTCACAGTCAGTGCGGGAAGCTGACGGCGAGGAACGTGACAGACACCGGAATGTGAGTATGTACTGGTTGGTTTTTTTTACATTTACAATGGTAACCAGGGTAAACATCGGGTTACTAAGCGCGGCCCGATGTTTACCCTGGTTACAAGTGAACACATCGCTGGATCGGTGTCACACACACCGATCCAGCGATGACAGCGGGTGATTCAACGACGAAATAAAGTTCTGGACTTCTAGCTCCGACCAGCGATGTCACAGCAGGATCCTGATCGCTGCTGCGTGTCAAACACAACGAGATCGCTATCCAGGAAGCTGCAACATCACGGATCGCTGTCGTTCTCGTTCAAAAGTTGCTCAGTGTGACGGTACCCTTAGTTTAGGTACAGGCAGCAAGGAGTTAAGTAGATGGGAGGGGCACAGAGCAGAGCAGCACAGAGCAGGGAGATATAGGACAGACACTTCCTGGTTCTGTCAGACACCAGGGCAGTCTGCCCAAGGGGCAGAATGCATACAGTGAGACAGTTACAGTCTGTGGGGGATACGTCTGCAGATGGCACAGTACGGGGCCCCACGGCTGAAGAATAGTGCAGTTGGGCACCAGCTCAACAGGACCATTCCCAAGAAAGATCCGGGGTCTACGACCGGGGCGGGAGCAGCTGAGATGGCGTTCCCGACACCTTTCCCTATTGGAACCGGACAAGGGGCTGACAGGGAGCTGGTGATGCCGAAGGTACAGATGGGACATGAACTGTCCAAAGATGCTTCCCAGATGGCAGAGGAAATGACACCGCAGACAGGACAGAGTCTGGCTAGAGATACGGCCGTGAATGCCAATAGTAATTTGAAAGAAATGACAGAGATACTAGAGTCTGCTTGTATGACAAAGGAAGAGAAAGTACAGGAAACGTTGCCTTGTGCGAACTGTGCTGCTGATGTGAAGAATACATAAGAAGTTGTCTCTGTGTTTGAACTGTGCTGTCTGTGAGATGAATATGCTGCTGTCTAGTAAGGTTAAGCTGTTGGAAAAAGAGCTAATCTCTGAAGTGATTTGCAGAGCTCATGAATGCGGAGCCGGCATGGCAGCAGCTGAGGGGAATCTGACAGAGCCTATGAGTGTGCTGTGGAGCATGTTGCACAAGGGACTTTATTTATCTTTTCATGTACAAAGTGCTGGGGTGTTCACTGACTGTTGCTTAGTGAACTCGCCTATGACTACCACTCCGTGACACCTTGTTACACAGACATAACCTTATACACTGTGTTTTACTGCTAACAACCTCGACCTCGAGGGGTAGAAAATGTACACCTTGTAATTCAGCTTGAAGCCTCCCAGTCCTGATGCCAGGGCGGTAGCTATAATTGGTGCAGAGGTAGCAGCCCATCTGCTGTGATCATAGCCCAATGCTCTGTCTGCCACCAGTATTATAAATGGGGGCTTCTCACATTCTTATCAACATTTAGAACTGGAAAACTGAGAATTGGATTGACTAAAAAAATGCCCAGGAATGCCCTCATTGTTGTGCCTCTGCCTAATGCAAAACTTTTAAATGGGACCCCCAATTTTCATATGCTATTTACAACACTTATACTAATATTAATTTGGGGCTTCTAGGGAATGATTGCAAATGAAATATCATCCGTGATGGTAATTGCCAAAACATCTGTTCAAATAACAAATTGCTACTTTCTAAGTAGCAAAACTATAAACAAACCAATAGTTTAAAGGGAAATTCAAACCATTACTAGTAGATTGGGTCGACTGGTTGTGGCCATACCAATCACTAGAGTCAGACTTCAGTATCTGTACCCCATCAGTACATCTGTGGTGGGAGGCTTTGTGTGAAGCTCTATGAGAACGAGACAAGTGAGAATAGTAATAGACATACATTTAAGGCTGGTTACTCCTTTAATATGTGGCATGGTTCTATTCTGCACCACTAGCATTATATAGATTCAGAAAGAGACAATTAGCTAAGGTTTCTTTTGTGATATTATAGTACTACATGTGTCCTGGATGAGTATACATGTTATTCTAGTCTTGACCTGTGAATAACTCCTGGCTCCGATCACTTAAATGCAAGCATTTTTGTCCTAAAAAAAAAAACAATTTTGTAACACGGTTATATTCAAAATTTTGGACTAGTTCGTCTTCCACAGCCTCTATGCATCACAGAACATAGCTGACTGCAGACTGAGTTACCAGTAAAACCGTCAGCGAGCTTGTAAGACTGTACAGCCTTTAACTCTTCTTCTTCTAAGGAAATTAACTGGACTGTCCAGGACTTTAAAATTGATGACTTATCCTTACGATAGGTCATCAATGTCTGACCGGTGGGGTTGAGGCACCATCACCAATCAGTGATTCCCGATGCCGGCGATGAATCAAAGGGTGGATGTGCAGTACACGACTGCGGCCACTATGCAGTTGAAGGAACTGTGCTGTGCAACTCCGCAACTAAGCAGTCCAGGGCAGCATTGGGAACACCTGATCGGTGGGGGGGTGTCCCAGATGTAGCACTAACACCTATCAATAAACTATCTTAAGGATACAAACTAATCAAAAAAGGTAGAGGAAGAAAGGGGAAAACTCCCAGCACCGCAGATAATGGTAAAATAAAAAAATTAAAAAGTATGAAAGCAATAAAATCGTGGAAAAGGGGGGATGAGAGAGGTATTAGGGAAGGTGGTAGATGCGCATATGAACCTCACGCGTTTCAGGCGGACATGAGTCTGTATTTGACCTATGAATAAGGTCTCATGACAGTCGGAAACGCGTGAGGTCCATATGCGCTTCTACCCCCCTCATCTAACACCCCCCCCCCCCATTTTACCCCCTTTTCCATGATTTTATTGCTCTCATACTTTTTAATGGTGGAAATTTGTATTTTACCATTTTCTACGGTGTAGGTAGTTTTCCCCTTTCTTTCCCTCTCTTTTGTGATTGCTTCGTTGATTGCTCAAGGTTCACGGCCTGGAGGATTCCTTGCAAAGTTCTCCTTGATTTATGCATTATTGATGGCAGTGAAGCAGAAAGCTAAAAAAATTTTAATGATCAACTCAAAGTTCAACTTTCACTGTTCAGGAAAAGAAATATAAGGCTTACAGAGCCAGCTGTCAGATGAGCTGACTGATGGATTCACCGCTACCTCACTCTGAAATCTGCTATATGTACAGTGATACACAGAGGATATAGAATCCAAACACTCAAAAATTAGTATCAAAACTCAATAGCAAAATTGCTTTATGGCCAAAAATACAAGCATTTAAATAAAAAGAAAAAAGTCCCAAGATGTAAATGCAGGGAAAATGAAGGTGGGCTTACATATGACAATATTCCAGACTACCGGGGTTTTACAAGGTTAAGGATGTGATGGATGTTCCCATCAGTATGGAGGTGAGCATCTAGTGACGGGTCATAACTTACTTTGTCACTGCTTTTACCATGGTTAATCACAGTTTTGATTTTTCAGAAATTCGTGAATAAAGACGTTAATAAAGGGTAAACCCAGTATTTGTGAGATTAGGATGACTTTGTGTTTTATACGTAGTTTGTATACTGACTTCCAATATGAAATCTGGTTTGATCAACCGTAGATATTGTGCGAGAACGCTTTTTTATTTCCCACGAGGTACATCTGGGCGATATTTTATAATAAGCCTTTAGTCTCTGGCATATTTATTGCTTTGTAACATTAAGTCTCCAGCACATGACAGGAGCGGGTGTATGCAGCACCCGCAGATGAGTGTATGAAACATTTTTCGACTTCCATTCAGAAAAATTGTGCGATTTTTTTTTTTTCTAATTTCATCTGTGTGTTTGTTTTTTATATCTGTGTGGCGTCACTGTGCATACAACTACACTAAAACATGTACATGACCACATACAGTTTCCCAGGTTTATAACAGAAATCTATCCATAAAAGTCTGATGCCGCTCTGATGGTCTGTGTGGGATCCGATTTTTTTCACGCACCCATAGACTTGAATGTCCAAAACTCGTATGAAAGTAGCGCGTGCTGCGATTTATGCGATAAAGCTGAGGGTAAACGGATCACTGACCTGCCAGAATCAGGCAAAGAAGGTACGAAGCTGTGATCGGTCACAGAGCTGGTGACTGATCTGGAAAAACAGTCAACACATGCCTGGGACAAAGCTAGTGAGGTCAGACTCGATACAGCATAGCCATGATGTCCTGGTAACATCAGTTTCTTTAAAGGGGTATTCTCAAGTTTGAAGATTATCCCCTATCCAGGGATAGTAGATAACTTTCTGATTGCCAGGGCTTAGAATTGGTGTCAATTGATTTGCTTGCTTCATTCCATCAGCCGCAGCAGTGGTCTGTGGCCGCTGGAATGGGGGCGAGAGTACCACCTCTTACCTGACAACATCCATGGCTCTTCTTCTGATTAACTGTCCTGGTGCGATGTCCCATGAACATCATACCGCATGAATGATGATGACGTTGCACCAGATTGGCTAAACAAATGTAGAGCAATCAGGTAAGAGGCTGTGCGCCAATTCCTATTCCATCAGCAACAAACTATTGTCGTGGCTGATGGATTATAACGTGCAAATAAATTCACACCGACTATACTGGGGGTCCGAGCATTGGGCCCCTAGCAATACAGAGAACTGGGGCTCTGAATAGCCCAGTGTAAATGGATCAGTGGTCAATCATGAACACGGCTGTTCTATTCACTGACAATGGCAGCGCCGAAGATTACCGAGAACTGGCCTTGGCTAATCTTTGGCAATCCCAGTAGAATAGACGGAGTGTCAGTAAACCTGATTGATCTCCTCTCCATTTAGCTGGATCGCAGTACTTGAGATCATTGGGAACCCCAGTGATTGGAAATTTATTGCCCATCCTGCTGATAGGGAATAACTTTTGAACTTGAGAATGTAACTTTAAGTTACAACAGCCATAGCTTCTTACCAGCTGCTGTAACCCGATTGGGAAGCAGCTCTGTCGGGACCAAAAGAAGAGGAAAAGTAAGAAATCTGCAGACTCAGCTCTGCTCACCACAGTTTTCCTCCACTTCTATAACGGAATAGCTTTTTTGGAGACATAAATAAGTGTGATGCGTGAATGTATTTGTGATGTGTAACGTGTAGGAAAGAGCATGTCTTGCATGTCTTTTTGGAAGAAATCAGATGTTTTCCTAATCCTGGATTTACCCTTCAACATGGCATATTAAAATACTTAACAAGTCTGTTTTACCAATATGTACCGCACCTTCTATGCTCCTTATGAGCCCATTTGAACAGCAGCACGTGATCTTCATATTTTAGTTTCTTATCGACCAAAGATGTGAGTTGTTTAAATAACTCAACGTGTAGGCACTTCAAGTGCGACGCAGTTAGGAAATCTGGAAAATGTTCAAGTCTCAATATAATCTCTGACAGATTCTTTTCAAGTTCCTCCAGATATTGGTCCAGGCCACTTTCGAGTTCCAGTTTTGCATTGTGCTTCTTAATATCATTTTCAAAAAGACTCTCTACGTGAATGACCCACATTTGTGGGCTCCAGTCAGGACTTTTGTTGCATTGTTGCTGCTTTGCCCATTGAATACATTGAGAGATGGACTGAAGAGTCACAGTCTGATTGGAATCCCCATCGAGGGCCAGAGTCAAGCATCTCCACATCTCCTGGGCTACGGCCTCATACAACTCGCTGCCGTCACATTTTTCATTTTGCTCCACATCATGAATGAGTAAACAGGCATTGTAGTATTCTTGTTTCCTTATCAGACTGTTCAAATGTTCTGTAAGAGTAAGATACAAGCAATGAGAAGAGATTTATCCCCCACAATGTATATCGTGCACCTACACATGGAGGGGCAGAAGCAGGGGTGGATTAAGGGTAGCCAGGGCCCCGGGCTGTTCAGACACTGTGGGCCCCCCGGTCATGTGACGGGGGGTCACGTGACGGGGGTCATGTGACGGGGGGGTCATGTGACCGGGGGTCATGTGACGGGGGGGGGGGGGGTCATATTATACCCGAACCAGATTATTCCAGAAAAATGGCCGGGCCCTACTCTACTGTAACCTATTAAATATTTGTTAAAATCTGCAATATAATTTAGGTATATTTTGACCAATAATATCACATACAAGGAACAAATACCACCGCGCCATGACCAGACCACAAATTACAAACACAGTGATCGAATAATATCACATACAAGGAACAAATACCACCGCACCATGTCAAGACCACATATTACCACCACTTGGTGACCAAATAGCACATTGAAGGGACAAATACCACAACACCATTTCCAGACCACATATTACCACCACATAGTGACTGAATACTACAATACTGATCAGTAATAATAAAAAAAACCCCACAATACTATCACCATAAGTGCCAGTATTCACAGGAGATCTATACTTAGTATGCAGTGTCTGTGTAGAGGTAATACAGAGATCACTGGTGACATTATACACAGGAGCTCTGTATATAGTGTATAGGTAATACAGTGATCACTGGTGACATTGTACACAGGACCTCTGTATATAGTATAGTGTATAGTGTCAATGTATAGGTAACACTGACTCACCAATGACGTCTCTAGGTGAAGTCCTTCATCTTTCATCCAGCACAGACCGCCATCATTTCTTCCAGCCAGGACTCGTTTCTGCAGGAAATAACACAGTTATCTCGAGCTCTGCTTGCAGAACACATTACTTAATTTTTCACAACTTCTACATTACACATGGAGAAAAAAAGGCGATATAGAGTCACTCTGCACAGTAACAGGACCGCCCCCCCATTTAAAACAGTATACTCAAAAAATAAAATAACTACATCACTGCAGTAATAATATCCCTTAATTAGCCCCTATGGTAATAATATTCCCCACCCTGGCCCCGTGTGTCTCATTCCTGGCTCCTGCCATATGTTCTCCCATCCTGCACTCATGAGTATCCATTCTACCCCATGTGATCTCCCCATCCTGCCCCATCTGTCTCCATCGTATTCTCCTGCCCCATGATCCAATCCTGCCCCATGTCTTTCATTCTGCCCCGTGTCTACATTCTGCCCATGCCTCCAGTCCTGCCCCCAGTGTGTCCAGCAATCTGCCCCAGTGTGTCCAGCATATTAACCCCAGTGTGTCCAGCAATCTGCCCCAGTATGTCCAGCATATTGCCCCAGTAACCAGCAATCTGCCCCAGTGTGTCCAGCATTGCCCCCAGACAGTGTCTCCAGCAATCTGCCCCAGTGTCTGACTCCAGCATATTGCCCCCAGACAGTGTGTTCAACAATCTGCCCCAGTATGTCCAGCAAATTGCCCCAGTGTGTCCAGCATATTACCACCAGTGTGTCCTGCAATCTGCCCCAGTATGTCCAATTGTCCAGCATTGCCCCCAGTGTGTCCAGCAATCTGCCCCATTGTCTCCAGCATATTACCCCGTGTGTCCAGCAATCTGCCCCAGTATGTCCAGCAATCTGCCCCAGTGTCTCTAGCATTGCCCCAGTGTCTCCAGCAATCTGCCCCAGTGTGTCCTCCAGCATTGCCCCAGTGTCTCCAGCAATCTGCCCCAGTGTGTCCTCCAGCATTGCCCCAGTGTGTCCAGCAATCTGCCCCAGTGTGTCCTCGAGCATTGCCCCAGTGTGTCCAGCAATCTGCCCCAGTGTCTCCAGCATTGCCCCAGTGTCTCCAGCATTGCCCCAGTGTTTCCAGCAATCTGCCCCAGTGTCTGCAGCAATCTGCCCCAGTGTCTCCAGCAATCTGCCCCAGTGTCTCCAGCATTGCCCCAGTGTCTACAGCAATCTGCCCCAGTGTCTACAGCAATCTGCCCTAGTGTCTACAGCAATCTGGCCCAGTGTCTACAGCAATCTGCCCCAGTGTCTACAGCATTGCCGCAGTGTCTCCAGCATTGCCCCAGTGTCTCCAGCAATCTGCCCCAGTGTCTCCAGCAATCTGCCCCAGTGTCTCCAGCAATCTGCCCCAGTGTCTCCAGCAATCTGCCCCAGTGTCTCCAGCATTGCCCCCAGTGTGTCCAGCAATCTGCCCCAGTGTTTACAGCAATCTGCCCCAGTGTCTACAGCAATCTGCTCGTGTCTACAGCAATCTGCCCCAGTGTCTACAGCATTGCCCCAGTGTCTACAGCAATCTGCCCCAGTGTCTACAGCAATCTGCCCCAGTGTCTACAGCAATCTGCTCCAGTGTCTACAGCATTGCCCCAGTGTCTACAGCAATCTGCCCCAGTGTCTCCAGCAATCTGCCCCA
The DNA here is from genome assembly GCF_051348905.1 of Ranitomeya variabilis. NCBI lineage: Eukaryota > Metazoa > Chordata > Amphibia > Anura > Dendrobatidae > Ranitomeya > Ranitomeya variabilis. Next base: position 698,031,241 of record NC_135232.1, on the reverse strand, counting down.
GTGTCTCCAGCAATCTGCCCCAGTGTCTCCAGCATTGCCCCCAGTGTCTCCAGCAATCTGCCCCAGTGTCTCCAGCAATCTGCCCCAGTGTCTCCAGCAATCTGCCCCAGTGTCTCCAGCAATCTGCCCCAGTGTCTCCAGCAATCTACCCCAGTGTCTCCAGCAATCTGCCCCAGTGTCTCCAGCATTGCCCCAGTGTCTCCAGCATTGCCCCAGTGTCTCCAGCAATCTGCCCTAGTGTCTCCAGCAATCTGCCCCAGTGTCTCCAGCAATCTGCCCCAGTGTCTCCAGCAATCTGCCCCAGTGTGTCCTCCAGCATTGCCCCAGTGTCTCCAGCATTGCCCCCAGTGTGTCCAGCAATCTGCCCCAGTGTCTACAGCAATCTGCCCCAGTGTCTCCAGCAATCTGCCCCAGTGTCTCCAGCATTGCCCCAGTGTCTACAGCATTGCCCCCAATGTGTCCACAGTCCACCGTTAACTTATAAAAAAAAAACGAAAAAAAAACAAAAAACAGTCTCCTCACCTTACCAGCGCTCCACGCGGCGAGCTCCCTCCAGCAGCGCACACTCGCCGGCGACTGACAATGACGTCAGACGCCGGCGACGTGTGCGCTGCGGCCGACTTCAGCTGCCAGCCTCCAATTGGCTGGCTGGCGGCTGTTGTTAACTATTGAGGTGCGGGCGCGCGCACGCACGTCAATAGGAAAGCGCCGCAGCGCCGGAAGGGGCCCGGTGAGCAGATGAGAAGGGGCCCGATGCGGACCCCCTCTCTCTGCCCACCGGGTCCGGCGGGCGGGGCACATAAATGCCGGCGGGCCGGGCATTCAGTCACACTCCGGCGGATTATCAGAGGGTCAATCTGCGGTGGCCCAGGGCCCCCCCAAGCCACTGGGCCCTGGGCTACCGCCCATATTGACCCTCTGATAATCCGCCCCTGGGCAGAAGTGATCTGACCACCAGAACTGGAAAATCAACTGTAGAAAGTTAATGGGAATAAAATTTGCATATTTGTGTTGTTGTATTTTTAAAATATAAAACTTATTTCCAGGCAACTAGTTACATAAAGTGCAGTGGAGTATGTGATAGGGCAGAAAATGGTCTATAGGTAAAATAAAAGATAAATCAGACGTCCAGTCTACTGCCACACTAAGAATTTCAAGGTTATTATCCAAACAGTGAGAAATCAGTGTTACTACTCTAAAGTGGCATCACTATGTGCGATTCCTTTGTGTTTGACATTGATGTGGGAACTATTCTAATGCTTTTTACCTCATAATGTGACATCGCTGCTTATAATCACTTTACTGTGTGACATCATTGTGTTTATTACCTCTGTATTGTGACATTACTGTGTGTATTATCCCTGTACTGTGACATCACTATGTGTATTATCCCTGTACTGTGACATCACTGTGCGTATTATCCCTGCACTGTGACATCACTGTGTTTTATCTCTGTGCTGTGACATCACTGTTTATAATTGTTTATAATCACTTTACTGTGACGTTGTGTTTATTACCTCTGTATTGTGACAATATTATGTATATTATCCCTGTGCTATGACAACACAGTGTGTATTATCCTTGTGCTATGCCATCATTGTTTATTATCCCTGTAACTATGACATCGCTGTGTGTATTACTGTACTGTGACATCACGGTGTGCATTACGCCTGTACTATTACATCACTGTGTGCATTATCCCTTTACTGTGACATCACTGTGTGTATTATCCCTGTACTGTGACATCACTGTGTGTATTCTCTCTGTACTGTGACATCACTGTGTGTATTATCCCTGTACTGTGACATCACTGTGTTTTATCCCTGTGCTGTGACATCACTGTTTATAATCACTTTACTGTGAAAACATTGTGTTTATTACCTCTGTATTGTGACATCATTATGTCTATTGTCCCAGTGCTATGGCATCACTGTGTGTATTATCCTTGTGCTATGCCATCATTGTTTATTATCCCTGTAACTGTGACATTGCTGTGGTATTACTGTACTGTGACATCACTGCGTGCATTAACCCTGTACTATTACATCACTGTGTGTATTGTCCTAGTGCTGTGACATCACTGTGTGTATTATCCTTGTGCTATGACATCATTGTTTATTATGCCTGCAACTGTGACATCGCTGTGTGTATTACTGTACTGTAACATCACTGTGTGCATTATCCCTGTACTGTGACATCACTGTGTGTATTGTCCTTGTGCTGTGACATCACTGTGCGTATTGTCCCCATGCTGTGATATCATTGTGTGTATTATCGCTGTGCTGTGACATCACTATGTGTATTGTCCCTGTGCTGTGATATCACTGTAAGTATTACCCCTACTGTGACATCACTGTGTGTATTATCCCTGTGGTGTGGCATCACTGTGTTCATTATCTCTGCACTGTGACGTCACTGTGTGTATTATCCGTGTGCTATCACATCATTGTTTATTATCTCTGTACTGTGACATCACTGTGTGTATTGTCCCTGTGCTGTGACATCACTATGTTTATTATCCCTGTCAAGAAAATAGGCAAATTGAAGCTACTTAGCGCATAAATTGGCCAATTCATGTGTGCCCAGCAGCCAATGAGAAGGCGATCCTCTTTGCTGGGAACCTATCCTAATGTGATTTCTCTCCTGGGCTGATAGCCTACATTTATATGACTAGGTAGGATCCTGCCGTGATTAAAACCGCCAGAGGCTGATGGTTGGAGTGCTCGATGTTATTTATTATCCATGTATTGTCACATCACAAGGTTTGTTCTCGTTTTGTGACAACCCTTTGTGAAATATCCCTGTACTGTATATTGATGTGATCATGCTCACAGTGCTATGACATCACAGTGGATGACCTCAGCATTGCTGTACATCTAAATACATTGAAGGGAATGCAGCTCTGAAATATTTGCTGCAACCTCTTCATTTTCCTTATCAGTTATGGATGCAGAGGTTCGAGGCCCATCTGATCATAAAGTGGTGGAATATCCTATAGCCTTTATTACCCTTTATGCAATTGTAAGGAGGAAGACCGGGTGGCGGGTACCTGCATCATGCCGGGTCCGGAACTGCTGAGGCTGCGTACCATGTTGCCCGGGGGGGAAGTACAGGGGACCAGACAGGCCCATGACCCGGGTAGAGGGGGTGAGGCTAAGCCTGGCAGTGAGGAGATAGCGCGCGAAGGAGCAGTCAGCTTCCCGCCGTCAGGGAAAGTGCAGCAGGGTGTGCAGCGCGCTCCACACCTAGCACAGCAGAGCCGAGACGTGCCGCAACCAGGCTTACCCGAACGCTCCAGCGGGGCAGTGATAGAGGAGAGTGCCGGGCGCCCGGATAAACATTGGGCAGTGCTCGTGCGGAGAAGTGTGGGCCATTACAGGACACTGACGTGCGGTTCCCTTTACTGGCCAGCACGCATCAGCTCTTTCTTGATACAGCGACTCCTGCAGCTTCCTTCACTTTGGCTGCCCGGGCTTATGGACTAGGGGCTCAGCGGGTAAAACCTGAGACCGCCCATTGCCGCCAGAAGCCAGACCGTTGACAGAGGACCCCATCTCAAGACTCTACGCCGGCCGTTGCTGATACCACAACCCCCATCGGACTGTATATCAAGGAGAACCAGTGGGAGTGCTGCTTAAACCTCAGACTGTCGCATTAATCCTTGTTCTCCCTTTAATTCTTGTTTACTGTTTATTAACTCCCTGCAAGGAGATTACTTTCATCTTTACTGTTAAATTAAATAATATTGTTATACCGCATTGCTCTGCAATCCCTGTGTACTGCATCTCAGCACCTGCTTACACACTGCTTAGTATAGTTTTTATTCAGGCACATGTCATAGTTGGGTAAAATAATAGTGGCACCACTTGCTAATGGTTTCCCAAGATTCACAGAAGACCTTTTATCCAACTCATCCTAAAAAGTCCATGTAAAATCCTCGTTTTTTGGCACAGTTTTTGTGCACGGGTGTTTTTTTTGGGAGGGGAATCATTGTATAGGAAAACTCTTTAGCAGCAAGTGAAAGGCATCCAAAAATTCTATCTTTTGCAGGGCCTCTCAGGCCAATTAATGTGCCACATCTTAAGGGCCAGACAAATCCTTGGAGTTTAAACAGCAATGACTTCTTCATCCTTTAAAAGAGGTTGTCACCTTTCAGAAAATACCAGTCTCTTGAGACAGTTTGATATGTAAAAATTGACAGCACTATACTCACCTTCCCCAGGTCCAGTGCGGAGTTTCCACCATTGTAGCATTTACAAGAGATAACTTGCTGATGGGACCCGGCCATCAGACACCCAGCGATCCTAAAAATGCAGCTCTCCAGCCTTGTCCTGCATAGAGCAGTTTCCACCTCCCTCATTGTCTATGGAACCGATGGAAATAGCCCGAGTGCTGTGCTAGGCAGTCCCATAGACAGTGAAGGGAGCTGAGGCCGTACACTTATATCTCCACTCCATTCAGGATAGGCCTGCAGAGTCCTGAAGTCCTAACTGAAGCAAGATTTGGCAGTAGCAGGCACTGAGGTCTCCATTTTCTCATAAAGGAGCAATACTAAACACAGAATATCTTCATAACAAACCGCAAGATGTACAGTTCGACTTAAAAGGGCAAACCGCAAGTGCACAGTAACCATGTGATTCTGATGCAGCACAGGGGCCACAGTCGGCACCTGCCTGCAGAAGCGTTTTTTATACAGTTAGGTCCATATATATTTGGACAGAGACAACATTTTGCTAATTTTGGTTATAGACATTACCACAATGAATTCTAAACAAAACAATTTAGATGCAGTTGAAGTTCAGACTTTCAGCTTTCATTTGAGGGTATCCACATTAAAATTGGATGAAGGGTTTAGGAGTTTCAGCTCCTTAACATGTGCCACCCTGTTTTTAAAGGGACCAAAAGTAATTGGACAATTGACTCCAAGGCTATTTCATGGACAGGTGTGGGCGATCCCTTCGTTATGTCATTCTCAATTAAGCAGATAAAAGGCCTGGAGTTGATTTGAGGTGTGGTGCTTGCATTTGGAAGGTTTTGCTGTGAAGTAAACATGCGGTCCAAGGAGCTCTCCATTCAGGTGAAACAAGCCATCCTTAAGCTGCGAAAACAGAAAAAACCCATCCGAGAAATTGCTACAATATTAGGAGTGGCAAAATCTACAGTTTGGTACATCCTGAGAAAGAAAGAAAGCACTGGTGAACTCATCAATGCAAAAGACAACAGTGGTGGATGATCGCAGAATAATCTCCATGGTGAAGAGAAACCCCTTCACAACAGCCAACCAAGTGAAGAACACTCTCCAGGAGGTCGGCGCATCAATATCCAAATCTACCATAAAGAGAAGACTGCATGAAAGTAACTACAGAGGGTTCACTGCATGGTGCAAGCCACTCATAAGGATCAAGAATAAAAAGGCTAGACTGAACTTTGCTAAAAAACATCTAAAAAAGCCAGCACAGTTCTGGAAGAACATTCTTTGGACAGATGAAACCAAGATCAACCTCTACCAGAATGATGGAAAGAGTAAAGTATGGCGAAGGCGTGGTACAGCTCATGATCCGAAGCATACCACATCATCTGTAAAACACGGCGGAGGCAGTGTGATGGCTTGGGCATGCATGGCTGCCTGTGGCACTGGGTCACTAGTGTTTATTGATGATGAGACACAGGACTGAAGCAGCCGAATGAATTCTGAGGTATTCGGAGACATACTGTGTGCTCAGATCCAGCCAAATGCAGCAAAACTGATTGGCCGTCGTTTCATACTACAGATGGACAATGACCCAAAACATAAAGCCAAAGCAACCCAGGAGTTTATTAAAGCAAAGAAGTGGAATATTCTTGAATGGCCAAGTCAGTCACCTGATCTCAACCCAATTGAGCATGCATTTCACTTGTTAAAGACTAAACTTCAGACAGAAAGGCCCACAAACAAACAGCAACTGAAAACCACTGCAGTGAAGGCCTGGCAGAGCATCAAAAAGGGGGAAACACAGCGTCTGGTGATGTCAACGAGTTCAAGACTTCAGGCAGTCCTTGCCAACAAAGGGTTTTCAACCAAGTACTAGAAATGAACATTTTATTTAAAATTATTGAATCTGTCCAATTACTTTTGGTCCCTTTAAAAACAGGGTGGCACATGTTAAGGAGCTGAAACTCCTAAACCCTTCATCCAGTTTTAATGTGGATACCCTCAAATGAAAGCTGAAAGTCTGAACTTCAACTGCATCTGAATTGTTTTGTTTAAAATTAATTGTGGTAATGTCTATAACCAAAATTAGAAAAATGTTGTCTCTGTCCAAATATATATGGACCTAACTGTATTTAGTATGTGATGGTATTCATTATACAAACTAGGGGGTGGGTCACTGAGTGAGCAATGAACTGTCAGCAGTCTACATTATGAATATATAATCAGAGCCCCACGTACATGAACCCCGCCTTAGGGCACAAGAATCTCATTAACACAAAACTGAAAATGAAGATTAAGAAACAGCCACAAGACGGATTTCATTAACCAAAGTATCATTATAATCAGTGTCACGGTTCACACCGTGCTGCCAACACTGTGTCACGGATCCCAGCAGTATGTCAGGGATCCCGGGGAGGATATCTTTATCGTCCCCACTACTTACACCAATTTGTCATGAACCGGGGTTGTTTGATTGCCCCTGGTTCCTTCTGAAGGGGATTTATCTATATCCCACTTCCCAGTTCCGGTTTGGAACTTGCAGTTCTCTGGCGCCCCCCTTACCCTCAGGTCAGATTAGGTACTGCACCTAGGGTAATTAGTCACCAGAAAGGCTGCCTGCTAAATACTGGCTACTGGGCTCTCTGCAGCGTGGGCGATTTAACTACTCCCACTCAGGCAGGAACAATAATTATCAATGCCGCCGGTCGCTGTACAGTTTCCCAAACGCACAGAACAAAGTATGCTGCCACCAGCTCCGATTTTCCACCAAAGGTTTAACGGGTCCGGAGCCAACCCAAATCAGTAGCGTAATTCACCTCAGAGGATGCACAGTTCGTATAGAGCAAAAGAGACAAGCTAGCAATTAAATATTTTACTCCATAAAAAGTTAGGCAGTGTTTACAAAGTATAAAAAGATATTATAAAAGGAGACAATACATGCATACATTACAGATTACAAAATAAAATAAAATTAAGGGAAGAAAACACACTTACAGGTCATTCAGCTCATTTCAAATCAGCATGGCGGCCATGTGCCCAGGAGATACATCCAGGTGCATTAGCAGAGCTTGGCTGAGCTGATGTTAGCCCGCTTCCTGGACCAAAACTGACCCACTACTCAGCAGGCATAAAAGATATGCCTTCTTTCGTGACATCACTAAGTGGGCTGAGTAATGATATGCACTGCTATGCTAGTTATTTACCTTCTTAGAGTCTTCAGACAAAGGCATTCCAAGCCCAAGGGGAGGAGGGAACGAGTGGCTTTTCAGGATTGGTTGTCTGCAGTTTAAAAGCCACACCCTGCTCACACCTTAGTATCAAGTTGCCTGGTGTATAGTCATAGGGCTTTGTGTCTATACCAGCGATTGCAGTGGGGAGAGAAAGAATGGGGGGTCAACGCTGCAGTGTCTGTCTAGGACCATGGTCACATGTGCAAAAATCCCTCAGGCCATGGTATTTTACATTATCGTAACAATCAGTATAATGGTGCCGACCTGACACTGTGTGTAGGTTACTGTGCACAACCCTGCTGACAGGGCTTTAAGGTCAGGTGATCAAGCAATTGATCCTTTGTTTTTAAACCTGGTATTGATACTTTTGGACAGGTGCCAAGTCCTGCTGGAGAATAAAATTTCCATCTCCAAAAAACTTGTTGGCAGAGGGAAGCATGAAGTACTCTAAAATTTCCTGGTAGACGGCTGCGCTGACTTTGGTCTTGGTAAAACACAGTGGACCTACACCAGCAGATGACATGGCTCCCCAAGCCATCACTGATTGTGGAAACTTCACACTGGACCTCAAGCAGCTTGGATTGTGGCCTCTCCACTCTTCCTCCAGACTGTGGGACCTCGATTTCAAAATGAAATGCAAAATTTACATTCCTTGTGGAGTGTGTCAATGATTGCCTTCTGGACATCTCCATGATTGTGGAGCCTACCGAAACAGACTAAGGACCTATTTAAATGCTTAGGAAGCCTTTGCAGGTGTTTTTGTTAATTTTTTTAATTTACTGAGAAAATGCTTTTTGGGTTATTATTGGCTGTAAGCCATAATCATCAACATTAACAGAAATAAACACTTGAAAACTGACTATAATGACTCTATACTGAATAACATACGAGTTTCTCTTTTTGTATTGAAGAACTGAAATAAATTAACTTTTTGACGATTTTCTAATTTTGTGAGAAGCTCCTGTATTTTGTAACCTGGAGGCCATTGCCGATGAGGCAACTGGTTTCTGGCTATGAGTAACATTTGTAGCAGGTCAGAAAAACAGTCAAAAAGCAATGTGCTACCTAGCAAAGACGCTTGTCATGAAGTGGTTGAATAATTCTGTGATGCAGTAGTGAGTAAAAGTGTCGTTTTTGTAATGAATATGGAGAAGCCACTTGTTATATTGTTATATTAGTAGTGTTGAGCTAATGATATTGCTCTTGATTGATTTGTTTATTGTAAACAGCAGAACGTTTGTACATTTTGCCAATAAATTGAATATGAACTGGGGTTTAACCCCTTAACCCCTTCACCCCCAAGGGTGGTTTGCACGTTAATGACCGGGACAATTTTTACAATTCTGACCACTGTCCCTTTATGAGGTTATAACTCTGGAACGCTTCAACGGATCTTGGAGATTCTGACATTGTTTTCTCGTGACATATTGTACTTCATGATAGTTGTAAAATTTCTTCGATATAACTTGCATTTATTTGTGAAAAAAATGAATATTTGGCGAAAATTTTGAAAATTTCGCAATTTTCCAACTTTGAATTTTTATGCCCTTAAATCACAGACATATGTCACGCAAAATACTTAATAAGTAACATTTCCCACATGTCTACTTTACATTAGCACAATTTTGGAACCAAAATTTTTTTTTGTGACGGAGTTATAAGGGTTAAAAGTTGACCAGCAATTTCTCATTTTTACAACACCATTTTTTTTAGGGACCACATCTCATTTGAAGTCATTTTGAGGGGTCTATATGATAGAAAATACCCAAGTGTGACACCATTCTAAAAACTGCACCCCTCAAGGTACTCAAAAACACTTTCAAGAAGTTTATTAACCCTTCAGGTGTTTCACAGGAATTTTTGGAATGTTTAAATAAAAATTTAAATTTCACACAAAATTTATTTCAGCTCACAGGAGCTAACAGGAGAAAATAGACCCCAAAATTTGTTGTACAATTTGTCCTGAGTACGCTGATACCCCATATGTGGGGGTAAACCACTGTTTGGGCGCATGGCAGAGCTCGGAAGGAAAGGAGCGCCATTTGACTTTTCAATGCAAAATTGACTGGAATTGAGATGGGACGCCATGTTGCATTTGGAGAGCCCCTGATGTGCCTAAACATTGAAACCCCCCACAAGTGACACCATTTTGAAAAGTAGACCCCCTAAGGATCTTATCTAGATGTGTGGTGAGCACTTTGACCCAACAAGTGCTTCACAGAAGTTTATAATGCAGAGCCGTAAAAATAAAAAATCATATTTTTTCACAAAAATGATCTTTTCGCCCCCAATTTTTTATTTTCCCAAGGGTAAGAGAAGAAATTGGACCCCAAAAATTGTTGTGCAATTTGTCCTGAGTATGCTGATACCCCATATGTGGATGTAAACCATTGTTTGGGCGCAGGGCAGAGCTCGGAAGGGAAGGAGCGCCATTTGACTTTTCAATGCAAAATTGACTGGAATTGAGATGGGACGCCATGTTGCATTTGGAGAGCCCCTGATGTGCCTAAACATTGAAACCCCCCACAAGTGACACCATTTTGGAAAGTAGACCCCTTAAGGAACTTATCTAGATGTGTGTTGAGCACTTTGACCCAACAAGTGCTTCACAGAAGTTTATAATGCAGAGCCGTAAAAATAAAAAATCATATTTTTTCACAAAAATGATCTTTTCGCCCTCATTTTTTAATTTTCCCAAGGGTAAGAGAAGAAATTAGACCACAAAAGTTGTTGTGCAATTTGTCCTGAGTACGACGATACCCCATATGTGGGGGTAAACCACTGTTTGGGCGCATAGCAGAGCTCGGAAGGGAAGGAGCGCTATTTTACTTTTCAATGCAAAATTGAATGGAATTAAGATGAGATGCCATGTTGCGTTTGGAGAGCCCTTGATGTGCCTAAACATTAAAAACCCCCACAAGTGACACCATTTTGGAAAGTAGACCCCCTAAGGAACTTATCTAGATGTGTTTTGATAGCTTTGAACCCCCAAGTGTTTCACTACAGTTTATAACGCAGAGCCGTGAAAATAAAAATTCTTTTTTTTTTCACAAAAATGATTTTTAGCCCCCAGTTTTGTATTTTCACAAGGATATCAGGAATGGATAAATTGGACCCCAAACATTGATGTCCAATTTGTCCTGAGTACGCTGATACCCCATATGTGGGGGGGAACCACTGTTTGGGCGCATGACAGAGCTCGGAAGGGAAGGAGCGCCATTTGGAATGCAGACTTAAATGGATTGGTCTGCAGGCGTCACGTTGCATTTGCAGAGCCCCTGATGTACCCAAACAGTACAAACCCCCCACAAGTGACCCCATATTGGAAACTAGACCCCCAAGGAACTTATCTAGATGTGTTGTGAGAACTTTGAACCCCCAAGTGTTTCACTACAGTTTATAACGCAGAGCCGTGAAAATAAAAATTCTTTTTTTTTCCACAAAACTTATTTTTTGGCCCCCAGTTTTGTATTTTCACAAGGATAGCAGGATAAATTGGACCCCAAAAGATGATGTCCAATTTGTCCTGAGTATGCTGATACCCCATATGTTGGGGTAAACCCCTGTTGGGGCACACGGGAGAGCTCTGAAGGGAAGGAACACTGTTTTCCTTTTTCAACGCAGAATTGGCTGGAATTCAGATCGGATGCCATGTCCCGTTTGGAGAGCCCCTGATGTGCCTAAACAGTGGAAACCCCCCAATTATAACTGAAACCCTAATCCAAACACACCCCTTACCCTAATCCCAACAGTAACCCTACCCACTCCTCTAACCCAGACACACCCAACACTATTCCCAACCGTAAATGTAATCCAAACCCTAACCCTATCTTTAGCCCCAACCCTAACTGTAACCCCAACCCTAGCCCCAACCCTAGCCCTAACCCTAGCAATAACCCTAGCCCTATCACTAGCCCTAACACTAGCCGTAACAGTAGCCCTAACCCTAGCCCTAACCCTAGCCCTAACCCTAGCCCCAACCCTAGCCCTAACCCTAGCCCTAACCCTAACCCTAGCCCCAACCCTAGCCCTAACCCTAGCCCTAACCCTAACCCTAGCCCCAACCCTAGCCCTAACCCTAGCCCTAACCCTAGCCCTAACCCTAGCCCTAACCCTAGCCCTAACCCTAACCCTAGCCCTAACTCTAGTCCTAACTCTAGCCCTAACCCTAACCCTAATGGGAAAATGGAAATAAATATATTTTTTAATTTTTTTATTTTTCCCTATCTAAGGGGGTGATGAAGGGTGGTTTGATTTACTTTTATAGCGGGTTATTTAGCGGATTTTTATGATTGGCAGCTGTCACACACTGAAAGACGCTTTTCATTGCAAAAAATATTTTTTGCGTTACCACATTTTGAGAGCTGTAATTTTTCCATATTTGAGTCCACAGAGTCATGTGAGATCTTGTTTTTTGCGGGACGAGTTGACGTTTTTATTGGTAACATTTTCGGACACGTGACATTTTTTGATCGTTTTTTATTCCGATTTTTGTGAGGCAGAGTGATCAAAAACCAGCTATTCATGAATTTCTTTTGGGGGAGGCGTTTATATCGTTCCGCGTTTGGTAAAATTGATAAAGCAGTTTTATTCGTCGGGTCAGTACGATTACAGCGATATCTCATTTTTTTATGTTTTTTTATGTTTTGGCGCTTTTATACGATAAAAACTATTTTATAGAAAAAATAATTATTTTGGTATCACTTTATTCTCAGGACTATAACTTTTTTATTTTTTTGCTGATGATGCTGTTTGGTGGCTCGTTTTTTGCGGGACAAGATGACGTTTTCAGCGGTACCATGGTTATTTATATCAGACTTTTTGATCACGTGTTATTCCACTTTTTGTTCGGCGGTATGATAATAAAGCGTTGTTTTTTGCCTCGTTTTTTTTTTTTTTTCTTACGGTGTTTACTGAAGGGGTTAACTAGTGGGGCAGTTTTATAGGTTGGGTCGTTACGGACGCGGCGATACTAAATATGTGTACTTTTATTGTTTTTTTTTATTTTATTTAGCTAAAGAAATGTATTTATGGGAATAATATATATATTTTTTTCTTTATTTAGGATATTTTTTTTATTTTTTTTTTACACACATGTGGGGAATTTTTTTTTACTTTTTTACTTTGTCCCAGGGGGGGACATCACAGATCATTGATCTGGCAGTGTGCACAGCACTCTGCCAGATCTGCGATCTGCTGTGCAGGGCTGCAGGCTTACCAAGTGTCTGCTCTGAGCAGGCACTCGGTAAGCCACCTCCCTCCCTGCAGGACCCGGATGCCGCGGCCATCTTGGATCCGGGACCTGCGGCGAGGAGGGAGGTAGGAGACCCTCGGAGCAACGCGATCACATCGCGTTGCTCCGGGGGTCTCAGGGAAGCCCGCAGGGAGCCCCCTCCCTGCGCAATGCTTCCCTATACCGCCGGTACACCGCAATCATGTTTGATCGCGGTGTGCCGGGGGTTAATGTGTCGGGGGCGGTCCGTGACCGCTCCTGGCACATAGTGCCGGATGTCAGCTGCGATATATGCAGCTGACACCCGGCCGCGATCGGCCGCGCTCCCCCCGTGAGCGCGGCCGATCGCGTATGACGTACTATCCCGTTGGTGGTCATACGGGCCCACCCCACCTCGACGGGATAGTACGTCAGATTTCAGAAAGGGGTTAACAACCAGGGGTATTTCAGTTTTTGAATTTCTATTTTTTGCTCCCCTCCTTTACAGAGCCATAACTTTTTTATTTTTCAGTCAATATGGCCATGTGAGGGCTTGTTTTTCGCGGGACAAGTTGTGCTTTTGAACAACACCATTGGTTTTAACATATCGTGTACTGAAAAATGGGGAAAACAATTCCAAGAGCGGTGACATTGCAATTCCACAGTTGTTTTTTTTACTATGTTCACTAAATGCTAAAACTGACCTGCCATTATGATTCTCCAGGTCATTACAAGTTCACAGACACCAAACATGTATAGATTCTTTTTTATTTAAAGGGAATCTGTCACCCCAAAATCGTATATGAGCTAAGGCCACCAGCATCAGGGGCTTATCTACAGCATTCTGCTACATCAGCCATCGCAGTTCCAGCTCTGCTACAACAGCCATCGCAGTTCCTGCTTTGCTACATTAGCCATCACAATTCCAGCTCTGCTACATCAGCCATCGCAATTCCAGCTCTGCTACATTAGCCATCACAGTTCCAGCTCTGCTACATTAGCCATCACAGTTCCAGCTCTGCTACATCAGCCATCGCAGTCACAGCTCTGCTACATCAGCCATCGCAGTTCCAGCTCTGCTACATTAGCCATCGCAGTTCCAGCTCTGCTACATTAGCCATCACAGTTCCAGCTCTGCTACAACAGCCGTCGCAGTTCCAGCTCTGCTACATTAGCCATCACAGTTCCAGCTCTGCTACATCAGCCATCACAGTCACAGCTCTGCTACATCAGCCATCGCAGTTCCAGCTCTGCTACATTAGCCATCGCAGTTCCAGCTCTGCTACATTAGCCATCACAGTTCCAGCTCTGCTACAACAGCCGTCGCAGTTCCAATTCTACTAATCAGTTATCAGTAGTCCAGCTCTGCTGCATCTTTCCATCACTTCTACAATCTGCACTCATCACCACCTCAGCTTGATTCAGCCATCCTGCTCCACCTGTACCACTTGTGCTTGTTGCTCAAGAACTGGTCATGTGGACCAGGAGCTTCAAGGAGCCACCTCACCAGGTGAGACATAACATCCACGCTGTCTAACCTCTTAGATGCCTTCAGACAATGCAGACTGCAACATCTAAGGTCTCCTTTCCATGTCCATGTTTCCGGTACATGTAGTATCTGATTTTTTCATTGATGTCACTTGTACCCATTATAACATATTGTGCTATTCACATCTTCATCATTTCTGGCAGTGCGGATGACAAGGGCCAACACAAGTCTATGGGTTTGTGAAAAACAAGTACAGCATACGGATGGAATCCGGGTATAGTCCGTGTGCAACTTTGCAAAGTATAGAAGAAGCTTTGTAATTTATTTCTTTACCATGCCAGAAAAATATTGTCTACACTGGATACAATTGTAACGATCCCTCAGCTGTTTGTGCAGAACTAGATCTTTAGGCTTTGCAGCCTCTGAATGTAAACTGGAGTTTTCTCATCCACTGACAGCAAGCGGAGATTTTGAAAATGGTTATAGGATTACAAAGTATATTTTTACAGATGATTAAAAAATAGACTTACCTTTTGATTTGCAATTTCCCTGAGGTTCAGAAACAAGATTCACTTTGTTTCTCAGTTTGACATAATTAGGGATGGGGATGTCAAATCTGAAACTTTCTTTAAATTTTTTCAGACAAGGGTTCTCCTTGTTCTGGCTTTTTTGAGGCAGTAGGGGGCCATTTTCAGGGTGAGATGTGTGAATGGTCTTGAGTTTACTCAGAACGCTCTTGATTGAGTTTTTCTTCTTGCCCATCTGCACAGTTGGATGAGGCATTTTTGATTTCCTGTGCAGACTGAAGCTGTGCCCCTGCCCTTGTGCCTGCCGGCTGTGACAGTCTGCTCGCCCGCCCGCAGGATCAGCTCCTCCTCTATTTACTTCTCTAACATACTAGGTAATCCCGAAATGAATTAACCACGCCTAGGAAATTTATAGTCTGTGACAACGACTTTGACCAGAAGGCAGAAAACGAAAAGACAAAATAAAGATGAACTTCCCACCTTGGTCTCAGTTCTTCCCCTAATGAAATACAACATGAAAATGCTATATTATTGCCCATTTTATGATATATACCCATGTGGATACGTAATATGTCACAGATGTTTTAACTGTTTCTCACCTTTTTCTTTTAAACTACAATGAATGGGTAGATGTATTGTTAATACAGATCATTTCATGAGCATGAAGTTTATATTAGGCCGGGGTCACACTTGCGAGTGCAATGCGAGAAAGTCGCACGATTCTCTCGCATCAATACCCAGCACCCAGCTCTGCCGCCGGTGGTTCGGACCGGAGCGTTCAGCTGCATAGAAATACATGCAGCCACACACTCCAGTCCCAAGTGTCGGCGGCAGTGTCGGGTATTGATGTGAGAGACTCACGTGAGTTTCTCGCATCACACTTGCAAGTGTGACCCTGGCCTAAAGGCATCGCCTTAACTTCTTAATTGGGTGAAATTACAAAGTGCTGTAAAAACAAGCAAGTTTACCATTTCTCTATTATTTAAAATTCCTCTCCATTCTCAAGAATGAATGAATATTTAAAGAGGATGTTCAGGACTTTAACATTGGCGGACTATCCTTAAGACAGGCCATCTATATCTGATCGGAGAGGGTGCAACACCCTGCACCTCCGCCGATCAGCTGTTTCCAGTGTCGGCTGGAACTGCTCGATTACAGAGCTGCAAAGCTCCAATGATGGAATAGTGGCCACAGCCAAGTACTGGACATCTGTCCAGTATTGATTTCAATAGGAGGCGGATCTGCACTATACGGCCGCGGTCATTATACGGTCGACAGAGCTGTGCTGTGCAGCTCCATAACTGAGCAGTTCCGGCAGGTGTGCCAGATGTCGCACTCCTACCGATCAGTTATTGATGACCTATCCTAAGAATAGGACATCAATGTTAAAGTCCTGGACAAACCCTTTATTTATGTCATTGCCAAGGTTACCGGTCACCACTGCAGCCTATAGACTTTGGCTGGTCTTTCGGACAAGGAGTGCAGCACTACCTAGCTCTTTGTTACAGAACTGGCAAGCAATGCTTTGCAGCTTGGCCAGATTTCTGGATCAGGCCAACTTCACAACATAATTCTTGCATCCATTGAACTTGTGAGTTTTTGGAGAGTTTCTGCTTGTATTTATTTGCATGAAGTCAGTATAGCCTCCCAGAGCTGCTGTTTTGATGTGAACTGCCTCCCACCCTCATAGATCTTTTGCTTGATGATTCTCCAAAGGTTCTCTGCAGGGTTGAGGTCAGGGGAAGATGGTGGCCACACCATGAGTTTATCTCCTTTTATACCCATAGCAGCCAATGACTCAGAAATATTCTTTGCAGCATGAGATGGTGCATTGTCATGCATGAATATGATTTTGCTCCTGAAGGCACGTTTCTGCTTTTTATACCATGGAAGAAAGTTGTCAGTCAGAAACTCTATATACTTTGCAGAAGTCATTTTCACACCTTCAGGAACCTTAAAGGACCCTACCAGCTGTTTCTCAATGATTCCGGCCTAAAACATGACTCCTCCACCTCATTGCTGACGTCGCAGACTTGTTGGGACATGGTGGCCATCCACCAACCATCCACTACTCTATCCATCTGAACCATCCAGGATTGCTCGACACTCATCAGTAAACAAGACTGTTTGAAAATTAGTCTTCATGTATGTCTGGGCCCACTGCAACCGTTTCTGCATGTGAACACTGTTTAGGGGTGTCTGAATACTAGGTTTATGCACCACAGCAAGCCTTTGAAGGATCCTACACCTTGAGGTTCAAGGGACTCCTGAGGCACCAACAGCTTCAAATAACTGTTTGCTGCTTTGTAATGGTATTTTGGCAGCTGCTCTCTTAATCCAATGAATTTGTCTGGCAGAAACCTTCCTCATTATGCCTTTATCTGCATGAACTCTGTCTGTGCTCTGTTTCAGTCACAAATCTCTTCACAGTATGATGATCACTCTTAAGTTTTCGTGAAATATCTAATGTTTTCATACCTTGTCCAATGCATTGCACTTATTTAACGCTTTTCAGCAGCAGAGAGATCCTTTTTATTTCCCACATTGCTTGAAACCTGTGGCCTGCTTAATAACATGTGGAACATCATTTTTAAGTAGTTTTCCTTTAATTAGAATCACATGGAAAACTAATTATCACGTGTTTAAGATTGATTTCAGTGATCCATTGGGCCCTGAGACACAATACCATTCACGAGTTTATTTGAAAAACAAAACAATTAAATCACTTAAATCCAATTTGCATAATAAGTTGGAACATGGTGTATATGTAACACTTATAGATAATTTGATTGATCTTATATCATATGCATCTAATATCTCCTCTCTATATGAGAAATACTGCACATATGGACGGTTCTGCCAAACAGGGACCTATGGAGGAGTGGAACCCAGTAGAATCCAGTCTGTGCTGATTATTTCTCTGTATATGGACCCTTGGCAATCACATTACATCTCCTGTTTGCTTTTTTGTACACTGCTATGTTCTCTCATCTTCCTTAGCGGATTCTCCTCCAGGAAAAAGGACACTTTGGCATATGGCTATGAACAGTGGGTGCCTTTATATATTAATGATCTGCTTTGTTTAGAGTCTGTTTGGTATGGAAGGAAGGGACTCCATGGGCTCATACTCACTTGCGCGAGACTCGATGAGTCTCGCACGGCAATAGCCGGCACTGCCCTGGCACAGAGGAGCGGAGCGTGCAGCTGCCTGTATTCCTATGCGGCCGCACGCTCCGCTTCTCTGTGCCGGCAGCAGCGCCGGGTATTGCTGTGCGAGACTCATCCAAGTCTCGCGCAAGTGAGTATGAGCCCTAACACTAAGCCACATGCTGCACTGGTGTGTAAGGAAGAATTTTCTCTGCCTTAAAACCTAAATAGCATACTTTTTTTTATTTAGGCTAGGAACACACCATTGTATTTTCTCTCACTGGAAAGAATCAGGCCAATTATGCTAAGTACACTCTGATCAGGGTTTGATCACAGTGTGATCCGATTTTCTCGGATGTAGAGAAGATGGACAAAAAATTGGTCCATCTTCTCCATTCTGTTAGTCAATGAAAATCACATCACAATCAGACGTCGTCTGAGTGTGATCTGAATATCCGATGCAAGTCGAACATGCTGTGACTTCTTTCCCTTGGACAGACTCTGTGTGAGGAAAAAATCGGACATGTGCATGGCCCCTTAGAATAACATTTAACATTGGTCCGAGTGCGATCAGATGTTTTGTCGGATCACACTCGGACTGAAAATAAGGTCTTCTGCACGAGCAATTACAGGAACGATATAGGGGTACATAGAGGAACATCTTTTTTTACTAGTACCTTATAGGGAAAAAATTAAACATTTTTTTTCCATAAAGTTATTAAAAAAATATCATTTTAAATCAATTACAATAATCACATTTTTTTAATAACAAATGTCACAAGCCACTAAATAACATAACTGGTATTCGTGTAATTGTAACAACCCAAACAATGCAGTGAACACATCATTAATGGTGTGAATAAAAATGGCACAATCAATTTTTTTTTCAGCATTTAGATTATAACAATAGTTAATATGAATGCAACTCTTGATATAGAATCAATCTATCTATTGCCTTCCTCTCGGGGAGGGTGATGCAATGCCTGGAAGCGAGGAGGATCCCTTTAATAGGTAACACATACATGCAACATGTTCTGACTCCTGGCCAGAAGGGGGAATGGAGCGCCCCCAGGGGCCGTGGGGTACTCGGTACCGGGTCCTGCGGTTCACAGGGGGATGTCACGGTGGTGACCCGGTCTGTGGCCCTGGGATGTCCGTATAAAAGGGAAAGGTCTTTAAAGGGATAAAGTGTATGTTCATGATGCCACCTGTGGTATTCGGTCAGGGTGACCGACGCTGCTTTAAGGGGTCCGATGGGGTGATGTTATGGCAGCTAGATGGTATACCTTCCCACAGGTGAAGTATATCCCCAGGGCTCCCGATGTTTAGATGGTGGTATGGTAAGAGGTGCAGTGAAGAACGAGGACACAAGGTTGCAGTCTCTTTACCTTTTACTGGTAAGACTTCAGCATCCACAGTCCAGGGCGCCAGATCACAGGGCAGGCAGAGTCCGGAAGGTCCAGAGGCAAGTCCAGAGTCCCCTTGTCCAGGTGGAAATCAATAGCCTTCCCTTGCGCTGCAGTGGTGTAGTCCCTTACTGCCTATGGCTTCACATAAGGGTCTCATAGATGTGGTGTTTCTCTCTCTCTGTCCCCCATAAAGGATAGGACAAAACCCATATGACTGGTGACTTGAGCCTGCTTATAGGGTCTCTTAGATAACCCAGCTCTGTGGGGTGTCACCATGCCTCCTGGGTATAGGTGCGGACAGGTAACCTGCAATTAGCTGTCCTGCCGGTCTCTGAAATAAGGCATAGAGATCCTTACTCCCTCGGTGTTCCGGCCATTGGTGCTCTGCGCCTCAGAAGGAGGCAGCCTGTTCGGGGCTGGTCCCCTTCTGGTATCCTCTCCTTTGCTTTGCCTTCCTTCACGCTCGCTGCAATACAATTCTGCCTTCAAAATGTCTCTTTCTGGGAGCTGCAGCTCTGAGGGCATGCACAGCTCCGTGGACCCTCTGTCCTCTTCAGACGGATGTCTGGAACTAACTAACTTTCCCTACAGACTACCAGTTATATATATATGGGGAGTCACCTAATAAATAGGATCAGAAACTCCCCTGGTGGCCTGGAGTATGAAATGTGTTGCATGTTTGTGATACCTGGATGCAGTTATCCTTCCTTGCCTCTGAACGTAGCATCACTCTCTCAGGGAGGAAAGCGACACTACTGCGACGACCAGGACCCTGGGGCGCCACAGGAACTCTAGACCCGGTTTTAGGGGAACTTCCCTATATATGTTCTGGCTTGGGGGAGGAATTAGATTAGTCTGTAGGAAAGTGTGAGGGAGAAGGAGCACAGGAGAAGTGAGGAGCTGGAGGAGAGCTGCGACTGAGCTCCCTCCACGCTGAAGAGCAGGAACCGGACATCAGGAGTTTGAGGCTGTGTGGGACTGTATGCCCCATAGCAGACACTGGAGGGCAAGAGATTTAAAGTTGCCTGTCCACAACTACACCTGAAGGCACAGCAGCATATAGAGCCCATAGTCACCGCAGTAGAGACACCTGTAAAAAGGCTCGCGTTGCCTGCCATGCAGGTACTGTCCTAAGACAAATAGAGAGAGAGGACCTTGTGAGAAGCCTCAGGCAGCAAGTGACATACATTACAATGCAGTAAGGAAGGCTTTGAACCCCACCTGGTTAAAGGGACTCTTAATCGCATCCAGGCTGCCCGGACACCATCACTTGTGATCCACACCCTGGACTGTGGCTGTATACCACCAGTAAAAGGTAAAGAGACTGCAATCTTGTGTCCTCCAATTCTTTCCGGCATGACACCGTCTGTCATCTTAACCACTACACCTGGAGCCCTGGGGATCAAGCTTCACCTGTGGGAAGCCATAATATCCCTGCTGCAGTACCATCATCCCAGTGGACCCTTTTAGCAGCGCTGGTCATCCCGGACCGAATACCACAGGTGGCGTCATGAACATTCTTTATTCAAAACAACCCCTTTAAAGACATTCCCTTTAACTGGGACGCCCAGGGCCATGGACCAGCTTGCTGCCATTTTAACTACCCCTTTAATAACCACCGGACCCGGCCCGAGTACCCCAGGGTCTTAGCGGGCACTCCACATCTATTATCTATCTATCTATCTATCTATCTATCTATCTATCTATCTATCATTCTATCCCATATCTATCTATCTATATACAGCCATGAAAAAACAAAATGTGCACTCTTTGAATTCTATGGTTTTACGTATTAATAAATATCTGGCCCTTAGAAGGTTTTAAAATTAGGCACAGACAACCGCAGATGAACAATAAAACATGACAAGTTACACTGTGTCATTATTTATTTAACAAAAACTAGACCAAAATATAGAAGAGAGCGAGGAAAATACAACCTTGCTGCTTCCGTACATTACTGCCAGGTGCTGCTAATCAAATGCCGTTGATTAATTGTTCAAAGCCAAGTGTGAATCAATACATGTATAAAAGACGTCTTGTTGGCCTGTAGCATTCAGGGTATGTTAATGGAGCGCCCCCACAGTCGCAGGGCCGAGGGGTACCCGTTACCGGGCCTCTCTGTCTCGGTTCTGGGATTGTCACGGTGGCTAGACCCGGTCCGTGACCCTGCTAAGGGGCGTCCAGTAAAAGTTGAGAGTGATGATGTGTGGTGCAGGGTACGATGAATAACGAGGACACAAGGTTGCAGTCTCTTTACCTTTTTACTGAAGGCTTCAGGATCCTCAATCCAGAGTACGGTTAACAGGGTTGTCTGAGACCGGCCGGTCCGATGGCACCTCCAGAGTTCCCTTTGCAGGTGGAAATCTGTGCCTTCCTTCTAGCGCTTGTGTGTTGTAGTCCTTCCCTGCTGAGCACCACGGGATAGTCCTCACAACTGTTGTGTCTGTTTCTGATGTTCCCTCACAACTGATTCTGATGTTCTTCTCCGTCCCCCAGATGATATGGCTAGGACGCACCCGTATGACGGGTAGGCCTGGAGTTCTTCCGGGACCCTAGAGTCGCCCCTCTCCCACTGTTGCCCCCCTATGTCTGCTTAGGTGATTTAGGTGAGACAGCCCACCTATAACTGACTGTCCTGCCGTAGGTTTGAAGTAAGGCTTGGAGCCAGTACTTCCTCGGCTTTTCCGGCCACCGGCTACACGCCTCAGTAGGATGTTGCCTCGATCTTACAGCACGACTCCTACTGGTGTTTTCTCCTTGTTGCGTTGATCTCGTTTCTCACTCAGCACAATAAACCTCGCTTCTTGTCCTTTCTTGGGGTACCGCCGCGATGAAGTGCAGGCACGGTCCCGTAAAGTTCTCTCTGTTCGCTAGGCCTCTGTCAGGATCCCACCCCTGACAGGGACCCCCCTGAATCTTCCCCTGCAACCCCTCTGCGACAGGATGTTGCCTGGTTCCAACCCAGTCAGCTTTCTGTCTAACTTTCTATCTAACCCCCAGTTTTACCAGATTGTGAGGAGTGGCCTAATGCATAGTGCCATTTGCTCCCCCTGGAGGCCAGACTGTGAAGTGTATTGGTGTCTGTGATACCTGGTCAGGTGAACTCCTTCAGTGCCATCAGACGTACCATAGCCCCCCTTAGCGGCGGAGCATCAGTACTGCAACGACCAGGACTCTGGGGCGCTGAATTAACTCAATGCCAAGAAGGAAAGACATCAGCAATGATCTTAGATCTTTCTGCTCACCAATAGGTGAGTGGGGATAAAGCCATCTATAAACAATGAATCATTCCACAATGAGAAAGCTTATTCACAAACAGAAACGATCACGACAGCTGACAATCTTCCCAGATGGAGGCATCCCAGCATATTCACGCCAAGGTCAGACCGTGCAATGCTCAGAGAAATTGCAAACAAAAAACAAAGCTACCGCTCAGAGTCTAAAGGCCTCAGCATATTAAATGTTCAAGTTCATGACAGTACAATTAGAAAAAGACTGAACTCGTATGGCTTCTTTTGAAGAGTTCTAAAAAGTACGTTGCGGCAAAGTTGCTAATGAACAAACTCTAGGACTGCTGGAACAATGTCCTTTGGGCAGACAAGACTAAAATAGAGATGTTTGTCCATAATATCTTGCACCATGTTTGATTACAAACAGACACATCATATCTTCATAAACAGATCAGGCCAGCTTTCAATCATGGTGGTAGAGGGGTGAAGATTTGGTGTTATTTTGCAGCAACAGAACCTGAGTGATCAAGTCTACCATGAACTCCGCTGTGTGCCAAAGGATTCTAGCGTCAAACATGAGACGATCTATCCAAAGTTAAGTTTGGCTGAAGTTGGGTTATGCAATAGGACAATGACCAGAAAGTCTGTATCAGAATGGCTGAAAAAGAAAAGAATCAGTGCGAAGCAATGACCCAGTCCGAGTCCAGATCTCCATTTTGGCACAGCCTGATTACTTCAAATTACTACTGCTAAGGGTGGTTTCAGTAGCTATTGATTCATAGAGCGCAGTTAATTTTTCATATATTTTTTCTGCGTGATATTATGTTACATGAATGTGGCAGTCTATCGGCAGCCGCTAATGGGCGGCAGTGCTCACACTTCTGGCATAACAATGTCACTTGAGCCTGGGAGACCTAGCACCAGTATCGCTGGTACAGCGCCAGTACGGGAGGTCAGTACTTATTTTTACTTTACAAAGGGAA
This sequence comes from Ranitomeya variabilis, assembly GCF_051348905.1. Taxonomy (NCBI): domain Eukaryota; kingdom Metazoa; phylum Chordata; class Amphibia; order Anura; family Dendrobatidae; genus Ranitomeya; species Ranitomeya variabilis. Next base: position 698,007,822 of record NC_135232.1, on the reverse strand, counting down.
TGCAGCTTTAAGGAGTTATCCCAGTAGTGGACAACCCCTTTAAAGAAAGACGGGGAAGTCAAAATCTGCATTTTAGAGAAGCGCTGAAGGTCAGGATTCATAGAATTTAGCAATTTGACTTTCGTCAGCTTGGGATGATTTCTTAATATAAAACCTTAAAACCGCACCAGTTAGTGAAACTTCACTTTAGACATTTCACAGTCTGTCACAATTTAGTACTTGAGAAAAGTGTTCCCTTAGAAACAGCAGATCGTCGCTCGTACACCGTGGCTAGATAAACCGCCATGGGGGACACCAGATTTCTATTCTTTTTTTAGAGGTTACAGAAATGAATTTGTGCTTAACGTCAGTACTCAATTCAATATAAAAGTATTTGGAAAGCAAAAGTGTCACCTAGATTTTTTTTAGAATAAATTTATTTTCCTATTGTAGAAAATCAAATTGTGTTTCCTAATGTATTTGGTGTATATAATAATGGGGCGGCCATGGGGCCTCAGCTGCTGTTATCAGAGGTATTCTGTGCAGACATTATGTGGGCAACGGAATCCTGTAGTCAGTACATAACCCATTAACTTCTATGGGATATATGTGCATTCTCCTTCATTTGTGCAGAGAGCGTAAGGAGGTGAGCTGTGACAGCTCCTATTGTGAATGGTGGATCCTGTGTTATCTACTGTATTTAGAGGTGTTATCAGTCATTGTACAGGAGGAGGAGGTGAGCTGTGACATCACCTATTGTGAATGGTGGATCCTGTGTTATCTACTGTATATAGAGGTGTAATCAGTAATTGTACAGGAGGAGGTGAGCTGTGATATCACATATTGTGACTGGCGTATCCTGTGTTATCTACTGTATATAGAGCTGTTATCAGTCATTGTACAGGAGGAGGAGTTGAGCTGTGACATCACCTATTGTGAATGGTGAATCCTTTGTTATCTACTGTATATAGAGGTGTTATCAGTCATTGTACAGGAGGGGGAGGTGAGCTGTGACATCACCTATTGTGAATAGTGGATCCTGTGTTATCTACTGTATCTAAAGGTGTTATCAGTCATTGTACAGGAGGAGGAGGTGAGCTGTGACAGCTCCTATTGTGAATGGTGGATCCTGTGTTATCTACTGTATTTAGAGGTGTTATCAGTCATTGTACAGGAGGAGGAGGAGAGCTGTGACATCACCTATTGTGAATGGTGTATCCTGTGTTATCTACTGTATATAGAGCTGTTATCAGTCATTGTACAGGAGGAGGAGTTGAGCTGTGACATCACCTATTGTGAATGGTGAATCCTGTGTTATCTACTGTATATAGAGGTGTTATCAGTCATTGTACAGGAGGGGGAGGTGAGCTGTGACATCACCTATTGTGAATAGTGGATCCTGTGTTATCTACTGTATCTAGAGGTGTTATCAGTCATTGTACAGGAGGAGGAGGTGAGCTGTGACAGCTCCTATTGTGAATGGTGGATCCTGTGTTATCTACTGTATTTAGAGGTGTTATCAGTCATTGTACAGGAGGAGGAGGTGAGCTGTGACATCACCTATTGTGAATGGTGGATCCTGTGTTATCTACTGTATATAGAGGTGTTATCAGTCATTGTACAGGAGGAGGAGGTGAGCTGTGACATCACCTATTGTGATTGGTGGATCCTGTGCTATCTACTGTATATAGAGGTGTTATCAGTCATTGTACAGGAGGAGGAGGTGGGCTGTGACATCACCTATTGTGTATGGTGGATCCTGTGCTATCTACTTTATAGAGGTGTTATCAGTCATTGTACAGGAGGAGGAGGTGAGCTGTGACATCACCTATTGTGATTGGTGGATCCTGTGCTAGCTACTTTATATAGAGGTGTTATCAGTCATTATACAGGAGGAGGTGGTGAGCTGTGATATCACCTATTGTGAATGGTGGATCCTGTGTTATCTACTGTACTGTATATAGAGGAGATATCAGTCATTGTACAGGAGGAGGTGGTGAGCTGTGACATCACCTATTGTGTATGGTGGATCCTGTGTTATCTACTATATATAGAGGTGTTATCAGTCATTGTAGAGGAGGAGGTGAGCTGTGACCTCAACTATTGTGAATGGTGGTGTCATGTCGGACGCTGTTCAGACCAGGTCGTCCGACAGACAGCGGTAATTCCGCTTTTGACCACTATTTGCTCATTGGCGTCGGCTAGGTTTTATCTAGCTGTTCCGGGGTTAATTTACCTGATCCTCGGATTGGAAGCTGGGCCATGCCCATTGCCTTTAAATAGTTCTCCTGATCATTGGGCGTCGCCGATTATAGCTTCTGTCTTGTGCGTTGTTATCTCCGTCTGGAGTGGAGAGCTGGTTGTTGGAGAATCATTGCTGGTGGTGTATTTTCCTTTGTCTTATTTACTCCTTCCTATATTTGTATTTATTTTGCCCTGCACATTTATAGTGTATTCCTGAGTGACTGCGGCGTGGTGTATATTTTCCTTTATCCTTGTCTGTGCTTACTGTGGGTATTGGTGTATTGCATTCACTGGGTGGTGGGCGGAGGTTTTCAGCCTAGGGTTGAAACAGGAGGCAGGGTGAGGTTAGAGGCCTGGACATGCACACCATCAGTGTAAACTTCAGGTAGAGGGTCAGTCAGGAATTCCCTAGTCTGAGGGAAATTGCAGGGGCCCGGGTTATTAGCTCTCGCCCACCTAGTCTCCCCGTGACAGGTGGATCCTGTGTTATCTACTGTATATAGAGGCAGGGCCGGTTTTAGGCAAAGTGGGGCCCTAGGCAAAGTTTAAAATGGGGCCCCAAATGCTAACATATTGCACATCATACAGAAGCATTTCTGTTGTATTTACATGCGCTGATCTCAGGCCGCTAAACGAGTGTGATCGACAATACTGAAGTCATTGGACGCTTGTTTCCCGGCCTCTTTCCACCATCTCAGAAAGAATGAAGGGGACAAATCGATCACAAATAGATCACTAACAGATCACCATACAGTATCATGTTATCAGCAGCACTTCTACAGTTTATACCGGCGATGTGCTGCTGAGAACAAGGATTTTTATTCCGGCATAAACAATCCAATCACCCAATGATTATTTATTGTTTAGTATAATACATCCCATAGTCCTCCATATAATATAATGTGCCCCATACTCCTCCATATAGTACAATACACTCCTCATAGTCCTCCATATAGTATTATACACTTCCCATAGTCCTCCATATAGTATAATACACTCCTCATAGTCTTCCATATATTAAAATATACTCCTCAGTCCTCCATATAGCATAATACACTCTTCACAGTGCTCCATATAGTATAATGCACCACCATAGTCATCCATGTAGTACAATTCACTTCCCATAGTATAATGCACCCCATAGTTCTTCATATAGTATAATGTATTCCCCATAGTCCTCGATACAGTATAATTCAGCCCACATATAGTATAATGCAGCCACCACCCCAGAGCATAATGCAGCCACCCCAGAGTATAATGTAACCCCCCATAGAGTATAATGTAACCTCCCCATAGAAAATAATGCAGCCCCCCATATAGTATAATGTGGCCCCCTCATAGAGTATGATGCAATCACCCCTCATAGAATATAAATATAATACAGCCCCCCCCCCATAGAATATAATGTAGCCCCGAACAGGATATAATACAGCCCACCTCCCCATAGAATATAATGTAGCCCCATCAAAGGGTATGATGCAATCATCCCTCATAAAATCTAATAAAGCCCCACACAGAATATAATGCAGCCCCCTCCATAGAATATAATGTATAATGTACCCCCCAAATATATAACACAGCCACATAGTATATAACACAGCCTCCCCCATAGAATATAATATACCCCCATAGTATATAGCACACCCCACATAGTAGTATATACAGTAGCACAGCCACGTAGTATATAGCACAGCCCACACAGTAGTATATGCATGTAGAAAAGCTGCGGAGACACCATCACGTGTTTCTCAACGCAAGCAATGAATAGCCAGGTCTTTCACCGGGAAGGAACAACCATGGGAAGGGCAGCATCCAATAAAGGAAAACCACCTATGCCAAACATGGTATCCATCCATAGACAGCTGTTTCAGGGTATTTGCCCCTCATCAGTGTGGAGTAGGAAACTGGCTATTAGGAGCAGTGTCTGGTGAAAAGACTATAAACATAAGGGTGAATGACCTCGGGGAGATCAAAACATCCAACACCGCGGAGACACCATCACGTGTTTCTCAACACAGTGATTCAGAACACTACCCCCATCCCTTATGGGAAATATGCAAATGCATGTAGAAAAGCTGCGGAGGCACCATCACGTGTTTCTCAACGCAAGCAATGAATAGCCAGGTCTTTCACCGGGAAGGAACAACCACGGGAAGGGCAGCATCCAATAAAGGAAAACCACCTATGCCAAAACATGGTATCCATCCACAGACAGATGTTTCGGGGTATTTGCCCCTCATCAGTGTGGAGTAGGAAACTGGCTATCAGGAGCAGTGCCTGGTGAAAAGACTATAAACATAAGGGTGAATGACCTCGGGGAGATCAAAACATCCAACACCGCGGAGACACCATCACGTGTTTCTCAACGCAGTGATCCAGAACATGTAGACATGTAGATATATATATAGAGGTGTTATCAGTCATTGTAGAGGAGGAGGTGAGCTGTGACATAAACTATTGTGAATGGTGGATCCTGTGTTATCTACTGTATATAGAGGTGTTATCAGTCATTATACAGGAGGAGGTGGTGAGCTGTGACATCACCTATTGTGAATGGTGAATCATGTGTCATCTACTCTATATAGAGGTGTTATTAGTCATTGTACAGGAGGGGGAGGTGACCTGTGACATCACCAATTGTGAATGGTGGATCATGTGTTATCTACTGTATATAGAGATGTTATCAGTCATTGTACAGGAGGGGGAGAAGGAGAGCTGTGACATCACCTATTGTGGATGGTGGATCCTGTGTTATTTACTGTATATAGAGATGTTATCAGTCATTGTACAGGAGGAGGTGAGCTGTGACATTACCTATTGTGTATGGTGGATCCTGTGTTATCTACTGTATATAGAGGAGATATCAGTCATTGTACAGGAGGAGGTGGTGAGCTGTGACATCACCTATTGTGTATGGTGGATCCTGTGTTATCTACTACATATAGAGGTGTTATCAGTCATTGTACAGGAGGAGGAGGTGAGCTGTGACATCACCTATTGTGTATGGTGGATCCTGTGTTATCTACTGTATATAGAGGAGATATCAGTCATTGTACAGGAGGAGGTGGTGAGCTGTGACATCACCTATTGTGTATGGTGGATCCTGTGTTATCTACTATATATAGAGGTGTTATCAGTCATTGTACAGGAGGAGGAGGTGAGCTGTGACATCACCTACTGTGAATGGTGGATCCTGTGTTAACTACTGTATATAGAGGTGTTATCAGTCATTGTACAGGAGGGGGAGTTGAGCTGTGACATCACCAATTGTGAATGGTGGATCATGTGTTATCTACTGTATATAGAGATGTTATCAGTCATTATACAGGAGGAGGAGGTGAGCTGTGACATCACCTATTGTTAACGGTGGATCCTGTGTTATCTACTGTATATAGAGGTGTTATCATTCATTGTACAGGAGGGGGAGAAGGTGAGCTGTGACATCACCTATTGTGGATGGTGGATTGTCATGATCTCTGCAGGCAGAGATCATAGCAAGCCTATAGAGGGACAAGCTCTCGGAAGATGGAACTATACTGACCATGAACTAAGCCTGCCGCGCAACTAGAAATAGCCAGGTAGCATTTCCTATTTATAGCTAGATGCCCAGCTCTGGCCTAAGACCTAAATAGCTAGCAAAGGGAAATATAAGACCTGGCTCACCTCTAGAGAAATATTCCAAAGAAGACAGTAGCCCCCCCACATATAATGACGGTGAGTTCAGATGAAACAACAAACGCAGCAGGAAAATAGTCTTAGCAAATTTGAGGTCCGCTTACTAGATAGCAGAAGACAGATAGTATACTTTCATGGTCAGCAGAAAAACACTAACAAAACACCATCCAGAGATTACCTTAAACTCTGGCATTAACTCATAACGCCAGAGTAGCAATCCCTGATCAACGAGAGCTTTCCAGACACAGTAACAAAACTTCAGCTGTGAACTGGAACAAATAGGCAAAACAAAACATGGACAAAAGTCCAACTTATCTAGTAGCTGTCTAGAAGCAGGAACAAGCACTGAGAGGCATCAGATAACATTGTTGACCGGCAAGAAACCACCAGAGAAATGAGCTTAAATAGCGACACCCACTACTGATGGAACCAGGTGAAACAGGAAAGAGGATGACAAGTCCAATTCCACAAGCGGCCACCGGGGGAGCCCAGAATCCAAATTCACAACAGTACCCCCCCCTCAAGGAGGGGGCACCGAACCCTCACCAGATCCACCAGGGCGACCAGGATGAGCCCTATGGAAGGCACGAACAAGATCAGAAGCATGAACATCAGATGCATTGACCCAAGAATTATCCTCCTGGCCGTAACCCTTCCAGTTGACCAGATACTGGAGTTTCCGTCTGGAAACACGAGAGTCCAAAATTTTCTCCACAACGTACTCCAACTCACCCTCAACCAACACCGGAGCAGGAGGCTCAACTGAAGGTACAACAGGTACCTCATACCTGCGCAATAACGACCGATGAAAAACGTTATGAATGGAAAAGGACGCAGGGAGGTCCAAACGGAAAGAAACAGGATTAAGAATCTCCAATATTCTATAAGGGCCGATGAACCGAGGTTTAAACTTAGGAGAAGAGACCCTCATAGGGACAAAACGAGAAGACAACCACACTAAATCTCCAACACAAAGCCGAGAACCAACACGACGACGACGGTTGGCAAAACGCTGAGTCTTCTCCTGGGACAACTTCAAATTGTCCATAACCTGCCCCCAGATGTGATGCAATCTCTCCACCACCGCATCCACTCCAGGACAATCCGAGGATTCCACCTGACCGGAGGAAAATCGAGGGTGAAACCCCGAATTACAGAAAAACGGGGACACCAAGGTGGAAGAACTGGCCCGATTATTGAGGGCGAACTCTGCCAATGGCAAAAAAGCAACCCAATCATCCTGGTCAGCAGAGACAAAACACCTCAGATATGTCTCAAGGGTCTGATTAGTCCGCTCGGTCTGGCCATTAGTCTGAGGGTGAAAAGCAGATGAAAAAGACAAATCTATGCCCATCCTAGCACAGAATGCCCGCCAAAATCTAGACACAAATTGGGTACCTCTGTCAGAAACAATATTCTCAGGAATACCGTGCAATCGGACAACATTCTGAAAAAACAGAGGAACCAACTCAGAAGAAGAAGGCAACTTGGGCAGAGGAACCAAATGGACCATTTTAGAGAAACGGTCACAGACCACCCAGATGACAGACATCTTCTGGGAAACAGGCAGATCTGAAATAAAATCCATCGAGATGTGTGTCCAAGGCCTCTTAGGAATAGGCAAGGGCAACAGCAGTCCGCTAGCCCGAGAACTACAAGACTTGGCCCGAGCACAAACGTCACATGACTGCACAAAGACTCGCACATCTCGTGACAGGGAAGGCCACCAGAAGGATCTTGCCACCAAATCCCTGGTACCAAAAATTCCGGGATGACCTGCCAATGCAGAAGAATGTACCTCAGAGATGACTCTGCTGGTCCAATCATCCGGAACAAACAGTCTATCAGGCGGACAACGATCCGGTCTATCCGCCTGAAACTCTTGCAAGGACCGCCGCAGATCAGGAGAAACGGCCGACAAAATTACTCCCTCCCTAAGGATACCTGTGGGTTCAGAATTACCAGGAGAGTCCGGGTCAAAACTCCTAGAAAGGGCATCTGCCTTAACATTTTTAGAACCCGGTAGGTATGACACCACAAAATTAAAGCGAGAAAAAAATAAAGACCAGCGCGCCTGTCTAGGATTCAGGCGTCTGGCAGTCTCAAGATAAATCAAATTTTTGTGGTCAGTCAATACCACCACCTGATGCCTAGCCCCCTCGAGCCAATGGCGCCACTCCTCAAACGCCCACTTCATGGCCAAAAGCTCCCGATTCCCAACATCATAATTCCGCTCTGCGGGCGAAAATTTGCGAGAAAAGAAGGCACAAGGCCTAATGACGGAGCAGTCGGAACCTTTCTGCGACAACACTGCCCCAGCTCCGATCTCCGAAGCGTCAACCTCAACCTGAAAAGGCAGATTCACATCAGGCTGACGCAACACAGGGGCAGAGGCAAAACGGCGCTTAAGCTCCTGAAAGGCCTCTACAGCATGAGGGGACCAATTAGCAACATCAGCGCCTTGTCTGGTCAAATCAGTCAGTGGTTTAACGACATCCGAAAAACCAGCAATAAATCGGCGGTAAAAGTTGGCAAAGCCCAAAAATCTCTGAAGACCCTTAAGAGAGGAGGGCTGAGTCCAGTCACAAATAGCTTGCACCTTGACGGGATCCATCTCAATGGAAGAGGGAGAAAAAATATACCCCAAAAAGGAAATTTTCTGGACCCCAAAAACGCACTTAGACCCCTTCACACATAAAGAATTAGACCGCAGAACCTGAAAAACTCTCCTGACCTGCTGGACATGAGAGTCCCAGTCATCAGAAAAAATCAGAATATCATCCAGATATATTATCATAAATTTATCCAGAAAATCGCGGAAAACATCATGCATAAAAGACTGGAAAACTGAAGGGGCATTAGAAAGACCAAAAGGCATGACCAAATACTCAAAGTGGCCCTCGGGCGTATTAAATGCGGTCTTCCACTCATCCCCCTGCCTGATCCGCACCAAATTATACGCCCCACGAAGATCAATTTTAGAGAACCACTTAGCACCCTCTATACGAGCAAACAAATCAGTAAGCAATGGCAATGGGTATTGATACTTAACAGTGATCTTATTCAGAAGCCGATAATCAATACATGGTCTCAAAGAGCCGTCTTTTTTTGAGACAAAGAAAAACCCAGCTCCCAAGGGAGAAGAAGATGGACGAATATGTCCCTTTTCCAAAGACTCCTTTATATATTCCCGCATAGCAGCATGTTCCGGCACAGACAAATTAAACAAACGACCCTTTGGATATTTACAACCCGGTATCAAATCTATGGCACAATCGCACTCACGGTGCGGAGGTAACGACCCAAGCTTGGGTTCGTCAAAGACGTCTTGATAATCAGAGAGGAACTCAGGGACTTCAGAGGGAATGGACGACGAAATAGAAACCAAAGGTACGTCCCCATGAATACCCTTACATCCCCAGCTCAACACAGACATTGCTCTCCAGTCCAAGACTGGGTTGTGAGACTGCAACCATGGCAATCCCAGTACCAAATCGTCATGTAAATTATACAGCACCAGGAAACGAATAATCTCCTGGTGATCCGGATTGATACGCATGGTTACTTGTGTCCAGTATTGTGGTTTATTATTAGCCAATGGGGTGGAGTCAATCCCCTTCAGAGGAATAAGAGTCTCCAAAGGCTCTAAATCAAAACCACAACGATTGGCAAAGGACCAATCCATAAGACTCAGAGCGGCGCCAGAGTCAACATAGGCGTCCGTGGCAATGGATGACAAAGAGCAAATCAGGGTTACAGACAAAATAAACTTAGACTGAATGGTGCCAATGGAAACAGACTTATCAAGCTTCTTTGTACGCCTAGAGCATGCTGATATAACATGAGTAGAATCCCCACAATAGAAACACAATCCATTCTTCCGTCTAAAATTCTGTCGCTCGCTCCTGGACAGAATTCTATCACACTGCATACTTTCTGGCGTCTTTTCCATAGACACCGCCAGATGGTGCACCGGTTTGCGCTCCCGCAGACGCCTATCAATCTGAATAGCCATTGTCATGGACTCATTCAGACCTGCAGGCAAAGGGAACCCCACCATAACATCCTTAACGGCATCAGAGAGACCTTCTCTGAAAATTGCCGCCAAGGCGCACTCATTCCACTGAGTAAGCACAGACCATTTACGGAATTTTTGGCAGAAAACTTCAGCTTCGTCTTGCCCCTGAGATAGTGCCATCAAAGTTTTTTCTGCCTGAAGTTCCAAATGAGGTTCCTCATAAAGCAAGCCCAAGGCCAGAAAAAACGCATCCACATCGCGTAACGCAGGATCCCCTGCTGGCAATGAGAAGGCCCAATCTTGAGGGTCACCCCTGAGCAAGGAAATCACAATCCTAACCTGCTGAGCAGGGTCTCCAGCTGAACGAGACTTCAGGGACAAATAAAGCTTACAATTATTTCGGAAATTCTGGAAGCTAGCTCTATTCCCTGTGAAGAACTCCGGCAAAGGAATTCTCGGCTCAGATACCGGAGCATGTACCACAAAATCTTGTAAATTTTGTACTTTCGTGATGAGATTATTCAAACCCGCAGTTACACTCTGGAGATCCATTATTGTCAGGTGCACACAGAGCATACAGAGATTAGGAGGAGAGAGAGAAAAAAGACTGCAGCAAGGCAGACTGGAGGAAAAAAAAAAAAAAAAATTCCAGCAGACTTCTTATAACTCTCCTTTCTCAACCTGGGTCTTTAACACTTTAGGGCCGGTCAAACTGTCATGATCTCTGCAGGCAGAGATCATAGCAAGCCTATAGAGGGACAAGCTCTCGGAAGATGGAACTATACTGACCATGAACTAAGCCTGCCGCGCAACTAGAAATAGCCAGGTAGCATTTCCTATTTATAGCTAGATGCCCAGCTCTGGCCTAAGACCTAAATAGCTAGCAAAGGGAAATATAAGACCTGGCTCACCTCTAGAGAAATATTCCAAAGAAGACAGTAGCCCCCCCACATATAATGACGGTGAGTTCAGATGAAACAACAAACGCAGCAGGAAAATAGTCTTAGCAAATTTGAGGTCCGCTTACTAGATAGCAGAAGACAGATAGTATACTTTCATGGTCAGCAGAAAAACACTAACAAAACACCATCCAGAGATTACCTTAAACTCTGGCATTAACTCATAACGCCAGAGTAGCAATCCCTGATCAACGAGAGCTTTCCAGACACAGTAACAAAACTTCAGCTGTGAACTGGAACAAATAGGCAAAACAAAACATGGACAAAAGTCCAACTTATCTAGTAGCTGTCTAGAAGCAGGAACAAGCACTGAGAGGCATCAGATAACATTGTTGACCGGCAAGAAACCACCAGAGAAATGAGCTTAAATAGCGACACCCACTACTGATGGAACCAGGTGAAACAGGAAAGAGGATGACAAGTCCAATTCCACAAGCGGCCACCGGGGGAGCCCAGAATCCAAATTCACAACAGTGGATCCTGTGTTATCTACTGTATATAGAGATTTTCAGTCATTGTACAGGAGGAGGTGAGCTGTGACATCACCTATTGTGAATGGTGGATCCTGTGTTATCTACTGTATATAGAGGTGTTATCAGTCATTATACAGGAGGAGGTGGTAGGCTGTGACATCACCTATTGTGAATGGTGAATCATGTGTCATCTACTGGATATAGAGGTGTTATCAGTCATTGTACAGGAGGAGGTGAGCTGTGACATCACCTATTGTGAATGGTGGATCCTGTGTTATCTACTGTATATAGAGGAGATATCAGTCATTGTACAGGAGGAGGTGGTGAGCTGTGACATCACCTATTGTGAATGGTGGATCCTGTGTTATCTACTATATATAGAGGTGTTATCAGTCATTGTACAGGAGGAGGAGGTGAGCTGTGACATCACCTATTGTGAATAGTGGATCCTGTGTTATCTACTGTATATAGAGGTGTTATCAGTCATTATACAGGAGGAGGAGGTGAGCTGTAACATCAACTATTGTGAATGGTGGATCCTGTGTTATCTACTGTATATAGAGGAGATATCAGTCATTGTACAGGAGGAGGTGGTGAGCTGTGACATCACCTATTGTGTATGGTGGATCCTGTGTTATCTACTATATATAGAGGTGTTATCAGTCATTGTACAGGAGGAGGAGGTGAGCTGTGACATCACCTACTGTGAATGGTGGATCCTGTGTTAACTACTGTATATAGAGGTGTTATCAGTCATTGTACAGGAGGGGGAGTTGAGCTGTGACATCACCAATTGTGAATGGTGGATCATGTGTTATCTACTGTATATAGAGATGTTATCAGTCATTATACAGGAGGAGGAGGTGAGCTGTGACATCACCTATTGTTAACGGTGGATCCTGTGTTATCTACTGTATATAGAGGTGTTATCATTCATTGTACAGGAGGGGGAGAAGGTGAGCTGTGACATCACCTATTGTGGATGGTGGATCCTGTGTTATCTACTGTATATAGAGATTTTCAGTCATTGTACAGGAGGAGGTGAGCTGTGACATCACCTATTGTGAATGGTGGATCCTGTGTTATCTACTGTATATAGAGGTGTTATCAGTCATTATACAGGAGGAGGTGGTAGGCTGTGACATCACCTATTGTGAATGGTGAATCATGTGTCATCTACTGGATATAGAGGTGTTATCAGTCATTGTACAGGAGGAGGTGAGCTGTGACATCACCTATTGTGAATGGTGGATCCTGTGTTATCTACTGTATATAGAGGAGATATCAGTCATTGTACAGGAGGAGGTGGTGAGCTGTGACATCACCTATTGTGAATGGTGGATCCTGTGTTATCTACTATATATAGAGGTGTTATCAGTCATTGTACAGGAGGAGGAGGTGAGCTGTGACATCACCTATTGTGAATAGTGGATCCTGTGTTATCTACTGTATATAGAGGTGTTATCAGTCATTATACAGGAGGAGGAGGTGAGCTGTGACATCAACTATTGTGAATGGTGGATCCTTTGTTATCTACTGTATATAGAGGTGTTATCAGTCATAATACAGGAGGAGGTGGTGAGCTGTGACATCACCTGTTGTGAATGGTGAATCATGTGTCATCTACTGTATATAGAGGTGTTATTAGTCATTGTACAGGAGGGGGAGGTGAGCTGTGACATCACCAATTGTGAATGGTGGATCATGTGTTATCTTCTGTATATAGAAGTGTTATCAGTCATTGTACAGGAAGAGGAGGTGAGCTGTGACATCACCTATTGTTAACGGTGGATCCTGTGTTATCTACTGTATATAGAGGTGTTATCATTCATTGTACAGGAGGGGGAGAAGGTGAGCTGTGACATCACCTATTGTGGATGGTGGATCCTGTGTTATCTACTTTATATAGAGGTGTTATCAGTTATTGTACAGGAGGAGGAGGTGAGCTGTGACATCAACTATTGTGAATGGTGGATCCTGTCTTATCTACTGTATATAGAGGTGTTATCAGTCATTATACAAGAGGAGGTGGTGAACTGTGACATCACCTATTGTGAATTGTGGATCCTGTGTTATCTACTGTATATAGAGGTGTTATCAGTCATTGTACAGGAGGAGGTGGTAGGCTGTGACATCACCTATTGTGAATGGTGAATCATGTGTCATCTACTCTATATAGAGATATCAGTCATTGTACAGGAGGAGGTGAGCTGTGACATCACCTATTGTGAATGGTGGATCCTGTGTTATCTACTGTATATTGAGGTATCAGCCATTGTACAGGAGGAGGAGGTGAGCTGTGTGCTTGTGAATGGCAGATCCTGTGTTATATACTATATATAGAGGTGTTTTCTGTCATTATACGCGAGGAGGTGAGCTGTGACATCACCAATTGTGAATGGTGGATCCTGTGTTATCTACTATATATAGAGGTGTTATCAGTCATTGTACAGGAGGAGGAGGTGAGCTGTGACATCACCTATTGTGAATAGTGGATCCTGTGTTATCTACTGTATATAGAGGTGTTATCAGTCATTATACAGGAGGAGGAGGTGAGCTGTGACATCAACTATTGTGAATGGTGGATCCTTTGTTATCTACTGTATATAGAGGTGTTATCAGTCATAATACAGGAGGAGGTGGTGAGCTGTGACATCACCTGTTGTGAATGGTGAATCATGTGTCATCTACTGTATATAGAGGTGTTATTAGTCATTGTACGGGAGGGGGAGGTGAGCTGTGACATCACCAATTGTGAATGGTGGATCATGTGTTATCTTCTGTATATAGAAGTGTTATCAGTCATTGTACAGGAAGAGGAGGTGAGCTGTGACATCACCTATTGTTAACGGTGGATCCTGTGTTATCTACTGTATATAGAGGTGTTATCATTCATTGTACAGGAGGGGGAGAAGGTGAGCTGTGACATCACCTATTGTGGATGGTGGATCCTGTGTTATCTACTTTATATAGAGGTGTTATCAGTTATTGTACAGGAGGAGGAGGTGAGCTGTGACATCAACCATTGTGAATGGTGGATCCTGTCTTATCTACTGTATATAGAGGTGTTATCAGTCATTATACAAGAGGAGGTGGTGAGCTTTGACATCACCTATTGTGAATTGTGGATCCTGTGTTATCTACTGTATATAGAGGTGTTATCAGTCATTGTACAGGAGGAGGTGGTAGGCTGTGACATCACCTATTGTGAATGGTGAATCATGTGTCATCTACTCTATATAGAGACATCAGTCATTGTACAGGAGGAGGTGAGCTGTGACATCACCTATTGTGAATGGTGGATCCTGTGTTATCTACTGTATATTGAGGTATCAGCCATTATACAGGAGGAGGAGGTGAGCTGTGTGCTTGTGAATGGCAGATCCTGTGTTATATACTGTATATAGAGGTGTTTTCTGTCATTATACGCGAGGAGGTGAGCTGTGACATCACCAATTGTGAATGGTGGATCCTGTGTTATCTACTGTATATAGAGGTGTTATCAGTCATAGTACAGGAGGAGGAGTTGAGCAGTGATATCACCTATTGTGAATGGTGGATCCTGTGTTATCTACTGTATATAGAGGTGTTATTGGTCATTGTTCAAGAAGAGGAGGAAGTGGGCTGTGACATTAACAGTTAAAAATATTGGATTCTGTGTTACCTACTGCATATACAATCTTTGTAACCCTGTCTGTTATGACCTGGTGGTTACGGAGTGGTACTGAGATGACCTGGTGGGTAAAACCAATCATGGACAAGCTCAGAGGAGGTGGCAGCTCTACAGACAGTAATCACCTATATGACCTAGTGATTACGGAGCAGCACTGAAATGACCTAGTGGGTAAAACAAATAATGTACTAGCTCTGAGGAGGTGGTAACTTTACTGACCGCAATCCCTACTCCTAACACCAACACTAGAAATAGCCGTGGAGCGTTCCTATCTCTGCCTAGACGCCTCTTCACAGCCTAAGAACTAGCTACCCCTGAAGATGGAAATGGAAAACTATCTCGCCTCAGAGAAACCCCCAAAGGAAAGATAGCCCCCCACAAATATTGACGGTGAGTGAAGAGGGAAATGACAAACTCAGAAATGAAACTAGATTTTAGCAAAGGAGGCCACTACTATCTAAATAGACAGAGAAAGAAAAGGCTACTGTGCGGTCAGTATAAAAACTAAATGTCCACGCAGAGTTTACAAAAATAATCTCCACACCGACTCACGGTGTGGAGGGGCAAATCTGCAACCCCAGAGCTTCCAACTAGCCGGAATATTTCATGATGACAAGCTGGACAAAAGAGACATAACTTAAACTGAACAAAAGGTCATAGGCAGGGAAACACCCAAAAACTAGCAGAACTTATCTTAAGCTGAAATGGACTGGCCAACAGAGAACTTCCAGGAAAGGACTGAATCCACAGGAAGGAACATTGACAGCTGGCATCAACTACAGCCTAAAGCCCAGTTAAATAACAAGGCCAGGGCACCGATTAGTGAAAGCAGCTGCTAAGTTCCACTTGAAACCACCAGAGGGAGCCCAAGAGCAGAACTCCCAAAAATACCATTCATGACCACAGGATGGAGCCCAAGAACGGAATTCACAACAGTACCCCCCCTTGAGGAGGGGTCACCGAACCCTCACCAGAGCCCCCAGGCCGATCGGGACGAGCCAAATGAAAAGCACGTACCAAATCGGCAGCATGGACATCGGAGGCAAAAACCCAAGAGTTATCCTCCTGGCCATAACCCTTCCACTTGACCAGATACTGAAGTTTCCGCCTTGAAAGACGAGAATCCAAAATCTTCTCCACCACATACTCCAGCTCCCCCCCAACCAACACCGGAGCAGGAGGGTCAACGGAGGGAACCACGGGCACCACATATCTCCGCAACAAAGATCTATGGAACACATTATGAATGGAAAACGCAGCTGGAAGGGCCAAACGAAAAGACACCGGATTGATAATTTCCGAAATCCTATAAGGACCAATAAAACGAGGTTTGAACTTAGGGGAAGAGACCTTCATAGGAACATGACGAGAAGACAACCAGACCAAATCCCCAACCCGAAGCCGGGGACCAACGCACCGATGGGGGTTAGCAAAACGTTGAGCCTTTTCCTGAGACAATGTCAAATTGTCCACCACATGAGTCCAAATCAGCTGCAACCTGTCCACCACAGAATCTACCCCAGGACAGTCCGAAGGCTCAACCTGCCCTGAAGCAAAGCGAGGATGAAAACCAAAATTACAAAAAAAGGTGAAACCAAGGTAGCAGAACTAGCCCGATTATTAAGGGCAAACTCGGCCAACGGCAAGAAGGTAACCCAATCATCCTGATCAGCCGACACAAAGCATCTCAAATAGGTTTCCAAGGTCTGATTGGTTCGCTCCGTCTGTCCATTTGTCTGAGGGTGAAACGCCGAAGAAAAAGACAAATTAATGCCCATTCTACCACAAAAGGACCGACAAAACCTAGAAACAAACTGGGTACTTCTGTCAGACACAATATTCTCCGGAATACCATGCAAACCACATGCTGGAAAAACAAAGGAACCAAATCAGAGGAGGAAGGCAACTTAGGCAAAGGTACCAAATGGACCATTTTAGAAAAACGGTCACAAACCATCCAAATGACAGACATCTTCTGAGAAACAGGAAGATCAGAAATAAAATCCATGGAAATATGCGTCCAGGGCCTCTCAGGGATAGGCAAAGGCAAAAGCAACCCACTACCCACGAGAACAGCAGGGCTTAGCCCGGGCACAGATCCCACAGGACTGCACAAAGGAACGTACATCCCGTGACAAAGAAGGCCACCAAAAGGACCTGGCAACCAAATCTCTGGTACCAAAGATCCCAGGATGACCAGCCAACACTGAACAATGAATCTCAGAAATCACGTTACTAGTCCATCTATCAGGAACAAACAATTTCCCCACAGGACAGCGGTCGGGTCTATCAGCCTGAAACTCCCGAAGCACCCGCCGTAAATCAGGGGAGATAGCAGAAATAATCACCCCCCTCCTTGAGAATACCAGCCGGCTCACGGACTCCAGGAGAATCAGGCAAAAAACTCCTAGACAGGGCATCAGCCTTCACATTCTTAGATCCCGGAAGATACGAGACCACAAAATCAAAACGGGAGAAAAACAAAGACCACCGAGCTTGTCTAGGATTCAACCGCTTGGCTGATTCAAGGTAAATCAGATTCTTATGATCGGTCAAGACCACAACACGATGCTTGGCTCCCTCAAGCCAATGTCGCCACTCCTCGAATGCCCACTTCATAGCCAACAACTCCCGATTGCCGACATCATAATTACGCTCAGCAGGCGAAAACTTTCTGGAGAAGAAAGCACATGGTTTCAACACAGAGCCATCAGAACTTCTCTGAGACAGAACAGCTCCTGCCCCAATCTCAGAAGCGTCAACCTCAACCTGAAAAGGGAGAGAGACATCTGGCTGACGCAACACAGGGGCAGAAGTAAAACGATGCTTAAGCTCCTGAAAGGCCTCCACAGCCGCAGAGGACCAATTCACCACATCAGCACCTTTCTTAGTCAAATCGGTCAGAGGTTTAACCACAGTAGAAAAATTAGCAATGAAGCGGCAATAAAAATTAGCAAAGCCCAAAAACTTCTGAAGGCTCTTCACAGATGTGGGCTGCGTCCAATCATAAATAGCCTGGACCTTAACAGGGTCCATTTCAATAGCCGAGGGACAAAAAATAAACCCCAGAAAAGAAACCTTCTGAACTCCAAAAAGGCACTTAGACCCCTTCACAAACAGTGTATTAGCACGAAGAATCTGAAATACCATCCTGACCTGCTTCACATGAGACTCCCAATCATCGGAAAAAAACGAAATATCGTCCAAATATACAATCATAAATTTATCCAGATACTCCCGAAAAATATCATGCATAAAGGACTGAAACACAGATGGAGCATTAGAGAGCCCGAAAGGCATCACAAGATATTCAAAATGGCCTTCGGGCGTATTAAATGCTGTTTTCCATTCATCACCCTGTTTGATGCGGACCAGATTATATGCCCCTCGAAGGTCAATCTTGGTAAACCAGCTAGCCCCTTTAATCCGAGCAAACAAATCAGAGAGCAAAGGCAAAGGGTACTGGAATTTGACCTTGATCTTATTGAGAAGGCGATAATCTATACAGGGCCTCAAGGAGCCATCCTTCTTGGCAACAAAAAAGAATCCCGCTCCCAACGGTGACGAAGACGGGCGAATATGCCCCTTCTCCAAAGACTCCTTTACATAAGTCCGCATTGCGGCATGCTCTGGCACAGACAGATTGAAAAGTCTACCCTTAGGGAACTTACAGCCAGGAATCAAATTAATAGCGCAATCACAGTCCCTATGAGGAGGCAGAGGACTGGATTTAGGCTCCTCAAATATATCCTGGAAATCCGACAAAAACTCAGGAACTTCAGAAGAAGGGGATGAGGAAATTGACATCAGCGGAATGTCACTATGTATCCCCTGACAACCCCAACTAGTCACAGACATAGATTTCCAATCCAGTACTGGATTATGTACCTGTAACCATGGAAACCCCAGCAGAACCACATCATGCAAATTATGCAACACCAAAAAACGAATATTTTCCTGAAGTGCTGGAGCCATGTTCATGGCTAACTGTGTCCAGTACTGAGGTTTATTCTTGGCCAATGGCGTAGCATCAATCCCCCTTAAGGGAATAGGACTCTGCAAAGGCTCCAAGGAAAAACCACAGCGCTTGGCAAATTCTAGGTCCATTAAGTTCAGTGCAGCGCCAGAATCCACAAATGCCATTACAGAAAAGGACGACAATGAGCAAATCAGGGTAATAGACAGAAATTTAGGCTGTACAGTACTGATGGTAACCGAACTAGCAACCCTCATAGTTCGCGTCGGGCAATCAGAGATAGCATGAGTAGCGTCACCACAGTAAAAACACAGCCTATTCTGACGTCGGAACTCCTGCCGTTCTGCTCTTGTCAAAACTCTATCACATTGCATAGGCTCAGAACTCTGTCCAGAGGACACCGCCATATGGTGCACAACCTTATGTTCACGTAGGCGCCGATCAATCTGAATGGCCAGAGACATTGATTCGTTCAAACCAGCAGGTGTGGGAAACCCCACCATAACATCTTTAAGAGCTTCAGAAAGACTCTTTCTGAAAATAGCCGCCAGGGCATCCTCATTCCATTTTGTAAGTACAGACCACTTCCTAAATTTCTGACAATATATCTCTGCCGCTTCCTGACCCTGACACAGAGCCAGCAACATTTTTTCTGCCTGATCCACAGAATTGGGTTCGTCATAAAGCAATCCAAGTGCTTGAAAAAATGAATCTACATTGAGCAATGCAGGATTCCCTGGCTCAAGAGAGAATGCCCAATCCTGCGGGTCACCACGCAGCAGAGAAATAACAATCTTCACCTGCTGAATGGGGTCACCAGAGGAACGGGGTCTCAGAGCAAAAAACAATCTGCAATTATTTTTAAAATTCAAAAACTTAGATCTATCCCCAGAAAACAAATCAGGGATAGGAATTTTAGGCTCAGAAACAGGAGTTTGAACAACATAATCTTGGATACTCTGTACCCTTGCAGCGAGATGATCAACACGCGCAGACAGACCCTGAACCTCCATATCAGTACCAAGCTCCTGCACCATCCAAAAATCATGGGAAAAAAAAAGATGAAACAAGCAACAAGGAAAAAAAAACTATGACTCAGAACTTTCTCTTCCCTCTTTTGAGATGCATTTAACACTTTGTGGGCCAGCTGTATTGGATTCTGTGTTACCTACTGCATATACAATCTTTGTAACCCTGTCTGTTATGACCTGGTGGTTACGGAGTGGTACTGAGATGACCTGGTGGGTAAAACCAATCATGGACAAGCTCAGAGGAGGTGGCAGCTCTACAGACAGTAATCACCTATATGACCTAGTGATTACGGAGCAGCACTGAAATGACCTAGTGGGTAAAACAAATAATGTACTAGCTCTGAGGAGTTGGTAACTTTACTGACCGCAATCCCTACTCCTAACACCAACACTAGAAATAGCCGTGGAGCGTTCCTATCTCTGCCTAGACGCCTCTTCACAGCCTAAGAACTAGCTACCCCTGAAGATGGAAATGGAAAACTATCTCGCCTCAGAGAAACCCCCAAAGGAAAGATAGCCCCCCACAAATATTGACGGTGAGTGAAGAGGGAAATGACAAACTCAGAAATGAAACTGGATTTTAGCAAAGGAGGCCACTACTATCTAAATAGACAAAGAAAAGGCTACTGTGCGGTCAGTATAAAAACTAAATGTCCACGCAGAGTTTACAAAAATAATCTCCACACCGACTCACGGTGTGGAGGGGCAAATCTGCAACCCCAGAGCTTCCAACTAGCCGGAATATTTCATGATGACAAGCTGGACAAAAGAGACATAACTTAAACTGAACAAAAGGTCATAGGCAGGGAAACACCCAAAAACTAGCAGAACTTATCTTAAGCTGAAATGGACTGGCCAACAGAGAACTTCCAGGAAAGGACTGAATCCACAGGAAGGAACATTGACAGCTGGCATCAACTACAGCCTAAAGCCCAGTTAAATAACAAGGCCAGGGCACCGATTAGTGAAAGCAGCTGCTAAGTTCCACTTGAAACCACCAGAGGGAGCCCAAGAGCAGAACTCGCAAAAATACCATTCATGACCACAGGATGGAGCCCAAGAACGGAATTCACAACACCTGTCTGTGATAATATGAGATACCTCACTCACTTTTATTAGAAAGTGGTAGTGTGACCTGCAAAGAGGTAATTCAGCAGGGACAGGCAGAAGGTAAATTGTGACCTGTGTCCAGGTGAGGTGCTACTATTCAACAACAGCAGCCATTTGGGCAACTGCTTTATTTTTACTGTCAAGCACCATTTATTAATCTACAGGGTGAGCCATGTATATGGATACACCTAAATAAAATGGGAATGATTGGTGATATCAACTTCATGTTTGTGGAACATTAGTATATGGGAGAGGGAAACTTTTCAAGATGGGTGGTGACCATGGCGGCCATTTTGAAGTCAGCCATTTCGGATCTAACTTTAATTTTTTCCAATGGAAAGATGGTCATGTGACACATCAAACTTATTGAGAACTTCACAAGAAAAACAATGGTGTGCTTGGTTTTAACGTAACTTTATTCTTTCATGAGTTTTTTACAAGTTTCTCTTTGTTTACAGCCATTGACATGTCACAGAGGTTAACACGTGAGGAGCGGATAGAAATTGTGTTGATGTCTGGTGAACGCAGTACCTGGGTAATTGCAGCAGATTTCATTGCAAGACACCCTATGCAAGAAAACTGTCACCATTCCCATTTGATTTAGGTGCATACATATAAATGGCCCACCCAAAAAAGTTTGCCTCATCACTGAACATAATGTTCTGTGTAAAATGAGGTTCCTGTCCAATTTTTGTTTTGCCCATTCTGCAAATTCAGTGTGCCAATCTGCCATCAGTTGAACATCCCTTTGGCGGATATTAGCTACTCACAAATGGCACCCTTACAAAATCCAGCTGCTGCAGCATCTCAATGAGGATGACCCAAAACGGCGCGCTGAATTTGCAGAATGGGCAAAACACAAATTGGAACAGAAACCTCAGTTTACACAGAACATTATGTTCAGTGATGAGGCAAACTTTTTTGGGTGGGCCATTTATATGGATACACCTAAATCAAATGAGAATGGTGACAGTTTTCTTGCGTAGGGGGTTTTGCATTGAGCCCTTAGCCCCGGGATATCAAACTACAGTCTTATGACAATTAGCCCTCGGCTGCCATTAATAATTATCACAGGAAAAAGGATGGGGTGATGGAAGGAGCCCATTTCCTCTGTAACAACTTAGATGGTAAAGTCAGCATTGACTACAGCATTTAAGGGGGTACATGACCTAGATGAGAATGCATCACCAAACCCTTCCCACAGCTTTTACTGTACCATGATGCACATGTACAGTATTTTGCAGCCAGTATCTTCTATGAGCCACAAAGCCACAATTGGGATCCTATTGATAAGACAACAATAAACCTATCTGAACTAAATCCTCTCTCCACAGCTGTTGAATTATTCACAGATATACTAATGATATCTATAAATCTGCTTCCTTTTTTACCTGGTTTGGGAAAACAATCATAGCTATGAAAGTGTGTACTGCCAGACAATGGCTTCCTTCATTCTGTACTGGTTATTACAGGACCTATGTGTGTGTCATGTCATTTGTGGTCCGGGGGACTTTTCTCTTGTCTTAGGTACCTGCTGACCTGCAAATGAATACAGTATAACTGTTGTCACTTTTTTTTTTATCATAACAACGTCATGGGGATTTCTTATACCGAAACATTGACCATTAATTTTCTTTGATGAACAATGAACTGCGATAATCAGATAGTAGTTCTTCATACATTTTAGTGTTTCAGAATTTCCCATTGGCACTTGTAGACATAAGATACAATCAGCATGTTTTCTCTTTACCTCTTCAAACCATTTGATGTAAATGTACTGCACTGGTGGCTTGAAAAGCTGATATCATGATGACAAGGCTAAATCCAAAATTGCTTTGGGAGCCATGTCATCTGCTGGTGTAGGTCCACTGTGTTTTAGAAAGACCAAAGTCAGCACAGTCATCTACCAGGGAATTTTAGAGCACTTCATGCTTCCCTCTGCCGACAAGCTTTTTGGAGATGGACATTTAATTCTCCAGCAGGACTTGGTGCCTGTCCTCACTGCCAAAAGTACCAATACCTGTTTTACAAACAACAGTATCACTGTGCTTAATTGGCCAGCAAACTTGCCTGACCTTAAGGTACCTTCACACATAACGATTTCGTTAACGATATCGTTGCAACGTCACGCTTTTGGTTACGTAGCAACGATCCCGCTAAAGGTACCGTTACACTTAGCGATTTACCAACGATCACGACCAGCGATACGACCTGGCAGTGATCGTTGGTAAGTCGTTGTGTGGTCGCTGGAGAGCTGTCACACAGACAGCTCTCCAGCGACCAACGATGCCGAAGTCCCCGGGTAACCAGGGTAAACATCGGGTTACTAAGCGCAGGGCCGCGCTTAGTAACCCGATGTTTACCCTGGTTACCATTGTAAATGTAAAAAAAAAAAACACTATATACTTACATTCCGGTGTCTGTCACGTCCCTCGCCGTCAGCTTCCCGCACTGACTGTGTCAGCACCGGCCGTAAAGCACAGCACAGCGGTGACGTCACCGCTCCCAGCAGGGGCCTGATCATTGGTCGCTGTCACACATAACGAGATCGTTAAAGGTACCGTCACACATAATGATTTCGTTAACGATATCGTTGCTTTTTGTGACATAGCAACGATATCATTAACAAAATCGTTATGCGTGACAGCGACCAACGATCAGACCCCTGCTGGGAGATCGTTGGTCCCTGCGAATGATCAGAACCTTTTTTTGTGTGACGCCGATCCAGCAATGTGTTTACTTGTAACCAGGGTAAATATCGGGTTACTAAGCGCAGGGCTGCGTCAGCTTCCCGCACTGAATGTGTCAGCGCCGGCAGTAACATCGGTGATGTCACCGCTGTGCTCTGCTTTACGGCCGGCGCTGACACAGTCAGTGCGGGAAGCTGACGCCGGGGGACGTGACAGACATCGGAATGTGAGTATGTACTGTTCTTTTTTTTTTACTTTTACAATGGTAACCAGGGTAAATATCGGGTTACTAAGCGCGGCCCTGCGCTTAGTAACCCGATGTTTACCCTGGTTACCCGGGGACTTTGGCATCGTTGAAGACAGTTTCAACGATGCCGAAGTCATTCCCCTGATCGTTGGTCGCTGGAGAGAGCTGTCTGTGTGACCACACAACGACTTACCAACGATCACGGCCAGGTCGTATCGCTGGTCGTGATCGTTGGTAAGTCGTTTAGTGTAACGGTATCTTTAACCCCATTGAGAATCTATGGGGTATTGTCAAGAGGAAGATGAGAGACACCAGACCAACAATGCAGACAAGCTGAAGACTGCTATCAAATCAACCTGGGCTTCCATAACACCTCAGCAGTGCCACAGACTGATCGCCTCAATGCCACACAGCATTGATGCAGTAATTGATGCAAATGGAGCCCTAAACAAGTATTGGGTGCAATTACTGTATATAAATTTCAGTAGGCCAAAATGTCGTATTTTAAAATCATTTTTTCAAGCTGGTGTTATAAAGTATTCTAATTTACTTAGATAATGACTTTTCAGTTTTCAATGGATGCAAGACATAATCATCAAAATTAACAGAAATAAACACTTGAAATACATCACTCTGTTTGTAATGACTCTATATAATATATAAGTTTCACTTTTTGTATTGAAGAACTGTAATAAATTAACTTTTGATGATATTCTAATTTTGTGAGATGCACCTGTAACTAACGAGGAACTTGTGGTAGTCCTACCAGCTGGGATCATCTTGTTTCACTGGAGCTAATGAAAGGGGCCTCTCAGCCTGTCAGAGTTGTGGGCAAGTGTAGTGCCAGATCAGTGACTGTGTGGGCCACATCCTCTGACTCCCCATGCCTCCCTGATCCCGTGTGGACATGGGGTGTATGTGTAAAACTGCACCAAGCAGAATGTCATGTTGATGAAAGTAAAGAGAAAACACTACATGATCCTTCTGACGTAATAGTGACGTCAGGCGGGGTGGCGAGGTGCGGGTTCATCACATGTGGATGTGCAGTGGGATTGAGATAACAGTGTGTGTGAGTGTGGGACCCATACTCTCAGATACTAACGACTACCAGCAGTAACGTTTTGCTGCTGGAGTCTTAAGATCAGCTCAGCACTAGACAGTCTATGTGCAAATACTGTAAGGTGAGTGAGTGTGCAGCGCCCCAGAGTCCTGGTCGTTGCAGTACTGTGGCTCCGCCACTAAGGGGAGCTATGGTACGTCTGATGGCACTGAAGGAGTTCATCTGATCAGGTATCACAGACACCAATACATTTCACCGCCGGGCCACCAGGGGGAGCTAAGGGTTCTATTCATTAGGCCACTCTCCACACACTGGTAAAACTGGGGGTCAGGCAGGAAGTTAGACAGAAAGCTGACTGGGTTGGAACCAGGCAACACCTTGTGGCAGAGGGTGTTGCGGGAGAAGATTCGGTAGGGTCTCTGTCAGGGGTGGGATCCTGACAGAGGCTTGGCAACTTGAGCGAACGTAACGGGACCGTGCCTGCTCAGTATAGCGGCGGTGCCCAAGAAGGGATTGGAAGCGAGATAGATTGTGCTGAGTGAGAAACGAGATCAAAGCAACAAGGAGAACACCAGTAGGGGTCGTGCTGTAAGACCGAGGCAACATCCTACTGAGGCGCACAACCGGCGGCCGGAACGCCGAGGGAGTATTACAATATCAGCTTCAAGCAATACTCTAAACCAACGGCAGGACAGTCAGTCTAAGGTGGGCTGTCTCAACTAAATCACCTATGCAGTCTTGGGGGGCAACTTGTGGAGAGGGGCGACTCTAGGGTCCCGGAAGAGCTCCGAGCCTACCCGTCATACGGGTGCCGTTCCAACCGTAACATCAGGGAGGGACGGAGGATTAGCAGAACATCATCTAATCGAGTTGTGAGGGAACTTAAGAAACGGAAACAACAGTTGTGGGGACTTTCCGTAAGCACAGCAGGGAAGGACCGCAACACATAGCGCTAGAAGGAAGGCGCAGATTTCCACCTGTTAAGAGAACTCCGGAGGTGCCAGCGCTATTGGCCCTATGGTTCTACAGCTATGGCTGTATTGGGTAGAGCTTCCCTCCTCTTTCCCCCCCCCCTTCTTTTGCCATCCTTCTAGGGGCCTGAGTTGGCCTGCTCCTGACAACTGCCGTCCTTTCCTTTCGGCCTTTTGGACTCTGGGTGTCCCTTGGCCATATGTCGTGTGGGGCTCCACACGTGCTCATTGGGGTAGGTCACATTTGGCTCATAGGGAGTTATGCACAGGTATAATTGTCGGCTCTAATAAATATTCTGGTCTGTCCCACTCAGTATTACCAGCTTTCCAGGTATTTTAGGTCCTTTTGTCTTGTTACCGTTTATTTATTGGTTGGGCATATCAGCACGAGGACTATTTAAATCGGTCATGGAGTCGAGTTATGCTATTCACAATTGTTATATTTATATTAATATCAATAATAAAATACTTTTGTACAGACGGGCGCCTCTCTCATTGACTAAATACATATATTCGGTGTGAGTGTCCATGGACAGAGTGGTGAGCTGGATGCATGGGTGCCCCCGGGGGTATGCTGTACTCGGATATGTGTGCTGGGTATGTTATTTTTACATCTGGTCTTTGATATTTGAGTGTTATGCAGGTATGACTACTGTCTTTTTGCAGTATATTGGATATGGATAGCCATCCCTATACGTCCTTATCCAATATATATGTCTTCCACACTTTAGTACATGGTCGTACTGTTTTTTTCGTGTACTTTATTGCACTCATACGCCTCAATTGGTGCAATTGGTGCATTGTATCTTGTGCATTTATTACTACTTTCTTTTCATCAACCAGTAACTACCAGTGGTATTAGCTATTTTTATCCCGGGTGTGCTCCCATTTTCTTATATTTGCTCTATGATGGGTACGTCTATCCAGCCCCCATATGACTGTGCCGTGTATCTGTGCGCTTTACTATGTCCAGCCGCTGTTGCGGTCTTTGACTTGTATCTTCATGCATTATGTTGGTCCTTGTGCCCTGCCCAGCTTCTGTTCCCATTTGGAACGTTATGCTGGCTCTATTGTGCGCTTTGCATCTGTGCGCTTACTATCTCCAGCCGCTGCTGCGGTTTTGATCCTTATTTGTATGCACGATGCTTGCGCATGCGCCCTTTTCAGTCCCTGCTCTTACTAGGAACGTTATGCTGGCTCTATTTTCCAGCACTATCAGATTTCCCCCTGCCATTTCCGGTGCGGCGATTCCTGCACACCGGCACTCTATGAGCTATTAGGCTCACACTATTTATAGCTGGTCTTGGATGTCCAATGTACATCTTCCCTGAGGAAGCCTGCCTGTCAGGCGATACGCGTCGGCATCGCCATATTACACCAGGTTGTATTTGCATGGAGGGTTTCCTCCTCATATAATCCTGAGATCTAGCCGGTCCTTTCATATTTATGGGTTATTTTTAACTCTTTATCCCTTTTTCCCTTTCCCTTCCCCATTTCTGGCTGGCCTTGTACTGTGCAATTGGGGTCATGGCTCCACATTAGTTTCACATAGCCTGTCGGCGTGTGGCCATTTAGTACCTTACATGAGGCCCTTCCATTACGGCTTGCATTCTCCCATGAGCCAGTAGTTTGGGGTGGGGGCACGTTTTTTGTGTGGGGGGACCTTCACATATTATATATATTGTTATTGGATCTCTACCTTCTGTGTATTATGGATGATGTAATCTTTTAATTGTGTTTTAATTGTTTGTGATGTTATTGGATTGTCTAAATAAAAGCAGTTTTGTATTTTATTGATACTATTAGTATTATTGGTGTGCATATTTATCAGTAGGCTTTTCTCTTGTTGTTATGTCATAGTTTTACTACTGACTTTGCACCCATTACTTGTTTTATTGTTACATGGCGGTGCACCCATACCTTGCTTATTTAGATACAGCGCTAAGGAGAGCGCAGGAGAAGAAGAGGGGCGTGGAGTGGGCGTAGACAAGCTGGAGAGCGCGAAAGACAATGGCCGCCCAGTCTAAATATTTCTGCACTGTAAGGACGTGTCCGTCAGCAGCCGAGATCCGCCTCCTAATCCTCAATGGAGGGCGGAGACAACGAAAACGAAACCGCCCACGAAGGAGAGAGCGGGAAAAGGACCAGGAAGAAGTCCGCGACATGGAGGACGCCATGGCCAGCCGCCAGGAACCGGAGCGTGGGGTCGGAGCCGAGGACTCCCCCAGCTACCCGGAGAGGCACCGCAGCCAGACCTCCACAGCTGACGCTGACCTCCTGCAGACCGGAGCGGACGGGCTGATCCGCCAACCCCTGCAGACGCAGCTTAGCACTGAGGCCGGGTGGAAGAAGACCATCATCGGGAGCCTCGCCAGATGTCTGTCGGTAGCCTCGTCTGGTCCGGAGCAAGAAAGAAGTTCCAGCGCTCCGAAGCCAGAAGGCAAGGCCCTGCCGGAAAGCGAGATGCTGCAAACGGAGATGACAACGTCGCAGCACAAGGCCCCGCAACCAGCGTTCCAGACCCCAGCGGAGACGGAGCAGACCGGCACCGGAGGGACCGCATCTGAAGCAGGTATGAAGGATGACCCTGCCCTGACTACCGACACCACTCCAGTGACTGCTAGTGCCACAGCTGCTGACTCCGTTCCAGTGACTGATTTTGCAGCAGCCGCTACCTCTGCTGCAGCAAATGCCCCTACTCCAGCTGCGCAGACCTCCATTGCTGCGCATGATTTAACTGTACATGAAAGACGGATTAACGGCGTTTGTCCAGCACTGGGTGTAACCCTGGACCTCACTTTGCCCAGGCCAAGAAGGGTTAAGTGCCAGGTGCAGCCCTGGAAGCCGTCCAACTAAACCTCGGAAACCTGAAACTGTACATAGTTAACTGTTTGTTTCCCTGCTTTTTGCTACTTTAAACCCGACCTGGGTTATTCTTAAAGGGATCCCTTTGTTTACCCGGGATCCCTTCTTCTGCTTTTTGTTTTGTTTCCTGTTTATTCATCACTGAAAGAACTGCTGGATCATGAACAATGCAATACAATACTTCTTGTAAATAGTTTGCACCTTCTTAAAGGTGCTCCCTACTGGTTTTATACAAAAGACGGACTCTTTGCGAAGATACGATTCTTGGAACTTGTATTGGAGTCCTAGCTGCATACGGATTTGCAGCTTGAGAAGTTACACTACCTCATAGAGACTTGGTCCCCTCTTAAAGGGGATGTTCACTTGTTGCACTTAAAGAATGGTATTGCTTTAAGACAGATAGATAGCAATAATGTCTTGACAAAAGAAAGTGATGATGATGCTTACATGTAAAAGTTATATGTATCCAACTAGTTGATTGTAAGAAATGTTTGATAATGTTGATAGAAGAGTGAGGACAGAAAGTGAACCCGTATGGGGTTAGTTAGTGAGTCCTCTTAGGAGCCGTGAAGAAATGGCTCATTGATCCTAAACTGAAAGTAATGTTATGTCCTATACTGTGTATAGTAGTTGAAAAGACAGAAGGCTCGGGCTGAAAGGAGCGGTCCTGTAAGAAAGGAGAGGCAGTAGGTCTGGCGCCGTTAGGACAGGCGGTCCTGCAGATTTAAAGAAGGAGAATGTAAAAGTTAAATTGCCTTATAATGTGATTATAAGAAGGTCTTTAGCGGATTCAGAGTGTACGTCCTTAAAGGCAATGTTAAATTATTGTTCGAGAATTTGTACTAAGTAGAATACCCGGTTGGGTAAGAAAAGTTACTTATAGCATGTTGCTATGATATTTAACCATGTTTGTAACGTTCAAGTGTCCTCACCTCCCATAAAGGGAAGCTCTGTTTAAGTATACTTATTGTTATTGCACTCAACCAAAATTGTATGTCTTTTTGCTAACCTGTATTGTTGTTTTCTTCCCAGTCCCGGAGTACTGGATTTAACCGGGGGGGAGTGCAGCGCCCCAGAGTCCTGGTCGTTGCAGTACTGTGGCTCCGCCACTAAGGGGAGCTATGGTACGTCTGATGGCACTGAAGGAGTTCATCTGATCAGGTATCACAGACACCAATACATTTCACCGCCGGGCCACCAGGGGGAGCTAAGGGTTCTATTCATTAGGCCACTCTCCACACACTGGTAAAACTGGGGGTCAGGCAGGAAGTTAGACAGAAAGCTGACTGGGTTGGAACCAGGCAACACCTTGTGGCAGAGGGTGTTGCGGGAGAAGATTCGGTAGGGTCTCTGTCAGGGGTGGGATCCTGACAGAGGCTTGGCAACTTGAGCGAACGTAACGGGACCGTGCCTGCTCAGTATAGCGGCGGTGCCCAAGAAGGGATTGGAAGCGAGATAGATTGTGCTGAGTGAGAAACGAGATCAAAGCAACAAGGAGAACACCAGTAGGGGTCATGCTGTAAGACCGAGGCAACATCCTACTGAGGCGCACAACCGGCGGCCGGAACGCCGAGGGAGTATTACAATATCAGCTTCAAGCAATACTCTAAACCAACGGCAGGACAGTCAGTCTAAGGTGGGCTGTCTCAACTAAATCACCTATGCAGTCTTGGGGGGCAACTTGTGGAGAGGGGCGACTCTAGGGTCCCGGAAGAGCTCCGAGCCTACCCGTCATACGGGTGCCGTTCCAACCGTAACATCAGGGAGGGACGGAGGATTAGCAGAACATCATCTAATCGAGTTGTGAGGGAACTTAAGAAACGGACACAACAGTTGTGGGGACTTTCCGTAAGCACAGCAGGGAAGGACCGCAACACATAGCGCTAGAAGGAAGGCGCAGATTTCCACCTGTTAAGAGAACTCCGGAGGTGCCATTGGACCAGCCGGACTTGCGCAGCCTGGTTATCCGGATTCCGGACTGAGGACCCAGAGATCTTCAGTAAAGAGGTAAAGAGACTGCAACCTGGCGTCCTCGTTATTTATTGCACTGCACCACTACAGCTTCACCATCATTTATCATATCTGTCACTGTACGCCCCTCAGCAGGGTCATGGACCGGGCCTAGCCACCGTGACGACCCCAGAGCAGAGACTCAGAGGCCCGGTACCGGGTACCCCTCGGCCCTGCGGCAGTGGGGGCGCTACAACTGCATAAGGCTGGTTTCACATTTGCGGTTGTGTCCGCAGCGTTTGTACCGCATATATCCGCATGCATTGTGTATTCCTATATTTAACATTAGGGACTCATGCGTTTTTGTTTGTCCGCGTTTTGCCGCGTTTGACGACACATGCGCCGTATCGTCGTTTGCAGCTTGGCGCGGAAATGCAACATGTAGTAAGTTTTAGAGGCGTCAATTTGCCGCCTGGAAACGCATGCGGTTGATTGCGCAAGGATTGCGACAAAAAAAGCATTGCTGTCTATATGAACGCATGCGTTTACAAGCACATGCGTTTGCTTGCGTTCATGAACGCATGCGTTCAACAAGAGAAAAACATGTCTAGACTCTGATAAGCCACCCCCCACATACAAGGTGAAAAAGGGAGGGAGTGGACATTTGCAGGTCACAACCCAGCAGACAGCCAAGCAGAGCATACAGACCACAGCAGACAGCCAACCAGAGCCTACAGACCACAGCACCTTGGAGCAAACAAGCCTCTGAACAATGTGAGTATATCCTAGCCAATGCCTTTATTTTCTATTTTCTTTCTCTACATGTCCTAATTTCTGCCATTTCTTTCTTTCTACATGCATCAGAATGTCTTCTTCGGATTCTTCTCATGAG
This sequence comes from Ranitomeya variabilis, assembly GCF_051348905.1. Lineage (NCBI taxonomy): Eukaryota > Metazoa > Chordata > Amphibia > Anura > Dendrobatidae > Ranitomeya > Ranitomeya variabilis. The sequence continues at coordinate 697,976,009 of NC_135232.1, read as the reverse complement.
GAGTTTCTTCCTGGGCCGTCTGAAGTCGAGCATGTCAGTGAGGTGAGTACTTGCCTCGTCAGATTGGTAAGTATTCACTGTCACATCTACACATGTGACAATTTGAATTTTTCTTTTTTTTAGAGCTCTTCTTCTACTGCGGCAGAGACAGGGCAGGAGCAGCGGAGTCAAGGTCCGGTGGAAAGACGGCAGCGGGTACGTATACAAGGCTGACTGTTTTATGTATCCTCAGTGTAATATTCTTGAATCTTCCTTTCTTTCCATTTGTATTTCTTTACTTTTTTCTTCTGGAATCCTTTTGCATGTTGACTTTCCTATTCATGCCATTTCTCAGCATCTTTTTTCTTTCTTTTCCTTATGTTAATTAAGCAAACTTTAATGACTTTATTTAATTTTTAGGTTTCACAATGGGAGGATGATCTAATTGAGAATGACCTCCTCATCTCCCTGGTCCAGGAGCGAGTCCCGTTGTGGGACACCCGGGATCCACTGCACTCAAACAACGTCACGATCCGGCGCTTATGGAATGAGGTGGCCAAAGAGATGTGGGATGGCTGGGACAACGCCCCGACACGGGTCCGAAATGCATTTGGTAAGTATTGCACTGCAGTGTGAAGCAGCAGAGACCTTGGCCATGCTCACTCGACTGTGTGTGATGAAAGAAACTCTCAGGCGTTTCTGTCATCACACACAGTTGTGTGAGCACGGTCAAAAGTCCTTTTTCTGATCACAATTTTTTTTTTTTTAACAGTGGCCAAAGTCAAAACACGTTGGCGCTCGATGAAGGACCGCTTCAACAAGGACCTGCGTCAAGAGAGCCGTGTTCCCAGTGGTTCAGGAGCTAGGATCAGAAGATACAAATACTATCGAGTTCTGGCATTTTTAAGACCGGTCCTTGCCCAGAGAACGTAAGTATTTATCATGTGCATTAGGTTGTATTGTATTGCCATAATCTGTATTTTTATATTTCACAGGATTTTGCGTCTGGTTAATTTTTGGTATTAATTTTCTTTTTCCTTTTTCTACAGCACATACAGCACTACTGTTGGCCCAGGTTCTGGAGTGGTCCTTCATCCGACAGCCATGGACCTGTCCCAGCCATCCAGTAGCGCAGCAGCAAGTGGGCCTTCCACACTAACTGGAGACCAGGGAGCTGGTCCATAAGGTCTTCCCCTTTCGCAGTCCTCTTCCACTGCCCCTTTTTTTGGGGGCTCCTCCCGGCAGCGGCAGAGGACTTCGGACAGGTCACTCATGCCCGAGTTTTTGCACTTGAGCTCGGTTTTACACGAAGCAATCAAGGCTTTGAATGCACGTATCCAGGAGGTCAGCAAAAGCCTTACACAAGTGAAAGCCGACCTCCAGAGGCCAGCACATCATTTTTTTAACAAAATTGAGCAGGGCATGTCGGAACACCTTACTCCTGATCTCCAGCTGAGTGTCATGCAGGCCTGCAATGCTGCTTACGTGCAGGCTATGCAGCAGAGTCGGTATTTCCAGCAGACAGTGTCGGCATATCCACCTGTGCCTTCACTGTCACGATTGACCTCAGTGCCGACCTCTGCTGCATACCACTGCATGACCACCTCAATTCCTTCCACAGCCGGACACGACTACAGCACCACCACCATGCCGAGTGCAGTTGGACATCCCACCGCCACCACCATGACAACCGCTGCTCCTGCTTGGACCTCCTCCACTGACACCACGATGCAGCAGGACCCTAGCATGGCCTTCCGTACCGCCCCCACCACGATGCAGCAGGACCCTGGCATGACCTTCCGTACTGCCACCACCACGATGCAGCAGGACCCTGGCATGGCCTTCCGTACCGCCACCACCACGATGCAGCAGGACCCTGGCATGGCCTTCCGTACCGCCACCACCACAATGCAGCAGGACCCTGGCATGGCCTTCCGTACCGCCACCACCACGATGCAGCAGGACCCTGGCATGGCCTTCCGTACCGCCACCACCACGATGCAGCAGGACCCTGGCATGGCCTTCCGTATCGCCACCACTATGATGCAGCAGGACCCTGGCATGGCCTTACGCTCTACAAGCGCTATTGACTCTGGCATGGTTGCATGCTCTACGAGCACTATGGACTCTGGCATGGCTGCACACTCTACGAGCATTATGGACTCTGGCATGGCTGCATGCTCTACGAGCACTATGGACTCTGGCATGGCTGCATGCTCTACGAGCACTATGGACTCTGGCATGGCTGCACGCTCTACGAGCACTATGGACTCTGGCATGGTGCAGCCGGACCCTAACAGGTCACCCACCACTACGCCACGCCATATGAGCCCACCAAGGCTTCCGAGAACCCGGCAAACCCCCCAAAAAAACAAAAAACAACAACAAAGGACTCTTAGTATTCCTCCCCCTTCACCTCCCAATGTATCTGTAATGTCAGTTTTGTCTCACCCTTCCAGTGCGTCTCAAGCCTCTCATGTGTCAAGCCCCATCCCCGAACTTCCAGACCCTTCGAGTTTCATTGCACCTTCTCCTGCAACCTCTGCGTCGTCCACGGTTAGCCAGGCCTCAGTACTTCACACCCCCCGTTTACATCACTCTACCCCAAGCCGGCGCAGTTAAATAAATTATTTGGTTGTTCAAAAATAAAAAATATTTGATTTGCCCCTATTATGTTTGGTTTATTGTGTCTTCCGCCGCCGGCAACACACACCGTGCGCCAAATAAGAAACTTCGCCACACACTTTATTTTTGGCCACATCATATCTCCAGTAGTTATAAAAAAAAAAAAGACTGCAGTTTTGTGTGCCTTTAGTATAGAGATATGAGGTGGGCCAAAAAATGTATAATTGTATTATCTCCATAATCTCTTCTTTCTGCTTTGTCTGTGACTAGCGTTGCAGTCAGAAGAGAAAATGGCGGACATACAGTGCAGAACTGTACTGAACAGGTCAGGTGTCAAAAAACTCATTAGATAGGACACCTGACCTGGTGAGTAGAGAACTGCCTTGTATAACCTCCATTTTCTCTTCTGTGTACATAATCTATTCCACACAAATTGAAGAGACGATGGTGAACACACGGCATATCTATGCTCACCTGCATAGGTGTCAGAAATAGTGAATTCATGAAGCTGTTATATGTGCATCATGAATTCATTATTTCTGACACCTGACTTGATGAGTATAGATCTCTTTAGTGTGACAGTCATTGTCTCTTCAGTCTGTGTCCAATGGATACAGCTGAACAGAATCACGACGCAATGACATCAACAAGCTTACCAATAAAGCAACATGGCTGCCATAACACTAGCAGTATGTGGCCAGTGTTTTTTATCAGTATTTGAAAGCCAAAACAAGGAGTGGAACAATTAGAGGTAAATTATGATATTAACATAATAACTAGCACCTCTTCCTTTATCACCCACTCGTGATTTTGGATTACAAATACTGATATTAAATACAGACCAAATACTGCTATTTTTAGGACAGCCTTGGTTTGTAGAGGAAAAACATAGGAGACACGGTCAACACAACCAAAACTAAATTTTATTAATGAGAAATATTATTATCATTGTAGAAAATTACTGGTACAGATCGAATTACAACAGGACATTTACACAACATTGTCCTGCCATGACTCACGTCCAATATCTGAATCAAAAAAGGCAGCAAATTGGTCCCGCATGTGACCAACTGCTGCAGTTGACCGCAGCGGGTGATGCTGGAAATCGGGCAGTGGGTGTGCAACTGGTTCATCCAGTTCAATGTTGGGTTGCTCCTTAGCCATTATATAATTGTGCAGAACCACACAGGCTTTAACCACCTCGTCGACTGTTTCCACTTTTAGATTTATGGCTGATGCAAGAATGCGCCATTTAGAGGCCAGAATGCCAAAGGTACACTCTACTGTTCTTCGGGCCCTGGTCAGTCTGTAGTTAAAGATCCTTCTAGTGTGGTTCAAGTCCCGACTGGAATAGGGCTTCAGTAGGTTTTCACACATCTGAAAGGCCTCATCACCAACCATAACAAATGGCATCGGTGGGCCTTGAGTGTTGGGGAGAGGTTGTGGCGGGGGAAAATTGAAATTTTTGCCATACACACGGCGGCCCATATCCGAGTTCTTGAAAGTCTGGGAATTATTGCCACGGCCAAAAGCTCCAATGTCCATGGCGATGAAGCGACAGTTCGTATCAGCTATTGCCATGAGCACAACAGAAAAATATTTTTTTGTAATTGAAGTACTCCGATCCTGTTCTGGCAGGTTTGATAATGCGGATGTGCTTTCCATCCACCGCTCCTAAACAGTTGGGGAAATCACACACACTCCAGAATTTTTCCGCAATTTCAAGCCACATGTCGACGGTGGGTAGGGGTATAAACTCATCCCGGAGTGCATTCCACAAAGTCCGACAGGTGTTCGCAACTATTCCGGACAGGGTGGATATTCCAAGCCGGTATTGGAAGTGGGGGGATGATAAACTCTCTCCGGTTGCCAGAAATCTGTAAGAAAAAGAAACCCCCCAAAAATTACAAACTATTCTATTTATGGTGTGGTTACACTAAAGAAAGAAAGGAAAATACCCAAAACATACATGTGAGAAAACACGAAATTTGGACTGTCATTGGTTTAGATTTGGAACGTACCTTAATGTAACCAGCAGACGTTCCTCCGGTGGAATCGCTCTACGGAGCTGGGTGTCCTGTCTCCGTATGGCTCCTTGGACACGAGCAAGCATGTTCTGCCCTTCCTAACGAAGGACAGGGGTTCGTCCAAGCATTAAAGTTTCACTGCTATAGTTTTGGTTTTGCTGTGTTATAGCACCACCCAGTGGTGGATAAATTTATTACCTGTGTTTTTCTTAGTAATCATTAGAGTGTTGCATTC